>NC_089843.1:177059041-177683541 GCF_035609145.1 Eleutherodactylus coqui | reverse complement strand
ATCTCTATAGTTCCTACTTAGTATGCCTTGTAAGGTTGTATGGATAGTGCCCTCTCTTGGTTTTCTTCCTACCTCTCTGACTGCTTATCCAGTCTTTAATTTGATGGCTCTACTTTTTGTTCTATTCCCCTTTTGTTGGGGTTCATCAAGGTTCAGTCCTAGTTCCTCTCCTCACATCACTTTACGCAGCCTGTATTAAGGCCCGTTTAGACACACCGATTTTTGCTCAAAATATGCTCAAAAGCCATCTTTTGAGTGATAACACTGCTCAACAAATCAAATTTGTTTCTCTGTATCTGGTTTGGAAACAGGTTGATTTAACTAATTTGGCCAAGGTTGCTGAATTCAGTGGAAGGATCAGATTCTATCTATCATGTCACATTTCTGAGATACATAGCACTATTACAGAGACAATAATACAGTGTTGCCAAATATTGGTTTTAAATGCAAAAAAAATAACAGAACTCAATCATGTTTTTCCGGTCATGTATTTGTGAATGCGAGACCAACAAAAGCACTAAGATTTACATATTGCAATGTTCAAACTGATTTGGTTTGGCAAAATGGGATGATGAAGCTTTTCTCTTGTATGGTGTCTCATTAGGCCTCATGTCCACGGGGAAAATCAGGCCTGCTACGGATTCTCCATGGAGAATCCGTAGCGGGTCCCTCCTCCCCGCGGACATGAGCGCTTAAAATCGGAATTTAAAAGAATTAACTCACCCGCAGCGGGCCGGGAGGGTCTTCTCTTCCTCACGGCTGGATCTTCTTTCCGGCCGGCGGATGAACTCGTCACGCCGTGCCGCGCGCATGTGCCGGGCACATCCGCCGAGCCGAAGCAAGAAAGATCCAGCCGTGAGGAAGAGAAGACCTTCCCGGTCCGCTGCGGGTGAGTTAATTCTTTTAAATTCCTATTTTAGGTCTCCCGCGGATCCGGACGGCTTCCATAGGCTTCAATAGAAGCCCGTGGGAGACCCGCACGAAAATGGAGCATGGTCCAGATTTTTTCATGCTCCATTTTTTTTTAAATCCCTTTTATTGACCATCCGCGGGTATTTATCTACCCGCGGGTGGTCAATGCATCCCTATGGGGTGCGGATCTGCGTGCGGGATAAGAGTTAAAATCCGCTGCGGATTTTAATTCTTCTTTTGCTCGTGGACATGAGGCCTTAGTCTCCCCAACTAGAAACCAACAGTAATCCCCCATCATTGAAGGGTTCCAGTGTCCTTGATAACGATGCTCTGTACTAACGATGTCTTAGTGAAAGCGTTCACCCTGTTCATCACTGAAGGCACCCAAATCATTGGAACAGCAAACTGCATGGCTCGGTTCTTTCCTTTCATCCATTCTGTTAGAGTTGTTGTGCAATTATTGAACAGCATCTCCAACACTACATGCTGTTCATTGCACTTCATATCTGTGCTTATACAGATACCTGCTGGTGACTGGCTCATGCAGCTTAACGTATGCTACCCTATTTAGTATAAAAGATGGTACAAAACAAGCATTTTTACCTTTTATGTCACCCCCATTTATTCATAGATTGTAAGCTCTTGTGAGCAGGGCCCTCACTCTTATTATTTAGATAGTTTGATGCTCGTGTTTTATTTATCCATGTAGTTTTTGAATTGAAAAGTGCTGCAGAATATGATAGTGCTGTATAAGTAAAAATGACGATGATTAAAGCATGTAGATTTGTTTAGAAAGGTTTCTTATTTACTTTGAACTCATCTAGAGGTTAGTCTTGAAATACCAGCTCCTCAGTCGGCGAGTCAATCCTCTAGTCTGGATAATATTTAGCATTGTTAAACCTTGCTTTTCAATAAATGCCATTTTCTAGTCAAGCAGACATTCAGACACAGCCATAACCTGTTTTGTTGTCAGCTTTTTGATAATGTGGAATGTTTTCAAATAATATACTGTAACATTTAAAAGAGCACTATATGCAAATCAGCCTCTTTATTTTAGAGGACTTTTTTCTGAGTAAATGTGAATGCCAATTAGAATTTTGAGCCAAAATACATGTTTAATGATTTTCATCTCTACCCTGCACTAACATTTATTATTGAGAATGGATATGGGTTTGATGTTTGCATTTTCAATGCTTATTTTGCATTAAATCTACCTTTCAAATGAGAAACAATATTAGAGCTTAAATGAGTTGTACCAGAATGTCATGTTGTTCCGTATCCACAGGATAAAGGATAACTTGCTGATCAGTGCGGGGTCTCACCACTGAGATCCCACCGATCCATAGAACTTCTGTGTCCTTCTCTGCTGTTACTGCGGGGGACTCTTCTTCCAGGTCACTCTGAAAGGAGCGCTGGCCGCACATGCACGGTCAGTGCTGCATTCACTTCAATGGGGCTTAGGGAAATACCTGAGCGGGTGCCGCTTTGGTGTATAGTCAGTCCCTTTGAAAGTGAATGGATAACTAGTATACTTGCGTGACCAGCACTTCATTCAGTATTCCTCCTCATTGCAGGCAGTGAGGAAGATGGAGTTCCCTATTCTTGAGACTGAAGGAGTCTCAGCCATGGACCTTATATAACTTGAAATTCTGGTACAACGTCTTTAAATGGGTTTTGTCATTAGGGCAAAACCCTAATCCTCAACTGGGCCCTGCATAATATACTCACCCCTCCTGGAGTCCCAGGACGCAGCTGACAGTCGCTGCAGGTATTTGGCCGTAACTGACAGGTGGACTCTTACTACAGGGAACGATTTAACTCTGTATATACCGCTGTCAATGCAGACAGTGGCATCTATGTGGTTTGGAGAGGGAGAGTGCTCCCTCCTTCATGCCATAATGCCATTAGAACCAACAAGGAACCAATTGTGGGGTACTGATTGTTGTAATGGCAGCCATTGGCCAAATTATGGCATATGCGTATGCCATATACATTGGCCTTGTGCTGTCATTTTCATTACTGTTAGTAATAGACATTACTGTCAGTGATGAAAGTAACAGATTTAGATAATACACTACATAGGTAGTGCAGCGTATTATCTAAGCAATCAAACAATTGCATATTGAAGTTCCCTTGTGGGACGAATAAGTGTGGTAAAAGAGTACAACAATAAAGGAATTACTGTTTTTTTCCATTCCTTCATTCCCACAAAAAATTAAAGCACTGATATACTCAACAACTTACATTCACCTTCACACCATAGCAATTTTTGTGGTGATTTTTCTTTATATAGCTACATGTCAAAATTTGGGGCTAAATCTATAAATTGTAATTTTTCACTTTTATGGTCCATTGTTAACAGCAACCACCAAATGCACTCAACATGTTCACTGCACTGGATGATTTTCTGAGGGATCTAGATTCCTAAACAGAAGTTACTTTTGGGATGATCCCCTTTTTGGGGAATTTCATGGGCCCACAAATGTGACATGGCTTCCAAAAATGATTCTAGCAAAATCTGCATTCTGAAAGCCACTTAGCGCTCATTCTCTTCTGAGCTCTCCTATGTGCCCAAACAGCAGTGTACATTTACATATGGGGTAATTCTATACTCGAAAAATCGGGTAAGAAATTGTGGGGTGTTTTTTCTCCCATTACTCCTCATTAAAAAAAATTGTGGGCAAATCCACATGTTTGGGAAAAATGGTTGTTATTCATTTTCAAAGCCCAATTCTAAAACACCTGTGGGGTTAAAGTACTCACAATACCCCTATATGAATTTCTTCACAGGTGTAATTTCTAAAATAGGGTCTTTGAAAGGTTGTTTCTTATGTCTTTGCACATCAGGCTTCATAAAAGAAGTAGAGCTTGGAAATTGTCCCAATAAAAGGAAGGCCTTAAAATCCACAAGATGCTGTTTTATTTCTGAGGCCCATGATTGAGGGCCACATGTGGGACATTTATAAAACCTGCAGATCCAGAGTAATACATATTGGTTATGTCTATTTGCTAATACCTGCTGTGTTGCAGAAGCAACATTTTTGAAAATAAATCAGCAAAAAATGAAATGTATAAATTTGTTCTCCATTGTACGTTAATTCCTGTGAAATAGTTAAGAATTTAACAGACTTCATAAATGCCATTTTGAAAATCTTGAGGGGTGCAGTTTATAAAAAAAAAAGATTTATGGTGGCTTCTAATATATAGGCCTCTGAAAGCAACTGCATAACTAAATTGGCCCCTTAAAATATAGGTTTTGAATATTTTTTCAATGTCCCTATACAGAATGCCCCCTACTTACGAACAGGTTCCGTTCCAGGAAGCAGTTCATACGTGCATTTGTCCGTATGTCCGAACAAATGCTTGTATGGAGGGGGATCCTGTTAACTCTTTAAATACTGCTGCTGACAGCAGTATTTAAAGAGTTAACAGCTCCGATGATCGGAGCGGCTTATCAGAACTGTTGTAGGTGGGTGCAGGCTGTAAGAACAGCCTGCACCCACTGTTCGGTACCCACTGACATTCTGCGATAAGATCATTGGATGCCGTGTGGTTGACACAGCAGTTGGGGGCCTTCTGAAAGGTGACAGGGCTGTCTATGCAGAGTGCTTATCAAGCCATGCCTATGGCACGGCTTGTTAGAATGCCTGTCTGTTCCCTGTACAGTATGATGCCAGTATAAAATGTATATATGGTAGATGCTATTCATGAACTATTTTGCATGGTATGAGTATCCGTCTTACCAGCAGACAAATTGAAAGTTTGAAAATTGTAAATTAAAAAAAATTATCGTAAATTTAGAATTTTTTAAAATAAATACTTAACATATTATCCAAAAGTTACTGCAGGTATAAAGTATAATGCATCATGAACAAACTGTCTCAGAATCAGTCGGACAAGTAAAAACATTTCAAAGCTACTACCACTTAAAAGTGACACATGTCGGAATTGAAAAATTGGGCTGTGTCTACAAGGTTAAAACTGTCTGTCACTCCAAGGGGTTAAAGCTTTGTGAAGATTGCTTCCACTTTCATCTATTTATTAGGTATCTTCACTAGAGATGAGCGAACGTACTCGTCCGAGCTTGATATTCGTGCGAATATTAGGGTGTTCGGGATGCTCGTTACTCGTAACGAGTACCACGCGGTGTTCCGGTTACTTTCAGTTTCCTCTCTGAGACGTTTGCGCGCTTTTCTGGCCAATTGAAAGACAGGGAAGGCATTACAACTTCCCCCTGTGACGTTCAAGCCCTATACCACCCCCCTGCTGTGAGTGGCTGGGGCGATCAGATGTCACCCGAGTATATAAATCGGCCCCTCCCGCGGCTCGCCACACATGCCTTGTGACTTAGCTGAGGGAAAGTGCTGCTGCTGGTGCTGCTGTAGGGAGAGCGTTAGGAGTCAGTGTAGGCTTCAAGAACCCCAACGGCCCTTCTCAGGGCCACATTTACTAGTGTGCAGTACTGTGTTAGCACAGTAATTTTTTTTTTTTTTTGTCCAAAATTGGATCTGCAGAGCATTGCGCCCAGCAATAGGGACAGAAGTGGGGGTTAGGCAGGGAGAGTGCTAGGAGTTAGTGTAGGCTTCAAGAACCCCAACGGTCCTTTCTAGGGCCACTTCTATCCGTGTGCAGTACTGTCCAGGCTGCTGTTAGCAGTGTTGCATATTTTTTTTTCTTCTCAAAACCGGCTGTGCAGAGCATTGCACCCGGCATTAATACTACAGGGATAGAATTGTGTAGGCAGGGCCAGAAGACATTTATTATTCATTGAATACACGCAGTGGGGTCTTCCCTTTGCTAAAAAGCAAAAGAAATTATATTTGGCCTGCCTGTGTCAGTCCTAAGGTCTGCGTGTACGTGTGTGCTGCGTGTACAACGTACAAAAATCAGACGCAACCAGCTACGCTTTACTGCAGCCTAGCGCCATTGTCTTTCCTGACTGGCAAATACCTGCTCTGCTAGAGTTAATAACTCTGCTACACTATAGTTGTGTGACACTTTTTGAGGGCCACACCACAGATATTAAACTTCTTGTTCATTGAATATACGCAGTGGGGTCTTCCCTAAGCTAAAAAGGAAAAAAATTATATTTGGCCTGCCTGTGTCAGTCCTAAGGTCTCCGTGTACGTGTGTGCTGTGTGGACAACGTACAAAAATCAGACGCAACCAGCTACGGTTGAGTGCAGCCTTGCGCCAATTTCTTTCCTGCCTGGGAAATCAAATCACTGGTAATACAGCATGCTGAGGGGTAGGGGTAGGCCTAAAGGATGTGGACGTGGCCGAGGACGCGGAGGGCCAAGTGAGGGTGTGGGCACAGGCCGAGCCAGTGCGGTGGCCAGGGGTAGAGGCAGGGCCAGACCGAATAATCCACCAACTGTTTCCCAAAGCGCCCCCTCGCGCCATGCCACCCTGCACAGGTCAAGGTGCTCTACGGTGTGGCAGTTTTTCACAGAGACGCCTGACGACCGACGAACAGTGGTGTGCAACCTTTGTCGCGCCAAGATCAGCTGGGGAGGCACCACCAACAGCATGCGCAGGCATATGATGGCCAAGCACCCCACAAGGTGGGACGATGCCCGTTCAACGCCTCCGGTTTGCACCTCTGCCTCTCCCCCTGTGCCCCAACCTGCCACTGAGATCCAACCCCCCTCTGAGGACACAGGCACTACCGTCTCCTGGCCTGCACCCACACCATCACCTCCGCTGTCCTCGGCCCCATCCAGCAATGGCTCTCAGCGCAGCGTCCAGACGTCGCTAGTGCCACAGTTTGAGCGCAAGCGCAAGTACGACGCCACGCACCCGCACGCTGAAGCGTTAAACGTGCACATTGCAAAATTGATCAGCCTACAGGTGCTGCCGTATACGCTTGTGGAAACGGAGGCTTTCAAAAGCATGATGGCGGCGGCTGCCCCGCGCTACTCGGTTCCCAGTCGCCACTACTTTTCCCGATGTGCCGTCCCAGGCCTGCACGACCACGTCTCCCGCAACATTGTACGCGCCCTCACCAACGCGGTTACTGCCAAGGTCCACTTAACAACGGACACGTGGACAAGCACAGGCGGGCAGGGCCACTATATCTCCCTGACGGCACATTGGGTGAATTTAGTGGAGGCTGGGACAGAGTCAGAGCCTGGGACCGCTCACGTCCTACCCACCCCCAGAATTGCGGGCCACAGCTCGGTGGTGGTATCTGCGGCGGTGTATGCTTCCTCCACTAAAGCACCTTCCTCCTCCTCCTCCTCCAACGCAACCTCTGTCTCGCAATCAAGATGTGTCAGCAGTACGTCGCCAGCAGTCAGTGTCACGCGGCGTGGCAGCACAGCGGCGGGCAAGCGTCAGCAGGCCGTGCTGAAACTACTCAGCTTAGGAGAGAAGAGGCACACGGCCCACGAACTGCTGCAGGGTCTGACAGAGCAGACCGACCACTGGCTTGCGCCGCTGAGCCTCCAACCGGGCATGGTCGTGTGTGACAACGGCCGTAAGCTGGTGGCGGCTCTGCAGCTCGGCAGCCTCACGCACGTGCCATGCCTGGCCCATGTCTTTAATTTGGTGGTTTAGCGCTTTCTGAAAAGCTACCACCACTTGTCATACCTGCTCGGAAAGGTGCGCCAGCTCTGCGCACATTTCCGCAAATCCCACAAGCACGCTGCCACCCTGCGGACACTGCAACATAGGTTTAATCTGCCAGTGCACCGACTGCTGCGCGACGTGCCCACACAGTGGAACTCTACGCTCCACATGTTGGCCAGACTCTATGAGCAGCGTAGAGCTATAGTGGAATACCATCTTCAACTTGCGCGGCGCAGTGGGAGTCAGCCTCCTCAATTATTTACAGAAGAGTGGCCCTGGTTGGCAGCCATCTGTCAGGTCCTTGGAACATTTGAGGAGTCTACCCAGGTGGTGAGCGGCGGTGCTGCAATCATTAGCGTCACCATTCCTCTGCTATGCATCTTGAGAAGTTCCCTGCAAAGCATAAAGGCAGACGCTTTGCGCTCGGAAACAGAGCCGGGGGAAGACAGTATGTCGCTGGATAGTCAGAGCACCCGCCTGTCTATATCTCAGCGCGTTGAGGAGGAGGAGCATGAGGAGCATGAGGAGGATGAGGAGGAGGGGGAAGAGACAGCTTGGCCCACTGCTGAGGGTACAGATGCTGCTGGGCTGTCATCCTTTCAGCGTGTATGGCCTGAGGAGGAGGAAGAGGAGGAGGAGGAGGATCCTGAAAGTGATCTTCCTAGTGAGGACAGCCATGTGTTGCGTACAGGTACTCTGGCACACATGGCGGACTTCATGTTAGGATGCCTTTCTCGTGACCCTCGCGTTACACGCATTCTGGCCACTACAGATTACTGGGTGTACACATTGCTCGACCCACGGTATAAGGAGAACTTTTCCACTCTGATTCCCGAAGAGGAAAGGGGTTCGAGAGTGATGCTATACCACAGGGCGCTGGTGGACAAACTGATGTTAAACTTCCCATCCGACAGCGCTAGTGGCAGAAGGCGCAGTTCCGAGGGCCAGGTAGCAGGGGAGGTGCAGAGATCAGGCAGCATGTACAGCGCAGGCAGGGGAACATTCTCCAAGGCCTTTGCCAGCATTATGGCTCCCCAGCAAGACTGTGTCACCGCTCCCCAGTCAAGGCTGAGTCGGCGGGAGCACTGTAAAAGGATGGTGAGGGAGTACGTAGCCGATCGCACGACCGTCCTCCGTGACGCCTCTGCCCCCTACAACTACTGGGTGTCGAAGCTGGACACGTGGCCTGAACTCGCGCTGTATGCCCTGGAGGTGCTTGCTTGTCCTGCGGCTAGCGTCTTGTCAGAGAGTGTGTTTAGTGTGGCTGGGGGAATCAT
The DNA here is from genome assembly GCF_035609145.1 of Eleutherodactylus coqui. Classification (NCBI taxonomy): domain Eukaryota; kingdom Metazoa; phylum Chordata; class Amphibia; order Anura; family Eleutherodactylidae; genus Eleutherodactylus; species Eleutherodactylus coqui. Next base: position 177,674,782 of record NC_089843.1, on the reverse strand, counting down.
CACGGATAAGCGTACCCACCTGTCAACCGACAGTGCCGACAGGCTTACACTCATCAAGATGAACAAAGCCTGGATTTCCCCAGACTTCTCTTCTCCACCAGCGGACAGCAGCGATACGTAAGCAATACGTAGGCTGCACCCGCGGATGGAAGCTACGTTCTCTCTCACCATCCAAAACGGGGACATTTCTGCTTCATCAATCTGTGTCTAATATTCCTCCTCCTCCTCCTGCTCCTCCTCCTGAAACCTCACGTAATCACGCTGAACGGGAAATTTTTCTTAGGGCCACAAGGCTCACTCATATAATTTTTCTAAACAATTTTAATATGTTTCAATGCTCTTAAAAGCGTTGAAACTTTAACTTGAACCAATTTTTCTTTAAACTGGGCTGCCTCCAGGCCTAGTTACCACTTAAGCCACATTAACCAAAGCGATTAATGGGTTTCACCTGCCCTCTTGGTTGGCCATGGCCAATTTTTCTGATGTACATTAGTACTGTTGATACAGCAATTTTTGTGGGCCCTCGCCTACAGTGTAATCAAATGAATTTTTAGCCCACCTGCATTACAGCTGATGTTACATCCGCTGTGTTGGGCAATGCAATGGGATATTTTTATGTACCGCCGGTGGGTTCCAGGGAGCCACCCATGCTGTAGGTGCACACGGAGTTTAACCTACATCTGTCCACTTGTAAAGAACCCCAGTCTGACTGGGGCATGCAGTGTGGGCCGAAGCCCACCTGTATTAAGCACGACATTACTACCTCAGCTGTGTTGGGCAATGCAATGGGATATATCTATGTACCGCCGGTGGCTTCCTGGCACCCACCCATGCTGTGGGTCCACAGGGAATTATAAATGCATCTGTTTCCACTTGTAAAGAACCCCAGTCTGACTGGGGCATGCAGTGTGGGCCGAAGCCCACCTGCATTAAACATGACATTACTACCTCAGCTGTGATGGGCAATGCAATGGGATATTTTTATGTTCAGCCGGTGGGTTCCAGGGAGCCACCCATGCTGTCGGTCCACAGGGACTTCACAATAGGGAGTTGTACCTGCCTGTGTCTATGAATTAAAAACCGCGGTCTGACTGGGGCATGCAGACACCTTGACAGAATGAATAGTGTGTGGCACATAGGTTCCCCATTGCTATGCCCACGTGTGCAGCTCCTGATGGCGGTGGCACAGGATTCTATTTCTCATTGCTTCTGTACAGCATTGTGGGCTATCGCCCCGCCCCTTTTAAAGAGGGTCGCTGCCTAGCCGTGCCAACCCTCTGCAGTGTGTGCCTGCGGTTCCTCCTCATGGCAAACGCACTTCTAAATAGACATGAGTGTGGCGTGGCATGAGGGCAGCTGAAGGCTGCGCAGGGACACTTTGGTGTGCGCTGTGGGGGGGAGGGGGGGCGGTTGGGCAGCATGTAAGCCAGGAGAAGTGGCAGTGGAGTGTCATGCAGGCAGTGATTGTGCTTTGTTGGAGGTAGTGTGGTGCTTAGCTAAGGTATGCCATGCTAATGAGGGCTTTTCAGAAGTAAAAGTTTTTAGGAGGGGGGGGCCCCACTCTTGCCGCTATTGTGGCTTAATAGTGGGACCTGTGAACTTGAGATGCAGCCCAACATGTAGCCCCTCGCCTGCCCTGTCCATTGCTGTGTCGTTCCCATCACTTTCTTGAATTGCCCAGATTTTCACACAAGGAAACCTTAGCGAGCATCGGCGAAATACAAAAATGCTCGGGTCGCCCATTGACTTCAATGGGGTTCGTTATTCGAAACGAACCCTCGAGCATCGCGAAAAGTTCGTTCCGAGTAACGAGCACCCGAGCATTTTGGTGCTCGCTCATCTCTAATCTTCACATGACTGTACTTGACAGTAGCAATTTAGTAGACATGCACTCCAACGGTAATAGCTCCATTTGATCTCTATGAACTCTGCTTTCAATACTTATGTTGCAGGATATACTATTTCATGATAAATTATATTTTTAATGAAATTGTAATTATGTTGCTCAGTGCATGGAAATTCCATGGTTGATCATTGGGAACTGTGTTAGATAAAATGTTAGCAGGGAACCAACAGTTTAGATCTATGAAGATCATATTACTGTAGGTTATATAACACTCACAATGTTCCTAATATAGTGTCAAACATCCCACATCCTTTAGTTTGCTGTCAGGGGAACGAAAACATAATCATCATCCTTATCTTTATTTATACAGCAACAACATATTTCATTATTTTTGCTGCATCCACAGTAAGAAAAGTACAGATTTGGGGGATGTATCCGATGTGACATGACATCAGCATGCAAGGGATTGAATATGGGGAGTGAAGGAAAGATCTGAGTCAAATATAACCCCAAGACAGCAAACGAGTTGCCTAGAAGTTATGGTAATAACACACACCTAAATAGAATTTTCAGGTTTAGGGTGCCTACCCACTGGCGTTTTTTTTTCCCTGCGAAATTCGCAGCATTTTTTTCTGCAGGGGTCTATGGGACTTGTAATGTTAAAATCGCGATCGCGCAAAATCGCAATTTACCGCGATTCGCATTCCCATAGACCCCTGCAGAAAAAAAATGCTGCGAGTTTCGCAGGGAAAAAAACGCCAGTGGGTAGGCGCCCTTAGGTAGATTAGTAAATCAATTTTAGAGAAAAGTAGCCTCAGATAGATAGAAGACATCCATGATAGAGACAGCTGACAATTACAATTGTTTATTAGTAGTGGAGGGGTGGTACCATGTAAAGAGGTGTATAATTATGTATAGAGCTGTATAGAGCTATACATAGAGAGATGGTGCCAAAATTCAAATCTAATTTGTCTGGTAGAGAAAAGGTGAAGATGGGCTGGCAAATTATACATTGAATCAATGGTAGACCAGGAGTTTAAGATGTAAGTAAAATAAATCATGAGATGGTAGTTCGCAGGAGGCCAGATCAAGAGATCTTTTTTCAGTGATGGGATTATAAGTGCATGTTTAAAATGGAGGGGGAGATCCCTAAAGAAAGAGAACGGTTAAATATTTTAGATAGATGAGTAGTGTCAGCCAGTGACACAGTCTGGACGAGGTATGGGGATGTATGTTTACTAATGCAGGTAGTAGGGTGAACAGAAGAGAGGAGCCTGGAGACTTCTGTTTTGGACTAAATGCTGAAAGTGAATAAGAGAAGGCATGAGATGGTGCTGATGTTACTCAGAGATTGGTAAATGATTCCCTGCCATATGTATCTTTGTCTCAGCTTTAATTATATCAATGCACTGATGAAATAATAGTAATAATTGACATGTATGGCTCTGGTTCAGTTTCATCAGTATTTAAATAATAGAGCTATATAGAGCGATACAGATCCCCCATAGTTCCAAGCGGTGCCCAGCAAGTGTCATTATTTGCCCTTAGGGCTCAGTCACACGGGCGCATCGGCGCCCGTGTTACTGCAGGTAGCAGACGGCTGTACTTGAAGACGGACAACTCTCTGCAGCGCTGGAGGAAAGAACATGTGACTGGCTTCATTGCCGGTCATGTGTCCTTTCATCAGCGCTGCAGAGAGACGTCTTTCTTCAGGTATGGCCATCTTCTAACTGTCAGTCACACGGGCTCATCGGTGCCGGTGTATGGGTGCCGATGACTGAGCCCTTATACAGTCAAATGATAAAAACCATACTGTGCTTTTAATGCTATACTGGACTCACATAGCAACAAATGCTTATGACAGTGTCCATCTGGCCCAAAACAGTTCCATACTTTGCTTACACACAACTATAAAATGCTACATGTTACAAAACAGTACTGATGACAGTTATATAATGCTCACATAATGCCAATCAGTGTCAAAAGAGTGTCATATTGTACCAACATAGTGCCAAACACTGCCCAGAGGGTGCAATTAGATTACCCACTTGCATAGTCAGTACCATACTTTGCAGTGATAATCATAAAGTATTCACGTAGTGTCATATTGTGCCTGCACACAGCCAAATACTGCTAAATAATGCCCTGGATCCCCTTTCGGCCCATACTGGGAGGTATGGGAGATATAAAAAGGGATCTCCTCTTTATTTGGCAGACTCCTCTAGAAATGGTTGATGAGTTGGCTACCTATATTAATAGCAACAATGATAATCTTATCTTTACAGTTTCTTATTGCGGCAATTCTACATCTTTTTGGATGTCTTTCTTGGGCCTCATTCAGACGAGCATGTTTATGTGCGTACATACCATTGGTTCCCTATGGTGTGTTCACATGTCCGTGTTTTACATTCAATGAATGGCCGAGTGCTGCCTGTGATTGGCTGAGCGCTGTGACCAATCACAGGCAGCGCTCAGTTGTGATTTAAGGAATGGCTGAGCGCTCAGCCAATCAGATACAGCCCTTTCAGCAGGTGGGGATTTTAAATCCCCACCTGCTGAAAGAACTTCATTACACTGCAGGGGACAGAGCAGAGAAAACGCGCCGAGCCCTGACAGCGCCGGAGAGGTGAGTTTTTTTTTACACCAGCTAGGGATGATTTTCAGGGAAGGGCTTATATTTAAAGCCATTCCCTGAAAATCACTACAGGGGTTGTCGGCAGACCATTGCTGTCAATGGGGCTGCTGGCAATGCTGCATGGACCTGCATTCACACGTGATTGTGCACGTACGTGTGCCCGCCGGTTTTGTGTGCACCTATGCACGCAACAGCACATGCTCATGTGAATGAGGCCTTACTGGTGATTTCTTCTGTTATCAAATTTGTAGCAAAACTTACCTTGAAATTACCCTTCAATTCAGTTGTCACCCTTTTCATACCATCCTAAACCTTCCTGTTGGAGAATTAGTCAGAGATAAGAGAGCTTGTTCTCTTACTTTGGATTTCAGCCACAAAGCTCAAGCAGTCTCAATTTGTTTAATCTATCTATATATATAAAATAGGATGTATGTATCTGTGTATGTGCCATCATAACTCATGAACCCCTGGAGCAATTTCAACCAAACTTGGTAAATATATAACTGATCCCATGGGAACAAATTTGGTGGGGATAACACAGCCCCACTACCCCTCAGGGGAGGGAGAATGTGTGTGTATGTATGTATGTGTGTATGACATACCTCCTCCTCTGCTCCAACTACCGCACAGCTTCCCACCAGCACTAAGCCACTATGTACCACACAGAAATGAGCCCAGCACCCACTCTTATGAAAGCTGTCCAAAAGAACATCTGTGTTGCCCATAGCAACCAATCACAGAGCAGCTTTCATTTTATCTTACCAGTTTAACAAGTGAAACCTGAGCTGTGATGGGTTGCTATTGGCAACAAAAATTACAGGGGAAGTTGGTAAGTTTTTGATTTTTAATTACACCAGTATTACACATACCTCCTGCTCCTCAGATAATAATATCTTACACAGACAACTTTCTCCTCCTCAAATACTAATATTACACAGACGACATCCTCGACATATACAAATATATTACACAGACGACCTCCTCCTCATGCCGTAAGATATTACACAGATGGCCTCCTCCTCATATAGCAATACATTACACAGACAACCTCTTCCTCATATACCAATATATTACACAGACAATCTCCTCCTGATGCAGTAAGATATTACACAGACAACCTCCTCCTCATGCAGTAATATATTACACAGACAACCTCCTCCTCGTGCAGTAAGATATTACACAGACGACCTCCTCCTCATGCAGTAAGATATTAGACAGATGACCTCCTCTTCATGCAGTAAGATATTACACAGACGACCTCCTCCTCATATACCAATATATTACACAGACGACCTCCTCATGCAGTAAGATATTACACAGACGACCTCCTCCTCATATACTAATATATGACACAGATGACCTCTTCCACCTCATATACTAATATATTAAATCAGTACTCACACACACATATATATATATATATATATATATATATATATATATATTATATATACATACATACACACACATATTTAAATTCTTTTTGTGTATAAAAATAAAATGCACAGGTAACACCAGGTGATCAGGTAGTATATATATAAATAGGATATGTATACTAATATTATCAAATATGCTGGATCTTTTACTGATAGTAAACCTAGACTTATTTATTAAATCAGAAAAAGTAACCAATTCTAGTCCCTCTGTTACTTTTTCTACCCCTATCAGTGTGGATTATTCCATGATAGTTAGAATTATTAGTAACAACCTCCCTTTACTATGACAACATGATTCTTTGCATCATATCTTAGATAATGGCATTCATTTTGTAGCGAGGGAACACAGACAATAAGAAAAATTGTATCACTGAGTACTTACAATATATCTAATTCTGAGATTAACTGACTTCGCTGTCAAGGTTGTCATCACTGTAGTCAAAACAGATGTGGTTTATGTAGTTCTCTTTCACAGACAAAGCATTTTCAAACACATGACCATGGTACTAGTATTACCATACATTCATTCATAATAGTAATACTCGTTATGTCGTCTATTCAATAGTATGTAACATTTGCAACCTATATTATGTCGGGTGTACTTCACACAAATGGAAAGTTCATATTTCAGAGCATATGTCTTCTATTGCGGCATCAAGCAGGGATTTAAATAAAAAAAGCATTATCAGGAGCTTCTAAACTTTATATAGATAACCATTTGGGACATATATTACTAATTTTAGAGTAGTGGGTATTGAAAAGGTTGCATGGCCATCACATGGTGGAGAAGGGATTTCCTTTTTGCCTATATGTTGTGTGCAGATTACGATTCAATATGCTACGACTAAGGCTTCTTAGGAGCTGAAATTCGTCAGGAGGCGCTTTTAAACTACCTGCACACATCCGTTTTAAGGACACTTCAATACATTTTTGGTGGATTTTTTATAGTGCTGAAATGTATTCTATTTCAATGACCATTTCCTCCTAGCGTCCGTGTTAAAAGGCTTTGACCGTGACTAATAAAAAGGGTCTGCTGTGTTTGTAGAAACAGCACCACGTCTGTCCATGGGCTCTGTCTTGTATAGCAGCTCTGTTCCATTCATTTAATTGTGATGATATGCAAACCCAAACACAGCCCATGAACAAACCTGCCGATGTTTCTAGAACAAACACCTAGTGATGAAGAGTTATGTTCCCCTCTTCTGATAAAACATGTTAATGTCACCACAATTTTAATGCATATCAGGTTTCTGAGTCCTGAAGGTCTTCCCAGCTAGGGGAGCTATATCAGGTGGGAGGCTGCACCCAGGCTCTGGTGCATGAAGGATCCCAAAAGCCACGCTGCCGCACAGCAGAATTATAAATGGCCCATAGTAGATGAGCGCCCTGTTATACAGTTTACATTGGCACCCAGGAGTTTCAACTTACTCCTAACTCCTAACTATTTAGAGGGATACTTTATAACCAGTTTTCAAATAGTATATGCCTGGCTACAAATTTATAGTTGTTGGTGCATGAACTTCCTACGTCTTCTTCTGTACACTCGCATTGTGAAAATCTGATCTAGAAGATAGAAAAAACAAAATGCAAAGGATATTCTCACTTGAGCATTAGCACTGATTCTATTCAAGTTATTCTCCATGCTGAAAATAGTTCCGGGATGATGATGATTCACCGACTTACAGAATATAGTGCTGTTATGACACTCTTGATTGACTGTTCAGTTTCAAAATTCATCTCGAGTGAAATTCCAAATGTTCCATCTTTGTTGTACCTTTCTATAGAGCTAAAATTCTTTATCATTAATAAAAACAGCATGGACACTTAATTACTTAAAAACCTTCTCCTGACAGCTGTTTCTTTAATTGCAAAGGAAGATATATAGTATGTTTCTCCTTATTAGAGAACAGTGTTATGGTAAATGTACATCTCACCCGAGCTGTTACTGCAGAGGTTGCACAGTTTGTGCTCGGTCAGCGCTTCTGCTGAACTTCACACTGTAACCAATGCTGCAATTTTTCCTAATAACATTACAGCACTTGAGATGACAATTTAGTGTGTGATGCACCGACATGTCCATCTTTTCAATATCCTCTTGTCCGTGATCATTGCCCTTAGCCATGCTTCCTAATGAAAGCCTCCTCATCAAGTATGATTACCACTCTTCTGTTTTCCAAGCATGCATAGTGATGAGCCTGGTTTATGAAACATTTTCCTGCAGTAATAAAACTAATTAAAGCAGGCATCCATCCTCTCACTACTCTTTAATGAATTATAATGAGATCATTAATCTAGTCACTTTCTTGCACTGAGTCTATTGGCTGGATGTCTGTTCAGACTTGTCAGCACTCTACTTGTGGCCTTTAGAAATGGGCAATTATTAAAATCTGTTGCTGCTTGTTTATTTTTTATTAGTCAATATTCTTCCTACAATATGTAGATAAAAAGATAAGCAAAGTGACTATTCATTTTTACTGACCGTGATGCCATAATACTTGTCACCGCTGTATAATTAGCCACACCCACTTACCGTACTTATTGTTCCAGTATTATAAATTACATAATCCCATTAATAGAAGTAATAATAGAAACATTACAATACCATTATCTAAGCCTATTACATTTCTTCTAATTGGGCGCCTACTAGAAGAAATGTTTCATCTTCTTTTAGTAAGACATTTTCTTCAAAATAATGATATGTACATTTTCAGTATATACACACAATACTTAGTCAGCTAAAGGTGAAATTAAAGGGAACCTGTCACCAGCTGTAACCACCATAGACTAAATTATGGTGCTTATAGATCAGCTTCCTAGGAGCCCAAGGAGGTATTATTTTTATACCTATCTGCTTTCTGATTCCTACACAGTCAGCCCTGAGGCTTTATTCACCTGAGCGTTTTTACGCAGCTGTTTAGCCGCATCTTCATGCCGGATGAAAATCGCGACCATCTGAAGCATTGGATTCCAATGCATTTGTTCACATGGCTGATTTTGTGACACGTAAAAACATTGCGCTGATAAAATAGCACATACGTGACCAAAATCGGCAACTGCAATTATATGCTGCGTGAAAAGATAGTTCTGGATCTATCGTTCGACCGATATAAGCTGGCGGCTCCCATAAACTCCTATAGGACCTGGAAAAAAAATGAGGGGGAGGCAGTTTAGCAGCATCCAACACAGGGAAAAGCTTACAGGTGCCTCTATTTAGGCATTTGAAGTCATTCCGAGGATTTATACCGAGCGAGGGATGTCCGGGCTGCAACATATTTTTTCGCTAAAACGTCGCACCCAGCTGTGTGAATGGATGAGAAAACCCTAATTGAGCTTGGGACTCACATCATTTCTTCATTCACGCGATTTAACGACACGTGTAGGCGACTGCAAAAACGCATATGCTTGTGTGAAGGAGCCCTGAAGGTCAGCATGTGGATTGTGCTCTCAGCATGCGGACTAAGGCTTCTGGATGTGTGCGCGCAATCCCATTGATCTCTATGAGTGAGCGCAAGTGTAGACTGCAGCTTTGAATCTGCAGCATGGTCCACATGCCAGGGCTATTGGGGCTGACAGCATGGGCATCAGGAGGCAGGTAAATATAGAAAAAAAATACCTCTTTGGGCTCCTAAGAACCTGACCTATGAGCACCATAACTTAGATTATGGTGCTCATAGCCTGTCTCCTTTTTCAGTTAAAGCTTTAAGAGTGCATTTACACAGGTGATTTTAATGCACAATTTCTGTACATTGCAAGATGCAGAGCAACCGCATGTGAAGGAACCCCATTATTTTAAATTACTGTATTTACATGGGTGATTCTTCTCTTGCATATCTTATTTTTGGGTGATTCGATATCGCCCGTTATTCCCTATGAAGGCATGTAAATGCAAGTTTCATGCAATGTTATTTTCTACTTTTACTACATGCAATGTTCAAACAAACTTTTCACACGTATGAAAATCGCAAGTGCAGTAATGCAATACGTTTTTTCTTGCAAAACGCATCACAATCACATAAATATTGCACATTTACAAGTGAAATATCAGTAAGGCCTCATTCACACGAGCATTGTTTTGCACATACATGTGTGCGCACAAATCCGTGCATCCATGCACGTTCCAAAACATGCGTGAATGAAGCTGCGTGCCTATAGCTATCAACGGGGCTGCCGGCGGCCCCATTGAGAGCAATGTGCTGTCGCACCATCCGCAGTGATTTTCTGTGAAGGGCTCTAATTATAAGCCCTTCCCTGAAAATCATTCATCGCTGTAGTAAAAAAAAAAAACAACCAAAAAACTTACCTCTTCACCACTGTTGGCACTCAGGTGTGTCAAGCCGCTTGATCTTCAGCACTGTAATGAAGTTCTTTCATCAGGAGGGGATTTAAAATCCCCACCTGCTGAAAGGGCTGCGTCTGATTGGCTGAGCGCTTAGCCAATTACAGGCAGTGCTCAGCCACTCATTTAATGACAGCTGAGCGCTGCCTGTGATTGCTCACAGTGTTCAGCCGATCACAGGCAGCTCTCGGCCATTCATTGAATTCTAGTCCAATGACTGACCCGTTCCGACATCATGAAGTTCTCTATAGCTCTGATGTCAAAACAGGCCCACCACTGCAGTGTAGGAGTGCATCTGCACCGGCTCTTTAGACACATCGGGTGCAGATGCACTCCTTCACTGGTCCTCATCGAGGACTCCTGAGGAGAAGATAGAAAGGGTTTTTAACCCTTTCTGCCTTCTACTTTACACATTACATAGCGCTATGCAATGCAGAGAGAATGCGGAAGTGTTACTTCCGCATTCTGCCTGGCAGTCATGTGACCGCCGGGAGCCTCCTGACCTCAGCTGTCACTCACAGCCTAGGTTAGGAGGATGAAGAGAGAATGTGGAAGTGTTACTTCTGCATTTCGTTTGGCGATCATGTGACCGGGTGAAGGGAGAATGCCATTCTCCCAAGCTTCAAATAAATTGGAGCTTAGGAGAATGTAGGAAAAAAAATTGGATTGGAAAGGGTTAAATCCCTGCCTGCTTAAAGAGCTTCAGAGCAGTGCATGGAGAAAAGCGGCTAGACGCGCCTGAGCTCCAGCAGTGGTGGAGAGGTGAGTATGTATATTTTGTTTATTTTTTACACATTTTCGGGATAATTTTCAGGAAAGGGCTTATATTTAAAGTCCTTCCCCTGAAAATCACTGCAGGGTTTGCCGGCAGCCCATTGCTTTCAATGGCAGCAGCTGCGGCCCCATTGAAAGCAATAGGAGAACATCATGATCCTCTGCCACATGTTGACCTTGGTCTACTTTGAACCTATAACTCCAGCACTGCAAGACATCAGCACTAACAGCTGGGCCACTGATCTTGGCCATTGCAAGATGCACAGCAAGATGCGAGATGAACCGGGCCAAGTGCTAACAAATGGATCACTTGTTGCATTGCACCAGACCTTACCCCAGTTGCAGATGCTGGGCATTGTACCAGACCTTACCCCAGTTCCAGATACTGGGCTTATATTGATTGTATCCTCAATAAACTGGAATTTTATACTCCAGCGGATGTTGGTACTTTATTGTATATGACGACCTGGAACCATCTAGGATGGAGTTTCGCCGGGCCTATCCTCAGCCCAGTGTTTTCTCCCCTCTTTCGAGTGAGTACCTTCTTTTGTTCACTGGGCTTTCCAGTCTGAGTTCATTGGGTCATACCCTAACTGCTTTCAACATCCATATTACACATATGGGGGGTTTACCTTTTCTCCACATACTGCTCTCCACCACGGTGGATCTTTTTTGAATTTGAAGATCTCCCTCCTTTCCTCCATGACCTACATTGTCTCCCGAGGCGCTGTCCCTCCTTTGCACCTCTACTGAAGAAGGGAGGAGAAAGAAATGTGGTGGCTATGTTATTAGCACTGCTTTCTTGCAGTTCTAGGTTCAAATCTGTGAAAGTGCAACATTTAGAAGGGCTTTTTATGTTCTCTTTTGTTTATTTTTCTTGTTCTCCTCCTTCAGAGAAGAAAGGGAAGCTGTGGTGGCTCATTTGCTAGCACTGCTGTCTTTTGTTTTTGACCAAGGGTAACATCTGAATTTGATTTCAGGACCCTAGCACTGAAAGCCATCAGTGCTAACAACTGAGCTACATTCATAGAAGAACACACATGCACACATTATGCTGGTATGGGAACTCTAATTCTGATTTGTATTTACAGCTGAGTAAAAATTGTCCCTTCATTCTGATGATCAATAGGATTGGACTACCACTGATCAACATGGCCTGGGCTATGAATACCTTTAATCTCACAGTAGTTTAAGCACACCGTTGAAGCGTCTGTTCATGGCAATAAAGTAATTGGATGCAAATAAGGGTTCAGTTTATAGAGAAATGGCAGTGTATGCAATAATAGAGGACAGCTATTATTTATATGTGGATTTGGGAAACCTCTGTTCTGCATGAGATGAGCACACTATGCCACTAATTAACAAAGACATAGTTATTTCAGCTCTTTATTTCATTAGTAAGATCAAGTTGTTACCATGACAGCCTGGTCCTGGTGGACTGAAGTGTCTTATTAAAAGTAATCAGCCATAGATTTACCAATTTAAATATACAAATTGTAAACTAGGGGGCTAATTGATTGTTTGTTTTACACTAGTATTTTCACGCAATTTGCCCCAATTTCATTCTATTTTCCCATTTGCAGCAGAATTATTACAAATTTATCAGGACTACCAGACAAGACACAAAGGATGATTCATGGGCTTTATACTTTATTTAATAAGAAATTGGCACCTTGTGTAACATAGTATGTTAGGTTGAAGGGAGTCAATGTCCATCTAGTTCAGCCTGTTTCCACCCCTTTTGTTGATCCAGAAGAAGGGAAAAAAAACAATGAGGCAGAAGCCAATGTAGCCCATTTGGGGGAAAAATTCCTTCACGACTCCACAATGGCAGTCATAATAATCCCTGGATCAACATTTTGAAAGTTCCTCCCTCACTCCAAGACCCGTATCTATAACCCGCTGGTTATTTAATGTCTATAAGTCTTCAGTCAGCTAGTACCCCCACACCTTTTTCCATATCACTTTTCCCTAGTAGTACTCTATTTAATGTATATATACTTTTTGCCACTGTTTATGACCTATTCTTTTATTGGCTGCTGTGTGCTTATATTGGTTGACCATCCTAGGTATGTCTTTTTTTTTTTCTTTAGATTTTAGTGTTTTTAATAGTGTCATCCTAAGACCTGATTTAGACGAGCAAAAAAGGTGTGAATGGGCAAAGTTTTATATGCACAGTGCATGAAACCTTGCCCGTCCATGAAGGTCCCTTCATCACTGAACACTGTGACAGCACTGTCACAGTGTTCAGTGATGATGGGACTGCAGTAGGGAAGAAGGAATCCCCTGCCACAGCTGGCTGTGACAGAGGACCTTGATGCTATCCCATTGCTTTTAATTCAACCGCTGCTGCCGCCCCATTGAAAGCAATGGGATGAAGGCAACCCCCGCAGCGATAACTTTCGGGGAGCTTGAAAGGTAAGCCCTACCCCGAAAAGCATCCCTAGATGTAGAAAAAAAAAAGTTTACTCACCTAGAAGCGCTGTTCGGCTCTTCTCTCCGTCCCTAGCAGTCTTCTGTTTTCTGGTCGCCACTGATTGAAAAATCCCTGCCTCCAGAAAGTGCTGCTTCTGATTAGCTCAGCGCTGTGATCTTTCAGCTGATAGTTGCCCTGTGTAAAGCCATCCTATCTGAAAGAACAAAAAACACCCATTCCCAAGTTGTAAAGTTCTAAGTCTGGTGCCAGTTATCAGGGATGTTAAATTTTCTTAAGAATTCCAATTTCTCATGACTTTGATACTTAATTATGATATCGTGACATGGTGACAAACAGCAGGTTGCAATTCACATCACAACTGGGCAGGCACACATACATTTAGATTATCGCAATATCAAAGCTGGTCATCTCAACTCAAACATCTTAGGATATGTCAAGGCATCTTGGGATATGTCAAAGGCATTATAGAACATACATGTATCTGCATGCGAAATCAGAAACGCTATCTTTTTTCCTTAGGGAGAGCACCTAGAGGGTGAGAGAAGAAACTCAAATGGGCATGCATCTCCTCTGGGTAATATGCAAATAAGGGAGATGGGATAAAATCTCTACAGTGCCACCTATTAAAAGGCAGCATTCCTTCAAGCCAAAGTCGAGACTTTTTATACAAGCCTTGTAACAATTCCCAGTCATTGTTACAAGGCTTGTATAAAACGTCTGACTTTGGCTTGAAGGAATGCTGCCTTCCAATAGGTGGCACTGTAGAGGTTTTATTCCATCTCCCTTATTTGCGTACAAAATGTAACATTTAAAGAAACCCTCATAATGTGATGAATAACCTTTTGAAAATATTAAAATAGCTCAGCCAGTATATAGTTGTTCTATATTGAACCTTTAAATAAGACTCCACTTCATTGTTGAGCCATAAAAAGTCAGATTCATGATTATTATGATTTTTCAAAATAAAGTAGATTTGGAAGTGATTTCATTTGTTTATGTACGTCTAATGCAAATTACATTTTCTTGTTCTACATGCTGTTTTCTATCACAGTTCCAGGTAGGGGACCCAAGTAAAATGTAATAGAAAACATTAATTTGTCATGTTCGTCTTTCACAGCTCAATGACAATTTAATCAGTATGACAGAGTAAATCCTCTTGGCTTCAGTACTCAAATCATTACTTTTACTTAGTACTGAAAGGAACAGATCCACTTTTTAGCTATTCTCTTGGGATTTACTTTTATTGATGCAGGAATTTAGGTTGTTTTGCATGTTCTCGCTTTATATTGTTAAAAGATTTTGAAGTGATTCATGAAAGCACATAAAAGTTCAAAACTATTTTTCTGTAATTCTAGTAATATTAATTAGTAGTTATGCAGCACACAGACACCCTAGCAGCTGTAAGGTGAGGTGGTTAAGACAGTCAGTGCAGTACAGACATGTTGAAGGCAGTAAGATACTTAGAACAATAACCAGGTGCTTAACCCTTTAGGCTGCCTGTCCACGGGGTTGCGATATCCCACGGTGGATCTCTGCCGCAGGAGCAGCCGCCGGGGAGCAGGAGCCTGCTGACATCTCCGCGGTGAGCCTATCAGACAGATAGGCTCACCTCTGAGAATCGCAGCAATTCACAGCATGCTGCTATTTGCTGGCCGCAAGCAGAGAATCGCTGTGGTTCTCCGCTCGTGCACAGGTGGGCTGCGCTTTCCATAGCAATGCTATGGAAAGCTTGCACTGCGTTCCCCGCGGCCGGGATATCGCCGCTGGGAACGCAATGCAAAAACGCTCGTGGACAAGCAGCCTTAGGGTCATGGCTATTTTGGACCTAGAGCTGAATTTGGGGGTATTTTCATATCCAAAGCCATAATCCATTTTATTTTTCCATCAACATACTCATATGAGGGCTTATTTTTTGCATGGCAAGCTGTAGTTTGTATTCATACCATTTTATTAATGTTTTTGTGGTAGGGCAGGAAAAAACACATCTCATTTTTTTACAGCATTAATTTTACAACATGAATGACATTATACATCTGCGGGGTTGGTACATTTACAAAAATACCAAAATTATATATTTCTTTTAGTTTTTTTCACTTTTGCACAAGAAAAAACTGTTTTTTGTTTTGGAAGTTGTAGTTTTTATTTGTGCTATTTTGGGTTAAATATGACTTATTTGATCAATTTGATAACTTTTTTTGAGAGGTGAAATTAATAAATGGATGCCACGATACCAAGCATGTGGGGTTTATTTATTTATTCACTTTTAAACAAAAGGGTTTTATTATTGCTAGCTTTTATGTGTGTTATGTTTACTTCTTTAGGTCCCTGTATGGGTCCTGAACCTATGGGTCTCTATGTTAATACATTGCCATACCCTGTGGTAGGAAAGGGTTAATGAAAGTTCAGGAGGACGTTACAGCCAGGGGTACATTGATTTCCATTGCAATTATTGCAAGCAATTACAATTCTTATAAGGGTCAGTGTGTCTTTAATTCTTTCTTCCAGTGCAGGGAGTATCTGACTAAGGGCTCCTTCACACGGGCGTAGGCATTTTTAAATTTTCCCGCCGGCGCCGTAAAATCACGTGAAAGGATTTTTTTCCGCCAGGGTAATCAGCATTTTCTCGCCCATTCACAAGAACATGAGCGTGGTTTTTAGCGAAAAAATACGTTGCACCCCGGAAAGCCCTTACTCGGCTTAAATCCTCTAACCCCTTGAGTGGCAGGTTTCCTACCACCCTGTCGTGCCCACCAGGGCAGGTTTTTTAAAATGGTCTAATCATTGAATTTCAACTAGTTTTGCAGTTGCGTCTTAAGAGCCATAACTTTTTCATTTTTCCATTGACATGGCCATATAAGGGCTTGTTTTTTGCGGGACAAGTTGTGATTTTTTAAACAGGGGGGAGGAAAAAAAGAAATGGGGAAAAAAGAAAAAAAGGGCCATGTCATTAAGGGGTTAAATAATGTATTAACTTCCTTCTCTGGGTCATTACTACGCACATGGATACCACATGTGTGATTGTATTTTTGATTTTTTACAAAGTAAAAGGGAGACAAGTGTTTTTTTTATTTTTTTAATAATTTTTTTACTTTTTTTTTTTTAATTTTTTTAAAAATTTTTATTTTTTTTTGTCCCTTTAGGGGACTTCCACAGGGACCCATCAGGACCCCTGATCACATTCCAGGGGTCCGATGGTGACAGCCCTTTAGATGCTGCAGTGACAGCCCTTAACATGCTGCAGTCACATAGACTGCAGCATGTAAAGGGTTAACACAGCAGAGATCGGAGGTTTTCTCTGATCTCTGCTGTAAGAGCAGGTACCTAGGTGTCCTCTGACAGCCAAGCACCAGCTCTCCCTGCCACAGAGACCATCGGCTTGCTTCTGACAAGCCGATGGTCTCTATGGCAACCTGTAAACAAAGCAGGAGGTTGCCGACATATCGGCAATATCTTCTGCTGGTTTTTCAAAGCCCTTGCACTGCTCTGTGGGGGTCTGTGCAGGCAGAGCACACTGTCACAGCTTGTGGCATTGTGCTCTGCAGCTCCCATAGTGATACATAGCCCGGAAATCTTCCGGGCTATGTTGCTATGAGCAGTGGAGCTCGTCACGGAACTTTTCCGGGCGTGCCACTCAAGGGGTTAAAAGGACTTCTTATGACTACATAGAGGCACCTGTAAGCTTTTTGCAGCATTGGTTGCTGCAAAAATGCCTCCCCCTTCCTCCCCCCCCCCCCCCTTCCCCCACTCCCATAGGAGTCTATGGGATCTGCTGGTGTATTTTGGCCAAAAGATAATTCCAGAACTATCTTTTTGCCCAAGGTATATGTGTTGGCGCGTATGTTCCATTTTTCACGATTCCACGTTTTTACGCACCGTATATTCGACCGTGTACACAGCTGTATTGGGAACCAATGCTTTACATGGGTACTGTATATGCGCCTGGGCGTGAAAGAGCCCTAAATGCCACTTGCTTATTCAGGGTATACATCACCAATGAGTTTACTATAGATTCTACCAGATTCTCTTTTATTACTTCAACTAGTGCCTCTGATGATGTGCATTGTTGGCTTTGTGCCAAATATACCTTTTGGAATTATGGCCAAAAGGTTCATCCCCAGTCTTTTCAGACCATAACACATTCTCCCACATACATTTGGCAGATTTGAGGTAGGTTTTGGTACCCTTTCCCTGACTTATTCCTTTCAACAATCAGATCCCTTTGATGTGTTGCAAGCTTGACCATGACTTTTGCTGAACAATGCAGCTAAGAAAATGCCAAGAAAATCCTGAGCTGAACTTCATATGTGGTCAATCAGAATCACTTTGAATAATGGCAGCTGTGTACTGGCTATTTAACACAAATTTAAATGTGATTGGTTGATTCTGAACACAACCACATCCCCAAATATAACAGGGTGTTCACACGTATGCAAACACATTATTTTAGTTGTTATTTTTTAATGGAAGAGCACGGATAAGGGTCACATTATAGGTGGAAACAAATCCGAAATGATTCAGCTTTGTCGGATTTTTTTAACATTACAAAAATGTGGCATTTTACAAGGGGTAGGTAGACTTTTTAATATCCACTGTAGATGTTTTGAAAATATGGAATACCTCCAATAATGTTCTGTCTAAAAACCTCAAAAACACAAGATAAAAGAATAAAGTGGTGAATTTATCCACTTAACCCCAATAAACAGTATATCTGACATAATTCCAGTGCATACATGGTAATGTACTCCTCAACTTCAGACATCACAGGGACCTAAGAGCTTTTCCAAAATTTCATAATCAAAGCCTTTTGCTGCTACTAGGAGATGGAAGACTAAGGTCTTAACAGGAGGGGCTCAAGCTGCAATGCCTACATGCCTACTATTGATGAACAGCTCCATATTATTAGAATACTGAAAATTCTTTCAAGATGGAATTTCATTTGCTTCCAAAAGCTGTTAATACTTGGACATTGCCCCCCAAAATATGTCTCGAATTTCCTTTGCCACTAGATCATCTCCAGCATTCATCTGAACTCATTCAGCTGAACTCACTGTATAGGAGAAACAGTTTTACCTTTGTTGGCATTTTTATTTCCTCATAGATTGTGAACTTTCACTCCTCTTATTTAAACTGTTAGTTTTTACTGTCTATTGTCTGATTTTGGCTGTACAAGTGACCTATGAATTGTGAAGTGCTATGGAATATGTTGGTGCTATATAACAAAGATGAGTATTATCATCATTACAATAAAAAGAGTCTAGAAAAAAGTTTACATCATTTTAGTTCTCGGATTAAGGCAATATTGCAGTGTGTAATCTCTTGACTGTTTAAAAATAAAATATACTTTGCAAATTCACATCTTAATTCAGAATATTCAGAGGAGGTAATTTTCTGAGATGTATCATTTTCATGAAATTCAGCTCCCCTGCTATAAAATAACTGATAGGCTTATAGTTACCTCTCCGAGCTCCCTCTGTGTCTGTGCCACCACTCCAGGTCTCCCCTCTGACATCACAGTTACAGGCTTCCCCACCATGTTTACAGGACGTCACAGACACTGCATCCAATAACAGCTCTTAGCACTTGATTGCAGAGCTCTGTTTTTGTCTGCAATGCCTGTGATGTCCCGTAAACTAGGTGGGACTGCAGCCTGTACACAAACAGCTGAAGCAAGACTGAATGGTGGCGTGGAACACAGTGCAAGCCAGGAGACCTGCGTATAAGCCTATTTGTTACTTTATGGCAGAAGAACTGGATTTCATGTAAAACCCCTTTAACTGACACGTACTGTATGTGGGGGAAGAAAAGGAAAAGGAAATGCACTTTTAAATGACATTTTTACCTTTCATCTGAATGGCCATTTGTCCTCAAAATGAATTGCAGCAGGAGATCTTGCCACAAAACTAGGCAAAATCATATACTTGCAAATCCAACTTGTGAACTGAAAGATGTTTATATTTTTCAACATAGACACATTAACTTGTTTATACTGCACTTCAGAAGATGTTATCAAAAATATCACACATGACAGAAGAAAATTGAGGTTTATTACTTGGATGCAATTATACCCTACTGTGTGAAACAGCTTTTCCTTGTTAAGAACAAAGAGAAAATGCTAGGCCTATTATAACATCTGATTTCATGTTGTCATAGGATATAATGAAAGATGACTGCTCCATGCTAAAGCTGCAACTTAAGGAACGAGATGAACTTATCCACCAACTGCAAGAAGAGCTGGTAAGTTATAGAAGACCATTTAAAAAATAGTTATTGAAAAGTAATGTTATTTTACCCTCCATTCAAGTTCTTACAAAGTGTATAGATTTGGCGTTGTACACAAAAGCATCATTTCTTTTAGATAAGTTGTTATTACTGAACTTCTTCACAAATACGAAAAATAAAAGTATGGCACATATGTAATATACATCGCCTTGTAGAGCAAAAATCGAACAAAATTATATCAATTTCCATCATCACAGCTTTCCACAAATATAAGAAGAACCAATAGTTTTTCAGGTGTAATAAAACAACAAAAACGGGGAAAATACAGAAGATGAGCATAGGAGCCAAATTAGTAGGTAGCCTAGATCGAATGAGACTGCACATACTGTCCAGATGTTATAGCAAAATAAAGTCCCGTAAAGGAAGGGAACTACATATATATAGTTGATAAGTCTATGAGTCATAAGCTCAAGGTATCCAATGAAACCCAAAAGAGTCATATGTAGACTCTTACAGCATATAGACATTCTATATTATATAAGCTGTTTAAAAGCAGAGAGTTTTTGTGATAGGTGGGGTCTGTAAGAACTTCCACAATTTAGCAATATTGAAACAGGCAACAATTATTATATGAGTTACTACTGTTCCAGGAAAGTTGTGGGATATCTTTAACATCAAAAGAACATAAAGCTAGAGCTGGGTTAGACAGTATGTGGCTCCACAAAATGATAGAAATTATATCAAAGACTTCAATTCAAAAGATGCAGATCTTTGTGCAGAAACAGCACATATGCAGATATGTCCCTTTAAAGCCTCACTCTCTCCAGTACAAGTCGGAGCAACTTTCATGTATATGGGTAAAGTACGTTGGAGTCAGGTACCATCTAAGTAGCAGTTTCTGGGATAAATCCTAGTGTTTAAAGCAATTCTTATCCAGCAGTAAGCATTTCTCCACTCTAATTCAGAAAAATTACAGTCTAAATTTATTTCTTGTTTTGAGAAATACGTAGGCCCGTCTCTTAGAAAGTCCGGTAACATAGAGTCATAAATACCCGAAGGATTATAGTAATATCTAATGTCATTTTGGAGAATTGTAGGTTTCAATATATTTAACTTGGATAATGCATAACTTAGACAATGCATCTCTGATACAGAGAAAGTAAAAATCATTCTTGGGCAGCCCAAATTCATTTGGCATATCCAAAAAACACTTCATATGATTTTCAACATCTGTGAAGCCAAGCTGTCTAGAGAAAGGTCTGGGATAAAAGTGTAAAGAAATCTTAAAGGTAGATTTTTGATAGAAATGTACTCTGATATTATTTTTTGTATCTAGTTGTTGCTATCATACTAGGAAACTAAGAACTCAAAGGGATTGGGGGAGCAGTGCTCAGGACAGAAATACGGGGATATACTCAGAGTGCTAATTTGATGGAAACCCATTTTGTTATTACGTCTGGGAGACCACCAGGCTTTTATTTGGTCCAAGATAGAAAAACCGTCTGGGAGACCCATCCCACCATGAAACCATTTCCTATTCATGATATGGAAGCATAATCTGGGTTTCCTACCACTCCAAACAAATTCAGATATGATATATTGAAGTTGTTTTAGGAACTGATGAAATAGAGGAATAAAAGGTTTAAACAAATAAAGGATAACTCACAGGACCATCATTTTTATAATAGCTATCCTCTTAGCCCACAAAGAAAAAAACTTGGGTGCAAGTTTTAAGCATTTGAGGGTTACTGGTCAACATGGAGGACAAAGTTATGTTCACATAAAAGATTGTGTATACAAAAGCATAATGTATCATTCTCTGTATTGATAAGTGTTTTGTGTCTTCTCTGTTTCTGACACCCAGATTAAAAAAGAGGGAAAAAGCCTAATTAGCTTCTCAAAATTGCTTAGACAGATGTCAGACATCATAAAGAAGTTAATAAAAAAGGTGCTATGGAGATTTATCTCTGTGCTTTCTGTTAGGCTGTGTTCACACCACAATTGTGAATAGGCTGAGAAGGCTCACTGCACATACATCAAATCTATCCATAGGTCATTTGGCATTGGCTAAAAAGGTGGCCTTTTTTATTCATCGGGGTAACATTTTTTGTGTTGTAGAGAAGCATCATAGAGTGTGATACATAGGGGTATTCATTTAGTAAATGTATGCTATACAGTGGGAAGCTTTTGGCTACATACGCAACGGTATGCCTATATTCACCAGAATTTTCAACATATGTTGTCACGCAGCAGGGCAAGGGGAAGGAAGGCTCTTAGATTGTGGAGCGACTGGTACCCAAATTTCTGCGACACCAGATGAGCGACCATGAGCCACAGCCACAACTCTACAGCAATCCGCCTGGCCCTGCGCTGTAAAATCAACTTGTCCTTCACTGGACAAGAGGAGAGACGGGAAGGGACGCCTCTGTCCTCAAACAGTCTGCAGTATTGCAAGCTGGCAGTCGTTAGAATACAGGCTGAATTGTATCCAGCTTTCTTAGGCTTTGGCACACATGCGAAGCGAAAGCTCAAATCACTCACCTGATCTGTTCTAATGCACTCCAGAGCTCTACAATATGCATATAAAACGCTGCCACCACCAATTTTGTAACGGTAAATTGGAACTCAATTTATGTATTATTAATATAATCTTCGGAGAATATGGTTTCATGTTAACCAGGATTAGGTTCACTAATTAATTTAAATTCTCAAAGAAAAGAGCAGTGCTTATTTACAGAAAGATGCATGAAATTATGACGACGTTTCCGTTCATGATTTTACATGCGTTTTGAGCCCACACATGAGTAGTTTCGGACGTATCTGGTCCAAGATTTGCAGTTCTCGCTTCCTGGGCATCGCGCAAATATGGGAGTCCTTGCATCTTATTCGCGGTGATGCAACATTTCACAAAATATCCTTGTCAGCGGGCTGTGATGTACAGATCTTTCATAATTTCTAAATCACATTATTTAGTTGTTTTGAGGGAACATCCTTTGTTAAAGGGGTTGTCTCGCGGCAGCAAGTGGGGTTATACACTTCTGTACGGCCATATTAATGCACTTTGTAATATACATCGTGCATTAAATATGAGCCATACAGAAGTTATTCACTTACCTGCTCCGTTGCTAGCGTCCCCGTCGCCATGGTTCCGTCTAATTTCGGTGTCGTCTTGCCTTTTTAGACGCGCTTGCGCAGATCCGTCTTCTCCCTTCTTCTCCCTTCGGCTCCGCTCGGCAGCATCGGCATTTTGGCTCCGCCCCCTTGTACGCATCATCGCGTAGCTCCGCCCCCGTCACGTGCCGATTCCAGCCAATCAGGAGGCTGGACTGGCACACATCATGGGGCGGAGCTACGCGATGATGCGTACAAGGGGGCGGAGCCAAAATGCCGATGCTGCCGAGCGGAGCCGAAGGGAGAAGAAGGGAGAAGACGGATCTGCGCAAGCGCGTCTAAAAAGGCAAGAAGACACCGAAATTAGACGGAACCATGGGGACGGGGACGCTAGCAACGGAGCAGGTAAGTGAATAACTTCTGTATGGCTCATATTTAATGCACGATGTATATTACAAAGTGCATTAATATGGCCATACAGAAGTGTATAGACCCACTTGATTTCGCGAGACAACCACTTTAACTTTGCCTCCAAAAGTTATCAGGTCTGGCTTTTGGCCTTCAGGAAATGGGTGGCAGAGAACTATTGCCTTGCGAAGGGCCAATTCCTGTCCTTATCTATTAATATAAACATTTGCTGGCTTTGCCTTCAGAGGGGATGTAGAACATCAGAGACCCCCTGGGGGAGAGTGTAACATCCTTTGCTGAAGTCTTCAAAGGTATTTCCCTACTCAGCTTTCCTTTACTAGTGTCCTGAACGGCAGCTGATTGATACTGGACAGCTAGGGGGGTGGGCACTTTATTCATCTCTTTAAACTACATATGTGACAAGCCGATTCATCACATCCATTTAAAGTCTCCATTCGTATTTAGACCCATGAATTCTTTAGATGAAATTAGATGAACGTCTTACCAGGAGAGTTTGTTTCACTGAGGCAGTTATTTCTTCCAAGTGACTACAACAGGTTTTCAGTTCTCAATTACTATTAACTGGAGAGATCAAAAATAGTGCAAACGAAATGTGAAATAGGTGCCCATAGGAGTCAGATTCCAACTCTCATTTTTCACAAGCTTTTTTTTTTAATAAAAGAAGCAATCCACAGTAATTGGTTGATAGGGGCAACGGCTTCATGTTTCCCTTGAACTGGTTTTGATAAATCTCTCCCAGAGTTTTCCACTTATCACATTTTATTTGCCTAAAATGAAAATAAACACAAGCTCATCACAGGCTAACTCTGTTCATATATGCAACCCACACCTCCCCCTGTCCCTTTGTATGCCCTGTAAGGGCTCTTTCATGCGAGTGCATAAACGGCAACTGCGTTTTTACATTTTTATGCCCACTCCGTTTAAGTGCCCAAATGGGCGTCTTTCCTCAATCACATCCAGCGTTTTCTCGTCCATTCACACGACCATGAGCATCTTTTTTAGCGAAAAAAATACTCTGCACCCCGGAAATCCCTTGCTCTGCCAAAATTTTCAGGATGCCTTACAGTGCCTATATAGAGGCACCTGTAAGCTTTTTGCAGCGTTGGACGCTGCATAAATGCTTCCCCCTCCCTGCTCTTTTCCTGCTCCCATAGAAGTCTATGGGACCCGCCCGCGTATATTGGCCAAAACATAGTTCCAGAACCATTTTTTGGCTGAATATATACACTGCCCACGTATATGTCATAATTTTCACGTTGTCAGCGTATTTATGTGCCATATATTCGCCCATGTGAATGGATGCATTAAAAATCAATGCCTCTCATGGGTGCGTATATACGCCGGGTGTGAAAACGCGCCATTTATGTGCTCGCGTGAAAGATCCCTAAAACAGAATGACTTGTCAATCAGCATCTGGAGGTTGGACGAGAGCGAGAAGTGTGTGCATGTAAGAATAGGCATGAGCTTCATTGGACTCCTCTCCAGATCTGCCCTACAAAGTTTCAAAAGTAAGTTTTGCACAACCATTAAACTGATCGCTATAAGCGATGTTTGTTACTATACCCTGTGACTCAAATACCAGGTAGCTTAGGGGACCTGCCAGGATCTCTTTAAGGTTTTTGCATGTTTCAGTGCAATATTCCAATTATCAAAGTGTGTATTCTCCCATCGCAGGACAGCATGAGTATAATTTTTAGATATCAAGTAATTATATTTAGAACATTAACATTAGTTGTGATTATTTATGTAGATAATTTTAGAGGCTATGGTGGTTTTGTTATCTACACTACATGCCATTGTGTGATTATAGTCCAGCATGTATCCTTAGGTTTTAAATCGATTAGTAATGATTACTGTGATATCTTTTTAGATTGGGTTCTACCTGCAGATTTGTTCTTTAGCTCAGTAGTTCAGTATATTGGGGGCATACAAAGAAATCATAGGACAAAACCCTGAATGCTAATGAAAAACCCCCTTGTAAATAATTCTTTTTCCAAATATACTAGACCACTCTTACGGTAAATTTCAGGTTCATTATTCAGTTTTTAGTCCAAAATTATGACATTATTCTTTTTATAGCTGTACATGATCCTTTTTCTGATTTGATCATATAATTCTTGATATATGCAACCATCAATAAAGGGATCTAGCTTCACATATAATAGGTTTATACAATGTTAATGTAAGCTGCATAAATCTATATGCTTTGAATCTCTTTTTGTGGTGTCTACAGATAGCTACTATAACACTGAGGTAAGCAGACAGGGAAAGCAATGCAGTGCTGGCTCCCTTCCATCACGAGCCCCATGCCAGTAGTATGCCGCTACAGTGGTGATTAGTATTGAGAGAACTAAAATAATCGAATCCTGTTTCGGTTCAAACTTTGCTAAAAGTTCGGTTTGGCTTGAACTTAAACCTCAGGCGGTTTGTGTAAACGGAACCCACTAAAATTCCTCTTCCTATGTGTTTCAATAGTTATCACTGTTGCTTTGTAATGCTGGGGTTTTAAATTCAAACCTGGCCAAGGACAACATGTGCATGAATGTTTGTGAGGATATTTACAAAACATTCATACAAACTCCATGTAGATGCTGTCCGTGGTCAGATTTAAACCTTGGCCCCCTTTGCTGCAAGGTAATAGTGCTAACCACTGAGCCACCATGCTCCTTCTTCCATTGGAGGAGGAGAATAAAGAGAAGAAGGTTTTCTCCTTCTCCAGAGGAAGAAGCATGATGGCTCAGTGGTTGAGACTGTTGCCTTTAAGCACCTGGGTCTTAGGTTGAAATCTGACCAAGCAAGTTTGCCATGACTGACTTCAATCTCAATTTGATACCAATTTACAGATTTTGCAGCCACCATTTTTTAATTTTACTCATTTCTATAGCACATACATACTCCATAGAGCTGTACACAGATTTTCATCACACTGGGCCCTGTACCCATGGGGGCTCACAATTTAAATTTCCCTATTAGTATGTTTTTCAAGTATGGGAGGAGGCTGGAGGAAACCCACACAAACATGGAAAGAATATATACATTGCATGCAGATGTTGCCCTTGGTCGGATTTGAACCCAGGGCCCTAGCATTGCAACAATGCTGCCAAATGTACATTCACTGCACTATGATCATAATGTATCTTGCCACTGAGCTCTACGCTATTTATATAGTATGGCCATACTAATACTAATTCTATAAACGATAGTGGTAAATAATGTAAGTGCTCTATGCTGCGTTTGTTTGGTGGCTGCTACATCTGTAATATGCCATCTTTTAACTAATTGATATCATAGATGTTTCACCAGTCACCTAAAATTCATGGTTACTAAGCTTCATTACAGTTGTTTTGTCCACTGCTGTATTATCAGAAAAATTAAGCCCTAATGGATAACTGTTTCTGACCACTGTTTTTAGTCTTAAAATTGTAGACAATTTTTTATTCAATTTGTGTAAGTATAGCAAATAGCTATGTTACGACCTTCTTTAGATTACACCTGTTATAGTGTTATTTATTCCATACCTATTTGTAACGGCCCCTGCTATTTTATCAAAAGACATCAAACTTTCCTTCTCCTATCTTTCATTGCCATAGAAACTGCTTTGGTAGTCATAAAATAAACACAAAGGACAATTTATTTTGCTTTTCTTGCTCTTCTCTTATTTATTTGTTGCCCTGAAACATAAAGTAATACTCTTTGGGAAAAAAACAGATGAGTTTCAGGTTAAATAGGATCATTTAGGCCAAACAGGCAGGGGAGAGATCATAAGGTCAGAGTACACAAATTTATCAACATGGAATAATGTCTGACAGGTGTCTACAGATGAAATGGTTACATTGTAATGGATTGCTATGCACAAATGTTCCCTTGTCTCTGTAGAACAAATAGAGATATTTTATTGTTTGCATCTCTCTTGTGTCCCGATTCTTATATCTTTTCATTAACCGGATGCCAGAAGCAAGAGCTGTGGAAGAATAATCAAAAATGCTGTGCTTGTAGGGTCATCACCAACAATGCAGAGAGCTTCATGTTGTAATGAGGTCAGGCACTAGGAAAGCTGACTGTGAGAAATGGGAACCAGTGATAAAAGCAGAGATAATATAAAGTAAATCATGTGTGCATATATTATGCAAACTTTTAAAAAGAAACAATAAAGGTCTGAGCACATCAAAGTAGCTGACATTAAGCCAAGCTTCTAAACAAATACAAATACGGCATTTTATCCTGTTTTTAGTAAAACTAACAATAACAATTATTTTAACTAATCCTGATAAATAGCATAGAAAAAAAGCCCACACAGAGATGTCCTCATTGCACCAAAAGACTGTAAAGGTGCGTTTAGACACAAAGATGATAGCTCAAAAGATGGCTTTTGAGCGATCAGTTTGCATAATCTACTAATTGGTACTAACGCCCATTAGTACAAATTAGTAGCCTGTGAGCTGTCAGGAGCTGAATTATTGAGAGGACCGCCCGCTGTTCTCTGAATAATTCCTTTTGTTCTGCCAGGGGGGCTGACAGCTGAGAACATTATGTGGTCTGTCTTATCAGCTGTGTTTGCTGAACGATGGATTTTAAGCCAATCTGAAATCTGTCGTATGGCAGAAAACTGAAAGATGGGCATATTTACACTCAACACTTATTGCTCAAAACATGGCTTTTGAGCGAATTTTGAGCAATAATCGTTGTGTCTAAATGGTCCTTAAGAAGCAACAGAGTGCAAACAGTTCAGAAAGATAATTGAAATCTTCATGCCTCAAGTTCACTTTAGCATGTCAATGTAAAATATGCAATATTACAAAATCCGAAAATAATTATCATGAAGAAGTAGTTAAATAATTGCTTAAAAATTAAAAAATGAATTGTAAAATGGTCTGTTTCATTACAGGTGTTGATGGCATAACACTAGGATGCACGAGAGTTTTACAATCACAATCATTTTGACCTATGCCATTTCATCTCTTGTCGGCATCAATTAAAGCCACATAGTTGACCATTGACTATATTGCCATTGCATTCTATTGATTGGTGGCAGACACAGTGTTCAGACTTCCACTAGTCAATCATTTATTGGAAGATTCAGCATTACACACTAATAAGGCATGTGTATTATTTTTTTAAATGCTAATATTTTTAAAATTCAGACCATGTTCTTTTCTTTTGCTGCTTTAATTAGTTTTATGTACAGTCCACCTCTCTTACAAAATACCTTTCTATTGTCTTGGATCTGTAAGTTATAAAGGTTTGAAAAATTGCAGTGAACACCCGAACTCAGTCCCAGATGTACGAGGGTATTCATAGACTTATGGTTTGTTTATATAGAATGATTATTGTTCCAAAAATTGTTAAAACGAATGAAACTGGATGATAATTGTTCAGCTTAAATGCAACCCAATGACTGAATGACGAACAAGAATCATGCGCTTCTCATTTGTTGTTTAGATTCAGCAGGCATAAAAATCATCATTTGAGTGTTGGCTTTTTGTTGCATTATAACACTGATTGTTTAGTGTTTCACATTGGAATGGGAAACACTGAACAAGAAGTGATCGAGACGTTCACAATTCCCAATGATAATTTGCCAGTCAAACGCGAACGAGCCGGTGATGACGTCATTAGCTCGTTCACTCGGGCAAACGAGAATCGTGAGGCTTTCATTCTGTGTAAAAGGGCCATTATAAGATATAGAACACTTAGCTAATGCCATGTTTCCAAATGAACAAAGAGGACAAAGACTTTACCATGATTAAAACTTTTCTGATGACATGTGACCATGGATGTAGGTTGTAATACTGTTTATGCTAATGTTAGCTTTTGGGTCAAAGGCTTTGTTATATAAAAATACTAAGGAATTAAATGCTGTTGCATAGATCATGGGAAATATGAATAGCCACACTTCTCTCAGTAAAGGCCCATTTAGACACAACGATCATCGCTCAAAATTTGTTAAAAGTGTCGAAAGGGACTGATAATTGTTACGTGTAAACGCGCTCCTATTGTGCACTTTTCATTCGTAATTCGTTCATCGCTGTCTTTCAGTTCGCCTAAAACCCATCGTTTGGCAGTTTGCTTTTCGTTTGGTTTAAATGAAATTCGTTCAGCCGTTTTTTACCTCATTTTTTACCTTCACTGAGGCACACGCCTTTCAAACAAACTATTGTTCAATTATCGTAAATTATCATAAAAGATAATGATAAATGAATGACCGAAATTCCCGTCCGCCTTGTCCATTTTCCAACAATAATCGTTAAGTTTAAATGGTCGTCTTTAAAAGCAAAACCATCGCTCACTTTTGATCGCCTAAACGAATTTTGAGCGATAATCGTTGCGTCTAAATGGACCTTTAGGAATACATATGTTTCTCACTTGTGGACACTACAGATATTCTAAGTAAATTTTATGGTGGCCTGACTTTTTGGAATTTGTATATCCTTTGTTGTTGAAAATTAGGTGTAATTAATTACCTTCAAAGGGATTTCCCAAAGCTTTTAAATATTCATGGTTCCTGGGCAAACTGTGCATGGGTCCCTTTATTTAGCTGCTTGGCAAGGGTGCCAAGACTAGACTCCCACTCAAAGATTGATTGTCCGTTTTAAGGATAGGACATCAATATTGAAGTTCTAGAAAACCACTTTAATTGAATTGGCCATTCATTATGTCCAATCATGATTATCTCATTTTCTAATAAATTTGAGCTTTCCAGCTATAAAACCTACAAGTTTTCTCAATAATTTAGATATTTATACTTTATTAAATATATTCTTGTTATTAGTTTTATTAGCCCACTGATTAGCTCCACCATAATAGTATAGGTCAGGCAGCAGAAGCCCTGTGGCGCACTATTATGGTGCTCTGATTGCATGGGCACTGCCAGTGTACTTGCAAGATCACAAAATCAAGAGCAGGATTTCAGCTACATTTCACAGCTGTAGTCCCACTCTAATGATGCAAGAAAGCGAAAGCTCTGATGTTCATAATTTAACCCCTTGTCTGCTGTATTCAAAACTGATTGTGTCATACAATGGATCCCTCTTTGATTGCGTCACAGGAATTCCCTGAGACACTACTTACCTTGTATGGATGGACAGCTCAGGGTCCATTAAATGGTCCTAGGTACTGTTCAGTATGGCTGTTTTTAGGGGCATACCTATGTTTGCTTTAACAGCAGCCTATGTACGTACAGTATAAGTCTACAGGCTAATGTACAGTACTATCATATACTCTAAATATATATGCAAGTACAGTGTTGTGAAAAAATAGTTATAAATAATGAAAATGTCATTAAAGGATTAAAATGTATTAATAAAAATTCATGAAAAGTAATGCAAACGCTAAAAAAATTAAAACACATTATTTCTATATTTAATAAAATTTATTATAAAGCAGTTACAAAACAACAAGTAGTATATACCTACAGCAACATTACATAAAAAATACAGAAATTATCTAACATCTTTTCATATACATTTTTCATTACTAAATAAAGTAACCCATTAGTGGCCAAGCCTGTTTGCGCCTTAATAACCAGGCCAAATTTTGGAGATCTGACATGTGTTACTTTAACATAGAATAAGGGCTCATTTAGACAGAACAATTATCACTCAAAATTCGCTAAAAAGACATCTTGTGAGCGTTAATTGTTGTGTGCATTTACAAGATGATTGCCCAAAATTCGCTCAAACAACAGTTTTGAGCGTTCTATTTGCATAAGTGCATAAATGAAGGCTCACGCTGTATGTAGAAGACAAGAGAGACCGCTGTCTTCTGCATACAGCTGTTGTCTTCTCAGAGCGCTCAGTTGGTATACAGCTGAGGGCGCCAAGCGGGGTATGCAGAACACAGCTGGAGCGCTGTCTTCTGCATACTTCTGCTGTGTTCACGGAGCACTCAGCTTATATACAGCTGAGCACTCCGAGTGGGGTATACAGAAGCCAGCTGGAGCGCTGTCTTCTGCATACTCCCGCTGTGTTCCGAGCGAGAGATGCAGAAGACAGCTGGAGCACTGTCTTCTGCATAATTCTGCTGTGTTGTCTGAGCGGGATACCAGCCGAAACAATAGTATCAGCGGTATCCTGCTGAGAACTCAGCCCACGGTCCTGATAAGACTCAGCTTGCTGAATGACAACGATGAACGATTCATTAATAAAAACTGCATGATTGCTGCGTGTTTGGACTCAACGATTCTCGCTCAAAAGACGGCTTTGTGCATCTAAATGGGCCTTAACTCTGTAAATGTTTTGCATATCCAAGTGATTCTGACATTGTTTTTTCACCACATGTTGTACTTCATTTAGATGTTAAAAATTGACTGATAGAATTTATGTATATTTATTAAAAGCACCACATTTTTTTCACATTTTCAACTGCAATATCTCAATTATGTACAAAGATACTGTACAAATTTTTGATGAGACCTATATCTCCGTCTGTTTTTTTTATTCTGGATGCACATTTGAAAAACTTAATTTTTTTTAACCATTTAGGAGATGTACTAATTTAACATTGATCATTAACATTTTGAGGAACACTTTGTTTTCCTGCACCAAGCCAAGATTGCAAAGGCTCATAAGTATCAGAATAATAGATACCCCCACAAATGACCCCATTTAAAAAATTGCACATCTTAATGTATTCACTGGGGGGATGGATCATGAGTATTTTTGCCCCACAGTTTCTTTTCAGGAGTTAATGCAATTTAGCGTAGAAAACATAAAATTCCATATTTTTGCAAATGTGTCATTTTAAAGACATGATTTGTTTCTATAGTTCACATGAAAATAAGGATTTGCACCCTAAAATGGATGCCTCTGTTTGTCCTGCATTCACAAACATATCCGTTGTGGCCCTAAAAACTTATGTCTTTAGACACAATGGGGCCCAAACCGAAATGAGCAGCCGGTGGTTTTCAGAACAGACATTTTAAAGGTGATTTAGGCCCCATTGCCCACTTGTAGAGCACCTTGACCAGCCAAAACAACAGAGGACCTCCACAAATGACCCCATTTTTAAAACTAGACCCCTTAACGAATTCATCTAGGGGTGTACTGTGTATTATAACCCCACAGTTTTTGAATGAATCTAAGCAAAACAGAAGGAAAAAATTACAATTTTCATTTTTTTTGGCAATTGCGTCATTTTAAAAACATTTTTTTTTGTACAGCTTAAGGGCTCAGTCACACGGGCACATCGACACCCGTACACAGGCACCGATGCACCCATGTGACTGAGCCCTCACTGCAGGAAGAAGACAGCCGTACCTTAAGACGCATGTCTCTCTGCAGCGCTGAAGAAAGAACACATGACCGGCAATGAAGCCGCTCACATGTTCTTTCTCCAGGCGCTGCAGAGAGACATCCGTATTGAGGTACGGCCGTCTCCATCCTGCAGTAACACGGGCTGAGCCCTAAATATGAATGAAGACTTTCCCCCCAAAAAGGATACCCCTGTTGGTCCTGTGTTCAGAAACATATCCATCGTGGTCCTAATCTTATGTACGTATGCATAACAGGGCCCAAACCAAAAGGAGCAGCTGGTTGTTTTCAGAACAGACATATTGCTTGAAAGTGTTTGAGGCCCCATTGCCCACCTGTAGAGCCCTTGAGCAGTCAAAATGATGGAGAAACCCCACAAATGATCACATTTTGAAAACTAGACCACTTAACGAATGTCTAGGGGTGTACTGCGTATTGTGACATCACCGTTTTTGAATGAATCTAAGCAAAGCAGAAGAAAAAAATTACGATTTTCTGTTTGACAATTTAAAAACGTTTTTTTTTTGTACAGCACACATATGAATGAAGACTTTCTCCCAAAATGGATACCCCTGTTTGTCCCATGTTCAGAAACATACCTATTGTGGCCTTAATCTTATTTTTGTATGCACAATATGGCCCAAACCGAAAAGAGCATTACACTTTAACTGTTTTTTAACTTTTACATAGGATAATAGCAATCATGTGACTGGGGACTGCTCACTGCGACCCTCAGTCACTGCTCCAGTCTTCCGGCTACCTTTAGTAGCCAGGAGAAAGAGGATTCTAAATTTCCTGGGCCCTCTCCAGCTTCTGCGCTTGCATCCGCGACGGACACATGCACCGAAGCTGGGAAAAGGTCCATGGATAAGGATCCCATCAAGGGACATTGCCAAAGGCCTTAAAGGGGTTCTGACATGAAAAAAAAAAAATTGTACTCACCTTGCCTGGCCTGGCCCGATCGCCAGGCATGTCCCCTCCAGCCGGCATCTTCTTCTGTGCCTTTAAAGCAGAGCAGGAGCGGTCAAAAAGACCGCTTCCTGCTCTGGTCCGTCCGTCAGGCACTTCCGAGGTCAACGGACGGACCACCACAGCAAGCACGTCACAAGCAGTGCTTGCTGTGGGCGGCCCGTCCGTCCGGCTGAACTCCGGAGTGCTGCGCATGCGCAGTGGAGACGCAGCCCGTCCTGACTCCTGTCAGAGGGCACCTCTCCACTGCGCATGCGCGCGATTCCGGAGTGGCGCGGCTGCTGGAGGAAGAAGACTGCCTGCCGGGAGACATACTAGCACTTTCTGCTTAGGTTAAGCAGCGCTGCTGATTAGAGCCACCTGATTGGCTCTTCGGCACCACGTGACTGCACAGCGTGCACCAATCAGGTGGCTCTAGTCAGGCTGCTTAACCTAAGCAGAAAGTGCTAATATGCTGCCGGGAGATGACCCCCCGATGTCAACAACAACAGGAGACAAGGTAAGTATAAGATTTTTATGCTTTAGCAGCCATTAACCCATGGGTTCCCTGGGTCCATTAGGCAGACCAGGGAACAATGGCTGCTAAAGCATAAAAAAATTATTCATGTCAGAACCCCTTTAAGTAATGAAATTTTACTTCCCTTCACATTCGGATCCGTCACAGGAGGCAAAGCTTTAGCTTTTTTTTAACTTTTATGTGATCACCGTTATCCACTTTTATAATAGGGATCACATGACCAAGAACCACATACTGCGTCCACTTCTCTGTGAGATCTCTAGGCTCTTGGCTACATTTAGTAGCCAGGAGCAGGGAATTTTTAAATTACCCCGGCAATCCGCGGCTTTTGTGTATGCGTCCGCCATTTTGGCGATGGGCATGTGTGCAGAAGCCGGGGTAAGGTCCGTGGAGAAATCCGGGGGTTTTAGGTACATAATTTCATCTCCCCTCATGAATGTGATCCATGAGGGGAGATGAAACTTAAACTTTTTAAACTTTTTTTTCCCACTTTTTTTTTACTTTAAATGTTATCCATTGGATAACAAAGATCATATGACCGGGAACTGCAAAGAGAGGTTCCCGTAACAACTCCCTGCTCTTGGCTACACACTGTAGCTGGGTAGGGAGCAGAGGGATTTTAAATTTCTGAGCATGCGCCCGACATCATTTTTTTTTGTTAGCCCTTAAAAGGTATCATATCTACAAGATTACTTGGTTTCTTTTGCTGATAACAATCACATTGGCGAAACAAATTTACTCAATTCAGTAAAGTGGTTCTAATGCTTCACATAATGCAGCAGCATATAGTTTTAACTATTCTGAAAACATGCTGGGAAACATTAACAGAAAATCCTACTCAGCACTTAGAACCTGCTGATTCTTGCAGCTTTATGTTGACATGCACCATAATGGATGGATATGGTTCTGCAGTAAAGATATGACATAATGCATCTAGTTTCTTTACATATGATATTATAGTTTCATTGGCTAGCAATCAAAATACTTACTTTCTTTAACATGCAGTTATATTCTTTATGCAATGTTTGCTACATTCTATGGAATACATAAGGACCTATGACACATGGTGTAATTTGTATAATTAAAAATAATTGGGTTTTTCAAATATTAAGAAAAACTTTTTTTCTGTAGTTAACAGTTGTGATTAGTAAAAAACGATTCTCTTTCGATCAAGTCGAGCATGGTCAAAGTATTGCTTGGTTTAGAAAACCCATTGTGATTTAATAGAGGGGGTTCTTTGTTTGAGACTGACATCAAAACTGCACGATGTCAGTGCAGTTAGACACAATGATTATCGCTCAAACGACGGCTTTTGAGCAAATTTTGAGCAATAATCGTTGTGTCTAAATGGGCCTTTAGTAAATACCCTTTTACACAGCCAGATTATTTGGCACCAGATTATTGTGTTCACCCAAACATCAGGCCATGTAAAAGTAACAATGATCAGCTGACAAGCAAGCAAACTGGCTGATCATTACTTTTTAGCTAGCATAAATATTATGGCTGATCTGGTGTACAAATCCTCTTTTAGGTTTAGGGCTCAGTCAGACGAGAATCTGCTATTCTAAAAAAGAACGGACAGCAAGTGGCGACTCGCCTGTCAACTCTGTGGTGCGCAGCTGTGCAGGGTGCTTTCCATAGGCTCCTATGGGAGCCATGGAAGTACACAGCCCATACCACAGATTTTGTGACCAGGCTGCTCCATGGAGCTTGAAGCAGCCCAGTCTTTTTTAGGATGACAACAGTGTGGTTTGCATGTTGCTTAGCAGCGTGTAAACCACACTTATCTGACCGAGTCCTTAAAGTGTTCCTGAGTTTTCAGATAACTTTTCAGAATAAGCAGTCATGTGTGGCCTCTTTCTGGCAATTATATGACTTATATCCTGTATTTTCCCCATTTCCCCCTGTGCATTACATATTCCTATTTCCCCATCCTCTCAGCTGGGAGGAGCTGCTGTGCTGTGTTCTATAGACTGTATGTAGATAACTACAGAGATTTTTTCTTTATAATTGCTAAATAAACACACAGACATAATCTCATCAGGCAGGAGTGTGCAGAAAGATTTATCAGTGTTCCTGTGTATAAGCAGCAGAAAACATTTCCATTTTCTGTACACAGTAGCTCTACTTGTAGCTCTCCATGTGCGAGTGCCTTTCCCTCCTCCTCCTGCTCTGCATTCAGTTCAGTGAGCACTGCAGACTCATCCTCTGCTCCATTCTAGAGTCTCCACCTGTCAATCCAGACCTAGCAGACAGTAAACAGCGAGCTAGGGGGAAGAGAGAGCATTTCAGAGAGATTTTGCAGCACACAAATGTAAGTTTAGGTAAATAAAGTTCATTGCAGTTTTGCTGATTATTACACTAGCTATCATACAATCACAAGTTGTTTGAAAAGTTAGTAACCCTTAAATTAACTATTCTACTAAGGACATAACTCACAGAAAAGAAAGCCAAATATGCACCCCCTGATACTTTGCAGGGCAGGCTCAATCACAATGTCCCTTGATAGCATGCAGAGTGCTATTCTACTAAGGCCCCCTGCACATGGGCGGAAATTCTGAGGTGAGATTTCCCTCACAATTTCCTGCCTTCTGCTTCCCCGATATACAATGCTCAATGAGCACTGTATGGGGAAAGCGAAAGTAAGAAGTACTTTCACTACGGGAGCCTCGGGGGGTCATATGACCTCCCGGGATTCCCTGCTATGCAGAGCTGGAGGGTCAGACTTAGACCCTGGCAGCTCTGCAGGTGACTAATGTCACCACAGGGGTTGCTTTCCCCTATTACTAGGGCTTCTATGGATTCCCCAGCTATAGTGGGAAAGTATCAAATAAAGGGAAAAAAAAAAAAGTGAATGTCCCCCAGAGGTCTTATATGACGTCATGGGGGACATAGATGGTAAAAAACATAATTACATACATCAGTAAGACAAAATGACACAATAAAACAACAATACATACATAAGAAAGAGAATAACACAAAGTAGACGCCAACAAAAACTGTCGCCGTATGTGCCCTGTAAACCAAAACCATACATACTATATATAAAAATGTCCGAAATAAATAGAGGAACCCATTTCCATACTTTATTTTAGTGTCAATGTAAAAATTATTTTTAAAAAAACTATAAATGTTAAAAAGAAAGTTTTTTTTAGCATTTTACCCCCAATAAAACTAAAAAACGGGAAAAAAAGTCAGTGAAAAAGATACAAAAAAAAATAGTTTTATGTCACAGAAAAAAAACGCAGCAAAAATAATTTTGGTAGCTAAAGGAAAAAAAATAGAGCAGTAAAACCGCCACATGGGTAAAATCCCTAAAAAGTGTCTGGTCCTTAAGGTACAAAACAACCTGGTCCTTAAGGGGTTAAACGCTCGCAGCACAGCCCCCGGATCGTGTGAGTGGGCTATGTTGAGGAACATTTTTCTGAAATCATTCCACAATTTTAGACATAGTTTTTCACAGATTGGTGAACCTTTAATCATCTTTACTTCTGAGAGGCTGCACCTCCCTGACACGATCTTTTTTACACAATCATGTAGCTAAGTAGAAAGTTGACCCTCCACCTGTTTTTCCATTAGTACCATTTCCTTTTCCAGCCTTTTGTTACCCTTCTTGTAACTTTTTTGAGATGTGTAGCTACCATCAATTTCTAAAAGAGTTATTTTTTTTAATGGGATGGAAAAATGTCTAATTTTCACCTTCTGATATGTGTTCTATTTTGAATAAAATATTTGAAATATTTGAAAAAAATAATATAGACTTCCAAATTACTACTTTCTTTTTTCATTACATTTATTTACATTTTACACAGCATCCCAACTTTTTTGGTATTGGGCTTGTAAATGTTGATACCACATGGCAGTGTGTATATGCAACTCTATAAGCGCACAGTTGCATGTTGTTCTGGACAGTTCATATGGTCACCCCACATCTAATTTCGAAATGCAATGTTATAGCCTAACATATATTATGTTATATAATCTCATTTAGGCTAGATAAACTCTGAATAATTATTATTGTAATTAAATAATTCAAATAAATTATAGCTTAGGTATATTTTCAGAATCTACAGCCTTGGAAAGATTAGTTGAATGTTATCTGCTATATGAATTGCACAGGTCTAGCATTAATCTGCATAATAGACACATATAAGCATATTTAAATCCTCTGTGTTATACACTAAGAAACCATTAGTTAAAAAAACGCAGATTATATATACTTAACATTATTAAAGTGTCACACTCTTTACCCTTTTATAGATAGAATTAATTATATAGATCCAAAATCTGCCTTTATTTTAGAAGTAATTGCTCTCAGCCAGCTCAGCTCGGGGAGACAGATGTTCAGTATGGGAATGACAACATCCGATGATACACCATAGGGATTAGCGTCCCATTCTTACTGTGCTTCAGAACTGTAATGAAAAGCTACTAGCCTGATATAATCTTTAATATTCCCCAGTACTCATAGAGGTGATTCTGCATATTAGTTTAAGCCCCTATCACAAAACGTTGTCATATTGCAGTGTTTGGAGTGGATATAGATAAATGATAGTTATGTCACTGATGTAGAAGTGCATGCTGTTCTCTCTCCAATGCTGTACAGCACATTTACATAGAAATAATATTAGAGAAATGAACAAATCTGCAATAATAATTCAGGTTTGAAGTGTCCCTTGACATTTAGAAAGCTTACTTTTAGATAAGAGTTTCTTATATAAATTCATCACATATGCTTTGCTTAGAATTTCAGCCGATTCTCTCTTTTCAGGTAAGAAATGTTTCACTGCCAGGCCAGAATTCAATTAAATGTGGAATTAAATACCCCCTATCCAAACCAGAGCCGGTTTACTCTTGTGTTTTTGCTAAGAATAATGATCACTGAAAATGATTTTTTCAAGTGTCTGTTGAAATAGTTTGCTAGAAGTAATAACTCTATGTCTTATCAGCAAATAATAGAGAAAACACATTTATAAGCTATGAGGAATATTTCACAAAAAAGGTAAATAAATAGAAAGTGAAAAGTGAGAGCTATAATTATTACGGGTTTGGGTTTTCTTTTTATACTTTGCATTTATATTTCAGCAAAAAACTACTAACAAGCCACCTCGGCTTCAGAAATTCCAGAACATTATGGATCTAGTTGAGAATTGATGACTCATAAATTATGTTGTTTTAGATTATGATGAGACTTTTTTTTTTGGCGCAATTCAAATTAAACTCATTTATTAGGTTTACTTGCCATTGGGTTACATTGATGAATACATTTTCCATTTTTTCAGTTATTTATTTCCTGTTTATATAGCACAAACATGTTTTTGAGACTTGTACAGAAAGTGTCATCATTCTAACTTCCCTTATGTCAGTATATTTTTTTTAGTCTGGTAGAAAGCCCAGCAACCTAGAGAAACTCACACAAACAAAGGCAGAACATACAAGCTCCATGCTGATGTTGACCCTCAAGTTTTAACCCAAGACTCTAGCAAAAATGCTAACCACTGAGAAACTCTGCTGCTCAAGTTCAATATTTGATCAATTTAAAGTGAACCTGAGCTTACAGATGACTTTTCAAAATAAGTGAACATTTGTGTGTGCTAAGGAATAACACTCTTTCTGGTGATTATGTGATTTGTATCCTGAATTTTTCCCCATTTCCCTTCTGCAGTGTGTATATCTAATTCTAAGTTCATTCAGGACTGGCGGTTGCAGCCCGAATCTATGCTATGTTTGCAGTGTTCAATAGACTGTGCAGTGAACTGCAGAGATTTTGGCCTCTAACTGTCTATTTCACACACAGACAAAACCTCATAATGTAGAAGTGTGCAGCTAGATATAGCAGTATATATGTGTATAAACAGCAGCAGCTATCTCAGCATTAGCTCCAGCATTCATGTTTGTATTTGAGTTTCTCTTTCTCCCCCTCATCTCTGCTTACAGTTCAAAGAGCAGGATGACTCCTATCCCTGCTCTAGGATTCTAATGTCCTCTTTTAATCATGTGAGAGCAGACAGTGGACAATATGGCAGGGGGAAGGGAGACAGCACCTTAGAGTGATTTTTCAGCATAAAAATGTTGTTTTAGGTAAATTAAGTAACTAGCAGTTTTGCTAATTATCACACTGACTATAAAATGCAACTTTCGGGTTTTACACAAGATGTTTCACATTCAGTACATCATGAGGAATTAAAAGGATCATGTAAAAAAGTCTTTGATTTCTATTTCTGAGGTGTTCATGAGTATATGTAGTAAACTGAACTCAATCTTCTAATTTTCTTTTAACTAAATTACAGAACAGTATTTCCACTATATAAGACAATAAAGTCCAAAATACAGGCCATGTCCTTTGTACTAGCTTCCTTTGGAAAGTACATACAAGCAACTGTGATACAATTATATTAATAATAGTGTAATGCCAAGTTTTTCTTGTAAAATATATTCTTTTTTCCATCAATGGCATGGATCCATGCACTTGTTAGGTTTGTTCTGCAGCAATGAGGTTGCTGTACTGGGATTCTTAAAAAGGCGATTACTCATACAGCAAGGACAGAGCTTGGGCTGTTCTCCAAATAATTTTTCAGTGATATAGTTTCCATCATCCTAGCATTCCACGCGTAGTGAACCATCCTTGTAGCAGCATTTTATAAAGCAGTGGCCACATTTAAATTAAAAATTGTCTTATGGTGCACAACAAATAGAATTTAAGTAGCAAAGAAACAATGTTTTGGAAGAAAATGTCATCTAGAAATAGATATCGATGCATGTCGCACACTGAAACAATATTTCTCCTTATATAACTACAGTAGTTTTTAATAATGGCATGCATTATACACAAGACAGTAAATCTATCTTAGAGTTAATCTACTGTAGGCAAAGACAAACAGTAGCAATTTTTTATTGACTTGTATATGACAAGGAATATTGCGCAATTCAGTCCTACTATATATTGCCTCCTCCATCCACTAAACACCAGTCCCTAATAGAGATGAGCGAACGTACTCGTCCGAGCTTGATATTCGTGCGAATATTAGGGTGTTCGGGATGCTCGTTACTCTTAACGAGTACCACGCGATGTTCGGGTTACTTTCACTTTCATCTCTGAGACGTTAGCGCGCTTTTCTGGCCAATTGAAAGACAGGGAAGGCATTACAACTTCCCCCTGTGACGTTCAAGCCCTATACCACCCCCCTGCTGAGAGTGGCTGGCGAGATTAGGTGTCACCCGAGTATAAAAGTCAGCCCCTCCCGCGGCTCGCCTCAGATGCCTTGTGAGTTAGCTGAGGGACAGTGCTGTTGGTGCCGGAGCTGCTGTAGGGAGAGTGTTAGTAGTGAGTGTAGGCTTCAAGAACCCCAACGGTCCTTCTTAGGGCCACATCTATCCGTGTGGAGGCTGCTGTTAGCAGTGTTGCCCATTTTGTTGTTTTTCAAAATCGGCTGTGCAGAGCATTGCGCCCTGCAGTAATACTACAGGGACAGAAGTGGTGGTTAGGCAGGGAGAGTGTTAGGAGTGAGTGTAGGCCTCAAGAACCCCAACGGTCCTTCTTAGGGCCACATTTAACCGTGTGCAGAACTGTGCAGGCTGCTGTTAGCAGTGTTGCATTTTTTTTTTTTTAAATCGGCTGTGCAGAGCATTGCGCCCTGCAGTAATACTACAGGGACACAATTGTGTAGGCAGGGCCAGAAGACATATATTATTGATTGAATATACGCAGTGGGCCTTTTCTTTACCAAAAAAAGGGAAACATTCTATTTGGCCTGCCTCTGACAGTCCTCAGCGTTCTGGGTACGTGTGTGGTGGGTGCAGAACGTAAACAGAAATCATACGCAGCCAGCTACGTTTAACAGCAGGCTTGCGCATATTTCTTTCCTGCCTGGGAAATCAAATCACTGGTAATACACCATGCTGAGGGGTAGGGGTAGGTCTATAGGACGTGGACGCGGGCGAGGACGCGGAGGCCCAAGTCAGGGTGTGGGCACAGGCCGAGCCAGTGCGGTGGCTAGGGGTAGAGGCAGGGCCAGACCGAATAATCCACCAACTGTTTCCCAAAGCGCCCCCTCGCGCTATGCCACCCTGCAGAGGTCAAGGTGCTCTACGGTGTGGCAGTTTTTCACAGAGACGCCTGACGACCGACGAACAGTGCTGTGCAACCTTTGTCGCGCCAAGATCAGCTGGGGAGGCACCACCAACAGCATGCGCAGGCATATGATGGCCAAGCACCCCACAAGGTGGGACGATGCCCGTTCACCGCCTCCGGTTTGCACCACTGCCTCTCCCCCTGTGCCCCAACCTGCCACTGAGATCCAACCCCCCTCTGAGGACACAGGCACTACCGTCTCCTGGCCTGCACCCACACCCTCACCTCCGCTGTCCTCGGCCCCATCCAGCAATGTCTCTCAGCGTAGCGTCCAGACGTCGCTAGCGCCACAGTTTGAGCGCAAGCGCAAGTACGACGCCACGCACCCGCACGCTCAAGCGTTAAACGTGCACATTGCAAAATTGATCAGCCTAGAGATGCTGCCGTATAGGCTTGTGGAAACGGAGGCTTTCAAAAGCATGATGGCGGCGGCGGCCCCGCGCTACTCGGTTCCCAGTCGCCACTACTTTTCCCGATGTGCCGTCCCAGGCCTGCACGACCACGTCTCCCGCAACATTGTACGCGCCCTCACCAACACGGTTACTGCCAAGGTCCACTTAGCAACAGACACGTGGACAAGCACAGGCGGGCAGGGCCACTATATCTCCCTGACGGCACATTGAGTGAATTTAGTGGAGGCTGGGACCGAGTCAGAGCCTGGGACCGCTCACGTCCTACCCACCCCCCGAATTGCGTGCCCCAGCTCGGTGGTGGTATCTGCGGGGGTGTATGCTTCCTTCACTAAACCACCCTCCTCCTCCTATGCAACCTCTGTCTCGCAATCAAGATGTGTCAGCAGCAGCACGTCGCCAGCAGTCGGTGTCACGCGGCGTGGCAGCACAGCGGTGGGCAAGCGTCAGCAGGCCGTGCTGAAACTACTCAGCTTAGGAGATAAGAGGCACACGGCCCACGAACTGCTGCAGGGTCTGACAGAGCAGACCGACCGCTGGCTTGCGCCGCTGAGCCTCCAACCAGGCATGGTCATGTGTGACAACGGCCGTAAGCTGGTGGCAGCTCTGCAGCTCGGCAGCCTCACGCACGTGCCATGCCTGGCCCATGTGTTTAATTTGGTGGTTCAGCGCTTTCTGAAAAGCTACCCCCACTTGTCATACCTGCTCGGAAAGGTGCGCCAGCTCTGCGCACATTTCCGCAAATCACACACGCACGCTGCCACCCTGCGGACCCTGCAACATCGGTTTAATCTGCCAGTGCACCGACTGCTGTGCGACGTGCCCACACAGTGGAACTCTACGCTCCACATGTTAGCCAGACTCTATGAGCCAGTTCCGAGGGCCAGGTAGCAGGGGAGGCGCAGAGATCAGGCAGCATGTACAGCGCAGGCAGGGGAACATTCTCCAAGGCCTTTGCCAGCTTTATGGCTCCCCAGCAAGACTGTGTCACCGCTCCCCAGTCAAGGCTGAGTTGGCGGGAGCACTGTAAAAGGATGGTGAGGG
Source organism: Eleutherodactylus coqui (assembly GCF_035609145.1). Lineage (NCBI taxonomy): Eukaryota > Metazoa > Chordata > Amphibia > Anura > Eleutherodactylidae > Eleutherodactylus > Eleutherodactylus coqui. The sequence goes on along the minus strand of NC_089843.1, from coordinate 177,631,240 downwards.
AGTACGTAGCCGATTGCAGCACCGTCCTCGGTGACGCCTCTGCCCCCTACAACTACTGGGTGTTGAAGCTGGACACGTGGCCTGAACTCGCGCTGTATGCCCTGGAGGTGCTTGCTTGTCCTGCGGCTAGCGTCTTGTCAGAGAGTGTGTTTAGTGTGGCTGGGGGAATCATCACGGATAAGCGTACCCACCTGTCAACCGACAGTGCCGACAGGCTTACACTCATCAAAATGAACAAAGCCTGGATTTCCCCAGACTTCTCTTCTCCACCAGCGGACAGCAGCGATACCTAAGCAATACGCAGGCTGCACCCGCGGATGGAAGCATCGTTCTCTCTCACCATCCAAAACGGGGACATTTCTGCTTCATCAATCTGTGTATAATATTCCTCCTCCTCCTCCTCCTGCTCCTCCTCCTGAAACCTCACGTAATGACGCCGAACGGGCAATTTTTCTTAGGGCCACAAGTCTCACTCATATAATTTTTCTTTAAAATTTTTATACGTTTCAATGCTCTTAAAAGCGTTGAAACTTTAACTTGAACCAATTTTTCGTTAAACTGGGCTGCCTCCAGGCCTAGTTACCACTTAAGCCACATTAACCAAAGCGATTAATGGGTTTCACCTGCCCTCTTGGTTGGCCATGGCCAATTTTTCTGATGTACATTAGTACTGTTGATACAGCAATTTTTGTGGGCCCTCGCCTACAGTGTAATCAAATTAATTTTTAGCCCACCTGCATTACAGCTGACGTTACATCCGCTGTGTTGGGCAATGCAATGGGATATTTTTATGTACCGCCGGTGGCTTCCTGGCACCCACCCATGCTGTGGGTCCACAGGGACTTGTAAATGCATCTGTTTCCACTTCTAAAGAACCCCAGTCTGACTGGGGCATGCAGTGTGGGCCGAAGCCCACCTGCATTAAGCACGACATTACTACCTCAGCTGTGTTGGGCAATGCAATGGGATATTTTTATGTACCGCCGGTGGGTTCCTGGCACCCACCCATGCTGTGGGTCCACAGGGAATTCTAAATGCATCTGTTTCCACTTTAAAAGAACCCCAGTCTGACTGGGGCATGCAGTGTGGGCCGAAGCCCACCTGCATTAAGCACGACATTACTACCTCAGCTGTGTTGGGCAATGCGATGGGATATTTTTATGTACCGCCGGTGGCTTCCTGGCACCCACCCATGCTGTGGGTCCACAGGGAATTCTAAATGCATCTGTTTCCACTTCTAAAGAACCCCAGTCTGACTGGGGCATGCAGTGTGGGCCGAAGCCCACCTGCATTAAGCACGACATTACTACCTCAGCTGTGTTGGGCAATGCAATGGGATATTTTTATGTACCACCGGTGGCTTCCTGGCACCCACCCATGCTGTGGGTCCACAGGGAATTCTAAATGCATCTGTTTCCACTTCTAAAGAACCCCAGTCTGACTGGGGCATGCAGTGTGGGCCGAAGCCCACCTGCATTAAGCACGACATTACTACCTCAGCTGTGTTGGGCAATGCAATGGGATATTTTTATGTACCGCCGGTGGCTTCCTGGCACCCACCCTTGCTGTGGGTCCACAGGGAATTCTAAATGCATCTGTTTCCACTTCTAAAGAACCCCAGTCTGACTGGGGCATGCAGTGTGGGCCGAAGCCCACCTGCATTAAGCACGACATTACTACCTCAGCTGTGTTGGGCAATGCAATGGGATATTTTTATGTACCGCCGGTGGGTTTCAGGGAGCCACCCATGCTGTCGGTCCACAGGGACTTCACAATAGGGAGTTGTACCTGCCTGTGTCTATGAATTAAGACACCTTGACAGAATGAATAGTGTGTGGCACATAGGTTCCCCATTGCTATGCCCACGTGTGCAGCTCCTGATGGCGGTGGCACAGGATTATATTTCTCATTGCTTCTGTACAGCATTGTGGGCTATCGCCCCGCCCCTTTTAAAGAGGGTCGCTGCCTAGCCGTGCCAACCCTCTGCAGTGTGTGCCTGCTTTTCCTGTGGCAGACACACTTATAAATAGACATGAGGGTGGTATGGCATGAGGGCAGCTGAAGGCTGCGCAGGGACAGTTTGGTGTGCGCTGTGGGGGGGGGGGGGGGTTGGTCAGCATGTAACCCAGGAGAAGTGGCAGCGGAGTGTCATGCAGGCAGTGATTGTGCTTTGTTGGAGGTAGTGTGGTGCTTAGCTAAGGTATGCATTGCTAATGAGGGCTTTTCAGAAGTAAAAGTTGTTGGGGGGGGGGGCACTCTTGCCGGTATTGTGGCTTAATAGTGGGACCTGTGAACTTGAGATGCAGCCCAACATGTAGCCCCTCGCCTGCCCTATCCGTTGCTGTGTCGTTCCCATCACTTTCTTGAATTTCCCAGATTTTCACACATGAAAACCTTAGCGAGCATCGGCGAAATACAAAAATGCTCGGGTCGCCCATTGACTTCAATGGGGTTCGTTACTCGAAACGAACCCTCGAGCATCGCGATAATTTCGTCCCGAGTAACGAGCACCCGAGCATTTTGGTGCTCGCTCATCTCTAGTCCCTAAATACTGGGATACTACGTGACATTGGAGTTTGAGGGCCAAAACAGCTTCTTTATAAATAAAGAACATCAATTTAAAAAAAAAAAAAACATTTTAAATGCATATAAAAACTACATATCAATATCAATCAACTTTAAATTTGTAACGAAAACCAGGAGTTCTGCCAAGGCACTTATGTATTTAACAGTACTGTGCAAATTTTACCCCATTTATAGCACGCAGAATTGAGGAGTGACAAATGTCTGTATGTCAACAGGAAATTTAATTGAACAGTTCCCTGGGATAAAACACAGAGGAAACACTAACACTTCACTAATATCCATATGTTCTATATGCACAGGTACCATACCTTTGACACCCCTCTACAATGCTAGCTAACAAGTGCATTAAATTACCTACTGGTTGCCTTCTTTCATAAAAATTAAAAGCAAATTAAAAAACCCTTTCACAGCAATCAAGAGTCAGCAAACATTAAAGGTGTAGGTGGGTTGCTGACACTGGTCCAATTGGAATCTGCTGTCCCTCCCACAACTGGATCATTTAAAAAATATGATCCTACTGTAGAGTAAATCCCTTTCGCACCCTCCAATGCTACCTATCAGAGCCTCCTCCAAAATGAGCCTGCCTAGTTTCTCTGCCAAAGCAGCAGTGTTGGGCCTGGATATCCTGCAAGCGTTCTGTGTACTTACTTTACTACGCATCAAATGCAATGTTCAGTGTATACTTCCACAGGAAAGTCAAACTTTCAATTAGGTTTTTATTATGTTATTTTTAATTGTATCTCAAATAAAAACAGAATCAAGATGTCATTAATCATCTTAAAAAATATGTCCCCACCCTGGATAAATGTTGGGTAAATATTTCATTTGTTTAAATTGAAGACTGACATTATTCAGATTCACAATTGAGCCAATTTGTCATTTAAATATTAAATAAATGTAAATCTGCTACATTTGCAAATCCATCAACTAAATAAACTATATTTCTCATACAGAGTAAATGACTTGAAATATATCAAAATAATTTATAAAGCACTTTGGAAACATTAGTAAAATGGTATCACTTCACAATGTATTCCATAGTTTACTCAGGCAGCTGAAAAACAGAATGAAAAAACTATCTGAGTAGTATTCTTCCTGTTAAGGGAATTGCAACAATAAATGGCAAATTTGTGCAGCGGATAATGATAGGAGTTTAGATGTAAAGTAGAAAAAAGGCTGATACAATAAGTAAAGAAATTGGCTTTGTACTTATAGTACTTCAATCTACTGTATGCCATAAATGCTTAAAATAGGAATAGCCCTTTAAAACACACTTGCCACAGTAAAAAAAAAGTGTATTAAAACCTAAAGAGGTTTTTAAACTATGAAAACTTGGAATATATGAACAAGTGATCAAAAGTTAAATAACTTCTTAGAATTTGTGCTTTCATTTATAGTAATTACACTGTATGGAAACAATCCAGCTTTGCTGAGATTTGCCATGTAATGCCAGTTTCATAAAGTTGTGGTCCTGTTTAGAAAAACCTATCTTCATACATTCTATTTGTGAATTCTGAATTAAATGATGAGGATCCTCTGTTCAATATCTTCATCATTCGGTCAGAGTAGAAATCTGTTAGAAACAGCATATCTCACTCTGGAGGGCCTACCCTATATTGAATTATACAGACAACACATTAGAATGCGTACTGTATGATTGTTCTCAGTAAGAGAAACCAAGTAATCTTGTAGATATGATACCTTTAAATGGCTAACAGAAAATACATGATGTTAAAGGGGTTATGCACTTCTGTATGGCCATATTAATGCACTTTGTAATATACATCGTGCATTAAATATGAGCCATACAGAAGTTATTCACTTACCTTCCCTGTGCTGGCGTCCCCGTCTCCATGGCTCCGTCTAAATTCAGCGTCTAATCTCCCGATTAGACGCGCTTGCGCAGAAGGGTCTTTTCCCTTCGGCTTGGTCCGGCAGCAGCGGCGTTCTGGCTCCGCCCCTTCTACGAGTCATCGCGTAGCCCCGCCCCGTGTGCCGATTCCAGCCAATCACGTGACGGAGCGGGGCTACGCGATGACGCGTAGAAGGGGGCAGAGCCAGAACGCCGCTGCTGCCGGACCGAGCCGAAGGGAAAAGACCCTTCTGCGCAAGCGCGTCTAATCGGGAGATTAGACGCTGAAATTAGACGGAGCCATGGAGGCAGGGACGCCAGCGCAGGGAAGGTAAGTGAATAACTTCTGTATGGCTCATATTTAATGCACGATGTATATTACAAAGTGCATTAATATGGCCATACAGAAGTGCATAACCCCACTTGCTTTCGCGAGACAACCCCTTTAATGTAAGCTTTCAGACCTCACAAGGTCCTTCCTCAACTGTAGATAATGGGTGCTGTGTAATGCTTCAATTCTCCTGTGGTGGCAGTGCAGGGAAAATGAACACTTACTGCCAGGCCTCCCCACAGATATCAGTAGATGCTTGGGGGTCCTGGTAGGGGAACATATTAGGATCTGTTTATTGTAAAGGGCCTCTTCTCACAAATAGGTAGTCTCTAGAGAAAATAGCCCATTTAAAGTGATGAGAATCTGTCTATCTGTCTATTTACATTTCGCAGCACTTCCAAGGTATATAATCTCCTATGGCATAAATTAAATATTTATGCGATAGGAGAAATATCAGGAATCCTTAAAGAAGATTCTCAATGAGGACCTTCAATGGGGAGTGATTACTGAGAATGAATATTGCTACATGTCATCTCCCAATCCCTGTATCGCCTTGTTTTACACACTACCCAAGATCCACAAGGGTACTAAACCCCTAAAGGGCCGCACAATCATTTCAGGTATTGATAGCGTGACACAAAATGCCAGCGTATACCTCGATAAGGTGCTGCATCCCTTTGTACTATCATTACCATCGTGTGAGAGGGACACTATGGATGTCCTTAGACAATTGGAGGGCATTCTGATAGACCCTCACGTACCTCTAGCTAGACTCGACATAGAGGCATTATATTGTTCCATTGGTTATGCTGGAGGGTTAAACATGGTTGATTTCTATTTACAACAATGGGGAGTACAGTTTGAAAAACATAACATCTTTGTAGCAAACCTATTGAGATTAATCCTCACGCACAACTTCTTCCTGTTCAATGGCCAATTCTTCTACCAGCTCAGGGGTACAGCAATGGTACGGGTAAGCCCGTGTTCCCCCACGTATGCAAATCTGTACCTGGGCTGGTGGGAGGCTAAGTTGGTATTTATGGAGGCCAACTCTCATTGGACAGAAAAGATTTTGTTATGGCTAAGATATATAGATGACATTTTCATCTTATGGGCCGGGGAGGAGACTTCCTTTAATGAGTTTGTCAATTCACTTAATGTCAACAATCTTGGACTGAGGGTGACCTCGGAAATTCAGTACGACAAGCTGGCGTTTCTGGACATTTTCATCAGTAAGACTCTGGATGGTACAACAGCCCTACATAGAAAAAAGATGGCAACGAATGACGAAGATATAAAGGACCACATTTCCATGACTCCCTCAGTCACATTCCGTCGAGGGAGGAATTTAAAAGATAGACTAGTTAAAAGTCATCTATCCTTTGAGCCTAATGTGGTTTGGTAAAAACATCTATAAAGGCACCTCCCCCTGCTCAGATTGTTCCATCTGTGCTCACATTTTGAAAAGTCCATCTGTTACAAGTGCTGTTACAAACTCTGCATTTTGGAATAGGGAGTTTATTAATTGTAAAACGGCCAATGATATTTATATGGCCACATGTACCTGCCCTAAGAACTATGTGGGTAAGACTGTTCAACAACTGCAGAGACGTATTCAAGCACATCCGGGGAATATATGAAGAAGAGAGTATACCCCATTAGCTAACCACATGTGGCAGGTGCATGATGGCAATGTGGGAGAACTGAAGTTCCAAGGATTAGAACAAATTAGAACGTATGGTAGACATGGTGATTTTGATAGAAGGCTTCTGCAGAAAAAGACTGAATGGATATGGAGATTAAAATCTGTGTATCCAAATGGCTTCAATGAGACCTTGTCCTTCAGTAGCTTTGTAGGTTAAGCATTGTGACAGCTTCCTAATAAAACTATGCTCTTTGGACAATGACACCACACCAGACCCTCCCTAATGCACATGATTATAAGATCATTTTTACTTTCTGGAAGAAGTTACCTCGGGGAATTTTTCCTGATGCACATGGCTTTATGAATCCTTGGGGGGTATGGACGGTCTGACTTAATGTTGCCATGACCACTATACTTACCTACAGGATGATTACTGATACTCCAATTGTTGGGGATAGTGTTTGGTGGCCACAAGATCTAGATTCCATATATCGTTTGCAGTATTAGAACCATTAGATCATTGGGCTATACACTGGTATTTGACTCCCAGATGGTTTGACCTATATGGATGGGGCTTTTTATTTTTATTTTTCAATAAGATAGCCCACTATTAATGAAAGGTTTTTATAAACATTCATTTGCAACTAACATCTGTATTTTATGTCTGCATTTGGTATCACTCCTACTCTGAGTCTTTTTGTTACTACTGGGGCCTGAACTGGGCACTAATAGGATAGGTTGTTCTATTCAGCACTATGGACAGCTTTGTGGAACCCTCCATTCTTTGCTGACAGAACGGGTGGGAGGAGTCCACTCTGAGCCGTACCATATGTCATTAATGGGCGTCCCACTCCCCTGCATCCTTCATACTCCCAGACGCGATGGAACAGCTACCCATGATGTAGATACTTTCAGGTTCTCGGAAGCATGTGACGTGCGTCATCATCTGACACGATACACGCATGAGTGGTGTGGCACGCATCGAGGAGGCCATGTCTACGGAGGATGCTGCGGAGATCACGATGCAATCACATGACGCGCCTCCTGTGACCTAATCAAAGGGGATGTGTTGTGGATGTCACCTTGTACAATCACCAAGGGGGCTGCAAAATTGCGTGATTTACTCTGGTGTGATGTTTCGCTGCATGACACCCTCTTGCTCGGGAGAGGTATGGAATGGAAATATATCTATGGGCAATGGTTTGTCAGACCGGGGCCTAGCTTCTCTGGTTACTATGACAACAGGCCCTGATTAGCTGAGCATTTTAGTAGGAGAGTGGTCTAACAACACATCCGGGGGCCGACTAAGGTGTAGCATGGGCTATATAAGATCAGATGACCGCCATTCCACCATCAGAGCTGGCGGTCATGCTACCATTTTTTCCTTTCCTTTTGCTGTATTAGGGAACGGGGTGGGGTATCGTCCTTACCTCTTAAGCAAGATTATGAGGGATTGACTGTCTCTTGCTAAGGCCGTGCAGATTACTGGGAGCTAGCATAGGTAGTCTAAGGTCCACAACTGGACTAACGATATACGGGGATACTCTCTGGCATTTACCTAGCTAACTGCCAGAGAACCAGAGATATCCGAAGAACAGTATTCAGTGATACCAGATGAAGTTACTCTGTTTAATAGCTTCTTATTGGGAGCTCTATAGTGGTATATTTATAGCCTAATCTCTCAGTGGAGGGGTCAATTTTGGGTTTACTGTGGTTTCAACTAACCCATACTCGAGAATATATCACTATACTTAAAAATCTGCACTCTGACTGAGCTCAATGGCCCTATACTAATCAGCATAAAGAACTGATATACTAGTCATTTTGTAGTTAGTAGTGGTATTTCCTTCTTTATCTGTATATTTATTCTTTATTTATATGGCAATAACGTTCTAGGAAAAAGGAATGTCCTGGTTTTGTCCTAGTTTTCCATCTAGTCTTTATATATGACCACCCGGTTTCTGAAGAGTTAAATAGGTCCAACTGAAATGTATTGAACCGAAATAACTGCATTACAATCGAATGAACTATACTACATAATTTAATTGCTTGGTAGGATATTCCCCCACAGTGCGGGTGAATCCAATAACCAAACGTATATTCCTCTTCTGCATTAGACCTGCTCTATCCATATAAATACCTGCAGGTCTGGGGAAGTAGACAGGAACCATCAATCTGAAGGGGTTCTCCTAATACTTAACTAGTACTATAACATCGATTAGTGTACAAATAGTAGATAACTGGAATCCCCACATATATTATTTATGGGGTATCCTTTGTTCCTGTACACTTAAAGGTATATGTGTTACCTGTATGTTTGTTTTGTCTTGCTTAGTTCATGGCCCAATGTTTTTAGAAATTTAATAATGAAATATTTAAGATTCTAGGGTGCTTATCTGTGAATGGGCTACAAATATTTAGGTTCCCTCTACTTCGGTGAATCTATGGCATAAATTATAATGTATTTTATTCACCCTGTGGACTGGTTGACTAAAATATGTAAAAACGTTATACTTTGGGGGTGCTGCAAAATTTGTAGGCTGCTTTACTGAGCCCTGCAACTTGTTACTCTAATCAGAAAGTCATTGTGCTACTTTGCTATGTGAACTATTTAGCTGCTTATTCATCCATATTTATTGATGAATTACTTAATGTTTGCTCAATTGTGGATAATAACTTTATATTTTATAATACTACTGTCTTCTTGTTGAGTTGTAGAGAAGGTAAAGGGACCCTGTGGTACCAGTTGCCAGGTGTAACTACTGCCTCTGCAATCCCTCTAGCTATGCCTCTAATTATAATCATATGTGAACAAAGTGTAAGAAAAGGAATTGTATAACAATTAGGCACAATAGAGCACAGTATTTTGTGACCTTGTAGAGTTCCATCAGACACCAGTTTAAAAGCTGATTTGCCAAACAGAACTTCATTAGCAGCAGTATCTTGTGACTGCATTACCAGTGTATTATATGTAGGTGGAGCAATGTGTTATGGAGAATGTGAACCTGTAAATTATCTGATGCCCCTTAGTAAAATGGTGTTGTTCATTTAGTTTTCATAGAAGCACTAATTAATATTTTCTTATTTCAAACTTAGTATGCTTGAGCTCCCATGGTGCAAGGTTGCTTATAATAGCTGTTAAAATGATTTATATGACCTTAAAATTGAGAAAAGCTGGCCCTTTACACCTCATACAGTGCTGTGGATTCCCAGACAATTAATATTTGCTAAATGTGATGTATTGTATGCGGTTCAGAAAGTAAATCCATAACAGGACCTGGAGGTGCACTTTGTACCCTAATAGCCTTCTTTAGAATTAATTACAAATAAATATTGGAGGTAACATGTATTAGATAATCAGTGGTTGCTTTATTTAACACATTGTATTTCTGTTGTTTTGTTTTTTAATGAAAGTCTAAATGATCTAAATCTAAATGATCAACAGTGCTGCAGAAAAGTTAGTCTTTTCTGCAGCACTGTTGATAATTCTTATTTTACCACTGAAGGGTATACTTTATAGTTACAAATTTATTGCATTCGGCTCAAGTTAATGTTTCATTTAAAGTAGTGACAAACAATTACTTCAACAGCTGTATGTGGGTTAACATTAAGCTCAGCATGATCTAATGGATTATTTTCATACCCTTACAAATAAATGGCTTTATCATTTGCTTGTTTTTTCATTCTTACAGTAAATAAATTATGGTTACATGCCTCACAGTTGTTAGCTAAAAATAATATTTGCTTTGAAAGTAATAATTATTGTCACTTATTTACAGAAGCTGAAAAAAATGTAGTTACTTGCATCTGTCAAAACTATCTATCAAAATAATATTGCACATTTGAACATTGAATTTACGCTGAGAAAATACTATACGAAATAGAGACAATTTGGAAAAAGAGTTTGAAAAAAGGCCAGATTGAAACAGGACAGGATGATGAATATATTATTCTGGACAGGGTCAAATAATGCAGTTTTTAATGCTTTTTTTTTAGACAAAACAAGAAAAGGATACTACATAGAGAAGTGATTTTCATTTTTATTTTACCTCCTTTATGATTCACTCTTGGATTTGGCTTAAAAAGGCACACCAAAAACTGTACTAAACTGGCCTGGGAGAACCCAGAAGTATTGGCTGAAAAAGGCATGATGTTGGATGAAAATGCTATTTAAAGAGGTTGTGTCAAGTTATAATGTTATGCCTTATCCACAGAATTGGGGATAGCATCATAATTGGTGTGGGGTTGAACTACTGGAATCCCAATGATCCTGAGAGTTCCCACATGAATGGAGTGGAGGATGCTCATGTGGGCTGATTCTCCATTCACTTCAGTGAGAGCATTAGAAATTGCCGATTACAAAAGCTCATAAATCTCTGGTACTTCCATTGAAATGAATGGATTGGCGGCGTGCATGTATATCCTCTGATCTATTTATGTAGTGACCTTCAGGCCCCCTTCAAGACCAGTGGTGCTCCAAAAACATGACCCGTCACCGATCATAAAGTCATACCCAACTTTATATCTTGGCACAATCCCTCTAAGCATTAAAGTGGTTCTTTATAATAAGAAAAAAGAGTCTGCTTTTTTCCAGAAATAGTTCCACTCTCGTCCATGTCACTTGATTGTAAATGGGCTGCAATACTAGACACAACCGATGGAAAAGAGTGGTGCTGTTTGTAGAATAAAAGGAGACTCCTTTGTTAATTACTGACACCTGGGACCCCATTTACAATCATGTACAGTAGCTATAGCTGACTTGAAAAAGTCTACTCAGCATTACCAGACATAGCTGTATGTACAGTACATGGATGTGTCATTTTAAATACTGCAGTGAAGAGGCCGCAGTGCATGAGGAAAGTGTCATGGTCTCTTTGTTCTTCTTGTGGGTCGCTTTATCTGATACCCGATTCACTTTTCCTGCCCAGATAAGTAACCAAAGAAATTCAACTTGCATACATGCAAGACACCTCTGATGATGCCTCTGCACGGAAAATTATATACCACAACTAGCTGATATACCCGGCTTCACCCGAGTTAATTTGGTACTGGTGTTTATCTGGTGTTCACACGGAAAATCTTATGAAATCGTGGTTATTTTAGAGATACCGGAAAAACATATGTTCACCATTTTGCATAGTTCTCTGCGTTACCCAGGAAACACCACGGGAGGTAACCATGCGACGTTTCCTTTATATAAAATGAAATCAGGAATTGAGAGAATTAGATTACGTACATAAAATTTGGACACTAATTCTTTTGCGCTTAGAATTGAATAATCGAGTTGGGACCCATTAGCTTTTCCTATTTATGACATAATCAATGCTCCTACCAAATTTCACATTTCTATGACACTGGAAAGTGAGAAAATTACATTCCGTATGTAAAATTTGTACGCTAATTCTTTGGCGCATAGAATTGAAAAATCGAGTTGGGACCTATGAACTTTTCCTATTTATGACATAATCAATGCTCGTGCCAAATTTCACGTTTCTACGACACCGGAAAGTGAGAAAATTACATTCCGTACGTAAAATTTGGACGCTAATTCTCTTGCACATAGAATTGAATAATTGAGTTGGGACCCATTAGGTTTTCCTATTTATGACATAATCAATGCTCGTGCCAAATTTCACGTTTCTATGACACCAGAAAGTGAGAAAATTACATTTCGTTAGTAAAATTTGGACGCTAATTCTTTTGCGCATAGAATTAAATAATTGAGTTGGGACCCATTAGCTTTTCCTATTTATGACATAATCAATGCTCCTGCCAAATTTCACGTTTCTATGACACCGGGAAGTGAGAAAATTACATTCCGTACGTAAAATTTGGACGCTAATTCTTTTGCGCATAGAATTGAATAATCGAATTGGGACCCATTAGCTTTTCCTATATATGACATAATCAATGCTCATGCCAAATTTCACGTTTCTATGACAACGGAAAGAGAGAAAATTACATTCCGTATAGAGATGAGCGAACGTACTCGGTAAGGGCGATTTTGCAATCGAGCACCGCGATTTTCGAGTACTTCACTACTCGGGTGAAAAGTACTCGGGTGCGCTGTGGGGCGGGGGGTTGCAGAGGGGAGTGGGGGGTAGCAGAGTGGAACAGGGGGGAGCCCTCTCTCTCTCCCTCTCCCCTCCACTCCCCGCTGCAACCCCCTGCTCACCCACAGCGCACCCAAGTACTTTTCACCCGAGTAGTGAAGTACTCGAAAATCGCGGTGCTCGATTGGGAAATCGCCCTTACCGAGTACGTTCGCTCATCTCTAATTCCGTACGTAAAATTTGGACGCTAATTCTTTTGCACATAGAATTGAATAGTTGAGTTGGGACTCATTAGCTTTTCCTACTTATGACATAATCAATGCTCGTGCCAAATTTCACGTTTCTATGACACCGGAAAGTGAGAAAATTACATTCCGTACGTAAAATTTGGACGCTAATTCTTTGGCGCTAGAATTGAATAGTCGAGTTGGGACCCAATTACTTTTCCTATTTTGGAGATAATCTATGCTTGTGGCAAATTTCATGTTTCTACGACATTGGGAAGTTGGAGAACTTTTGGCGAGTCAGTGAGTAAGTGAGTCAGTCAGTGAATGAGTCAGTGAGGGCTTTCAGCTTTATATATATAGATTAAACTGGAATTAAGAATACTTTAAATGATATATTTTGTTTTATTTCCTCTATGCCCAGTTAGCAATATTGAGCTTTTATATGCAAATACACTAGAGATGAGCGAGCACCAAAATGCTCGGGTGCTCGTTACTCGGGATGAAATTATCGCAATGCTCGAGGGTTCGTTTCGAGTAACGAACCCCATTGAAGTCAATGGGCGACCGGAGCATTTTTGTATTTCGCCGATGCTCGCTAAGGTTTTCATGTGTGAAAATCTGGGCAATTCAAGAAAGTGATGGGAACGACACAGAAACGGATAGGGCAGGCGAGGGGCTACATGTTGGGCTGCATCTCAAGTTCACAGGTCCCACTATTAAGCCACAATACCGGCAAGAGTGGGCCCCCCCCCCTCCCAACAACTTTTACTTCTGAAAAGCCCTCATTAGCAATGCACACCTTAGCTAAGCACCACACTACCTCCAACAAAGCACAATCACTGCCTGCATGACACTCCGTTGCCACTTCTCCTGGGTTACATGCTGCCCAACCCCCCCCCCCCCGCACGACCCAGTGTCCACAGCGCACACCAAACTGTCCCTGCCCAGCCTTCAGCTGCCCTCATGCCACACCACCCTCATGTCTATGTATAAGTGCGTCTGCCACAGGAAAAGCAGGCACACACTGCAGAGGGTTGGCATGGCTAGGCAGCGACCCCCCCATAAAAGGGGCGGGCTGATAGTCCACAATGCTGTACAGAAGCAATGAGAAATCCAATCCTGTGCCACCTCCATCTGGAGCTGCACACGTGGGCATAGCAATGGGGAACCTATGTGCCACACACTATTCATTCTGTCAAGGTGTCTGCACGCCCCAGTCAGACCGCGGTTTTTTATAAATAGTCACAGGCAGGTACAACTCCGCAATAGGAATTCCGTGTGCACCCACAGCATGGGTGGCTCCCTGGAACCCACCGGCGGTACATAGAAATATCCCATTGCATTGCCCAACACAGCTGAGGTAGTAATGTCGTGCTTAATGCAGGTGGGCTTCGGCCCACACTGCATGCCCCAGTCAGACTGGGGTTCTTTACAAGTGGAAACAGATGCATTTATAATTCCCTGTGGACCCACAACATGGGTGGGTGCCAGGAAGCCACCGGCGGTACATAGAAATATCCCATTGCATTGCCCAACACAGCTGAGGTAGTAATGTCGTGCTTAATGCAGGTGGGCTTCGGCCCACACTGCATGCCCCAGTGAGACTGGGGTTCTTTTCAAGTGTACAGATGTAGTAAAAACTCCGTGTGCACCCACAACATGGGTGGCTCCCTGGAACCCACCGGCGGTACATAGAAATATCCCATTGCATTGCCCAACACAGCTGAGGTAGTAATGTCGTGCTTAATGCAGGTGGGCTTCGGCCCACACTGCATGCCCCAGTCAGACTGGGGTTCTTTACAAGTGGAAACAGATGCATTTATAATTCCCTGTGGACCCACAGCATGGGTGGGTGCCAGGAAGCCACCGGCGGTACATAGAAATATCCCATTGCATTGCCCAACACAGCTGAGGTAGTAATATCGTGCTTAATGCAGGTGGGCTTCGGCCCACACTGCATGCCCCAGTCAGACTGGGGTTCTTTACAAGTGGACAGATGTAGGTTAAACTCCGTGTGCACCTACAGCATGGGTGGCTCCCTGGAACCCACCGGCGATACACAAAAATATCCCATTGCATTGCCCAGCACAGCGGATGTAACGTCAGCTGTAATGCAGGTGGGCTAAAAATTCATTTGATTACACTGTAGGCGAGTGTACTAATGTACATCCAAAAAATTGGCCATGCCCAACCAAGATGGCAGGTGAAACCCATTAATCGCTTTGGTTAATGTGGCTTAAGTGGTAACTAGGCCTGGAGGCAGCCCAGTTTAACGAAAAATTGGTTCAAGTTAAAGTTTCAACGCTTTTAAGAGCATTGAAACATATAAAAATTGTTTAGAAAAATTATGAGTGAGCCTTGTGGCCCTAAGAAAAATTGCCCGTTCAGCGTGATTACGTGAGGTTTCAGGAGGAGGAGCAGGAGGAGGAGGAGGAATATTAGACACAGATTGATGAAGCAGAAATGTCCCCGTTTTGGATGGTGAGAGAGAACGTAGCTTCCATCCGCGGGTGCAGCCTACGTATTGCTTACGTATCGCTGCTGTCCGCTGGTGGAGAAGAGAAGTCTGGGGAAATCCAGGCTTTGTTCATTTTGATGAGTGTAAGCCTGTCGGCACTGTCGTTTGACAGGTGGGTACGCTTATCCGTGATGATTCCCCCAGCCACACTAAACACACTCTCTGACAAGACGCTAGCCGCAGGACAAGCAAGCACCTCCAGGGCATACAGCGCGAGTTCAGGCCACGTGTCCAGCTTCGACACCCAGTAGTTGTAGGGGGCAGAGGCGTCACGGAGGACGGTCGTGCGATCGGCTACGTACTCCCTCACCATCCTTTTACAGTGCTCCCGCCGACTCAGCCTTGACTGGGGAGCGGTGACACAGTCTTGCTGGGGAGCCATAAAGCTGGCAAAGGCCTTGGAGAATGTTCCCCTGCCTGCGCTGTACATGCTGCCTGATCTCTGCGCCTCCCCTGCTACCTGGCCCTCGAAACTGCGCCTTCTGCCACTA
Organism: Eleutherodactylus coqui; assembly: GCF_035609145.1. Classification (NCBI taxonomy): domain Eukaryota; kingdom Metazoa; phylum Chordata; class Amphibia; order Anura; family Eleutherodactylidae; genus Eleutherodactylus; species Eleutherodactylus coqui. The sequence goes on along the minus strand of NC_089843.1, from coordinate 177,615,537 downwards.
GCGCTGTCGGATGGGAAGTTTACCATCAGTTTGTCCACCAGCGCCCTGTGGTATAGCAACACTCTCGAACCCCTTTCCTCTTCGGGAATGAGAGTGGGAAGGTTCTCCTTATAGCGTGGGTCGAGCAGTGTGTACACCCAGTAATCCGTAGTGGCCAGAATGCATGTAACGCAAGGGTCACGAGAAAGGCATCCTAACATGAAGTCAGCCATGTGTGCCAGGGTACCTGTACGCAACACATGGCTGTCTTCACTAGGAAGATCACTTTCAGGATCCTCCTCCTCCTCCTCCTCTTCCTGCTCCTCAGGCCATACACGCTGAAAGGATGACAGCCCAGCAGCATGTGTACCCTCACCAGTGGGCCAAGCTGTCTCTTCCCCCTCCTCCTCATCCTCCTCATGCTCCTCCTCCTCCTCAACGCGCTGAGATATAGACAGGCGGGTGCTCTGACTATCCAGCGACATACTGTCTTCCCCCGGCTCTGTTTCCGAGCGCAAAGCGTCTGCCTTTATGCTTTGCAGGGAACTTCTCAAGATGCATAGCAGAGGAATGGTGACGCTAATGATTGCAGCATCGCCGCTCACCACCTGGGTAGACTCCTCAAATTTTCCAAGGACCTGGCAGATGGCTGCCAACCAGGGCCACTCTTCTGTAAATAATTGAGGAGGCTGACTCCCACTGCGCCGCGCAAGTTGGAGTTGGTATTCCACTATAGCTCTACGCTGCTCATAGAGTCTGGCCAACATGTGGAGCGTAGAGTTCCACTGTGTGGGCACGTCGCACAGCAGTCGGTGCACTGGCAGATTAAACCTATGTTGCAGTGTCCGCAGGGTGGCAGCGTGCGTGTGGGATTTGCGGAAATGTGTGCAGAGCTGGCGCACCTTTCCGAGCAGGTATGACAAGTGGGGGTAGCTTTTCAGAAAGCGCTGAACCACCAAATCGTAACGAGCATCCCGAACACCCTAATATTCGCACGAATATCAAGCTCGGACAAGTACGTTCGCTCATCTCTAAAATACACTATTGCAATAGTATACAGTAATACCAGCGTCTGCTCAGACAAAATAAAAAAGTCCTTTTAGGTAATCTACTTTCTATTTACATAAAATGTTTTTAGTTTGGTATATGAATTATGTCAATAAATCAGGGTGCAGACCAGTTGCTGGTCAGGGATTAAGCTGCATGACCTGATATTTATCACTGATCTAAATTAGTATGTTAATTTTCAGTGTTTGTCTTTTCTTGGTTTTCAGCTATTAGCTGCTTAATCTTGACTTGTAGTAAAAGCAATGTCTTCCCTTTTAAACATTCATAGAAGTGAGTTGAATGTCAGCAGAAATGACTAGTTTCAGCTCATTGTCATGATTGTTGGTCACTAATTAGTCTTTGTTTTTGGCAGTAGTCAGCAATGATTTTTAGTTTAGGGGCTTTTACATGGAATGATTTATCGTTCACATGAGCGAACAATGACCGAGTTCATTTATTTGCTCCTGCAGCCTGTTTATACAGGCAGATAAATCATTCCCTCATTCGCTCGTAAATCGCTGAGTTGTTCACATTCACTGGACCAGTGAATGACTGAATGATTGGTATTTAAACCGAACAATTAGCGAACAAACCAACGTTTTTTATGCCTGCATGAAATTAACGATGAATGATAAGCTATCGAATGACCGTTCATCATTCGATCATTGGCTGTGTTTAACTGATCGTTTATCGTTCAAATTCGTACAAGCCAATGATTTTTTGAATGAGAATCATTCTCTGTCTAAATGTGCCTTACAATACAACAATGGCCGATCAGACATTATAAAGGAGGTGTTTATTTTTAACTTTTCCTCTCTCTACTACATCTGACTCAAGGTTTGTAATGCAAGGGATACATTATTTCTTACAATTCTTTATGATACACATCTTAACTGCCGCAAAATCTGTTTTTGAAGAGTAAAAGGGGGGCATATGATACACTGAGCTCACTGAGGGATCTTTGACAGACAACAGCTCAGGGGCCTTCTGCAGGGATAGGAAGAAGGCAGCACATTGTCATTTGTAAGTTTATGTCAAGCTCAGTCTATGGAGAGCTTATCTGCTGTCATTATACTCACTCCAAATTGTAAGATGTAAAAAAGGATAAAAATCTGTGGTACTTCTGGAGCAAATCACAGTAATTATAATTGTGAGGAGGGTCCTTAGGTCCCCCTAGCTTATGCGCCCCATTCGCAATTGCGAGCCCTGCAACTACTACTGCTATGCCACTGATGGCAGATAAAGGAGATGGAACAATACCTCTGCAGTGCCACTTATTGAAAGGCAGCATTCCTGCAAGTCAATGTTAGACTCTTTACACAAGCCTTATAACAATGACTGGGAATTGGCTTTCAATTCCCAGTCATTGTTACAAAGCTTGTGTAAAGAGTCTAACATTGACTTGCAGGAATGCTGCCTTTCCATAGGTGTTACTGCAGAGGAACTATTCTATATCCCTTATTTGCATATTACCCAGAGGAGCATGAATGGCCTTATACGTCTCCTCACTCACTCACCTCCTAGGTGCTCTCCCTAAGGAGAAAATATAGCATTCCTGACTGATGCCAGACAAATATTATTCGCAGATATGTTCTTCTGGCTATTGTTACTACTAAATGTATGAAAAATTTGTCCTACCAGCATATCTATAAAAATAATAAATATAATAGAGATTAGTAGCAAAAGGTGGTATTTTTCTACATGAAGTATACCAAGACTAGTTAATTCCTATAATTAAAAGAGAAATGGAAAAAAATGAGAATGAAAAGATGGATCATCTCATCTGAACAATATGGCAGAAAAAAATTAAATTATTCTTATAGGGAAATCAATTAAATTCACCCTTGGTTTTTTTTGAGAACATGATTAGAGATGAGCGAACGTGTTCGGCTCCGCCCCTTTTCGCACGAACACCGAACTTTGCAAGCAATTCCGTGCTCGGGCGAAAAAAGTTCGGGGGTCGCCGTGGCAGCGCGGGGGGGGGTGCGGCGGGGAGTGGGGGGGAGAGGGAGAGAGAGAGGGCTCCCCCCTGTTCCCCGCTGCTGCCGCCCGCGCCGCCGCGCCTCTCCCCGCCCCCCGGCGCCCCCCGAATCTTTACGCGCGGACACTGAGGTTCTCGGTAAAGCCGGTGTCCGGGTGCGTAAGTGTTCGTTAAGAACACGTTCGCTCATCTCTAAACATGATCCAAAAACAGCCTAAAAGTTAATGAGTACAAACTCAGCAATCTAAAAACACTTTTTTTCATGATATTGCTCATAAATATCTTTGAAGTAATTGCCATGAATGTATTCAATATTATAGTTTTGGAAAGTAACAAGTTGATAATAATTTATCAAGATGGTAAATATTCCAGTTATTTCAAGTGACCATCTTGATGATACATCTTAAAGTCACTACTTTTTGAGCTAATGCTTGCCTGTGTTTTAGTTTCTTCATTTTGCTCATGGCTTATGGCTATTGAATGACAGCTGAGAGCTGCCCCTGATTGGTCCCTGCGCTGAGCCAATCAGAGGTAGCACTCACTCACCCATTCATGAATTCATGAATTCATGAATGGGTGAGTGAGAGCTGCCTCTGATTGGTGAGGGCTGTTACCAATCAGAGGCAGCCCATTCAGCAGGCGGGAATTTGAAATCCCCGCCTGCTGAATACTACTCAGAGCAGTTCAGGAGAACTGCCAGGCCGGCCGCGGCTGAACTCCGGCTGCAGGGACAAGGTGAGTATATATATTTTTTTATTTTTACACGTTTTTGGATGGTTTTCAGGGAAGGGCTTATATTTTTAAGCCCTTCCCGAAAATTCATCCCGCGCTCGCCAGCAGCCCATTGCTTTCAATGGAGGCGGCTGTATTGCCGACTCCATTGAATTCAATGGGCAAACATCATTCTTCTCTGCCACAGCTGTTACAGCTGTGGCAGAGGAGAATGATTTGTGTAGTATATGTTCTCAATGGGGTCGGCGCTGCTGCCGCCGGCCCCATTGAGTGCATATAGAGAACACAAGGAATCGCAGATAGCCGCGATCTGCGATTTCTTGTCCTATAATTTATCGGAAAAAGTGCATAACAAGCGCCCATGTGTCCGATACCATTGCAAAGCAATGGTTCTATAAAATCGCAGATCGCATGTGCATGCGCAAATCGTGCGAAGCATCGCCCGTGTGACCGAGGCTTAATTCCTAAGTTGATTTAAAAGTTGTAGTCCCACATCCCTCGGTGTATATGTGCTGGGGCTTGGGCCATCTGAATGGGTGCACAAACGTTAGATTTGTGCGCCTGTTCACACATTTTTACAGCGCTGGCGGGTGCACATAAAAATGCCTAAGGCCGTGTGAAAGGGACCTACGATTTTGGACCAGGAAGGAAATGCCTCAAATATTTTGACCTAAAAGAGAGCCAATCTGTTTTACTCCTCCTGTTTTAATTCAATTTATTAATAATAATTCACTTTCAAGGAATTTAAATATCTCCTTTTAAAACCTGCATTGTGGGAAATGCAGGTTTTTAAAAAGGGATATTCAAATTCATTGATGCCTACTACAATATTTTTTTTCTTGTACAGAACACCAAATCTGAGCATCCTCTCAAACAGCCATAAAGTTCATCATTACTCTGGTTTACTACAACTAGAGCTGGAGGATTTGGAGTTCACCATATACAGATTTAAGCCTTGGTTAGACAAGCGACTTTTAAGCGCATGAATACACACGCTTAAAAAAAAAAATCGCACATTGCGTGTAGAAAAATTGCATGAGTGGGTGAATTTGCACTCGCATGTCCTATCTTTTGTAGGTGCAATTATTTAGCGCCTCTAAAAAACGTACATGTGAACCCTTTTATTGGAAAGCATTGGTTCTAAAAGCCTATTCATGCGCTAAATTATTGCTTTATGCAGCTCTATTGCACTCAGTGCTAGCTGAGGGATATAAAGAATTCCATCTGTTGGAGGCTACAAGCAAAAAAAAAATTCTAAGTTGTATTTAGAATATAGGTTTGTTCTTAGCATGTATTCCTCTATGTCCTGGGGTTCCATCTCAAGGTTCTATCTGAATCTCTGGCGGAACCCCAAACAAAACCATAGGCTTTCATTTGCCAAATGGAGACTAATAGGTGAGAGGACATACAGGTAGAGGAAAATGTGATCTCAATCAAGATGAGTCTACTTCTGTCTGTGGGGGGTCCAAGCACTGATAAACACCAGTAAGCTCCTGGGCTAATAAGTTCTACTATTTGTTTAAGGTAGATACAGTCTTATTAGATTTGCATTTGACGCATATAAATACACTATTTCCTGCAATGTCAGTAGTGTTTATCATTTGAATGAACAACAGCCTAATTCCGAAGAATCACACATTCTCTAAATGTTAAAGATTTGCGCTACCTAATTCTTTGAATGCTGTAATACTGTTATTAATCTAGCTCTTATAGATATACTTTGCAGAGTAGCTTGTAGGTGTAACTGAGCCTATTATACTTAATTGCAGTGTATAAACATATAGGTTAAAATCTAATTAAACACATTTTATATACTGAAACTAAGATAATTGAACCTTAACTGTAGAAAGAGCAATAACTGATCTTCACAGCATGAGAAGATTCAATTTAAAATATGTCAGCAATCATATACTCAGCTCTCTTTTAGGTAAGGTAAGTAATAAATTAATTTCAATTTCATAGTGCTTATAGGAGTTAGAAGAAGCAGACAGCAGATGATGCAGATCAGACTCTTTATTCTAAGTCATATCGTTCCTTTTTCATTTGTCTTGTGCCTGAGGCTATTTAAGGTCTTCTATATATATATTATTAATGAAACATCCATTTTTTAAATCTGTGCTCTAGTTTTGTAGAATCAGTGGACCATGCATATTATCATTAGTGTCCCTGATTATTAATAACTATCAACTTAATATAATAGTACATAATAATTATCATGGGAGCTTCATGTCACAATGTTCTAGAAATATCACAAATGCCAGTTAACGTCATGTGGCAAGATAGCACTTGCTAAAATCAAATTCCTTTCATCAGGCTTTTAGATAGTCTATCAGCTGCTTTTGTTTGTGATTCATGAAGCTTTCATCCTATTTGCTTCCTTTTACAGCTCTCACTTTAGAGTATGTTTGACATAAAGAGCTATTCCAGTCACATGTGAGCATTCTGCAAACCATTAACATTAATGTCCTTGTCCATGTAGTCCAGTATTATAGTATTTAGTGATGATACAGTAAAAATATTTAACTAGTTAATGGTAAATGTAAATTGGCAACCACTTTTGAAAATATGCTCTCAGCAGATGTCACTTCCCTTTAAAATTCTTAATAGTAGATGATACAAAATAATGTAAAGGAGTTGCTCAGGATTAGGAAAATATGGCTTCTTTCTGCCAGAGACAATCCAACATCTGTCCATTTGTTTTCTTTGGTATTACAGCTAAGCTACATGGAAGTGCATGCCCAAGTGGCCCAATCACTGGCCTTCCCCGATCAGTCATTGTTGCCTTCTCCTGCACGTAAATGGAGTTGTTGTCAAAATATCATGCGCCCTTATTATTATTAAACCTTTATTATTAACTCTTATTGCTGGTGCAGGGTTACTGCCACTCCTAATGAGCATATTGAAAAAAATAGCTTTATTACCTCATTTAAGCAATGCCTTTAAAATTATGCCTTGCCTTCATCCAGAAAAATATATCCATTTTCTATTGGTGAATGCGGGCAGGGCAGCTGTGTTCTCCTATTACTTGGTGACAGCATGGTTTGTTTGTTTTTTGTCATTCTTTCCACTGAATAAAAATATGTAGGATAGGAGGAATTAAATATGCTTCATTAACATGTAAGCTTTTTTTTCAATAATTTGAATATACAGTAAATACACAGATGGCCACTAGACATTGAAACAGTTCTTTAGTAGATAAAGCAAAAAAATGCAAACTGTTCAACATAAAATCAACAAATCATATTGCCAAAACCGTGCGCTCTAGATATTATGACCAATCTTTTAGAGACTACTAACATTGTACATATTAGCTATTGTTTCTCCTTGCTTGATTGCTGACACTGACAGTTTTACAGTATTGGTAGTCTGTACTTAGAGTCTCCATTAGCTAACTACAAGATGCTATAAGGTGGAGCCTAGAGGTTTGTCAACCTACATTTTTGCTAAAATAATAGACTTTAGATGTAAAAAAAAGTTGAGTAAATTGTAAATATTTTTTTTTCTTGTTTTTATTGAGATAAGTAATTGATTACCATGTTTTGCAATTGCTTTTATGAAGCTAACTATAGTGGTGGACATGAGAGCAGTTGGTATGGGCCAAGTGGCTAAGAGGATTCCGCTTATGGGCACAAACATTTGGTGCCACTCTCCATCTTCTGGGTGCTGCTAAATTAAAATAAGTTCTGCATTACGATATTTCAATTTATTGTCAGTAGGAGGGAAGTCCATTTTTTACATTTCAATAGCTTTCAAATGCAGGTTTAATCCGTGACTCTTAATTGGTAAAAAACAGTCAAGCAAAATTTTAAATTTACCTTTATGCCAATCATTAAAAATTAGTACAAGAAAAGTAACACAGGGAATTTCCAAAATTACCCACCTTTTTATGTTTCCTATGGATTTTTATGTTGGATATTGTAAAATGTCATTCAAAAGTTGACTCTTCAGTTAAAGCATACCTGTTGTTTCAGGTTCCTTACAGATTAAGCTGTTGCACATGTGAACATGCAGACTAGTGCTGTTTTTGGCCATTGTATGATTTGTACAGTACAGATATGTTCTTCCTTGACTTTCCTGTTAACTTGACATGTCCTAAAATGTATAGCATGACATGTTAGACAAACATGTAAATAAATAGTATATGTCCAATAGGTGCCTTGGCGAGTGCCATTCACAATCCCTTGCCACCCAGTTTCCATATTAACCCCTTAGTGACAGCCCTATCGTAAAACTACGTCCTGCTGTTGCAGGACGTGTATGGAGGGAGGTAGCGGCGCTATCTCCCTCCATATAGCGCGGGCATCAGCTGTTTATTACAGCTGACACCCGCGGGCAATAGCTGCACTCGGCCGATCGCGGCTATTAACCCTTTAAATGCCCCGAACGCCGTTCGGGGGTCCCGCACGGCCCCCCCGCGGTGAGATCGGGGGAGATGTGCAGGTGTCATGGCAGCCGGGGGCCTAATGAATGCCCCCAGGGCTGCCTTAGCAGACTGCCTATCAAGCAATCCACACAGGGTGGCTTGAAAGACTGCTTGTAAAAAAGCAGTATAGCATTACGTCATACTGCAGGAGCGATCAAAGCATCGCATGTTAAAGTCCCCCAGGGGGACTTCAAAGTAATGTAAAAAAATAATCAATAAAGTTTTTTTAATTGTTAAAAAAAAAAAAGTTATAAAAGTTTAAATCACCCCCCTTTTGCCATATACATTATTAAAAAATCTAAATCATAAAATAAAAATATGTATTTGATATTGGCGCGTCCGTAAAAGTCCGATCTATCAAAGTAGTGCATTCTTTTTCCCGCACGGTGAACGTTTTCTGAAAAAAAAAAAAAGCGCCAGAAATACACTTTTTTAGTTACCCTGTCTCCCAGAAAAAACGCAATGAAAAGCGATCAAAAAGTCGTATGTATTCCAAATTAGTACTAGCGGAAACTACAGGACATCCCGCAAAAAATGAGCTCTTGCTCAACTACGTCGACGGAAAAATAAAAAAGGTATTGCACGCACAACATGACCGCAGAAAATAATTGAAAAAAATTAAATATCTTTAAAAAAAAAATAAAAGTACTACAGCAAAAAAAATACTATACAAGTTTGGTATTGTAGCAATCGTACTGACCCATAGAATAAAAATATCAGGTCGTTTTTGTTGCAATTTGTGTGCTGTAGAAACAGGACGCAACGAAAGATGGTGGAATGTCGTTTTTTTCCATTTCTCTCCGCTAAGAATTTTTAAAAAGTTTTTCAGTAAATTATATGGTACAATAAATAGTGCCATTGAAAAATACAACTCATCCCACAAAAAACAAGCCCACATACAGCGACGTCGATGGATAAATTAAGGAGCTACGATTTTTTAAAAGGGAGTAGGAAAAAACAAAAATGGAAAAAAGCAAAAAAGCTCCATCACTAAGGGGTTAAATAAACAATACATTGTATGAATACTGTCTGTTTTTTTTTACTGGTTGGCTGTAACAGATGCCTCTAACGAATGCTGTCTATCACCCATAGGTTCCTATGTTAAAAAGAGTTTGACAGCAAGGGGTGGACACATTTGAATTTGGAATTTTTCAATAATTTTTGGAAGTTTTCTCCTCTGCAGTCTTTATCTGTAATTTCCAGTTTTCCTCAACCAGTGAGTGAAGACTAGCTAGCATGATGTCTCTCATATACAGCACAAATAGAGAAGAGCAGATCTTGCTTCCCTGTATATCTGTAGCACATCCTCAGAATCAGCAGCATAAAAGACATCATACAGCAGTACTGAGCCGAGTTGGATTACTTTCAGCTCTTACTTGCACCTACAGCATCAACATTTGTATTCGTCTTTCTGCCTTTCTCTCACTTTGCAGCCGATTTCTCCTACCCCTCTCTTCTTCATACACTTCTATGGGCAGTATAAAACCTGATTCCTCAGTGAGCTGATCCATCTCCAGATGAATTTTAGCAGTATTTCAGAGTTCAGATCAGTGTGAGGCAAGTGGGAGCAGAAGAAGTGCTTCACACAGTAAATAGAAAAAATAGAGATGTAACTTGCAGCTATTGGGTCTCAATGCAAAATCTGAATCCGTGCCCCCAACTATAATGCTTCATTCCCAGTACTGTTTTATTTATATGGAGAATAGATACCTTACAGGCTCCCTAAGGCTACAGCGCCCTGGTGTGATCGCATTTACGGCACCCATTATAGTTATGCCCCTGGGAGAAAGAGGTGTTACAAATAGAGATGAGCTAGCGTACTCGCTAAGGTTAATTACTCGAGAGAGTATTGCCATTTTCGAGTACATGCCCGCTCGTGCAAAAAGATTCGGGGGCCGGCGGGGGTGAGCTCTCTTATATTCACTTATATTATTGATTAATGCAAAATTCATTGAAACTTAAAAGACACATATTAGAAATTACATTTTATGATAATTGAAAGAAAATTCAAATTTGTTCTTCTTTTCCTGAAGTATATGGAGGTTGCACAAGTCTTGGTTTTTATTACATTTAATGTAACAGGCTTAGCCACTGAGTTACATACATTTAATGTTATTTCAGAGAACATGCTGTGCACCATATGCTTCAAGTTGAATAAACATAATAAATGCAGTGGTCTTAAAAGACCAAATGGATTTCTTTTATAGCATCTTAGACAATTATTCAGTTTCAAGAAAGCTTCTCTGCTACAGATAAATTGATAACAGATGATATGCTGCGACGCATCTAGGCAGAACTGGACTACTGACTTGACATCTGCCCTGTTTCTAACAGCGCCCACATTGAACATCTGTAAGATACATTAAAAACTTGAGAAGTTTGAAAAGTTTTTAATGTTTCATGTCATTCTGACTGTTGTATGTCGATTATACATGAATAAATCAGCTTTACTTTTCTCACTTTTTGAATCAACCTTTACATAAAATATGCAGATGAATACTTTGTTATTTTACCTCTAATTTGGTTAAGGACTCCAATTTCTTATTAAAGCAATTCAATACAATGTTGTGACATGCTAGCAAAGTGCTTGACAGACTGTAAGTCTCATCACAACCACTGGGTGGCCACAACGGACACATGGGATTTACATGTTGTGACAAACTGTTGCAAGATCACATCCTTTTGAAAAGCTGGTCTTCTCACACCACACATTTTGGGCCAAGAGGAAAAGGAAGGACACATCTACACATACGCATTTTTCTTCTTAAATGTCTTAGGCCTCATGCTCACGACCGTCACAGGATATGCCTGCAGAGTTACGCCTTGGGAGTACGGCATTGGTAAACAAAAAGCACCCACTGGTGAAAACATGCGTTTTTTGCCATGGTCTCCATTAATACAATAGTAATGGAGACCTCCCGCAGGGTAAATTTACGGAAAATAGAGCATGCCGCAATTTATTTCCTGCTGCGGAATTCTGAAACAAAATTCCACGTGTCGGCATTGGCTGGCAGAAAAGCTATTAGGTTCAATAGAACCTAATAGCTGCAGAATTTTGCCGTGGATTTCCGCCACGGGAAACACAGCAGAAATCCGGCCGTGGGAAATAACCCTTAGTATGCCTCATTTAATTCAGGTCCTAAAGTTTTAATATTATAGATTCTTTTGAATTAATTGAACACCTTAAGAAGAGCTGATATCACAGTCTAGTGAGAATGCTAATTTTTGCCTCAACTCACTCACTACAATGGTAGTATATTGAGTAGAATAAGAATCAGCAATAGTAATGGATCAATTAAACACTTAATGCAGGTAATGTACAGTAAATATAGCATAACTAAAGTGAGGCATGCCTTTGAAGTACACAGTTTGCACTTACGAAAAAAGCTTAGAAATATTTCACTGTATCAACAGATAATATGCCCAGTTGGAATGTTCCAAAGTTGCATAGTATAGCATCTAGCAAAATTTTTCAATGTAGTTCAAACTAGTAGAATACATTTTAACATGCATTGACATGCTAAAGGGGGTTTACTGACCTTGACCTATGACTACTGCACCCAATCACTGGCCACAGTAGTGACCGTCTATAGCCAGGGAGGACAGAATGGTTGTGAAACAATTTTAAGTCATAGGAAAACTCAGAAAACTGGTTGTTTGATCTAGTCAAGTCCTTCTCTAAATGAGGACAGGCTTGTAGTTATTTTGTTGCAGGTCTAACGGGTGAATCACTCTGTGTGCAGCTGCAGGGGACATGTAGTGTTACAGTACATGGTGCCCATTCATATTAATTTGCTGAATCTTGGAACTATGTTTTCAGTTACTCTCCTCTGGCTAATAGAGATGGGTCATGTGAAGAGGACTCCACTTGTATGAATTCTATATACCCTTATTAAAGGGGATTTCCAGGCAAAAGTACTGTTGATAACCTATCAGGATAGGTCATCAATAGTTGATCGTCCGTGGTTCGCCGCTCGGGACACTGACCGATCAGCTGTGCGGACGCATGCTGTTAGCGCCGCAATAGAACAGAGGTTAGAATGGAAGCCTTCCCACCAACCTCCGTCTAGTGGCCGACGCTTGTAACTGCAGTCGCGGCTCTCATTGAAATCAATGAGAGCCGTGACTTTAGTTACAAGTGCCGGCCACTACATGGGCTTCTGCTCCAAATAAACAGAGGCCAGGTCTGTTATTGCGGTGCTCACGGCATGGACCTGCACAACTGATCGGTCGGGGTCCCTTTTGACGGACCGCAGCCGATCAACTGTTGATGACCTATCCTGATGATAGGTCATCAGTAGTATTTATGCCTGGAAAACCCCTTAAAGCATATGGACAGATGTTGGCCTTATGGCATAATCACTACAAAGGCTTACTCCAGCCATAGCAAGTGACAGAATAACACTAAGACAAGAATGAAACTAACGAACAAACACCAAAAAGGCCTTAGTCCCTTCTTTTTTGTGATCAGTGGGAGTCCCTGCAGTGGGACTTTGCAGTCTGCAAGTGATTGCATATCCTAGCACTATGCCACTGCTTGCTGCAGGGAAAAACCCTTGTAAGGTCATAAAAATGTTTGTCTCTTCTTTATCACCTAATTACTATGTAATATTTTCTCATATTCCATATGCAGTATACGAGGCATGTTCTTGTCCAAAGCAGTTTTCTCTTTTATTTCCATAAGGGATCATATATGACACATTAGTTAACTATGGCAAAGCTCTCTGATATAGTCAGCACAAAGCTTAAAGGGGTTGTCCCGCGGCAGCAAGTGGGTCTATACACTTCTGTATGGCCATAATAATGCACTTTGTAATATACATTGTGCATTAATTATGAGCCATACAGAAGTTATAAAAAGTTTTATACTTACCTGCTCCGTTGCTGGCGTCCTCGTCTCCATGGTTTCGGACTAATTTTCGGCCTCTGATGGCCAAATTAGCCGCGCTTGCGCAGTCCGGGTCTTCTGCTTTCTTCAATGGAGCCTCTCGTGCAGGATGCCGGCTCCGTGTAGCTCCGCCCCGTCACCGGCCGATTCCAGCCAATCAGGAGGCTGGAATCGGCAATGGACCGCACAGAAGAGCTGCGGTCCACGGAGGAAGAGGATCCCGGCGGCCATCTTCACCGGTAAGTATAGAAGTCACCGGAGCGCGGGGATTCAGGTAAGCGCTCCGGTAAGCTTTCTTTAGGTCCCTGCATCGGGGTTGTCTCGCGCCGAACGGGGGGGGGGTTGAAAAAAAAACAAACCCGTTTCGCCGCGGGACAACCCCTTTAAGCAATGATTTACATAATTCAACAAGACATCAGCGAATCAAATCTGCTTTGAAAAAGAAAGCCATACAGCAATTGGTCCCTTTACTTGCTGTGTATTAATAATGCCTCTTGGTTGAACTGTTTGGTAACCTCAGGGTAGAGTGTGGAGAATAAATATATTTGGCATTAACACAGCTGCTTTATGCTCTTAATATGCTCAGTGTAGTGGAAGGTGTTACTTATAGATCTTTGTATCTCTGTCAGCGATGAGTAATTTTGTACATTTAGAGAAGGCAGTTGGGTGGAATGATTGCTTTTTATTTGATGGCTTGCCTTATGCACAACAGCAATTGCTGCATAGAAACTGACTTTTTCCGTTCTTTTTCCAATTCTTTGGCTTGAGAAAAGAGCAAATAGTATGCTAAACTGTAATAACATAATTACCTGTGATTTACAACTAATTAAATTGTCCAAATAGATAAGATTTATGTGAGACAATGCTGAAGCTAAGTAAATAGGGAGATCTCATCAAAATTGTGTAGGGTCTGGTGCACAGTTTATTACAGCTATGTGCCCTAACTCAAAGAAATATGTAAAGTAAAGTGAAATTTGGCATCAATGAATTTCTCATCTTTATGTTAAAAGGCAGCGTTTGTGAGATAGTTTGTACTATGGTATCTTCAATTTATTGTACACTGCCATTTTTTGAATTAAACATGTCCCTATAATCAAGAACATATAAATTAACTACACGGCATGGCCCAATTTCTTGCTGTTAGTCAAATCACTTAGACATTTTGCATTGGTAGTTGCTGGATGTCCTAGGACATATTTAAAAAAAAGAAGCATTAAAGAGGTTATCAAGGGAAAAGCAATTATTGGAAAATTGCTTACCAAACTTCACAAATATAAAATAAGCCATAGTCAACTCTCTCGAATCTTCAATGCTGCCTTTTTTATCACTCATTGCTCTTCATTTCCTACTGCATCAGGGATAATGTCCAACACAGGGACATGCAACCACCCTAGCTAATCATCAGCCGAAGGCTGCAGCAGTTATATGTTTCTGTGTTGGTGACATCATCGCTGCAGTAGAAAGTAGAGAGCAGCGAGGTACCAAGCACTGCCAGAACAGGTTGGTGATTAGCTTTAGAATATTTATTTTATTTTTCTTAGATATCCCCTTTAAGTTTTAGATCTAGTGTTATTGTAAATATGGTTTCTACTATCAACACTACTTTAAACACAGGCCCTGTAGACAGAACATTCTCAGTTTTGCACCTAATTTCTTACTTAAGATACTTATTGTTAGATGGCACTTGCCAAGCATTTCAATAGCTTCTGGATTGGTTCCAACTATATATCAGCGTAAGCAGAAAAAGAAAAATGAATTTAAAGTGTCCAAATAATAAAAATGACGTGTGCTCATAAATGTTACTATTCTTAATGTGCTCAGTATTTCTCATGCTACTGTATTAGTGCACAGAGCTGTCCTAACATTTGTAACTGAAGATACAATGTTGTAGCTATTTTAACTCGACAATGAAGAGTTGTTTTTGCCCACTTACCCATAGCTAAGCCATAGCTTTGTATATATAACTATATACAAATCCATTTGCTGTCTTAATGTCTGCTAATCTTATGTACTGTAGTCATCTGTGGTCACTCTGTTTTCAAGAATAATGCCTTTCTACTGTACATTGAAAAAGGAGCACTCACATAATATGGTCAGACATATCATTGTTTAATAAAAAATAGCAATTTAATCATACACATTATAATCATTTTCATGAGAAATGTATAGTAGATAGGCGAAGGGAATGACACTAACAGCGGTGAATAACCAAATATAATACTTAACAGGTCCCCTAGAACAACCCTGACTGGATCCGCTTCTACGCAGAGCACTCACCCCAAAAAGTGTAACCCCATTGGTTCTGGTCAACAGTGCTCAGGAAAGATGTTGCAGTACTGGAGGGGGTTCAAAGAAGGGCAACTAAACTAATACATGGAATCACGGGACTGGAATACCCAGAGAGGTTATCAAAATTGGGATTATTTACTCTAGAAAAAACACGTCTAACGGGCGATCAAATAACTACGTATAAATACATGAGGAGACAATACAAGGATCTCTCCCATGATCTGTTTATACACAGGACGGTGACGGTAACAAGAGGGCATCCGCTACGTCTAGAGGAAAGCAGGTTTCATCACCAAACACAGAAAGGGGTTCTTTACTGTAAGAGCAGTTCTCTGCCTGAGGATGTGGTGATGGTAAAATCCATAGAGGAGTTTAAAAGGGGGCTTGATGTCTTTCTGGAGCAGAAGGATATTACAGGTTATAAATATTAGGTTAATTGTTAATCCGGGTATACAGGCAGGTAGGAACTATTAGGGGTTGATCCAGGGATTAGTTTGATTGCCATTAGGGAATGAATTTTTCCCCCAAAATGGCTAATTGGCTTCTGCTCTTGGTTTTTTTTTTTGCTTTCCTCTGGATCAACAACACAGAAGGATAAAACAGGCTGGACTAGATGGACATTATCTTCATTCGGCCTTACAAACTATGTTACTATGTTACTGCTTGAAGATCCAAAGTCAGAGAGCAATAAGGCAGATATCTAGGGAAATAAACTGCTAGAAGATAAAGTACAAAACTAAAGACACACCATGCCCCAAACACAGCGGAGTCCAAGAACTAGTGACACAGAGTACACCTAACTCTCAGCACAATGCACTAACCAGTGTACATTGAGTATAACCAGGACTTGTCTAATCTCAGGGTTGGTTTATAAACCCCTCACTGAAACACCTGACAAGTTGGCTGGAATAACAGACAGTCTAGCCAGCATATCAAACAACTATGCATGTTTTTCCCACACCATGACAAACACAATGATTCTGCACTTTCAGATGCATTACGTGGTCCAGTGCTAATGTTGTGATGTCTCACCCGACCATGCCTATTTCTAGACGTCGCTTGAAATTTCATGACACAAATATAACAAGGACCTGTTATTAAGAAATCCTACACTGGGGTAGATGTACTACATTTGTAAACATTAAGTTCCCACACAACTGACCATTGTAATGCTCTTGGACCAGACTTGACACAACTAAATAAGCCACTGTCACAGAAGAGCACATTGTGAGCAAAATTTATTTTCACATTGTGTGTTGATGATATACTATACCTCCAGCAAAACAATGACATCAAGGATTTCAATAAATAACTGATGATATCTTGCTTAGCAAATACACTGGCATCATAAATTGAAGCACTTGGATTATTATCATCCTATTTGAATTATTTATGTTGCCTTTAACTCCTTGAACTTCAGAAGTAGCTGAAGGGTAGATAATTTTACAACTCTTTAGCACTGTGTTTTTCAATATTCTTTAAAGGTTAATTAGTTTTTCTTTTACAAGTCATTTTGATACATAAATCAATCTTTAAAAGGGTGTTATGGTTTCAGCAAATTCACCGTATAATGAAAAGTTATACCGTTTTCCAATACACTTTCTGTATCAATTCCTTGCAGCTGTCAAATATCTGTGTGCTGTCATTATATGGCATATTTCAGTTTACTTTGGCAGATAAGAATTTCTCCTGATCACGTGATGATCGCAAAGGTTCTTGACTCATTAGGGTGTTTTCACACAGGGCAGATTTAAACGCAGGACACACTGCAAAACAGTAAATTCCACACCAAAATCCACGAGCTATCTGCAGATTTTGATGCAGAATTGAAAATAGCTTAAATCTACAGTTAGACCTGCGGATTTTGGTGTGGAATTCCACAGTGGCAGAATAAGCCACTAATTTGGGTGCATCCTTCCGGCTAATTCGAGGCCGTGTGAAACCACCCTTACAGGTAATCTCATTATCAGAGCTTTTTTTTCAATGAATCTTGCACCTGTATGATCGTAATAGAAAAAAGTAAATAATAAAAATGACAGAAAACAGTGATGTGGAAAACAGGGAAATATTAATATTAGAAGTATATTAGAAAACAGACAATTAGAATAATTATATTTAGGAATGGGAATTCTACTGTGCGCTCTGCCTTTATCTATTGTACTTAAAGCACATTATGAAAAATAGTAATAAATCAGAAATAAAATCTAAATAAATAAAACTCGGGATCTTTAGAAATATACAATAAATGGATAAACAGACTGATTGAGAGAGAAAAAAACTTTACATTTTCCCTTCACTAAAGTCTGTCTTGCTGACAGGTAATCATGAATGGCACATATGATTGCTTTACAGCAATGCAGATTATGTGTGTTCTATATCAATGAGTAAAATAAATGTTAATGTACTATAGGTTGAAAAGGCAAAGCATGAAACCATATTTCAGCGATGTAACAGATAAGATACTACTAAACAAAACCTTCAAAGTTCTGTATGCTTCTAGTTTATATTTTAGACATTTTATGCTATTACCTGTAACCTTATAAATCTTTAGTCTTCTTAATAAATATTGCATGGGCTATTTTCACATGCAAACACAAATGTTAAAATATGATGCACTGAAGCCTTTAGAAAAGTCAATAAAAATCTCATTGCAACTACTGATGAGAAATATGAAGCATGTGAGATATTTATTTTATGAATGCTTTATTGAACTGTTGACACCCAAATTGTAGAAATAAGAAAATCTGTATAATTTGAGACATAAATAGAATAGAGGGGAAAACAGAAAACACCCAGTTTAATCCTTAAAATTAGTTGCATTTTACAATGTTTTCTTTTTGGGGTTGGTGAATGGGGGATCTGTGCATCATATATTCAAATGTCAGTGAAAATGTGTATCACAGATTGACATGTTGACCTCGTAAACTTGGCCCTCTATATCACTCCATTTTACTTCACACTCATAATGTTAGGCATGAGACAATATGGGATTGTTCTCAGTACACTCGTGTGATGCAAAGTATTAAGGCAGCAGAATGCAGTCCTAAATTCTCACTCATGACCTGAAGTTGCAGGTTCAATCCCTGCGTGGTACAGGTAGCTGGTTCAAGGTTGACCCAGCCTTCCATTCTTCCAATGTCGATAAAATCAGTACCCATCTTGCTGGGGGTAATAAACAAATGACCTGTAAGTGCTGTGGAATAAGTTGGCGCTATACAAATAACAAGTCCCTTCCCCAAGTAATCTTGTAAATATGATACCTTTTAATGGCTAACAAAAATATATGATGTTATAGTCTGCTTTTGAACCTACTTGGGGTCCTTCTTCAGGCTTAATGAAATAGATTACTGTGAACAATCACATTTTGCTCTACTGGCTAAAACAGTGACAAACTTTTTTAATTGCAGCTGACAATAATACCACTAATACCATTAACACTGCAACTTCCCCTTTACCTATTTACATTCTTAAATCAATACCCTGAACAGGAAAGAATGGACTTCCAGAACAGTCTTGAGTAAAAACTTATGTTTTTATTAAAATATGCATTAAAATCAAGTGTCTGTATAGTATCAGCTATGCTACAACATGAGCATTTAAATGCGTAACTGAATAAAGACATACAATTTTACTCGAGACTCCACTTACTTTATCATGAATGTAGTAACTTAAGCCATAAATTGCTAAAAAAAAACAATGGTCAATTTGTTTTGCATGTACGTAACTCTACACCACTTATTACTGATTCATAATTAGGTTTATTAGATTTTCTTACTCCTTACTGAGCAAAAAACAACCATAAAATTACAGAATTTTAACATTATTTTAGCAATATCAATGCTGAAGCTGAAAAGATGCTAAAAGAAATAAGTGTGTTTGCATATCATTCTTCTCCTATTTTACAGGGTCTTTGAGCCTTTCTTATCCAACTTCTTTAGTCAATTTGGAAATTGTTCTCTGGAACTACAGATTTCTGACCTATAGATAAAAAACATATAAAGGTAGATATTGAGGCAGAACCGCATAGGATGATTTGTCTTCCCTTATCCCTGTTTCAAAAAAAACCATCAAACGAGAAATCTTTATCTTATATATGCTGTTTTTAAAATGTGTCAACCAGTAAATATATTCTTATTAGCGTGAGCTTAAATAGATGTCACAGAATAGAAAGTGTTCTATATTAAATATAGTAATATGGTAACATTAATCATATCTATAATATCTTGGGAATTGGCAATGCATATTTGTAAATATTTTAGATTCTTTTATATTCCCTGAGGTCAAGCAAAAATGCATTTGTCAGGATTGAATTACAATGATTTTCTGTGATTTATGGTAACTGAGTATTTACCCACTTTTTTAGTCACATGGTGCAGTTAAGTATGTACTTAGGTAAATAGAGATGAGCGAGCACACTTGGTAAGGTCAGTTACTTGAGCGAGCCTCGCTCATCTCGAGTAACTGCCTTCTCTGAGCGGCAGGGAGAGTGAGAGATCTTTCTCTGTCCCCCGCCATCCCCCTTGCATGCTTGTAGGAGAAGGCAGTTACTTGAGATGAGCAAGGCTCCCTCGAGTAACTGACCTTACCGAGTGTGCTCGCTCATCTCCAGTAAATACTGCAAGTGAGGAAATAGTTGATAGATTTGTGTTCAAAAGTGGTATATGAAAAAAAGAAAGACCTCTTGTGTTTTGACATTGTTATTTGTAGTGCTTGTATATTAGAAACAGAAATGTCTTTATAGTTGATCCACTATTGCTCCTATGCAACGCAATACAGAGAGAGATGTTGAACACAGGGATTTATAATTTTCTATTGCTTGATGTTGAAATGCCGTCTTGGAACCTGCAAGTCCCGCTGATTTCCACAGTAAAACTTACAGTCACTCAGTCTATGCAAGGGATGCACTATTTACAGACTTCAGTCCTGGCAACATTTAACAGGAACCTGTCAGTAGATTCATGCTGCCCTAACCACAGGCAGCATGAAATACAGATACGATCTCTTATTCAAAGAACTGTGCCCGAGTTTGCTTGATTGACAGATCTCTCCCTATTTACATCAATCAAGCTAAGCCAGGCAGGGAGAAGCTAAAGGACAGAGACTCACTGGACACTTCTTGCCATGACCAACTCTTATTAAAACTATGCTTTTTTTCTGAAAAGTATCACAGCATTTCAGAGTTGAAGCATAGTTCTTTGTAATGAGAAAGCCTGTCACTATTTCAGGCTGCCCATGGTGAGGGCAGTATGAATCCACTGACAGATTCCCTTTAAACATGAAACAGTTAAGCAAATAATTGATGTAACCTCAAGGTCAGGTGTAGCACAGGACATCTGACAGATTCACTTTAAAAGGGAAAGCCCACAATTGCAACCAAGTAATTTTTCAGTTGTGCAATAGGAAAAGTACTTGAAATTCTCTGGCAGCCACAAATAAAGTTAAAAATATTAAATTTATCACTCCATTAAAAGCATGAAGGGCACATCCAAAAGATGACCAGACTTATGCATTTCAATCCGTATTTGAGTTCTTAATCATTGTTAGCTACTGGGCTGCACACATGTAAAGAAGAATACCCTAAAAAATTATATATCCTGTTTTTTTTACTCATGTAATCATGAGCACTTTGGTTCCCCTTGCAGATAACATGCTTTTAGAAGACATTTTTGTTTTCTTAACCATTGTCTGTCGGCTAAGTCCCAAAAAGGCACTTTTAATCACTGAAATACATAATATTTTTATTCATGGTAGTATAAAATGTTTTCTGATGAATAAGCATTCTCTATATGTTTCAGTTACCAAAATTACAATTGATTAATGTGCGTCTTTTGCTACCTTTTTTTTTTAACTTTTCACTCATTTTTGTTTTGACCTGCTCCTTTCATTCTTTTCTCTCTTTTGCACTGGAGATTGTGTCGCATTTTCAAAATACCTAGGTATAGCCAAGTAATAGTAAATCTAGCTTTAAAGGGAAAGTGACTGTTACTTAACGAGTGGGTTCCAAGACATGATACATTTCTGGGCCAGAGGCTCATTGTTAGTCATTTCTTCTCTATTTGTCCCTGTGTGCATTGTGTGTGGTTGGATTTAGAGGTTTTGTCCTAAACTTGTCTTGCAATGGGCTTTTTAACAGTACTTATATAGCGCCTCAGTCTCTTACAAGTGTGGATTTTGTATCTCTAGAGTTTGTAAGGCACAATTGAATTTGTTATTTAAGTCTTTGGGATTCTGCTTTGCTATGTGTCTTCGAGTTACACATGCAGTGTGTTTTCTTGCAGTCCTGTGTAAAATGGACTAACCTATTCAATCTATAATTTGTAATTTCCTATTTGATGTTGCTTTACTCCTGTATACAGTACATATACATCATTGATTTT
The DNA here is from genome assembly GCF_035609145.1 of Eleutherodactylus coqui. Classification (NCBI taxonomy): domain Eukaryota; kingdom Metazoa; phylum Chordata; class Amphibia; order Anura; family Eleutherodactylidae; genus Eleutherodactylus; species Eleutherodactylus coqui. The sequence continues at coordinate 177,593,821 of NC_089843.1, read as the reverse complement.
GTGTATGTGATTCTTTTTCTTTAATTCGACCCTCACTGTGTGAACATTTATTCTTGCCCGTTCCATTGTTTGCAGATTTGTGTACATCCTTCGTGAGCCACACTTCAAATACGGACTCACTTTGTCCTATTCATTGAACTACTGAATTAGTTTTAAGTTTTCAATTTCAAGAATGAATAACTACAGTAGTTGGTGTTTGTGAAGTAGAATCTATGAAATTACTTGGATCACTGTATTGACAAAATATAACAGTGATTCAAACTTGTGTTAATAATTGTTTTTCCATAACTTAATTTGTATAAGGGCTCAGAAAGAAGACTTATGAAGTCATTTTAACATAATTCTAAGAAAACATTAACGTATAACCCTACAATAACACTCAAAATACTGACAGAGCTCAGCATCTTACTAAAAACTGTCATTCACGAGACATTAGAACACATGGTGAGAAACAGACAGTAAATGGTGAAAGAGTCAATAACTGATCTAGAGATAGATTCTGATTTGATGGTTTTGTATTTTACACATTTAACACTGAATCTTTTGAACTTGTGTTTTTCTTATTTGTGTTCATTCATACCTCCAGTCTGTAATGTCATAATGACATGTTAATAGATTTCATTGCTATAGACCATTAAAATGACCCCTCTTAATCTCTGCTGAGTCCTGCCAAGAGAGAATTAAATGGGAGCCAAAGAGATGTGGCACTATAACCTCTTCATTCTAATGACACAGTAGGTGGGAGTAATAGTGCATAGACTTTCACCAATGAGAAGTACCTTGAAAGAATACTTTAATATTTCATTGGTTAGACTTTATTTTAATCACTGTATTATCTTGGCAACAGGAGATATAAATATCAAGCTGAATTTTAGGTACATTAGACATTGGCCATGTTCTTAGTTCTTTTGGAGTTGCTGATTAACATCTATTATGACTGTTGCTCTTCCACAGAAAGTATATTATTTCTGTAGTCAATTAATGTCATTTAAGTAGGAACAGAAATTAGCCCACAAATTACATTAGATACATTAGAGTTTGGCTATGTTCTAAGTTCTTTTGGAGTTGATGATTAAAATCTAGTATAACTCTTTGCTCTTCCAAGGAGGGTATATTATTTCTGTAGTGAATCAAAGTTTTTAGGTAGAAACAGAAATTAGCCCTACAAACCTACTTAACTGGTTAAGGTCCAGGGTAGTTTGTCTTTTGTCTCAGAGTGGGTATTAAATCAGACCAGACACCATTAAGCTAGTTTTCACATGCATTAGTTTAACAGCTCTTTTACAGTGGATTTACAGATGTGAGAATAAAGAGGTTCAAACACAATGGCTAAATTAATAGTTTACTTAAAGTGATAAAGACTAAAACTTACAAATAGATACACATAGATAAAAACATACACCATATTAAAATATATAATCAAAAGATACATACTAAACAAAATCAAAAGCTGGGAAGAGTTACATAGAAGATAAGCAAACAGTATATCAATAACATATTAAAAAAACAGTATAAGGGTGAAGTCACACGAACGTATATCGGCTTGGTTTTCACGCCGAGCCAATATACATTGTCCTCGTGTGCAGGGGGGGAAGGAAAGAAGAGCCAAGTGCAGGAACTGAGCTCCCGCCCCCCCTCTCCGCCTCTCTGCACTATTTGTAATGGGAAGAGGCGGGACGGGGGCGGGGCTAAGTTCCGTGAATTAGCCCCGCCCCGTCCCACCTCTCCCCATTGCAAATAGTGCAGAGGGGCGGAGAGGAGGCAGAGAAGGGGGTGGGAGCTCAGTTCCTGCTCCTGGCTCTTCCATCCTCCCCCCTCTGCACACTAGGACAACGTATATCGGCTCGGCGTGAAAACCGAGCCGATATACGTTCGTGTGACTTCACCCTGACAGCAAGATATATCCATGGCATGCAAATTAGGAGAGCTGCTATTGTTTATCACAGCACCAAGAATTGAGAGTACAGTGCTTGCACAGTTCAAAATGGGATCCACTTTTTTCCCAAAATATCCTTCTGTACCCCTGGCGATACTATTTTGTACTGTTATTTGTTTAAGCAATGAGACATCTTTTTATCACTGGAGAGTGACTGGCCTGTCAAAGAATGTTCTTTGTCCTGTGAATTAAAATTTATTGAATTACTTAAGGACATTTTACATGGCCAGATTACTGGGCAATAATGAATGTCTAAACGTCTACTTGCCCAATCATAGCACCATATAAATGTGCTCACAATCAACTGACTAAAGGCCCATTTACATGCACAATTAACGCTGCAGTGGGTAAATGACTGAAGGAATTGATGATTTCTTTGCATAAAATGTGTAGTATTAAAATGTGCAGATAATTGTCTATAATCATCTCTATTTCCCTCCCTAGCTAAAGTAAACACTGTTTAAGTTGTTTGCTCAGGGGGGGTATTTGTTTATGAGAGATTATCTGGCCAGCAGGATTTTAATTAGTGTGAAGCAATCCATTGTCTTCTCCTGGCATGAGTAAACAAGTACTCATTGTGTATGCAAGGCAAACAAAAACATCTCCCCTCAAGTTGTCAAGCCACTCAAAAGACTGAACAAATTTCATTCAAACAGAACAAATTTTGAACAGCCTAGCGACTATTTTTATGCCAGCTAAAAACCAGCGATAAACGTTAAGTGAACGAGTAGTGCATGACTGCCTGTGTTTATATATAATGATTATCACTCACTTTCATCCATTTGAATGAATTTTGAGTGATAATCATTGCGTGTAAAGGGGCCCTAATGAGAAGATACTCACTGAATGATTGTGTATTTTACGCAAGCATATTTATCAGCTGCATATCTCCCTGTGTAAACGGTATGTGTGAACAGCTATAAATGAACACCCATTTACATGTTTTGCCAATCATACATCATTACAATAGGCTGAATTTTGACCTATGTAAAATGACTCATAAAAGCTCAAAAATAACGCTTACTATATAATCTTTATTATTTGTTGTGGTGGCAACATGATTTTTATGGTGATATTCATTAAGAATGCAGGTTTTGTTCTTACTGTTAGGGCTCACTCAGATGAGCGCTTTTTTTCGTGCGCGTAAAAGAATGCTTCTAAAAGAACCAATGGTTTCCTATAGAAGTGTTCACATGAGAGAATTTAGGTGTGCGAAATGGCGCACACCTAACAAACATAGGATCTGACCTATCTTTAGTGCTCTGCGCAGGAATTCCCATTGATTCCAATGGGAGCAGGAGTTTATGGAAACTCCTGTACAGAAAATAGATTCCCCGGTGCTTACAGGCGGACATTTAAAACATGCTACGCAGAAGCACATTTTAAATGTCCTGCTGTAAACTCCTGTTAGTCCCCACAGTGATGAGGGGACTCACCGAGGGTTCCCTTAATCCCCGTGGGGACTAACATTAATTTACAACAGGACATTTAAAATGTGCTTCTGGACAGCACCTTTTAAATGCCCTGCTGCATGACACAAGGATTTAATCTCTTCCCATTGGGATTGGTAGTTGTGTGGGATGTGGTAAGATAATTCCTGTGAGATAAATATCCTGACAATAGCATTTCGATATTATCCTTCCAGCCAAGTCAAGTTCTCAGCCCAATAAAACAGGTGCCTACTGACACACATGTTGATCAGTTCTCATTTATTCTATTTTTTCTTTAAAGTTCATATAGGGAGACATACTGTTGATCTGCTCACTGAAATGGAGTGATCAGCCGATAAATGAGCATTTGCTTGATCGCTGGCTGATTGTTGGCTCTTTTACAGGTCTCAATTGTTAGGCGAACATGCATTCAAAGGAACACCCTGGCCTACTTATCAGCCAATGTAAAAAAAACCACTATATTCTCACAAATTCCTGTTTTACTCCAATAAAAATGGCAGTGTTCAAGGATTTTGATTGATTTAACCCCTTCCCGCTGCAGGGCGTAAGTTTACGTCCTGGCAGCCTGGTACTTCCCGCAACAGGGCGTAAACTTACGTCCTGGAGATAGCGCGGGATCACATAAGATCCCGCGCTATCCCGCAGCGGGAGCCGGCTGTCACTCACAGCCGGCGTCCTGCTGCAACAGCGGGGGGACATCGGAGATGCTCCCCCCGCTGTTAACCAGTTCCCTGCCGCGATCTAAGTAGATCGCGGCAGGGAAAAAGTTCACAGAGGGAGCGCGGCTCCCTCTGTGTCTCCGGCCGGAACTCGCGATGTCATCGCGAGAGCCCGGCCTGTCACCATGGCAACAGGACGCCAGACACTGGCGTCCTGTATTGCCTATGCCTATAATCGCTGTACAAGCGATAAGGCATGGCAGAGCAGTAGCTCTGCCATGCCTTATACCAGCGATCATCAGGGCAGTGGTTAAAGTCCCTCAGAGGGACACAAACAGTGTAAAGAAAACAAAGATTAAAAAAAGAATTTTAAAAAATATAAAAAAAAGAGTAAAAAAAAACATTTTTTAATGCTTTTTCTCAGATTAGCATAAAAAAAAGGTAAAAAAAAATAAAATCCCACATATTTGGTATTGTCACGTCCGTAATGACGCGTACAATAAGTTGCACATGCTTTTGACGGAAAAAAACGCAAAAAAAAAACGCTAAATAATTTTTAGCATTTTGCCTCACTAAAAACGCAATAAGTGATCAAAAAAGCCGTATGAACCCCAAAATGGTACCAATAAAATCTACAGCTCGTCTCGCAAAAAATAAGCCCTCATAGAGCTCTGTACATCAAAAAATAAAAAAGTTACAGGACTTTGAATGCAGCAATTTAGAAAAAAAAAAGATTACCCAGAAAAAGGGTTTTTATTGCAGAAAAGTGGGAAAACCTAAAAAAAAGGTAAGAATTTTGGTATCGTTGTAACCGTACCGGTCCGCAGAAAAAATGGAATGTCTCATTTATGCTGCATGAGTACCGCTGTTAAAAAAAGTAAAAAAAAATCTATGGCAGAATTGATGCGTTTTCTCTCCCTGCTATCATTAAAAAAAAAAAAAAGTTTTACAATATAGTCTATGTACCCAAAAGTGGCACCGATAAAAACTACAGTTCGCCACGCAAAAAACAAGCCCTCATACGGCCGCGTCGACGGAAAAATAAAAAAGTTATGACTTTTGATAAACGGAGAAGAAAATCCGCCAAAAATTGTTGCGTCCTTAAGCCCAAAATAGGCCATGTCATGAAGGGGTTAAAGGCTTGAAAAAAAAATCATGCAGTAAAAGTTACACAGCAAAGAACAAAAATTAGCTAAATAATTAAAAAATGTCTTTTTCTCACAAACCTTTAATGAGATGCTATACATAGCAGTAATACAGAAGAGCTTTTTCACCTTGTGTTTGAATGATTATGACTATCTACAGGTTTCAAGAGAAAGGAACAGTAAGGCTACCTTAGGGGAAAACTGCTATAGCAAAAGTACTTAATTTAAATTTAAAATGGCAATATCATTTGAAAAAGTGCCACTTATTCTCCAAGGTCACCTATAAAACGCTGGCCAATATTAGCGTGGATTAAATGGTGCTTTCAGTTAGAAAGATTTAAATATATGACCTTAATCAGAATCTTTCTAGGGAGCCTGCTCTTTGGATTCAATAACCATTGTGTCTAATATAAACTGCTGCTTTCAGTATTTTGAATAAACAGATTTATAATATCATTTTCAATTAGCAGATTTTAATTCCACTCAAAGTAATTTATTTGCTATAAGAAATGGTTCTGCTCGTGTGCACTCTATTTTTAATTATCTGGGACAAAATCTTATAAAATTCAGTAGGATTTAATCAATGACCATGTCCATGTGCCAATCCCCAGCAACAAGTATTAATTAAATTATCTATAAATCTCGGATAACTACTTTGTTTGGTCCAATTTTGTTTAGTTATACTGAAGTGAGATAAATTAAGCCAGTCTTTTTTACCTCTAACACATTAAGGAGAAGGGTAACAGAAGAGTATTTCACAGGAAAAGTGACTTTTTGAAATAATTTTGTCTAGATACAAGAAAAATAATCTGCATATTTGGATTTTCAAATGCCTTAAGGTTGATTTCAGCAGCAAAGGTGAACATATTTTTATTTTCATGAATTCTCAAGAATAACACCCTGTGATTGATTACTTAAAATTGTTAAGTCACCATATTTTATGGACTTCACACAATGCTTTATCATCAGGACAATGCTGTACCGCAATATGGAGCATTGTACGATGATACAGTGCTCCACATCAGGGTATAGTATTCTCCTATAGAAGAAAATCTATGTAGTACATCAACTAATGGAACATGCTATGACTTCTTTTCTGTCACATTTATATGGAACCTGAAATGAAGTAATAGAGATGCTGCCTCTATCAGTCCCAGTGGTCAAGCGATTTATGACCTGATCGCCGGATTGCCGGTAGGAAGAGACTGCTGCTGGGTCTAGCTAGACCCAGCACAGCCCAAACAGTGATGATAATCACTGTAGCAGGGCTGGTTTCTTCTGTAACTGGGGCTGCTGTACAGATCCAGTTTCAAAGAAGTATAGTGAAAAACATAGACCCTCTGTAGAAATATAAAAGTGAAAAAAAAAACAAAGTTATATAAAAAATAGATATTACACTCCCTCAAAAAAGATCTGCCCCTCCTATTATTGTCACAGCAATTGTCCTATCTAATTTAGCTTAAAATCGGCAAACAATATAATAAAATAAGCAGAAAATGACTTCAAACACAAATAAAAAGTTTATTTTAGGGTAAATATCTATGATTTCCCAAAAATTGACTAGTATTAAAAAAACATGTTTCTTACTACTTTCCAAGAACATGTGTTTAAAAAATAAGTAAAAGTAAGTGGAATTCGTTACAAATAATGTAAATATTTTGTTAATAGATCACAATAGCCCAAAATCGAAACTGTATATGTAATAAAAACAGCTAAACGTTGTCCACTCTTGAACACTCAAAATAACTTGAGCACACAGGGCAAATTATGTTTATTGAGGGAACAGTACTTTTTCGAACAAGTGTCATATCATCCAACCAGGAGTTTTAATCCATATATTTTTTCTCATACGGGAATATCCAATTTTTAGCTTTTAAAAGTATCAAATCCATTAGAATATAGTCTACGGTTAACATCAAATTGGCTGTATTGACCAGTCCACTAGTTTTTATACCTTACTAAATTTAACAGACTCAGGTCTCAGTCATGCGCCCATGTTACTGCAGCCAGCAGACGTCCGTACCTGAAGACGGACGTCTCTCTGCAGCGCCAGGAGGATGAACATGTGATCAGCTTCATTGCCGGTCATGTGTTCTTTCATCAGTGCTGGAGAGAGACGTCCGTCTTCAGGTACGGCTGTCTTCTAACTGTCAGTCACACGGGCGCATCGGCTCTGGTGTACGGGTGCCAATGCGCTCATGTGACTGAGCCCTCAGTTGACTTATAGAGGTTGCATTATGCAGTATTTTTTAAAGACTCTCTTTCAGCACAACAACTATCTGTATTTTTTTAACACACTTTGATGCTTCAAAAGTGAAGTGAGTGTTCTAGGCCCAATAATTGGCAAAAGGCTTTTATATAATAATAGTCTCGAAATATTACCCGTTGAGAAAAATTAAGACTGTTATGAAAATTTCAAATTACAGTACTATACTTCCAAAAAAACTGATATATACCACAGGGCAGGTGAATGACCTAACTGTATTGAGAGAAAACATGAACTTTACTGATGTTGAAGGCTTTAGAATGTAAATAATTCTTGTTTTTGACTCACTATGACTCCATTGATCTTCAGATCAGTTATGGAATTTGATTTGTTAAAATTTGATATAACATTGACATCAATGAAAGAGCAAAGGGGCAAATTAAGATTATGGGCTCCCAGGCTAAAAGTTATATTATCTCTGCATCCAACAAGTTACTATCATTTCATGTGAGATATTAATTAAATTGGCTGCAGTGTCATTTGTGTAGTACAGAAGGGAGTCTACTAGAGATGAGCGAACGTGATCGGCTCCGCCCCTTTTCGCCCGAACACCGAACTTTGCGAGCAATTCCGTGCTCGGGCGAAAAAAGTTCGGGGGTCGCCGTGGCAGCGCGGGGGGGTGCGGCAGGGAGTGGGGGGGAGAGGGAGAGAGAGAGGGCTCCCCCCTGTTCCCCGCTGCTGCCGCCCGCGCCGCCGCGCCTCTCCCCACCCCCGGCGCCCCCCGAAGCTTTACGCGCGGACACTGAAGTCCTCGGCAAAGCCGGTGTCCGGGAGCGTAAGTGTTCGTTAAGAACACGTTCGCTCATCTCTAGAGTCTACTGCTTCCCTCTGCTCTTTGGCTTCAGCTACAGCACTTTGCTAGTTCATAGTCTGTTCCTGCTTTTAATTAGCAATGTCATATGAAAGTGTAAGTTTCCATAACCATAAACTATGTATCAGTAGGAGGTCCTCAGCTCCCCCACTCATTTGGAACACATGAGAAATTGATTTAATCATGAATATGAATATGCTTAGGGTGGATCATTATGAGTGTCAGAATAATTTTCTGAGGATTAGGTCAGGCCTACTTTCCTTCAAAGGCTACTGATATTTTTTCCATTTTAGAAGTGTTACTTAGTTTCACAAATCTTTTGTTAGAACGAATCATGAGAATAGAAAAAAGAAAAACAAAGTGAAATGGTATTGTCATGATATGAAGCAAAGTTTTCCCCACACATTGGCCTTGTAATACAAAGTATGAAAGTAGCATCAAGTAAATGACAATGAACAAAGGTGAAGAAAGTCACTTAGATTCTATTTTCAGTGAACAACTGATTAATAAATAAAAAGCTAAAGAGGGAACTGTGGTATGATGTGACTTATTTAAAAGGTACAGTATGCTAATGTAAAAGGTGAGTTAAACACAGACGTTACAGAGTAAGACTGGCTTGTAAATAAGAGGTCAAGAAGTGAGGATTCTGGAGGTGCTTGTGTCTCTTATATCAACCCAAAACTTCCAAGTTCTTAAGTAAAGATCCATAGCTATCCAACAGAAATCTTAGGCCTTGTGAACCTGTACCCAACACTGACCTCACTCAATCTCTTATGCCCTTTAGGGGGTCAGATCCTTATATCACAATGCATGACATCATAGATTACACTACTAACATGATCGTGGTCCCACATGCGATACTACTCTCTCTCTCTCTCTCTTTTATTCTCGGGTCTTGCTGCAATGTTACATCACACATCATTAATATAAAAGTCATTAATCAGCCATCCCTATACTCTCTCTATATATTACATCACTGACTATAATAGGTTAAAAACCATAGCTCGAAAATAACACTGGGCTTGTACCCTGGTTCTATCAGTCAGTCCCATATGACAGGAGGTCTCTTTAAATATCACAGTCTCTTTACTTTTGCTATAATCTCTACCACAGGTCTGTGAACAACTAAACACAATCCCATTCGGTGTGCACACCTAACTTTGGAGTTCAACTTACAACTTGTTGATATGAGGTACGACCTTAACTGCATGCACTGTTTCTTGTTACAGTCTCCTCCAGGATGGAACTGCAGTGCCTCTGCTCCTTCTTGGGCTCCATTTGTGACCCCAGTCATCAGGGCCCTTTTAGTGATCACCTGGCTGCTCCATCAACACCATTCTTCTAAATGGCAACAGCCTCTGCCACTTATTTCTTGTACTGCTGCTGCATCACTACACTACAAGGTGCTGCAGTCTCTGTCACAACCTCTACACTTCTCTCCTGCTGTGATGCAGCATTGTCTCCTTTATCTGTTTCCTGAGGTACCTACTAAACCCAGTGCTTGTCTAATTCTTTTGTCCTCCCTTGTCACAGGCAGGGGAGCGGGGCTTCCATCCAGCACTGACAAAGTCTGTATTCCTACTTTCCACTCCACTCAGTTAAGTTTACAGCCGGAAAGGATGGAGTGTAGTGGCTGAGCTGCTCCTAATAGTAAGGGGGTGCGCAGAGCTGTAATTACAGAAATGCAGTGAGGATGCATATCACACCTTCTCTGCATGTCTGCAAGCCCCAGTATGCAGAGGGAACCTCTGTTATGTCATTTCTAATAGTACATGGATTCCTTAGCAACCACCCACATTTAGATCAGACTTTTTCCATGCTGCAAGAATGCAGCGATCAGTGGGTTCCTGCAACATAGGAGAAATCAGCAGTAAGTAGCCAATCAAGTCCTGATATTGGCATCAATACCAGAGAGTGTTAGTTATAGTCATAGCTACTACTTTCCTAAAGCTGGAAGTCAGCTATGGCTAAAGAAAGGAGGGCCATGAATATACAGCAGCTCTACAAGCGGCACACTGCTAGTTGCTGTATATTTCTGTGAGTCGGTCAGGAAATGGTTAAATAGGACAAATTGCATTTAATCATGATTAATTGTTTATATAAGTACTGCAGCTTTGAAATGCATGAAAAAGTTGTAGATTTTAAAGTTGTTTATTAATTTTGTTATTCATTTTTTGCTTTATTTTTGCCAAAACAGAAATACATTTTGAAACCTAGCCAATCTAATCTGTGAACTATGTGGTAAAACTAACTGTCTGCTAGAAAGGGCAACTTGTATTTGAGATGTTAATGGGTTTTTAGGCACAATGAAGTCAATATTTTCTCATCACATATATTGGCAACATATGGTCATCATATTAAATAGGTTAGGCCGGCTTCACACGGGCGTAAGCGCATGTATATGCTCATTTGTGCTGTGTATTTTTGCAATGCCATTGTTTTTGCATGTGCCTATGTGTGTTTGACACGCGCCTATTTGTATTTCTATTTTTCACGCATGTATACGCAAAAAAAATCACGAGCATTCTAACAATGATTTTAATGGGCAATCAAGTAAAATAAGTTTAATATGTGTTCGGTTTGTGTACAATCCGCATGTAAATAGCATATGCTATGTATTTTTTAGTGCAAACGAAATGCGCACATAAAATACTCTCATGGGAATTAACCCATTAAGATCAATACGCTGCACAAATGCATTTGTGTGAATAAGCCTTTAAATATTCTTATTTTGTGATCCAGAATAACTGCACCAGTGGTTAAATTGGTCTTGATAAATCAATCAGGTTTTAGGTGCTTATTGTCTTCAAATTACACTTAGAGCTTATTTACATGAGCGTATATCGGCCGGCGTTTTCACTGCCTTCTGATATGCTTCCATCTAAGCAGTTCCCTATTATATCCCCCTCACTGGCTCACTACCTCTTTCCTCCACTCCGGCGTTTGCAATGGGAGGTGGCAAGGTGGAGCTAAGCTCCCACCCCCCTCCCTTTGTCCATAGCCAGCAAAGAGAGTCGGCGGGACAGAGCGGAGCTTAGCTTTGCCCCCTCCCATTGCAAATGCCAGACTGGAGGAGAGAGGCAGAGATGGAAGCATATATCGGCCGGGCATGAAAACCCGACCGATATACGCTCGTGTAAATAAGCCCTTAATTGGTAGAAGTCACATTTACACTATGTCCAGTTGAAATTATTATGCCAGGTCCTTTGGTGCAAGTGTTGCTGTTTTCAGTATATCTCCACTCTAACATAAAGAGTCTAAGATTTTTAAACTAAGGATAAATCACAGATTATCTCTCTTCTTTTAACCTTCCTAGGTACTAAATTCATACTAATGTTCATGTTAATTTTGCACCTTTGAAGAAGTAAATTGACACTAACCTTTCACACAACTTAAACTCATCTACCAGCCTATGTGTGTATTAGTCAATCTTGTAATATATTTGCATTAAGATTTTTTAACATTGAAAATCAAATTTTAGGTGGCTGCCACTAGGGGTCTCCCTTTTAGCAGTTTTGCAATCCACTGCTTGTCATTAGGCATTTGGTGTCTCTAGTACAGGAACATAGGAACGCTGCTAGTTATTACATGCTATAGAGGGGCGGGTATTCAGATACTGCATCGCAGCAGATTGGAGTAGGGCTATACAAGACAACATAGGAAGAGTGTGAGAGGACATCCCGGCCAGTACAGTACTGGTAGAACATGCCTCCCACATGTTACTGGATTGCAAACAGCAAGGCAGTAGAAACATAGGAAAATATACATGGAGAACTGAATATTATTTAGCTTAGATTGGGTTCAAACAGCTGTTTTTTAAATCTTTTTTGGAAACTCAGGTAGGCTTTAAGTATCTATTTTTCACAATATAAAATGGCACAACTAGAAAAACTGATAGTATAGATTCACCAGGAGCAAGGTTTGCAATGAAAAAGAGTGCTTTGCATTTTGAATACATTTTAAATATTTCTTGAATATCTTTAGCCGTGAGGTTAATAAGATGCAATAAATCTCTAATGAAATGAAACCAAATAATATTTTTGTGCGTTTTCTACTTGACCAGTAACTCCAGGAAAAAATAAAGTCCTGAAAATCTGAGAATATCTCTTGTCTCACCTGTATTATAAATCAAAGCATAGGTCCATACTATTATTACTACAGATTTTTTACTTGTCTGCACAGGTGAAGTGTACAATGAATCCCTTGCTCTTGCTGAAACATAGTGGTGGTTTAAATATATGTTACTTGTCAGTGCTCAGAGTCTAATAATGCTGAAGGGTAATGAAAAAAGATAAAATACTGCGTTAGTTAACGTTTCTTTTCTATGTGATGCTGTTATAGAAACTTCACTTTTTGATCCTTTGCTGTAGAAAGTATAGAGTGCATATATCTTACAGAGAGTAGAGGAAAAGCCAGTAGATGTAAGGGAGAAATATACCAAGTGGCCAGAGTTTGTACAGTTTTGTGTTCTCTGTATATATATTTGTCACTTGTCATTCAATTATAAGTTTCCATACAGAGTAAATTTAAAATAGTCGAAATCAGGTATACTATGACTGCAAAGGCCTAATAAAACAATTATGTCCGCATCGAGATTATTAAGGTATGTCCACACAAAATGGAATTGGTGCAGATTTTCACATGTACAGATTTGCCGCAGAAAATTCGCAACAAAATCCCAAGCAAATTCTGCAACAAAATCCGTACAATTGGAGGGAAATTTGCCTCAGATCCACAGCAGATTTCACACTGTCAATTGAAGGAGTGAAGTCTTTGGTGGATGCACTGCAAATTCCATGACAATCAGCACCAATGGCGTAGATTTTGATACAGTTTTTGTTGCAGTTTTAATTCAGATTTTGGTGCAAATTTTCTGTTGTGGAAAATTTGAACCATTTTGCTTCATGGGAATGTACCCTTGAGGTCCAAAAGGTAAAATCATTTCTGGAATCCAAACACATATCATGCTTTCCTCAAACTGTATTTATAAAGGCAGACCGTGAGGCCTCTATAGGTCTACTCAGGCAGGGGGCCTTATGAAATTGACTGCATGACTTCTAGGTTATAAGAACTGGTGTGAGGAGTCTGTCCACATTGCCTACAATGTTAAGAATCAAGGGTATGAGGAAATAACAAATTGGTCATGGAAAAGAAATGGAGGTATAAGCAACAAGTCCTCCTGCTCCAGGTTGTTAAGCGTATGATGGTGTTAACCAGCAGTAGAAGGGAGTCCTATTTGATTTTCTGCTTCTCACCTAAATGTACATTACACTGCTGACTGTATCAGTAGTTCCTATACAGCAAATGTTCATTAAGCCACATAGAATTTTATAAATCTCAGAAATAATGATGAACACTGAAGTTTGAATTGCAGTTGACAGATTAAAAGTGTAAAGATATGTCCCTGTCCACATTATAGGAGAAGTGTCTGATAGGTGGTGGGGTTCAACCACTGGGACCTCCATTGTTGTACTCTGCTTTTCGTCTGTAGTCACATAGAGATGAATGGTGTTGTAGCATGCATAGTTGGCCACCACTCCATCTATATGAGAGGGAATGGTAACCCTTTGTTCTCGTGATTGATGGGGGTCCCAATAGTCGAAAACCTATTGATCAGAAACATATCTGACAATCCTGTGGATAGGGCAATTATTTAAATCGTGGAACAGATTTAAGAACTGCAATCTGATGCTTGCTAGTGAACCTGGGATGTCATAAATGATGTGAAAAATAAACTACTCTTCTCTGAGTGATTTCCTATGCATAAGGAATCTGTCTTCTAAAATGTAAATGGGCTAAAACAGTGCCCCCAAACATTTTTTTACCACCTAGCAGCATCCTCAGGGGAATGCGTCCACCTCTATAACAGTTCTCAAGTAGACATACAGTAGTGAGGTCTTATCCTGGATGTAGAAGGATCATTGATGTGGTGAGAAGGCTGTCTGCTGCAGCAGTGTCTTCCTGCTAAGTGCAATGGCATTATCATCTTCTGATATGCAGAGGGGAAACTGGGGCAGCAGCAGTTAAGCATGTCCACTGCCATTTCATTTATTTCAATGGTACTGCTGAAGGCAAAGGAGCATTTGTACTCAGCTACCTTTTGGAAGTCTTATTGAAATGAATGCAATGGCAAGCGTGCATGTTCAACCACTGCTCCATTCATCTGAGGATAACTTGAAATCTTGTGAAAATCCCTGAAGGGAGAGGGATACCTTTAAATGTAAAAATCTAAAAGAGAGAGAGAGAGAGAGAGAGAGAGAGAGAGAGATTGAGATTCGTTACTCGAATAGAGCTCTCAAATATTACAAAAAGCTCAACTCAAATAACAAGCACCCGAGCATTTTGGTGCTCGCTCATCTCTAGTCACACAACGTAGACATAGTTGAGATTTATATGCTTTTCATAATATGAAGATTCACTTTTGGAGGCAAATATTATTCACTAAAAAAATTTCTGTAAAACAGAATATGAAAAAAAATTAAAGGTATATTTTTCCTGTTTTGACAATTTTTTTCATGTAAGCTCAAGTTTTAAATAAAAATAAAGCCCTGTTTTTGCCCCCTTAAAACATACATACATAAATACAATTTTAGGGTTTAAAAAAATCACTATTTGGGTGTTTGGACACACAAATTTTTGTGGTAGTTTTTGATGCACTTTTTTGAGACAAAACAAGAAGTGGATCTAGCTGTAAGAATAAGTATGAGTCATTTTTTTTATATTTTCCATATCCCTTGATTCCACTTCTGGCTTCGGCTCAAAAAACTGCCTGTAAAACTGCCACAAAAATCTGTGTATGAGAAACCACACACAGCCTCCCTTCAGACGCTGATTGACAGGTCTCTCCTCATGCAAAGTAATATGGAGGGACCTGTCAATGTCTGGAGGGAGTGCATTAGATAGCATAAATGTGAATATTATCAAGCTGCTTTGGATTCATCTTGGGCAATGCACTGTTTAAAACGCAAGTTTTAAAAGCTGTTTCACAGAGCATTACAAGTAACAGACCGCAAAATCAGCATGTCAGTAAATAAAAACCTGTTCGCTAAAAATATTTTTTGCCTGCGAAAATCCCATTTAGTGTCAAACCATGGAATACTTTTACATAGGAACTAGCGGAATAGTAAATAGCTTCAAAGCTAGAAAATCGCTGCGATATTGCAACTTTGTTCCTGCAATTTTGTAGCGTCAATGATGCTTTTTTCTTATGAAAAATCTTGCATGGCGGTGCTGCTGCCCCTGATCTTCTCATGTGACAAAATCACGTGATTTCATCATAAGAAAGTTAATTGTTGTTGTTTTTAGCCGTTTAGTCGTTCTTGACCCTTGGCGACCCTACAGGCTCCCTCCCTTCATGCTTTTCAGTTTTGCACTGCTTCTTTCAGTTGTGTGAAATCCATGCCAGTATCCGCTCTGACAGTATCAGCCATCGTGTTCTTTGGCGGCCAGGTCTTCTTTTGCCTCTGATCTGTCCAAGCATTATAGATTTTTCTAGCAAAACTGCTTGCATAACATGGCCATAACATGGTCATCTTGCCCTCCAGTGACATATTGGGTCTTATATGTCAGTCCGAATAGATGGGGGGAGGGGGGTTTACTAGGTCCTCATAAATAAACTGGCCTCAAATGTTTATCTAAACAATGCATTGCTCCCTCGTTTCATATAGGGGATGGTCCCTTCATCTTTATCACAAAAGAGTTAATAGGAATTTCCTTTGTTAAAAATGTATCGCATCGCACAAAATGTGCTAGTTCGTACTATGCGATGCGATAAACAAGGAGGCTCCATAGGGAAACATGGGAGATAAAAAACAGCACATCACATGCCGCGATTTTTCTCGCAACATAGCATCAGTGAAAACATAAATAATGTGAAGGATATCATTGAAAAGTATGGGTTTCACAAACATGCATTTTGTAGCGCTGTCGCATCGCCGGAAAATTGTACGATTTTGTAGCCTGTGTGAAAGTGGCCTTAAGGTAACCTGTCAGGTACTTCATGCTGTGTTCACTAAAGGCAGAACATCATAGTGAGAGACCTGTGCAGAAATATTGGAGGACTTATTGATGAGAATCTAGTAGTCCCGCTTACCCTTTGTGATGAGCAGTTTTCTAAGTATGCAGTGTAACATCTAGAAGACTGTCAGTCCAGGTAGATGGAGGGTGTGGGGGTCACTAGGTCCTCATGAATAAACTGACCTCAACTTAGAGCTGCAGAAACATACAGAAACAAGCTGTAAGGTGTCCAAATTCCCTGCACATTATCCTATTAGTGACATACTGCTGGAATCAGCATGTCTGTCACTGTAATGTGCTGCCCTCAGTGAGCACAGTATAAAGTACCTGACGGGTTTTCTTTAAATTGTAGTTGCAGCATAGCTGTGTTTCCCAGCAGGAGCTACTATTAGAATTGTTCTATTTCCTTTACTTTATTTTCCTTTTCTCCTTTTTGTTTACCTGTGGTATTCCAATTTTCTTCTCATCTATATCTTTTCTTAAATTTAATGTTTAAAGGGGTTGTCCCGCGGCAGCAAGTGGGTCTATACACTTCTGTATGGCCATATTAATGCACTTTGTAATGTACATTGTGCATTAATTATGAGCCATACAGAAGTTATAAGAAGTTTTTCACTTACCTGCTCCGTTGCTAGCGTCCTCGTTTCCATGGAGCCCGCCTAATTTTCGGTGTCTAATGGCCAAATTAGACGCGCTTGCGCAGTCCGGGTCTTCTTCTTTTCTCAATGGGGCCGCTCGTGCAGGATGCCGGCTCCGTGTAGCTCCGCCCCGTCACGTGCCGATTCCAGCCAATCAGGAGGCTGGAATTGGCAATGGACCGCACAGAAGCCCTGCGGTCCACCGAGGGAGAAGATCCCGGCGGCCATCTTCAGCAGGTAAGTAAGAAGTCACCGGAGCGCGGGGATTCAGGTAAGCGCTGTGCGGTGTTCTTTTTTAACCCCTGCATCGGGGTTGTCTCGCGCCGAACCGGGGGGGTTGGAAAAAAAAAAACCCGTTTCGGCGTGGGACAACCCCTTTAATTATTTAGCTTTTTATTTACATGTTTCCATTTGCTTTCCTTTACAATATATAGTACAGTACACATTGTGTTTATTTATCTTTTGAGGTCCCCACAATTCATTTTCTTCATACCTGGGTGCATTGCCTCTTAGCACAATTTACAATGAATTGCTTTGTATATTATATATTCTGCTGCCACCTAACTCATGTATTACTGCATGACAACATTTTCTCATTGTTGGCCTTTTTCTCTTGTGTGTAACATCCCTAAAAAAATCAATAACAAGTAAGTTAACATAAAGGTTTGGATGCCTTCCTGGCAGAGCATAATATTGACTGCAAACAGTTTTTTAAATGTCTGAAAATATAATCAAAGGTAATAAGAATTGAATTATTCTACCATGCCTGGCAAAAATGACAGAGTCATCACAATTAAAGAATGTTAACATAGCCTTTTCACTTTGTAGCAAATAAACAAATTACAGATATGACGCAATACAATGTTTATTAATAACACAACATTCTGGCTTTGGGAAACATTCCTCAAATGAGTGAAAATAAATAATTTTAATTATTGACATATGGTTTTCCAGATCAAGTAAAGGAAAAAATTATTACCGTATATACCGGCGTATAAGGCGACGGGGCGTATAAGACGACCCCCCAACTGTCACCTTATACGCCGGTATACAGTGGAGAAAGAAAAAAAAAATTCATTACTCACCTCCCACGGCGTTCTGTCGCGCTCCGGCAGGCTGTCGCTCGCTCCTCGTCCCCGGCGCAGCATAGCTTTCTGAATGCGGGGCTTGAAATCCCCGCTTCCAGAAAGCTAATACACACGCCGGCAGCCATGACATCATTGAATGGCTGTGATTGGCTAAAGCACACGTGGCTTCAGCCAATCACACTATTCAATGACATCATTGAATGGGTGTGATTGCTAACACGTGCGCCTTCAGCCAATCACAGCCATTCAATGCTGTCATGGCTGCCGGCGTGTGTATTAGCTTTCTGGAAGCGGGGATTTCAAGCCCCGCATTCAGAAAGCTATGCTGCGCCGGGGACGAGGAGCGAGCGACAGCCTGCCGGAGCGAGCGACATCCTGCCGGAGCGCGACAGAACGCCGTGGGAGGTGAGTAATAAATTTTTTTTTTGTATTACCATAAGACGACCCCCGACTGCAGAGCAGATTTTTCGGGGTTCAAAAGTCGTCTTATACGCCGGTATATACGGTAAATCAATCATTGTTGAGGAAAAAATTATGGAATCACCTTGCATTACTTGCAACAAAAGTGAAGGGTAATAGAACATGTTGGTTGCTCTAAGTCAGGGGTGTCAAACTCATTTTCACCGAGGGCCACATCAGCCTTATGGCTACCTTCAAAGGGCCGATTCTAATTGTAAGACAGTAAAGTAAAAGTAAACCCCACAGTGGCCCGATTGGTAATAAGGTTCCCCATAGTGGCCAGTGACGCACGCCATTCTGCGCATACACACGCACGCCATTCTGCGCATACACGCGCACGCCATTCTGCGCATACAGACGCACGCCATTCTGCGCATACAGACGCACGCCATTCTGCGCTTACAGACGCACGCCATTCTGCGCTTACAGACGCACGCCATTCTGCGCTTACAGACGCACGCCATTCTGCGCACACAGACGCACGCCATTCTGCGCACACACCCGCACGCCACTCTGTGCACACACCCGCACGCCATTCTGCTCACACACCCGCACGCCATTCTGCGCACACAGACGCACGCCATTCTGCGCACACACAGACGCACGCCATTCTGCGCACACACAGACGCACGCCATTCTGCGCACACACAGACGCACGCCATTCTGCGCTCACACAGGCGCACGCCATTCTGCGCTCACACAGGCGCACGCCATTCTGCGCTCACACAGGCGCACGCCATTCTGCGCTCACACAGGCGCACGCCATTCTGCGCGCACAGACGCACGCCATTCTGCGCATACACCCGCACAGACGCACGCCATTCTGCGCATACACCCGCACAGACGCACGCCATTCTGCGCATACACCCGCACAGACGCACGCCATTCTGCGCATACACCCGCACAGACGCACACCATTCTGCGCATACACCCGCACAGACGCACACCATTCTGCGCATACACCCGCACAGACGCACACCATTCTGCGCATACACCCGCACAGACGCACACCATTCTGCGCATACACCCACACACCATTCTGCGCATATACGTACAGACACACACACATATATACAGACACACACATTATATATATATATATATATGACACACACACACATACATATATATACACACACACACACATACATATATACACATACATACATATACACACACACACACACATATATACACACACACGTATATACACACACACACACACACACACACATATATATAGACACACACACACACATATACACACACATATACACACACACACACATATATATATATATATAGACACACACACACACACATATATACACACACACACACACACACACACATTATATATATGTATATATATATATATATATATATATATATATATATGACACACACACACATATATACACACACACAAGGCTCTCACCCTGCAGCGCTCCTCCTCAGCGATGCTCTCCTTGCTGCAGAGATCATGTTCTCTGCACTCCCCTTCCCTCCTCCGCGGCCGTTGTCAGTCTGCTATCGGCACTCCTCTATTACTGTCTGCAGTAGACAGAACAAGCCGAGAGCAGACTGCCTACTGACAGCAGCACGGAGGAGTGAGGAAACTTACTGCATAGCCTGCGGGCCGCAGAAAATGAGGCGGCGGGCCGGATTCGGCCCGCGGGCCTTGTGTTTGACACCTGTGCTCTAAGTCATCTGTATATATCATACATTGCATTTAGCAAGTACAAAATTGGAAGATTATAAAGGGCAAACATATGGAATGGCAAGGTAAGGTACACGCCAAAGCAAATACAGTAAGCTCAAAGCAATTTGCTTTGAAAATAGAGAATGTGCAACAAAACAAATGAAAAATACATGGGCGAAACTGGAGTCAATGATTGGGACAGAACTGTAGGGACAGGCTCACACGAATCACGTATTACGCGCAATGAAAGTAAATTAACCCACTCTCTCTAGCATTTTCCTATTGTCTATAATACACGCGTAAAAGAGAATGCATATTCTATTTTACTGCATATTACGCATGATATAGCCCTATTGTTCTCTGTGGGTGTGTAATAAATGCTGTACATATGCAATTACATTGCGCATGCATAGCATTTGTACGCAACATCACTGAGCGACAGAGCGGGGAAATAAAAAAGAAACAAACCAGACTACACATGACAGTGTGCATGAGATACGCTGTCATGCACAGTACAAAATCACTGCACTATGCTGCGATATCCCTGCTCACCGCTATCTCACAGAGTGGGGAAATGCTGCGTTATACACATACGCTTGTGTGAACAGGCCCTAAGAAAAAGACTAAATAAAAGTGTACTTACATATAGAAGAAACAAATAGGAACCAGGAACTAACACCTGAACAAAAGGAAATACAGTTAAAGGGATTGTCCGTCGTTTATATAATGAGGACAGTACAGTAGAAAAAGTTAATACTGGCAACTTATTAATTTAATATATTCAGTGCTTCTGCCTAGTTTTCTTTTTTTCCAAGCTATGCCTTCAAAATCATAATGTTCTGCGCTTTGTCCTACAAATGGCTGCCAATGGAGGGGTGCATGACAAGATCCCATCCAGTGCCTCCCATTGACATGCTCTACACTTGCCTTTGTTTTCTTCCTGAATGCAGGTCTGAAGAGGCAGGAAACTGGCACAGGTATAGGACATCTCAATAAGAGGCACTTATGGATGGGGTTGAATCACATGTCTCTCTATTGGCGGCCATTTGTAGGAAGGAGCACTGGAGCTGTTATGGCTTGAAAAAACAAGCACATGAGGCAGAACTACTGAAAGTATTGTAGTAGTAAGTTGCCAATATAGAAATTTTCAACTGCTGTCCTCATTATAGATAAGGTGGCCGATCCCATTAGGCAATCAAGGAGTGTGAAAAAATTGATACTCTGTGATTAACCACAATTCTGCACTGGCCAAGAAGGTGATGTGAGAAATGTTGTCTTCTGCTATTCTGATGAAAAAAAAAGAATCAGATGACTGTCTGAGGAAAACAATCATATTTCTCTATGATTCGGAGTTACACATAAGGTAAACGACCACGGAAAATCAGGATCATTACCTAAAAAAGTCAATGCACAGCTTATAGAAATTTTGAACAATTTTCTTATTCTGTGGATAGAAAATAGATTTGGGGATGATGAAGTAATTTTTTCACGATAATAATGCACCTTGCCAAAGAGCACGAGGGTGTTAGAGCATTTTTCAGGACACGTTTTAAACTGAATGACATGACCGGCATACAGTCTACATCTCAAGTCCATTGAAAATAAAAGGTGGCAATTCAAGTGATAATTCAATAATAATAAAATATTTGGTCCATGACAAGGCTTTATCTTTAAAAGCTGTCAACTGCTCTTCAAGGAGGTTGAAACCAGCTTCAAGTAGAATATTGTCACTAGTTATAAAACCCAAGCAGGAGCAAAAAAGTACTAGTTGTGCTTTTTATGATAATGTCATATTTTTTCACAAACATTAAGTGATTCCATATTTTCTACTCTACTAGATCCAGAAAAAAAAAGTCGATTAAGTAATAATTTCAATTCATTTGTTTGAAGTACAGTTGCACATTGCAGATGTGTTTGAACACATTGAGTAGATCCATAGCGCAAGGAGAAGTAACTGAAAGTTCATGTTAATGGGAGTCTGTCAGCAGATTTGACCAGTCGGAGGTTATATGCCTCAGTGCACCACTGTAGCAAGTGCTGCAAAGTGGGGCCTTCTCCATAAGTGCTCTCAACTATGTGCATTGAACAGATCCACAGCCCCCTCACTACTCTGATTGACAGCTGTATTTGTCTCCTAGTTAGAGGCTCCAGCTGTCAATCAGAACTGTGTAGCAATTCAATTCAGCTCAGGAAGAAGGCCTACCTTTAGGGCACTTTCCAGAGAGAGGGTAATAAAAGTTCTGTTTTTTGAGTCCTGCTATAGTAAAACCATGATGAAACTACAGCGTAGTGTTAGGCTTTGCACCTACCCAGGGTCCCACTCACAGGCCCAACCCTTCCCTTCTGGCCTACACAGGAATTTTTCCATCCTTGTGCTTCCCTAGCTTTCCTCCTGAACTTTGTGCAAACCTTTTTGCTACAGGAAACATTTGGTGGAAGTGATTTCTGATAAGCGGGATCTACAGGTTAATACATTTAAGGGTTGACTTACTTATTCTCCCTACACTGTGGTTGTTTAATCAATGTACTCAAAGACACACATGGTGCAACAGTTTTAGTTTTATTAGTTTAGTTAGATCATGGGCAGCATGGTAGTTGAGTGGTATTGGTTAGTTAGCACTGTTGCCTTGCAACTCTCAGGGCCGGGGGCCATGTCCAATGAACATCTGCATGGAGTTTTTATATGCGCCCATATGTTTGCATGGTTGTCCTCCTACATGCTAAAAACATTCCAAGATGTGAATTTAGATTGTGAGCTCCAATGGAGAGATAATTCAATACCTAGGGATATACAGTGTTATGGAATATGTATGTGTTTTTTTAAATAAAATAAGGGAAGTAAAATAAATACATGTGACTTAAATAAGAAGCAGACTAGATTTTATTAGTAATCAATGAGCTTAAATTCAAGCAATTCTAATGGGTTCACTTACTTTATTCTTGCGACTGTATGTTTCACAAAGCCACAATATTGATCTATTAAAAAACCTTGCTTTGCATCATATTTTCTACAATGTAAAAAACCTGGGTGAACCCCTTCCTATTGTGGGGATTACATTGTTTTTTGCCAGGGGTTGTGATTTAAATAGTGATTTAACAACCTAAAGACTTATTTTTTTAGTAATGTACAGACATCGCTAAATCACTTGATAGAAAAAAGTCATGGTTAATTCTATAAATAGCGAATGTGGCTTCCATGTTATAAAATGTAGGCAAATGGTTAGTGGAAATTAATGAATAAGTATTTTTTTTTTTTAAGACAATACATCCTGTGGGTGCAATCTGATTGCCATTCACAGTCCTGTCAAATTCTGTCACTTTAAACCAAGGGCTTTAATGGTCTTTCACCAAACCCAATTTCTTGCTCACAAAACACTAACTCCTATTTGAAAACTTGACGCCAAGCTAGACTTACTGTCAAAAAAAGCTGACATAACGAAAATATCATGTATTCTTTGATTGTGAAGATGATATTACAACAGGGAACTGGCTACTGTACAAATGTCCCTATTACATGTATTTCAGCTTACTACTGTAGAAATATTTCAACTAAAATAGTGACATCTATTACCATTATTTTATATCTGCGGAATGTACGTTGTTCTTTAAAGTAACAGCCAAGTTTTTTAAAGAACAGTAAGGATATGTTTACATGGCAGAAATTTGTGGCGAATTTGACATGGAACCAGCATTGGTTCCACATCAGATCTGAGGAGGATTCCAACCATTTGAATAAGAATCCATGTCATTGTCTCCATAGTTCAGATTTTTTTTTCCTTGCACAAACATGCCACTTTTTGAAACAAACTTCATGCTGGATTTCCGCATACAGATTTGCCCATTGCAAATGACTAAATAAATGTAGGGGTCCTTAGACATTAAAGTGCATAGCGGTGTAAAAATCCATGTCTCATCTGTGGATTTTTGTACCATTTTTTCAGGCAAAAAATAAGATATGAATTCTGCCTGTGTGAACATACCCTAAGGCCTCCCTCACACAGGGCGTTTGCAAAACGCTGCCTTTTCAGCTGCCTTTTCAGCTGTGTTTTCAGCTCAGCTGAAAACGCTGCCCATTCATTTCAAAGATAGAACATGCAGCGCTTTCAAAATGCAGCGCTTTTCAAAGCAGCGTTTTCAGCCCTGTGTGAGCAGCCCCATTGAAATGAATGGGAGCTGTGTACAGCATTTAGCACAGGGCTGAAAACGCTGCTGAAAACGCCCTGTGTGAGGGAGGCCTAAGGCTTCCTGCACACGGGCGGACTTGCATTGCAAAATCCAGAGCGGGATTCTGCCTCCAGATTCTACAACAAATCTAGCTCATAGCATTCTATGAGAAAACGCAATATCCTGACTACGAGCGTAAATCAATTGAGATTTTCTGCTCGCAGGGGAAAAATTGCAGCATGCTGCGATTTTGTGCGAGCTCCGCACAGCTGGCTTCCTTTGAAGTCAATGGAAACCATCTGTTCCACGGCCATTCTGCAATCATCAGTGAAGAATGGCTGCAGGAGTCGCGTATTCGCCATAGCAACGGCGTGGCATCCTCGCAATTCCGCATTTACCGGCCAGCGGTTTGGCCAGCACATTCACAGCAGAGGAGGACATGTCATCGCTATACTGACCCCGGCTCGGCACCGCATCGAATTCTGCTGCTGGAATCCTGTGTGCAGGCGGCCTAAAGAACATTTATGAATTTATTTTCAGCAACATTGCGTTTATCAATTGAATTGCAATGTTTACAGATTTAGTAAAATGTAACCTGGCTCTGAAATAACATTCTGTGCCACAGTTTATTTGCCCTTTCAGTCGCCTTTCAATGGCTCTTGTTATGTTAATACAAGATAACAATAGATTTTCACTGATTTATGATGAGATAAAGGCTGCCTGTCCACGGGTGTTGTGGTATCCTGCTGCAGATCTCCGCCACGGGAGCCGCCACACGGGAGCAGGGGCCGGCAGATGGCTCTCCGCTGTCAGCCTATCTGACAGACAGGCTGACCGCGGAGAATCGCAGCATGCTGCGATTTGCCACCCGCGAGTGGAGAATCGCAATGATTCTGTGCTTGTGGACAGGGGTGCAACACTGTAGAGAGCGTTCACTGCGTTCCCCGCAGCTAGATTATCGCCACGGGGAACGCAATTCAAACCCGCCCGTGGACAGGCAGCCTAAACTTTGCTTACTTTTCTATTTTGGCACTGTGTTTCTTGATCAATTGAAAGAATCAACTGTGTTCAGTTGTAATGTAGCTTAACATACATTTTTAAAGGAAATTTTACCATTAAAGACTGTTATTACCTATCTACAGGATAGGCAATAAATCTCTGATTGCTGGCTGTCTGACCGCGATCCCAGTGATCTTGAGACCAGGCCACCCAAATGTCACATGTGAATGTGACAGCGGTGCTAATGCTTGATCATCATTCCATTTATTTCTTTGGGACAGGCTGAGATTGATATTGAAGATAGCAGTATTACAATGCTACATCACCAGCTAATGTAAGTGAATGCAGTTGTCCCGTGACTCGCCAGTTGTGAACACTACACAACAATCAAAATAAATTCAAACCTGCTAGATTTCTTGAGATTATAGGGTATCTTTCATTGAAAATTGCAAGTTCCCATGTGAACGCATACAATTACATTAGGTTGAGATGTGCATGGCAATACTAAAATCTTTGCCCATTTACAACCAAAAGTACTATGTAGCTCTAGCCTTATTTGACAGCTATACTCCATTACATCTAATCCCTACTTTTTGAGAATATATTACTAGTATACAAACAAGGTCATAGGTGAAGAGTGAATAAAGCTGAAGAATCGGACTACACAGGATTTATTTGGTATCTGCTACCATGGAGACAAATAAGTCTGTATAGTAGCTGAAGATAATAGAAAACTATTAATAAAGATATTTTCAAACTTACTTGACTTTAAAATGTAGTTTCATTATGGCAGGGGTGTAAAAACTCATTTTCACTAAGGGCCACATCAGCATTTTGGTTGTCTTCAAGTGGCCATTTGTAATTGTAAGACTATATAAACTCCTTAACATATTGTTAAATAACCTGATACACCATAGCAAACACCATCCTCATCCATTGATCATATTCTGAAAATAACAACAAGCACAAAACAAAATACAAGCACAACCATTCAGATGTATGGATTAAAAATAATTCAACCAGATTTCTTGGTTGAAATACATCCTAATTAGAGATGAGCGAACGTACTCGGATAAGCACTACTCGTCCGAGTAATGTGCCTTATCCGAGTACCGCTGTACTCGTGCTGAAAGATTCGGGACGCGCTGCGGAGCGGGGAGCTGCAGGGGAGAGCGGGGAGGACCGGAGGGGAGATCTTTCTCTCCTTCTCTCCCGGCCGCTCTGCCCCGCTCCCCGCTGCGACTCACCTGTCAGCAGCGGAGCGCCCCGAATCTTTCAGCACGAACACAGCGGTACTCGGATAAGGCACATTACTCGGACGAGTAGTGCCTATCCGAGTACGTTCGCTCATCTCTAATCCTAATATATTTTTAATCCAGGTTTCTAAAAATACCTACCAACAGTCTATCATTGGTATTGATTGCTATATTGTCATACTAGGCATAGTAGAAGACTTCTACACCATTGAAATGTAACCAGAGCATTAGAAAGGTTTTCCCATAATTAAACATTACATTTCCCGAGAAAACATTACAGTTTTTCCCTGATGCAGGGACCTAAAGAAAGCTTACCGGAGCGCTTACCTTAATCCCCGCGCTCCGGTGACTTCTATACTTACCGGTGAAGATGGCCACCGGGATCCTCTTCCTCCGTGGACCGCAGCTCTTCTGTGCGGTCCATTGCCGATTCCAGCCTCCTGATTGGCTGGAATCGGCTTGTGACGGGGCGGAGCTACACGGAGCTACACGGAGCCCCATAGAGAACAGGAGAAGACCCGGACTGCGCAAGCGTGGCTAATTTGGCCATCGGAGGGCGAAAATTAGTCGGCACCATGGAGACGAGGACGCCAGCAACGGAGCAGGTAAGTATAAAACTTTTTATAACTTCTGTATGGCTCATAATTAATGCACAATGTATATTACAAAGTGCATTATTATGGCCATACAGAAGTGTATAGACCCACTTGCTGCCGCGGGACAACCCCTTTAAGATAACAGGCACCCTTAAATATACTATACTCAAGTTGTATCCAAGTGGACAAAGAACGAATATTGCAATATTATGAGCCATTGCATACTGGCCTTGTTTATGAATATAAACCTTATAATCATCATACAGGGATCATTTCTGTAAACCTGTCAGGATGCATCCTCTGCTAGAGAAGAATGCCCTTTATAACATATGCTCTACAGGAATTAATAGCAGTATGCATAATGTAGAAATCCACGAGCATTTACGTTTCGAGACAAGGGTGTTCTGAAAGTTAATATATTGTCTATCTTTCAAAAAATCAAACCACAAGTCAGAAGCTGCACACACGTTCTGCTTGTGAGACCGTATGGAAAAGTGGAAACTATTTAAAACTGGACCTATACAGCTCTATTTTTTTTCAGAATCTGGCAAAATTGTGTAATATGGAAAATAAACATTTCCATTGATTGGAAACTGAAAATCACAAATAGATCTTTTATGGCTAATTGTAAAGTTTTGCATTTGTCCTTAGAGATATGAAATATTGCTTGTTTCATTATGATACTCCTACCAAATAACCTACACAGCTGTGTAGTACTTGGAAGTTACAATGCAAATACTTAACAATTCAATAACATAACAACAAATCCTTGGTTCATAGGCCTTGAGCCATACAACTTCCAGGGCTATCTCTGTAAAATTAACATATCAGCTTCACCAAGGCTGCAATAAATCATGGTTCTTTGTTGTATGGATGATTAGAGGTCATGGAGGCTTATACAGTAACTGCATATGACAATTCCATGTATGCCGATATATCTATCTACCTATATTTCCACTATAGATAATTAGCAAATAAAAGTAGTATCTCAATTCCTTAGGGCTTATGTCCACATGTGTTTTTTCACCGAGTATTATGCGTGTAATGCACGGCCACGTGATACATGGTGAATGGAGTCAATGAAAGCCAATGGACTTTCGTTGATCCATGCACATGTGTGTGTAGATACGCACAAGAAATAGATTGCAGCATGCTCTATTTTTCTGTGTACCACACAACATGAGACCTATACATTTATATAGGCAGTGTATACAATGCTGGCAATACGCCATGCACTGAGTTTGGGTGGTGTTTTCTTATGCAACCAGGCTATGAAAAAGAGCAAGGAATTAAAAATAATCTCCTCATGCGTGTGGTACACAGGCATGCGCAGTACACTCACAGCCATACACGGTCTCTGCTGGCTCTCTGCCGACAGGCCTTGTGTTTACAAACAATGGAAAAAAGGCTGCAGGGAGACCCGAAGCATTTTACTAATACGGCCTTAGGATCATAGAGTCTAACTTCTCTTTATTTTAACTTCTAGAGCTGATATTGTAGGAGGAATGAGGTTTGTTTCATTAGTGTTATTGAAAAACAAACAGATTATTCTAAGGTGTCACACATCATTTCCTGGGCATTAGACTGAGGTGAAGCGCTGCTTTCAACGTCTATTTTTTTCAGTATTTACAATGCTAGGCGATCTTCAAAGGTGTTTTGTTGCATGAGAAAAAAAGAACAGATCTGACACATCTTCCTTGTTCAAGACCACTGACTGTTACAAACTGAGAATTGAGGCAGGTGTAGAGAGAACTGGGCATGTGAATATGCAATTGAAATAGTCACCTTTAGCTTTGGTAATTCCATGACAGCTCCTCTAAAGAGTAACAGCTGGTGATGCATAGTCAAACGGGGATAGAAGTGGGAATCTGAAAGAGATATCTCTTGTTTTCGTTTTCATAATGTGAAAACAAGAGTCAATGTTTTTCAGCATGTAGTTTACACAAAACAGTACAATTCTAAACCACTTCTATGCTGATGTATGCAGTATCCTTTTTGACCTTTTCTTGTTTTTCTTTCTTTTTTTTTTGTTTTTACAGAAAGCTGCGAGAACGTTACAGCCATTAAATGTCTTGAAGCAAGATAAATATACCCAAACAGAGTCTTTAAACCATGAAGTCACTAACAATGTAAGTAACTTTATTTGTCAAGCACTTTCGATATACGTATATTGTGCACAAGAATATCCATATATTTCTAGTCATGGTGAAGTATATTTCAAAGGCATTGTTCGGTTACATTTTTAAAATTTAACGCCAGGTACAGATGTTGGGAAATAACAAATCCAGCAGTATTTACCTGTCCTCAGTCCCAGTGTTCCAGCTCTGTAGCTCTGCTGTTCACCTGGTCTCTGTTAAAAGCTGAAGTCAGGTGACTGCCACCTACCAATCAGTGGTTGCAGTATTACTGCTTGTTCTCCTGTCGGCAGCGCTCACATCCTGGGCATCATGTTGCCTCTGATTGGTAGGCGGCCATCACCTGCCTTCAGCTGTCAACAGAGATCTGGCAGAGAAGGGGTAAGTACTACTATATTAGTTATTTTCTGACAGCTGTAACTGCCATTACATTTTTAGAAAGTAACCGGCCGAACAAAGTATAGTTTGTATTAACCCTTTCCAATACACTGTCTGACATCTTCCTACATTCTGATTGAACCTTGCATAGCTCCAATGTCAGAAGACATCTGACAGGGTATTCTTATCGTCTATTGCCAGCCACTCCGCTGTCAGAGCCTCTCTGGTGCACACACACTGGTTTTAACCAGCAGTTGGCACCGTTGTATAACAGCAAAAAGAGAAAGCCTTTTAGGAAACCCTGAATCCAAAACTGGATTGCAAAGGGTTAAGCCTTAAATTACTGAAAAGGACTTCTGTACCTTCTTATTCAGCAATCCATTACCTCACATGTAGTTTTTTTTAATGTTGTAAAGTTTTTTAAATGGTCTATGCACACAGCAAAGTCATAGTAAATTTACATTGTGTGGCAGACACTGAAACGTCACCACTTTGTTTTGCAATCAAATGTCAGTTTTGTAATGTTCATTGTATACATATCATCACTATTGCTTTTTACAAGATGTAGAGAGGTATTGAGAAGTAGCTCATTTAGGATGGTTTTGCAAGTATTCTTTTTTAAATGCAATTTTTTTAGCGGCTCTGGCGCTGACATTTTTTTGCCATTTTATTATAGCAAAAAATACTGCACTATAACAGGAATGGGTGATGTCAGTAATTAAAACGTAACATTTACTATATCAGTTTAGAATATTGGTGGACCGTATACTGTAAATTCACCTTATTTATGACCATGACCAATGTCAATTTTCCATGCTGTAATGATGTTTATCACCAACCTAATTAACCAATGCCATAGACACACATAGTTCCAAGTGGGGACATTTCCTATATTGACATCTCTTTACACCGTGCCAGTCATTATTTGGAGTGGTTGGATAGTATTGAGTATTGATTTCATTGCTTCAAACAGGAAATGAAGGCCATGAATTCTTTGGAAAATGGAAAATCCATAACTATAAAGCCTTCTGACAAAGTGGGCAACATATTTGTTGTGGATTGCCCTTAGTACCTATAGATGTATGAAACAATACTTTTACCATGTAGGCAATTATGAAGTTTGTATCCAACACTGGATCATTTGAAGGAACTTAAGAACCTTTTAATGAAAGCTAAGGAAGAGAAATTGATTGATTCAGCAGAATTTGAAATTTGAATATTTGTATACACTATACCCTATCAGACCAACCTTTTATGAATGTATGTGGGACAAACATGCATATGGATAAACGATACAAAGGTAGTCAGGCCAGTTGATGGTGCACCATACAGGCTTACAGACTATTAGTTACGCCATTGTTAAATCAGCAGGCTGCCCTGTACCTCAAAGGTGAACCACATTGGCGTTAATACCCTAGGCTACCATAGCTTATAAGGTCAAAATGCCTAATAGCTTATATGTTGATAAATACCAAAAAATGCGAGGTATTAGTTATTATTTTGGCCTAAATACAGTAGCTCTCAAGCCCTCATCACAGCTCCTCATCTTTTTTTTTTAGTCCCTTCACTAATACCTCGTTCCCTAATACCTAAAATTCCCACGTTTTCTTTAAAAAAACAATCATGACCTTAGACAATCATTTTAATTATATTGTTCTTCAATGATATAACCAACTAACAACACAAGTGACTGATGTGTTGTAATCTGTTCATTGTTCAATTTAGGGCTAGATTTTTTTATAAATTCCAGAATCCATTATGAGGAATGGCTGCATGCGGTCATTGCCATTTACTCTGAGACACAAGGAAATAGAATCCATTTTGATTTTCAGGCAGACAAAGATTTATATCTGAATAAAGTTAATTGCTTGTTTTACAAACCATTCCTTTGTAATCTTGGATTAGTTAAAGTTCAAATACATGGAGGTTGCCTATTATTAAAATGTAAGCCATTTCATAATCAAATATCATTTGCGCTCTCATTAACAATTTAATGAAGGTATTAAGCCTGCAATCACCATAGACTAAGTACTTTATACCCATATCATGTATACTGAAATTTGTAACTTGGAAAGGAACCTTGTATTGATATTTAATTGAATGCATCAATGGGGAACTCTTCAAATTATTGTGTTAATGGAACAGGAACATTTCTGCGGCATTTATTTCCTTTTCACCAGAACACATTTTCTGTCTAATATGTAAACTTGCAATATATATTATATAGGTATATATAATTTAAATGACTATTGCAATCTCAGAATTACTCAACCCCTTCATGACAAGTATCTTTTAAGCACTTAGTATAGCACCTTTTTTTCTTAGGATCTGCTGCAAATGTGATGCATAGTCAGACACTAGCATCTAAGTAAAATAAATCTTGTTATTTGTATAGCGCCAACTTATTCCACAGTGCTTTCAGATAACTTTTATTTATTACCCCCCAACAAGCTGGGTACTCATTTTACCGACCTTTAAAGGATGGAGGGCTGAGTCAACCTTGAACCGGCTACCTGAACCATTCGGTGATTGAACTTGCAACCTTCAGGTCATGAGCGAGAGCGTAAGATTGCATTTCTGGTACCTTAACACTCTGGTACCTTAACTACACGAGGCATCTGACAATGTTCCTAAGGAATGTAGCCCACTCTTATGGGCAATGGCCTCCAGTTCACTAATATCTTGGGTTTTCATGTTGCAACTGCCTTCTTTAAGTGTCGCCAAAGATTTTCTATGTGGTTAAAGTTAGGAGAATATGATAGCCACTCCAAAATCGTCCAGTACTTTTTTCTAAAATGAAGCATTGGTGGATTTTATACTGTTGGTTGCATAGACCAGGACATTGCCTTCAGTCTGGGTCCACTAGCCTGAAGGCATTTCCATTGCCAGCAGTTGTGTAATGCTCGTATTAAAGCTTTGTGGTACTCTGTGGTTGGGGTGGTACTTTTTTATACTCCCAGAGCTGAGGATTGAGGGCTTGCTGCTGACCTGGGACATGCTAGCATATGGGGTAGATATTAATGTCAGCAAAGGTAGTGGTGACAGCTCCATATCTGCTCTCTGTTTTCTGGTGCTGGCTCTAATGCCTGCAGCATGGTCGTCAGTGCTGGAGGAGTGGCCCAAACTAGTCCTGCTACTTACTGCCCCTAGACTAAACTGTTTCTGTGTGCTCAGAGGCTGCAGCATGAAGAGGGAGGGAGCTGGAGGAAGGGGCAGCTACAGTAGCTGAAGAGGGAGCAGGACGAGGACGATTGTTTACCCTCTGGCCCAGGTTGGCTCTCCAAGCTAGCAGGTGGTGGCAGTTCATGTAGCTTTTTATACATGTTGTGTTTGAATTTTTTTAAGTTCTTACTTTGTAATTTTTTCTATTCAGGAGGTTGAGTGATTGTCAGTCTGTGGTAGTCATTAAAAGTGCCATGCCACATTGAATTTCTGGAAATAGCTTGTTATAATAGGTGTGGTGAGCTATTTACATCGTTTTTGTTTGACTTTTTTTAAATAGATAAAAGTTGTAAATGTGGAAAATAATCATAATTTGCAATTAGGGCTTGAATAAATTTGATTGCAATTGTAGATAGATATGAGATACAACCCTGCCCAGGGTTAAGTGTTAAGGTGGATTGACACAAAATAATTATCGTTCAAAAAAATTCCTGTTAAACATAGCCAGCTAACGAACAATGAACGATAACTCATTCGCTTATCGTTCATTTCATGCAAGCATGAAAATCATTGTTAGCTTGTTTACTAATAGAGATGAGCGAGCACCAAAATGCTCTGGTGCTCGTTACTCGAGTCGAACTTTCAGTGATGCTCGAGAGTTCGTTTCGAGTAACGAACCCCATTGAAGTCAATGGGTGACTCGAGCATTTTTGTATATCGCCGATGCTTGCTAAGGTTTTCATTTGTGAAAACCTGGGAAATTCAAGAAAGTGATGGGAACGACACAGAAACGGATAGGGCAGGCGAGGGGCTACATGTTGGGCTGCATCTCAAGTTCCCAGGTCCCACTATTAAGCCACAATAGTGGCAAAAGTGCCCCCCCCCGCACTGTCAGCATAAAGATCGTTCTCCTCTGCCACAGCTGTAACAGCTGTGGCAGAGAAGAACGATGTTAGCCCATTGAATTCAATGGAGCCGGCAATACAGCTAGCTCCATTGAAAGCAATGGGCTGCCGGCGATCGCGGATGAATTGTTGGGAAGGGGTTAAATATATAAGCCCTTCCCTGCAATTCATCCAGAAATGTGTAAAAATAAAAAATATATATATACTCACCTGGTCCCGGCAGACGGAGTTCAGCGCGGCCAGCGGCAGTCCTCCTGAACTGCTCTGAACAGCTGTGAGTAGTATTCAGCAGCCGGGGATTTAAAATCCCCGCCTGCTGAATGAGCTGCCTCTAATTGGTCACAGCCTGACCAATCACAGGCAGATTCCACTCACACACCCATTCATGAATTTATGAATGGGTGAGTGTATGCTGCCTCTCATCTGATTGGTCCCGCTGAGCCAATCAGAGGCAGCAGTCACACACCCATTCATAAATTCATGAATGGGTGTGTGAGTGGAATCTGCCTCTGATTGGTCAGGCTGTGAGCAATTAGAGGCAGCTCATTCAGCAGGCGGGGATTTTAAATCTCTGGCTGCTGAATACTACTCACAGCTGTTCAGAGCAGTTCAGGAGGACTGCCGCTGGCCGCGCTGAACTCCGTCTGCCGGGACCAGGTGAGTATATATATATATATATATATATATATATATATATATATATATATATTTTTTTTTTTTTTAATTTTTTTTTTTACACATTTCTGGATGAATTGCAGGGAAGGGCTTATATATTTAACCCCTTCCCGACAATTCATCCCGCGATCGCCGGCAGCCCATTGCTTTTAATGGAGCCGGCTGTATTGCCGGCTCCATTGAATTCAATGGGCTAACATCGTTCTGCCGGGACAAGGTGAGTATATATATATATATTTTTTTACACATTTCTGGATGAATTGCAGGGAAGGGCTTATATATTTAAGCCCTTCCCGACAACTCATCCCGCGCTCGCCGGCAGGCCATTGCTTTCAATGGAGCCGGCTGTATTGCCGACTCCATTGAATTCAATGGTCAGTGCTCGTTTAATCGAGACGAGTACCGCGTGGTGCTCGTCTCGAGTAACGAGCATCTCGAGCACCCTAATACTCGAACGAGCATCAAGCTCGGACGAGTATGCTCGCTCATCTCTATTCACTAATCGTTGGTTTACATACCGATTTTTCAGTGATTCTCATTCATTGGTCAGGTGAATATGAACGACTGAATGATTTAGCGAACAAACAAGCAAATAATTATCTGCCAGTATTAACAGGCTGAGTGAGCGAATTTTGGCATTGTTCACTCGTGCGAACGATAAATTGTTGTGTGTAGAAGCACCGTTACTTACAGTTAAAATTCTAACTATGTTTCTGCCTCCCTCACTAACTATGGCAACATGTAAGCATTGCAGCCACTGATCAGCCGGTACAAGGTCTACCTCCATACAGCATAGCATACTTTGGACACTGTTCATGTAACCTTGACAAGTGGTCGCTTTATCCACTAGATCTGACACTAATCTATTACAATTATCATCACAATAGGTAGTTTGAGTTATCACAAAGGAAACGGATTTTTCAATATAAGCAAATTAGAAAGCTATTTTCATGTAACATAATCACTTATTGTTAATTCTAATAAACTACTTAGTCCCAGACAGTCCCTTTAACCCTTTCCAATCCAATTTGTATGCTATTTTTTTCTAGGGGGCTCAGTCTTTTTCTGCTGTTATACAATGGCGCTATATGCTTGCTAAAGCCAGTACTGCATGAGGTGACACGTTGGATAGGCTCTGACAGCAGAGAGGCTGGAAATATACAGTAAGAGAACCCCAGAGATGTCTTCCAACATCGGAGCTGTACAGCCTTAAATCATAATGTCTTTAGTGGTCAGACAGTGGATTGGAAAGGGTTAATGCTTGAGAAATTATAATAAATAATATATATATTGTAAAAAAAACATTGGCACTTTTGAACAGTATGTTTCATTTGCAAAACTAATTAGACAACCATATTGGTGTTTTTATCCCTTAAAATTCATTTTCACAGCATATTGCAGAATATTGCTAACTGTTAAACATTTAGTTTTGAGAAAAGAATTTGACAGATTTGTGTGACTTTTTATCTGCATTTCTACTGTATGCCTATTCTATAAAAAGGTTTTCCAGCAGAGTATGTATAGCATCATTATCTATTATTACAGTTTGATAGATCTCTGTGTTTCTCTTATAATCATGCAGCCTATAAATCTACATGCATCATTCCATTCTTTGCCATTGATGCTGTGTCCCATACATCAGTCTTTGTTTGCAACATGTTGTCTAAAAGAAATTCTGGAATTCCCAGTAGTGATTGTTCCTTGCATCTGTTAATATCAAGCAGAGCTTTATGTGGCCAGAAATGATAAAATGTCTTGACATACTCAAGAGCATATCTGTGGGATGTCATTTTAACTTGATTGCTCTCTAGTCAGTCCTATTGAATCTATTCTGTTCATTTATTTTTGTATGTGTGATAAATTTCACTGCAACAGCCTGTCAGAATGTATACTGGAGAGAAGTTAGTCCAGATGCAGTGTCACTTGGATTTGCTGTAGTATTCATGTTTTGTTTGATGTCACCAATATACAAAAATATGTTTTCAGGCAGAATCCCATCAGAATTTCTGAGGAAGGAGAGACCATATAGCATACAGCAAGATAAGAGATGGAAAATCAATACCACTTCCTAATGTAGAATAAAATATCTAATGAAGAGGTTTATAAAATCCATATTAAGTGCATAAAAGGAAGTCTGACACTGAGACAACCGATTGCATCATCTTGGTTACATGACAACCCTGTAAAAGGATGTTATCCATGTTCGAGTTGTAAGGCTTGTGGGTTGATCAAGAGAGGTACGGATTTTGTAAGCTCAGCTACAGGTGTCAACTATAAGATACGCGAGTTTATAAATTGCAAATCAAGTGGGGTAATTTATTTAGCTTCTTGCCCCTGTCCGTTGGATTATATAGGAAAGACGAGACAGCAGTTTAGACGTAGAATTTTATCGCATGTCGGTAACATTAACCGCAATGAAAAGACGAGCTTGGCGGTTCATGTGCGTCATTTTCACAACAATGACCCCACTACGATCAAATTCCAGGGAATTGAGTTACTGAAAAGTGATGGTCGCCGTGGTGACCCTGACACGCGACTATTGCAGAAAGAAAACACGTGGATTTATCGCATGGATTCTTTATCACCGAAAGGCCTGAACGAACAGTTGTCCTTTCTACCATTTATTAAGAAATAACAAATGTAACAACATGGACGTTCAATAAGATGTAACAATACATGAGGTTTTAATCTTCATGTTTCTGACAAGTTGATACAAATAAAGTAAAAACGTACAAAGAGACTATATGGACACTACAAGTTAACATGAAAGTGAGACGAGGCAGGATTAATCTGTTTTTTATCAAGTTGATTCTGTATTTATATAGGGAAACACACGAGAATATTTGGACAGACTTCTAAACAAATCAATCCCTCCCAGGAAATAATGGTATCATTTTATTGGACGTACAATGAGCATAGAAAATGAGTTGCATATATATAAGGGGATCGCCATGAACCAAGAGAAAGTGACATGGTCTATCTTTGTATGAATCCAAACTACGTGTACTAAATATGAACCATCATTATTAACATGGAATATACAGTGATTATTGGTCATATACACGATGAGTATGGTGACTTATAAACATTCATTGTCACAAATTGCACTGAAATGACTAATATGGAACATATAATAATTATTGGTCATATATATGATGAATATGGTGACTCACAAATATTGAATGTCACAAATTGCATTAACATAGCTAAGACAATGACTGGGTATCTATATGCTATCTATGTAATTGTTTCATACTGAGTCATATACTCATCTCTTTGCATATTTGAACTATACTATATAATCACTGGTCTGTTTCACCTATAACATGGTTCTAATATACTTGTTCAGCTAGTCTGGATTCATTTATAAACCTCCTGTCTATTTGCGCAGCCGCAGCACAGCTCTGTGATTTATTATCAGGATACAGGATTATGCACGGCTCATTGAAACCTCCATAGCTGTATGGCCCAATTGATACTGACCCCCAGATGCCGATTGGTGGGAATAACAAGGCAGGAGGAGACTCTGACATAAAAGGTCTGCATTGCACCAGGTCATACCATCTCTGCATGTTGCTCACTACGAGCTGTACTGATGCTTTGCATTGGGGATTAAGATACAAACCCCTGTTGGAATTTGATTAAAATCCTCCTGATGAACTGACTATAAAGATTAGTAGTTAGGGAAACGCGTCGAGGTGTATTAGGAGAGTAGTGGAGGGGCTTATTCACATGCTATGATATAAATTAAAAGCATGCAAGTAGCAATTGAGGAAATGGACACAGAGGTCTCAGCATTTAACAAGCAGTAGTCCTCACGTGTTTCCAGGCATAAGTAAACCAACACAAAGTACTGCAGTAGATATGCATGCTTTACTATGAACAAAGGTTTATATACTCTGATAGAATGTGCTGAATCATACAACATAGCTGCTTCCACTGCCTGATGTACAGCTGGCCAACACTATCGGCCTTATTAGCTGTATAATTAATTCAGTTGAATATACCCAATGAGAAGGATTTTTGGGGGGATCCCTATATGAATACCCATATGCAAAATTAAGTATAGAGAATGGTGGTACCATTTATACTATATTGCACTAAGTGTTTGAGGCAACAGAAAGAATAAGAATAGAAGCACCTATTACATTGAATAAAAATTGAAGATTTTTTGGTGTTGATAAATGTGACAACCAACAACCAACTTCAATTGTTATCCTGCTCATAAGTAGTTGGACTTTATCTACAGACGGATACGCCTGTCCTACATTGTGAATACATTTCTTTCCTAGCCTATGTCATTATATACAACACTTTGAGTGCACTTTGATACTTTCTTGGATGGTCATCAATATTTGGTGCACAATCTATCCATTTATCCTAATAGGAACCCAATATATCACGGAAGAAGTTTGTCACAAAGAAATAACAATGATATGTTAGATTGTGCATACTGTATCTAATAAGTCTAACGCATGAGAGAGATAAAATAAACACAAATATGTGAAACTTGATACATCTTTATTAAAAGTTTATTACGTCTGTTAGACAAAAAGAGGCATCAATATACTTTGATATATGGTGAATATTTTGTATTCCCTATTAACGCATAATGGGTTCCCTATTGGCTTAAGCAAAAAAATTTATTTAGATTATCACTGTGTTTGTGTAATGTGCCTTTGACTAAGTCAATTTTATCATTTATTAATAAAAGTTCATTTTTAATCCTAACCTGTGAATAACTGATAGAAAATTTTGGGATACTTTTTTGCCACGGTGAAAGATAAAATCCATATTAAGTGCATAAAAGGAAGTCTGTAACAAAGACAGAGACCATAAAAGCGATTTTCAACCTAAATGTAAAATTTGCCTTTTATTAGTAAATACTGATGAGCGATTAGTAGAATAATCAACTTTTGTCTGTAATGGGTCAATTTCACAAAAATCATTGTGAATTGGGACGGTTGATTCTGACTCCCATTTAGGTCACTGGGAGTAAAAAATTGCCCTCCAGAAGGTCACTAATGCATCCAAAGCCCCCTCCTACAGCCAATTTGCATGGGAATACAGCCACACATCTGGGGAACACTGTGCTCCCTCCAAAAAATGGCAAAAATTGTGTACTGTGGTGTAGAGTCAATCGTAGCACAGGGGTGTAGCTGAAAATAAAAGAATGCTGACATAGGATCTCCTAGATCAAAAATTGTACCAAGGAAGATGGCAGGGAAAAATTCTGCCAGGTGAAAATAATACTCAAGCATGGGCCTGCTCCAAGGAACAGCTGTAGAGCTACCAAAAATTTGGCTATGCAAGGCAGCAGGGGTGCTGCTTATTTTAAAACCAATGTCATGAATTTTACAGGGAGAAATTCTCTCAGGTGAAGTAGGCAGATATATTGATATATTATTGATATATTTTTCATTTGGGGCATGTAGGAAGAGGAAACATGATGGAAACAGGAGAAGGAGTGCAGCAGCGCCATCACCACCAGCAGCAACAATACCTTGATAGCAGAGTGTGCTCCTCATGGAAACAAATTTTCTTATTGCCATATTTTTTATTTGGGGTAAAGTAGGTGGAGGAAACATGGCAAAAGCAAGAGAAAGAAAGCAGCAGCACCACCACCACAAACAGCAACAGCAACTTGAGGACACGGTGTGGTCTTTGATATTAAGCTATGCTCAGTCATATGTGAGTAAAAATTTCCAGCATGCTAACTAATCAGTGGAATCTGCCATGTGTGGGGTGAGGGAGGCAGAGATCAGTGAAATCCATGCCTGATTCATTTTTATAAATGTCAGTTGAACCACATTCTCTGCGGACAGGCAGATGCGTCTGTTAGTTATCGCACCCCCAGCTGTGCTGAACAACCTTTCCAACAGCACACTGACAGCAGGGCAGGCAAGCACCTCTAAGGCCCAATGTCCACGTGCAGATTTTATTTATAAAAACCGCACATGGCCCCCGCACGGGAAATCCGTGTGTCTTGCTGCCCATAGGGATGCATTAGCATCCGTAGGGCAGCTAAAAGCATGTGTATGGGATTTCTTCTCGGCGTGCGGGTCGCACGCATGGGAAAAAAAAATCACAGCATGCTCCATTTTCCTGCAGATCTGCTGCACGGACGGCTCGCTTGGCTTTCATTGAAGCCTATGAAAGCCGTCTGCCGCAGCTGTTTTTATGCTGTGCTGCGGATATGCGGGAGAGCAGGAGATTTTTTTTTAAATGGTGTGCACGACGCATGCGTGCAGCACCCTGCCGGTGTGCCGAGCACATCCGCTGGCCAGAAGAAAGAAGATCTGGCCTGCACAGAGGAGAGCCCCACAGTGTCCGGAAAGGTAAGAAAAATGTATTTGCCCTCTCCATGGCCGTGGACACGCACAGATTTCACTGCAGAATTCAGCTGTGAAATCCATCTGTGCAAGTGGACATGAGGCCAAACCATGCTGTGCACACTCTGGACACTCATCCAGCTTAGACACCCAGAAGTCAAAGGAGACAAGGCCATGTGTGAGTATTTTCACACAGGAGCTGGCATACTCTTGGACCACAATAGATAACAGCTGCCTGCGACTGTCAGTCCTGCCCTATGCTTTTGCTGAAACAACTATGCCACAACTCTATTAGACTTTCCCTGCAACTGGTGGTGGTGCTGCTGTTGTGGCTTCCTGTTCACCCCCATAAGCCACAGAGCTGAGAGCCATTGCGAATGCATCACTGCAGCCATGGGGAAATGCTGTGCTCAAGCTGTTTAGCAGTCTATCCTGACATTTTTAAGTATCTCTCCACTGTTGAAATGAGATTTATCTTTTTGGCCTTGTAGCATGGATCAAGGACAGTGGCCACTCAGTAATGATCT
This sequence comes from Eleutherodactylus coqui, assembly GCF_035609145.1. Lineage (NCBI taxonomy): Eukaryota > Metazoa > Chordata > Amphibia > Anura > Eleutherodactylidae > Eleutherodactylus > Eleutherodactylus coqui. The sequence goes on along the minus strand of NC_089843.1, from coordinate 177,552,521 downwards.
GATGTTTTGATGTGGACTATGTAACGGCTCCTCTGCAAGCAATGGAGCATAAAAGCACTCACATGCCTTAAAGTATTTAAGGGAGTGTGGCCACATTCCTCAGGGTCAGGCCTAAAAGTGTCCCCCAGCTGGTCCCTCTATCCACGTGGAATAGCTGGGGTTAGTGATGGATGGTAGAAACGTTACATAGCTTCCCTCCCTGCCTCTGGACTTAGATCATCCCTCCTCTTCTTCCTTTTCTTCTTACTCATCTATACTTCTTTCATGGGTGGAAAAATGTGTTAAAGAAGACATCCCCTCTCTTGCCTAAAGCCTCCTTCGCTGTGGTGTAATTGCGGACTGGCCAGACAGTTGAGAGATTGGTATCCCTTCCTCCTCCTGTGACAACAACAAATTATTGTCCCTGAGACCCTGTAGCATCTGGGGATAGTCATATTGATCAGTGGATCATTACGACTGTCCATTTTCGTTGCTTTCTCAAAGCTGGCTAAAGCAGCATACATGTATTTGAGCTGCAGTCTTTCCACTGGCATCGAGTGACCGACCTCGATACAGCATCTGCTAATGGCATACACCATCTAGTACCTTGATCGCTGGCCTAGCCTTTGAAAAATATGTAACATGAAATTCTACTCTGTAGACACATCACAGATGAGACAGTTGTGTGGTAACCTGGACTTTCTCTGCACGTCCACCAGTTGAGAGGTGGCAACGTGTGAACGCTGTACGTGTTTTTTTTCCAGCACTGGATGTAAGCCTGAGAAGTTGTTTAGAAAATGCTGCACTACCAGGTTCATCACATGGTCCAGTCAAGTTATGTGTGTGAGAATGCTGAAGTGGAGGGCTGCCAGCAGGTTGGTCCCATTGTCACACTCTTTGACATCTGGCCAAGGTGGGCTTTTAAAGTCAGCAGATGGTGGGAGTTCATGTGACTGTTCATATATATTGTGTTGAGGTTGTTTCTGTTCATGCCATGTTTTAAATGCTCACTGTAAATCTTACAGATGACTACTCTTCTGTCATCACATGTAGTTTCAAAGAAAGCCTAAGCTGCACAAGTCTTTTGAGCAGACCTAGCTGTGGGCATGATGTTTTTGCTGCTGGTGATGGTACAGCCCTTATATTTGTCTGAGACACCCTACTCCTTGTCTTATCATGGTAGTGCCCCACAATGTCTGCCTCTCCCTTCCCCTTCTGCAAAGTGCAATTATGACCCTCCCTGTCTGTCCATGTTGGATCAAGCAGCTCTCATCTTCCATCTCCTCTCTCTCTATGATGTCCATCTTCTTCTGAGTGAACTCTATGTGACAGTGAAGCCTGGGAGCTAGCAACACAATTTTCACATCCCCCTGACTACACATTGCCCACCCTCATCTTCCTCTTTGGAGGAAAAAAATGGTTTGGCATCAGTGCATTCAATGTCTAGGTCTTTTCCCTTTGGTTGTTTACCTGCAACTGGGAGGAAGGGGCAGGCTGTGTCATCCACTCTATGACCAGTTCTGCATGCTGCCAATGTTAAGCACGGGCAGAACCACAAAGGAATGATAGTCAGCTTGCCTCGCCTCCTGCAAAATGTGGAGCTGTTGCTTCATTGGGAGTCGCTTGAATTTCAACTTGGCCCATCCTCTACCACCTCTACTACCATCTACGTCATGTCCCTTACTCCTTGCTTACTACATTTTTACTGTAAATTTATTTTTCCTTTAGGTTGTTGAAAGTTCACTTTTTAGTGTAGTTTTATGCAACTTTTCTGCTAACTGTGTAGTTTGCATAAAAAAGCGGCCAGCTGCATACAGCCTTCAAGTAATTTGTAGTGGCTGAACTGGCAACCTTGAGGCTGCTGACGTGTACTGTATGGGTTTGCTGTTTCTCTGTTCGGTTTTCTTTATTTTTCATATTAACAAAAAAGCCCCACCAACTAAATAAGTCACAATCCTTGGGATTTTGCAAAAATCAGGACGATTTTATCACTCAGCCGATCAAGGTGGGCAACCCTCTTAGTGAATCAGAAGAAAGAGTCGAAGGCAGATATAATAAAAAAAATGTTTCTATTTTGTTGTGGTAGCAAACATTTTAAAAGTGATAACATATCCATAACCATAAGGTTATGTATAGAGGAAGAAAACATACCCTTGCATGCCCCCCAAAGTTACCTTGTAAACTGACACACTGGGTTAAAAAGACATATAACTTGATGCTTCTGTGGCCTAATGCAAGATCTATATTTGGAGTAGGAAGCCGAAAGGTCTCTGGATCCCCTAAAGCAGAGGTCCCCAACTCCAGTCCTCAGGGACCACCAACAGGTCATGTTTTCAGGATCTCCTATAGTAAGAACACCTGTGGCAATGTCTGAGGCACCAACAATAATTACATCACCTGTGCAATACTGAGGAAATCCTGAAAACATGACCTGTTGGCGGTCCCTGAGGACTGGAGTTGGGGAACCCTGCCCTAAAGCACCAGGGCCCAAGTATGACTTCTACCTCTGCATTATTTACAGCTGCATTCCTGCCATCTATTTTTGACCCTAGAAAATCATATCCTCATGTGCTTACACGGGACCTTTGACATGGGATGGAATTACACCATAGGATGTAGCCAAATCCACAACTACAGAATTCCACACCAAAATCTGCAGGTCTAACTGTGGATCTTAATGTGGAGTTGTAGGCAGGCTTTAAATCATTATCAATTCTGCATCAAAATCCACAAGTAGCTTGCAGATTCTTGTGCGCAGTTTATTTCGGCTTGTGGTGTGTTGTGTGGGCTTTATCATCCTATCGGAATAGTCCCTAAGATAATTCAAGACCAAGAAGCTTCTCTGGGCATATATCTGTTAAGTTGAAAGTATAATGTCTGTTGCATATTTCATTATAAAACCCTCCTACACCTACTGGGAATTATGTAAGGATCTGTGTGCCTTTTAGGCCGCCTGCACACAAGCGGAAATCCCGCCGCGGGATTTCCGCCGCTGAAAGTTTGCATAGGAGTGCATTAAAATACGCACTCCTATGCAGACGGCCGCGGTTTGGCCGCGCGAAATCTCGCGCGGCAAACAAACCGCGGCATGTCCTAATTTTCTGCGGGGCACGCACTCACCCGGCCGCCGGCTCCGGTCTGCGCGGCAGCCGGCACATGAAAGAGCCGGGGCAGCCAGGCGCGGGTGAGTACGCGCTCGTCCCTGCAGGCGCTCAGGTCGGATCGCGCGGCGAGAATTCTTGCTGCCGGATCCGACCCGCTCGTCTGCAGGCGGCCTTAAGTCAGTGTTGCTGATGTTTCTGTTTGAGTATTGTATTTTGAAAATGTGTTATATTAAACTCTAAAAGGTCAGCAGAAGTCTAAAAATTTTCTGTATGTTAAGATAACATATTGCTAAACTAATCCTTCCTTTTATATAGTATAGCCTTAAAGCAGTAGTCGCAATTTTACAAGCCTTTGGATAAGGGATTTAGTGTTTAATTGGTGGGGATTCGACAAATGGCACCTCTTCTGTTATTGAGGATGGAGATCCTGTATTCCCTGAAGCCATTTCATTCATCCCTGTATAACCGCCAAAGAGAAGCCAAGTAAGGCTGACTTTACACTAGCTTTTTTCACAGATCCTGCTCTACAAAAATACAGAACTGTGCAAAATGAAAGCGAAGCAAAAATGAAAGCATTATTTCCTAATTATTTTTGGCAGATCCGTCAAATTGATCCCTAAAAAAAACCTGAAATTATGCTCTGTTCATTTCCGTTTCACTATCATTTTTCAGCCTTTTAAAAGGATCCATTTTTTTGTACTGCTTGGCTTTTTTATCTACCCCCCCTTCCCACACATATTTGCTATTTCAGCCGCACTTAAGCGGCGCTGCTGATTAGAGCCACCTGATTGGCTCTTCGGCACCACGTGACTACACTGCGTGCACGCAGATTGACTTAAGCAGCCGTGCACTACACACTACAGTTAAGCAGCCGTGCACGATGAGCCGTGCTAACCCTAAACCTAACCCTAAACGTAACCCTAAACCCTATCCCCCCGCGGGTCTTGTGAAGTAGCACTCGTGCACATCTCCAAAGGGGGGTCTGTGCATGGCTGTTTAAGTGTAGTGTGTAGTGCATGGCTGCTTAACTGTAGTGCACGGCTGCTTAAGGCAATCCACGTGCATGCAGTGTAGTCACGTGGTGCCGAAGACCCAATCAGGTGGCTCTAATCAGCAGCGCCGCTTAAGTGCAGCTGAAATACCAAATATGCCCCCCCCCCATTGTCTCCTGCCCTCTGCACATGTTCAGAAAGTAAAAACAGATGAAAATGGAAGCGCACAGCGGTTGCCCTTTAGTTCCAGTATGAAAAACGGAAAGGAATGTAAAATTGAGAAATGGATTGAAATTGAAGATCCTCAGTTTTAATGCATTTTTATAGGCATAAAAACTGAAACCTTTTGTTTCTGTTTTGCTACTCCCATGATAGAACAAATAGACGAAAAGCAAATGGCCAAATAGTGTGAAATGGTCCTTGGCAAATAGTGTGAAATGGCCCTTATTTACTCGGCTAATTTCAGCAGTGATACTGAGGTGAATGGAGTTCAGCGCATATGCTCAGTCAGCGCTCACTACATAAAGGGAGACAAAGGATCCCCATTCTCATGATTGTTTGCCACTTCCCAAGAAACATTTATCTTGTATATTGTGAATAGGGGTAAGTGTGCAAATTGGGATGCCTCTTTAAGACCTGATATATCACTGGAGGGCAAGATGACCAGACTAAGACTCATGTATTTTGGCCATGTAATACAAGAAGAGTCGGAAAAAAAACTATAATGCTTGGGCAGACCAGTGACAAATGAAGACATGGCCACCAAAGAACATGATGGCTTCATACTATCAAAGCTGATACTGGCATGAATATTACACAACTGAAAGAAGCAGTAAAAAATAAAAAAAACATGGAGGGAACTCGCCTTTAGGGTCACCGAGGGGCGTGAACGACTAAACGGCTAACAATAACAACATGACATGCACATTTTTGTCTTTTCCTTCCCTTTACAATACGTCTGTAAAGAATAATTTTTCTAGTCTTGCTGTGTGCTTGAGTGTCACCTAGTGTGATATGAGATAGTAACATAGTATGTTAGCCTGAAGGGAGACAACTTCCATCTAGCTCAGCCTGTTTCCAACCCCCTTTGCTGATCCAGAGGAAGGCAAAAAAAACCCAAAACAATGAGGCAGAAGCCACTTAGCCCTTTTGAAGGAATAAATTCCTTCCCAACTCCATAATGGCAGTCAGAATAATACCTGGATCACTGTTTGAAAATTCCTACCTGACTCCAAGACCCGGATCAACAACCCCGCTAGTTATTTAGTGCTTATACCCTGTAATATCGTAAGGCTCTAGAAAGACGTCTAGTCCCCATTTAAACTCCTCTATCGATTTTGCCATCACTAAGGGGGAGTAATATTTACTGCTTCAGTCTAAGCTGACATGGTAGGAAGTGAAGTACTTTTTCAAGCATATGCAATGAGCCTACAGTCAGGAAAAGGTGAACTATAGGCTACAGGAAGATGAGGTTTTCTCCTAATCACATATAGTATATACTTTTTACTAATCCTTTTGCTTTCATTTATTGGTGATTCTGCATATTAGTGTAATATAGAAATAGTTATTGAATTAGCATTATATAAAAACTCCACATTCCATGCTACTGTATATAATAGTTTTGTAGTGCAGGCCTAATAGAATACCTTTATAAACATGCATAGTGTGCTTGGAAATGCTAAAACTACTTACCAAGTTGAGATCATACAACAGTATCTGCTGTGTTTTATAGAAACTAAAGTACCAGCCATGATAAACGTATCATCATAAGAGCGTTTAAAATCGGGGATTTGCATCATATATTAAAGTAGCACTTTAAGGATTTCAGTTATACTGATAAACTGACTGTCTCAATTAACACCTGGGATATAAACCCATAGAGGAAAAATTAGCAATTTGCATGGAGTTATTATGAGTTTGTCTTTCCATTACTAGTGATGTATCTAGGGCAACCTATTTGCTTTCAGGTTAGTAGTATTCCCTGTACAATTCATTTAATCTGACATATTTTAGCACTTCATTTCCACCCCAACACTGCTTTGAATTAGTATTTATTGTACTTTAAATGAGACAATACATTTTAGTCCTTGCATTTTAATAAGTCTATCTTTCAAGTTGATTACATCCAGAAATACTAATTATGCCTTAAGCTGAGCAATTATTTAGTAACTCAATGCTGGATTTTACTTATTATATACTGCACATTCTAATAATGATGATATGGATTAGCTTGATTGATTTGAATATGTTGCCAGCATCTCTTTCTTCTGTATGGGATTTTTCAGTATATGGGTATTATCACACAGGACATAGATACTGTAATAGCTAAGTGGATGAGATCCGAAAAATATCATCCACATGGTGCAGAAGAATTCTGTGCAGAATCCATAGTATAAGTGAAATATGCTGCAGATTTTAACTCCACAGCATGTCAATTTATGCTACGGATTTTAACTATTGCAATGCAATGGTTGAAAGGTATGGCATATCTGCATCAAAATCCATGGCAACATCTGCACCATCTTAGTATGATGTGGATTTGACCACTGCAGAATAGCTGAGTATTTGCTGTTGATTTTGCGCTGTGTAAAGTCTGCAGTGTGTACACCCTGTTTAAACATACCCTATGAGTCCAGAGTATAATAGCGTGTCTTTAGTTGAGTCATTGTTTTAGTTACTTGTACTTAATTCTTTTAATTTGCCGTTCTTTCAATTCATTTAAATAGGTGTTTATTAAAACCCATTCTTTTCTTCTGCTTTAAAAATGTCATTTGGATCATTTGATAATGAAAAACAAATTCAATTCACTTAAAATGTTCTTTGATTATTGTATATTGTTCTATGTATATCGTATGCTTTTGTATATTTATTGTATGGGGCACAAATTACTTGGGGGAAAGTTCAGAAGTAATGGCAGAAAATATTTTACTGAAAGAGTAGTAGATGCTTGGCACAAAACGTTCAGCAGACATAATTGGAAAATGAGCAGTATGTGAATCTTAGCATACCTGCCATACCCCTACAATAAAAAGGATATAATCGAAGAACTAATTAGATGGACCATGCAGTCTTCTTGTGTCATCAGTTTTCTATATTTCTGTGTATTTATTGTATTTCTTTGTGTTTTATTCTATGTTCTGAGTAAGAGAATTGAAAAACCTTTGGGTGCCTCCATAGGACATTAGAGGCATGTGTTGGTAAATATAGTCCTATAGACGCCTATGGATGCCCTGTGACAGCTTTGAACAATCCAGAGCTTGTACATCACCGTAATTCAGTAGTGTACATGAAGGTTATGTGGCTTTCTCTGACAACCCTCTGTATTTTACAAACGGTCAGCATGAAATGCCTGCTATTACAGCCCTATAGAGTTGTCACTCCCCCAACTCTCGATTGATTATACAGTAGAACATTGCTCAATAGATAATTCCATATAAGGCATTAGCCACTCAAAAGGCAGGGAAATTGAGTGACAGCATGAGCAGCTATTTCCTGTTGTGAAGTTTTGTAAACAGGGAAGAAAGAAATAGATATACCAAAAGCAGGCTAGAAAGGCCATATAGGCAATACAACATAAGATAACATCTCATGGTTTAACTTTTCACATAATGTGTATTGTTTTTTGCACACATATTCCTTGTGTTGACAATATATTTTAAGCTAGAATATTGCCAGGGGTTAATAGAAGTTTGAACTGCTGTAGGTTATTATTAAATTTATACATCTTGTCATTGGGTAATTGAACGAACCAAACTTTATCAGGAGCAAATTTTATTTAAATTGCTTTCTTATAGTGTTCAGAGTACCTTGTAGTGCGTAATAATATTTTCCTGCAGCGTATATTTGGGAGTAGGGTTTTAATTAAAATGAAGACTGCTGTAACATTTGCCTCGTAGCAAAATCATTGATTGGTTTACCTTTTGACAAAAGCTATCAGCATTTTGAGTGCAAACCAATTACTTAAACAGTGATTAGGTATAGCATTATATTAATGTCTACGTAATATAGAGCTCAGTATGGTATGTATTGCTAGAATGGCTTGAGGCAATTCTTGTTCTATTGGTTATTACTTGATATAAAACAATTAGGCATTGGGAAAAAACTTATTTTCCAAGAAATCCTAATAGCATTGGAGATTATTTCAAGCATAGTCATTTTGCCATATGACAACATATTGGTATGTAGAAAGGCGGCTGTTTATTCAAAATTATGAGGGTAGAAAATCCACAAAATAGATATATCCGACTCTATCAAAAAACATCTACCGCTTTATTCAAACAACATAAAAATATATCAGAACATGGTGCAATAACAGATCTATATAATTAAAACTTGTGTAATTATTGTTCACAGCATTACGGTCATGCAAAAATAAAATAAAGCATGCTCTATTTTTCTGCATATTTGCGCATCAAAGGTCCTCATAGAAATCAGTGGGGAGTACACAAATGTGCATGTAATATGCAAGGAGATGTGTGAACGACTATGGAATTCTACTGGAAAAAGTGATTATCAATTTCAATCAGTGCGTCTTTGTTTGCGGCACGCAAATGAACATACTTTGCGAGCGCAAAAAGTACAGTAAAATACAATGATGCACATGCAAATAAGCATTGTTCATTCCACCAATGGGCAGTGCTCAGGCATGCTCAAACACACTTATGCTCGTGTGAAGGGGGCCTAAGGGCAGACATCCGGGGGACATGAGCGGGGTTGGGCTACTCTTGTAAGCATGTTTTATTTAAGATTTTACACATGGATTGGTGCTGACCATTTTCCTCTGCAGAATTTAAAGAGCCACTGTGTTTTTCCATAAAATATTTTGCTGCAGCAGATAAATGTTTATTTTGCAATACCCAAAATATGTTCAGACTGGTTTTTAGTTTTCTGGACATGCAACCTATGTATATGCAGTTGATCATATAAATAACATGGTGAGTGTTTCAATTTATACAATTCTTAATTTCAAAAGATTCTTTTTTACCATTAGCAAAACAAAATGTTTTTTGTTTTGTCAGCGATTTCATGTCCTGACATTTGAAGAAACCTTTTTGGGGCAGCCAAGTTTTATCTTTTTTGTTCATTTTATAGGCTCTTGGGGGCAAAATGTCTCTCAAAGTTCTACCTCTTTTGGCTACACATTTTACACTATCTTATAAAATTACCCATACACCCTCAAAGCTCCAACAAAACCAGCTGTGTACTAACAGGCCATAATTATGAGGTCAATGATGTCAAAGTTGTTAATAGAGTTTTCATCCCTATTAGCACACCTTATGGAGTATGAATAATGAAGGTTGAGAGGGTGAGGTCCAGACCACTACACTAACTCTAATTGACAATAGTGAATATTTCTATCTGCCATGTTAAAATATGTGAAGTTCAAACATAATTTCCCGCTAAAGTCTATCACTGACACCATCATCAAGCTAAGGGACAAAATATGAGTGGTCCTGTGATTCAGCAAAACATGCTTAGGGTGTCAGTTAGCTTGGTTCGTACTTCAATTTTTTTTCTTAGTATTTAGGCCATGCCCCCTATCATGCGAAGCTATGCTCCCTTGTTGTTAATCTCTGTCCCTTTTTAAGACTTGCTGAAAAAAGTGTCTAAAGGTATTTAAAACACTTCATAAATGTGGTGCACAGCATGTTAGACCGTTTGTTGCAATTTCTGCAAGAAAGCTTGCACATATTAATTATAGATGAGCGAGTATATTCGCTAAAGGCAATTGCTCGAGCGAGCATTGCCTTTAGCGAGTATCTCCCCCGCTCGAGACTGCAGGTTCGGGTGCCGGCAGCGGGCACGGAGCTGCGGGGGAGAGCGGGGCGGTACGAACGGGAGATCTCTCTCTCCCTCTCTCCCCCCCCGCTCCCCCCTGCTGACAGCCGCTACTCACCGCTCCCCCGCGCCGCCACCTGAACCTGCAGTCTCGAGCGGGGAAGATACTCGTTAAAGGCAATGCTCTCTCGAGCAATTGGCTTTAGCGAGTATACTCGCTCATCTCTAATATTAATCCTTTCCAATCCACTGTCTGACCTCTGAAGACATTATGAATTGAGGCTGTACAGCTCAGATGTTGGAAGACATCTGTCGGGGTTCTCTTACTGTATATTGTCAGCCTCTCTGCTGTCGGAGCCTATCCGATGTGTCACCTCATGCAGTACTGGCTTTAGCCAGCATATAGCGCCATTGTATAACGGCAGAAAAAGAGTATGCCCCCCTAGGAAAACCAGGATACAAATTGGATTGGAAAGGCTTAATATTAAATCTGCCCCTATATGTTTGAAGATGATGAGACAGTGCTATACATGCCTGTTCATGAAGTATACAGAAATATAATTCCTCTACATCACAGGACAACTATCTATATTCTTTTAGCCATATACATTTATCCAGACTCTTGAAAACTTTCTTGCTATCATTTAAATAGCCAGGTACATGCTTGAGGAATGGTTGTACAAGATTGTTCATCCAGGAACTGAGTCTCTCGTTGAGACCCAGTGCCGGAGATGATAGGATGCAATGGTGGAAAGAACTTACTTTTGTAAGTTTAAAGGGGTTTTACCAGAATTTCTTGTTATCCCTTATCCACAGGATAGAAAACAACTTGCTGATCGTGGGGGTCTCACCACTGATATCCCCACCTATCTTGAGAACGGGACTACCGTCTCAGCAGGGAGATACCCACCAATCAGCTATCTAGCCCCATCCTGTGGATAGGGAATAACTTGTTATTCTGGTAAAACCCCTTTAAGCATCGGCATAACCAAGTGCTCAGGAAGCTGATACACTCTGTTTTTTCTATTTTAATTAAAAATACCCGCTGATAAACCCTCTTGCATTAGAGTAGTATCAAGTCTAATAAAAAAGTTAATACACAAACAGGTGTCATTTTCTTCAAACCAAATAGTAGAAATTAAAATCAGATTAAGGATATATTCTACAAATATTTACCTGTCTTGATGCAAGATAAACTTTTTAACTGCATTTTACAGGATAGTGTAAAATGTGTAGCCAAAAGAGCGAGAGACTTGGGAGATTTTCTGTCCTCAAGGGACTACAAAATGGCCATCAAAGATAAAACTTAGCCCTCCCAGAAGGGGTTCTTTACATATGGAACATGTATTGTAACATTAGTCAATACACTGGCAAAACAGAAAATCTTCTGTTCTGGTGGTAAAAAAAATGTAAACCTGTCTGTCTAAACATAGATTGGACAATGTGATTTATTATATATCTATTAGAATCTCCATATGAATACGTTTCATACATATGTATCTGCTTGCTGTATTTATGGATACACATCTGTGAGAGTAAAGGACCATTTAGACAACGATTATCTCTCAAAATTTGCTCAAAAGCTATCTTTTGAGTGATAACCGTTGAGCCTAAATGCTCTGCATCGTGCACTTTTCATGCACTATTCATTCATTGCTGATTTTTAGCAAGCTAAAAATCAGCGATGACTCTTATTAGCACCACATGCTGAGTTCTCAGCGGAATACTGCTGATGGCATTCTTTCAGTTGGTATCCCGCTCAGACTTCTCAACAGGATACCAGCTGAAAGCTCCGAGAACAAAGCAGCTGTTTGCATGTATAAAACAGTTGCTGTTCTCTGAGCTGTCAGTGGTGTCCCACTCCACATTCATTTAACTCTTAAGTAGCTAATTAGCTACTTAAGAGTTAATGCAAAGATGATCGCTCAAAACTGGCACTCAAGCGGTCTTTTGAGTGAGCATCTTTCAGTGTAAATGGGGCTTTACAAATAAATTTGAGTGAATATGCCTTTAAGAACTGCATTCTTTCCTGACTGGTTCATCTGTCTTAAAATATTTTGTATGTTACCTTACAAATTATGCTGTGAACAAGAACATGCAGGCATCTGTTAATTGACCATATTGTGAAATGTTTATGTTTTTATAATTGAATTGAAGATTTTTGTGGGTAATGCTGGATTTATCTATTTTGTGTTTGTACAAAGTATTGATTTTTGTTAATGCCAATTTAGAAATGCCATCATTTAGCCAAGCTCTGAGTGTTTATTACATCAATCTAGTATTTTAATTATTCATATATTGTAATTTCTCTAAAACTTGAAATTGGTGCACTTTACACATTTTATATTAACCTTAGCATAACCCGACCCTTTAAATTATTTGTGGAAAATATATTGATGATTATATAATGTTGCCCACAATCCTAATAGCAAAGTTAAGGGTTTAGTTTTGAGTGGGCAGGTGTTAAGTCCAACTCCAATTACTGTAGTGCAGGTTAGCAGAAAATTGGTTGACCAAGAAGCAAAGTAAAGAAGCAAAAAGGGCAGATATATCTATTTTGCCAGTTTCAGATGTTATGCCTCATAAAGGTGAGTCAAAACTCTATTGTTACTCAGTAACCCCATTAAAAACTGGCAAACACAAACATTTTGGGTTGCAGATCATTTTATATAGATAAACTACCTCTGAGTGGATGCTAGCATAGGATCTCACTTTACTCATTACTTTAATGTTTTTATTAGAAACATTGTTTGATAAGTTAAATTTATTTTAAAGCTAGGAAAGGAATATTCTTTTTTTATAACTCCCAAATTGACTTATGGACTAGCACTAATAGTAAGAAGCTGCTTAATTCGGCAGTGTGGCCCTTACCTTCTTGGTTCCTGTACTGCTACACAGGTTGCACATATGATGCAGTATATCTGCCCCTTATCACTATTATAACAGTAAAAAACAAAAGAAAGTCTATGGAATATACAGTGATCAGATCCACATTGACCATAATAAAAAAGAGTGACTATAAAATATCTGCTACTTATCTTGTTCCACGTTGAATGCACTGCACGTCAAGAAACTGTCTCTAATGCAAACAGAATGTACATAGCATGTGATCAGGATTATTGCTGAGCTGCCCAGCTCTATCTTGTAATGCCTAGGATACAGTATAATGGGATAAACTGGTGCATGGATAATTCAAGAGTAAAAAAAAGTAGAATAATGTTTACAGCTTGTTGCAGTTTGATAAATCCATTGTATTAATTATGTTCTATTATACTATAACAAGAAGTTATAAAATAAGCATACGCTTAGGGTGAATTTCTTAAAAACAATTCATTTGGTAATTTAAACTCTCTTAGTTCAGTAATGTGGTGCCTCAGCGTCGAACATTATTTCAATTATTCAGATGCGGAATTTCATGAAGTAAAGTAATCCGAAAAACACCAAATCCTCTATAATGAATTTTCAGCAGTGTCTCGTCTTTTACGTTTAAAACATCAATTAAGTTGCAGCACAAACAGTTCCTCATAAAACAGAGCAATCAAGAACTAAGGTTATATCAGTCAAGAAAAACTAACGAGCAACTTTCCAGTGAGTTGTTAGAATGAAGAAAGGAAGGTTAAAATAAAAGTATAGAGTCAAAATAAATATGTTAATAGTGTGAAGGCGATGAAAGATGAAGAAAGTAACCGGGTTAATGATCTGGCAGTACAGTTAAAGAAGATAATAGAAATGTATGTGCTTTTACAGTTTCATCGTACTCCAGTAGTAAACTGGAGCTTAGTGCCGAAAAAGCAAAGCTACATATTAAACGAAACACTGCCCAATCAATGTTTTCATCTAACCTGAGAGAATTTAGTTGATGATCATATTAAAATGTTGGATGTTAAGACATTCCAGTTATTTGAACTATAATAATGTAAAGTTTTGTGATGTTTCTTAACTTTTTACTTAATCACATTGTATTCACTACAGGTCCCTAATAGAGATGAGCGAGCACCAAAATGCTCGGGTGCTCGTTACTCGAGTCGAACTTCCCGCGATGCTCGAGGGTTCGTTTAGAGTAACGAACCCCATTGAAGTCAATGGGCGACTCGAGCATTTTTGTATATCGCCGATGCTCGCTAAGGTTTTCATTTGTGAAAATCTGGGAAATTCAAGAAAGTGATGGGAACGACACAGAAACGGATAGGGCAGGCGAGGGGCTACATGTTGGGCTGCATCTCAAGTTCCCAGGTCCCACTATTAAGCCACAATAGCTGCAAGAGTGGCCCCCCCCCCAACAATTTTTACTTCTGAAAAACCCTCATTAGCAAGGCATACCTTAGCTAAGCACCACACTACCTCCAACAAAGCACAATCACTGCCTGCATGACACTCCGCTGCCACTTCTCCTGGGTTACATGCTGCCCAACCCCCCCCCCCGCACTACCCAGTGTCCACAGCGCACACCAAAGTGTCCCTGCGCAGCCTTCAGCTGCCCTCATGCCACACGCTGGCCTCATAGCCACACCACCCTCATGTCTATTTATAAGTGCGTCTGCCATGAGGAGGAACCGCAGGCACACACTGCAGAGGGTTGGCAGGGCCAGGCAGCGACCCTCTTTAAAAGGGGCGGGGCGATAGCCCACAATGCTGTACAGAAGCAATGAGAACTCCAATCCTGTGCCACCTCCGTCAGGAGCTGCAAACGTGGGCATACCAATGGGGAATGCATGTGCCACACAGTATTCATTCTGTCAAGGTGTCGCATAGCTCAATCCACACTGCAAGGGGAAAGCCGTCAGCGCTCTGCCCCCTACCCAAGTCAGTCAGTGCCTTTGTGCCAGACAGGTCAAACACCGCAATGGGAACTAAGTTTGCACCAACAGCATAGGTGGGTCCTAGGAAACCCAAGACATGAACAAAAAATTGATCTGAGCGGCCAAACATGGCAGACTTGCACCGCGCCCACGGCATAGGCCTTGGCCCACAGATTCAGCAATCCTAGGCTGGAAGCGGACTTTCACTGCACCCAGGACATAGGCCTCTGCACAAACCCTCAGCAATCGCGTGCCTACAGCGGACTCCAATGCTAGCGTAGCTGCGCACGTCTCATTAGCGCTGTATTGCTCCTGTAGTTTGTCCCAATGCAGTGCCCCGGATAGTAGAGCTAATGTCAGATTAAATACAGCTGGGCTTTGGCCCACACTGCATGCCCCAGTCAGACTGGGGTTTTTTATAAGTAGACACAGGCAGGTACAACTCCGTGTGTACCGACAGCATGGGTGGGTCCCAGGAAGCCACCGGTGTTACATAAATAAATCCCATTGCATTGTCCAGCACAGCTGAGGTAATGTCAGATTAAATGCAGGTGGGCTTCAGCCCACACTGCATGCCCCAGTCTGACCGGGGTTT
Organism: Eleutherodactylus coqui; assembly: GCF_035609145.1. Classification (NCBI taxonomy): domain Eukaryota; kingdom Metazoa; phylum Chordata; class Amphibia; order Anura; family Eleutherodactylidae; genus Eleutherodactylus; species Eleutherodactylus coqui. Next base: position 177,537,274 of record NC_089843.1, on the reverse strand, counting down.
TTAATACATAGACACAGGCAGGTACAAATCCCTAATGTGAAGTCCGTGTGGACCCAAAGCATGGGTGGCTCCCTGGAACCCACCGGCGGTACATAAATGTATCCCATTGCAGTGCCCTGCTCAGCAGAGCTAACGTCAGATACAATACAGGTGGGCTTCGGCCCACAGTGCATGCCCCAGTCAGACTGGTAATATGTACCTTAACAGTAACCGCGTTGGTGGGAATGTGGTGGCGACTGCGGACCTAGTAGCGCGGTTTTATTTAGTTGGTTTTCGGAATGTGGCCAGGATTAAGTGGGCCGTGGCGGGGGGATGGTGGGGGGGCTCTCTTGTTGTGTCGTTAAAGGTGAAATTCTTTGACTGCCACCAGACGGACCAGTGCAAAGGTATTTGCCAAGAATGTTTTCTTTCATTGTTGGAGGAGGAGGGGGATGTTTTTGAGGCACTACGTGTCCTCTCCACGTGTCCGTGGTTATATGCACCTTAACAGTAACCGCATTGGTGGGAAATGGCCTCGCCACCATCATGTCTTTGGGAAGCCTCCGTTTCCACACCCCAGTGACATAGCATTAGCAGCGGTATAGGCAGAGCCCAGAATTAGTAACATTTCAGCGGTAGCATTAGGGACAGGCCCCAGTAACATATCACTGGCAGCATTATAGGGGGAGCACAGTATTAGTTCCATTTCAGTAGTAGTAGCAGTCCAGACAGGCCCCAGTAACAATTCCGAAGCAGCAGTATAGGGGGGAGCACAGTATTAGAATTCCATTTCAGTAGTAGTAGCAGTCAAGACAGGCCACAGTAACATTCCCGTTGCAGCAGTTTAGGGAGATAAGTCTCTTTCACATTTCAGTAGTTGCAGTATAGACAAGGCCCCAGTTACATTTATGTAGCAAAAGTGTAGGCCAACCCCACACACCTTGCTGAACCATGAGTGCAGGCGAAGCCCATAAAAATTACTAGGATTACACTGTAGGCGAGGGCCCCAAAAAATTGGTGTACCAACAGTACTAATGTACCTCAGAAAAATTGCCCATGCCCAACCAAGAGGGCAGGGGAAACCCATTAATCGCTTAGCTTACTGTGGCTTAATTTGTAGCTAGGCCTGGAGGCAGCCCACTTAAAAATTGGTTCAGGTGCAAGTTTCAACGCTTTAATGCGAATTGAAACGTATAAACATTGTTTACAAAAAGTAATATGACTGAGCTTTGTGGGCCTAAGAAAAATTGCCCGTTCGGCGTGATTACGTGAGGTTTCAGGAGGAGGAGGAGGAGCAGGAGGAGGAGGATGAATATAATACACAGATTGATGAAGCTAAAAGGTCCCCGTTTTTTATGGTGATAGAGAACGATGCTTCTATCCGCGGGTGCAGCCCACGTATTGTTTAGGTACCGCTGGTGGAGAAGACAAGTCTGGGGAAATCCAGGCTTTGTTCATCTTTATGAGTGTAAGCCTGTCGGCACTGTCAGTTGACAGGCGGGTACGCTTATCCGTGATGATTCCCCCAGCCGCATTAAACACCCTCTCTGACAAGACGCTAGCCGCAGAGCAAGCAAGCACCTCCAGGGCATACAGCGCGAGTTCAGGCCACGTGTCCAGCTTCGACACCCAGTAGTTGTAGGGAGCAGAGGCGTCACGGAGGATGGTCGTGCGATCGGCTACGTACTCCCTTACTATCCTTTTACAGTGCTCCCGCCGACTCAGCCTTGACTGGGGAACGGTGACACAGTCTTGCTGGGGAGCCATAAAGCTGGCAAAGGCCTTGGAGAGTGTTCCCCTGCCTGCGCTGTACATGCTGCCTGATCTCCGCGCCTCCCCCTGCTACCTGGTCCTCGGAACTGCGCCTTCTGCCACTAGCGCCGTCGGATGGGAATTTTACCATCAGTTTGTCCACCAGGGTCCTGTGGTATAGCATCACTCTCGAACCCCTTTCCTCTTCAGGTATGAGAGTGGAAAGGTTCTTCTTATACCGTGGGTCGAGCAGTGTGTACACCCAGTAATCTGTAGTTGCCAGAATGCGTGTAACGCGAGGGTCACGAGAAAGGCATCCTAACATGAAGTCCGCCATGTGTGCCAGGCTACCTGTACGCAACACATGGCTGTCCTCACTAGGAAGATCACTTTCAGGATCCTCCTCCTCCTCCTCAGGCCATACACGCTGAAAGGATGACAGGCAAGCAGCATGGGTACCCTCAGCAGTGGGCCAAGCTGTCTCTTCCCCCTCCTCCTCATGCTCCTCCCCCTCCTCCTCCAAAATGCGCTGAGATAGACATGAGGGTGCTCTGACTATCCAGCGACATACTGTCTTCCCCGCCTCCGTTTCCGAGCGCAAAGAGTCTGCCTTTATGCTTTGCAGGGAATTTCTCAAGAGGCATAGCAGAGGAATGGTGACGCTAATGATTGCAGCATCGCCGCTCACCATCTGGGTAGACTCATCAAAGTTTCCAAGGACCTGGCAGATGGAGGAGGAGGAGAAGGAGGGTGGTTTAGTGGAGGAAGCATACACCGCCGCAGATACCACCACCGAGCTGGGGCCCTCAATTTTGGGGGTGGGTAGGATGTGAGCGGTCCCAGGCTCTGACTCGGTACCAGCCTCCACTAAATTCACCCAATGTGCCGTCAGGGAGATATAGTGGCCCTGCCCGCCTGTGCTTGTCCACGTGTCCGTTGTTAAGTGGACCTTGGCAGTAACCGCGTTGATGAGGGCGCGTACAATGTTGCGGGAGACGTGGTCGTGCAGGGCTGGGACGGCACATCGGGAAAAGTAGTAGCGACTGGGAACCGAGTAGCACGGGGCCGCCGCCGCCATCATGTTTTTGAAAGCCTCCGTTTCCACAAGCCTATACGGCACCATCTCCAGGCTGATCAATTTGGCTATGTGCACGTTTTACGCTTGAGCGTGCAGGTGCGTGGCGGCGTACTTGCGCTTGTGCTCAAACAGTTGCGCTAGCGACGGCTGGACGCTGCATTGAGAGACATTGCTGGATGGGGCTGAGGACAGCGCAGGTGAGCGTGTGGGTGCAGGCCGGGAGACGGTCGTGCCTGTGTCCTGAGAGGGGGGTTGGATCTCAGTGGCAGGTTGGGGCACAGGGGGAGAGGCAGTGGTGCAAACCGGAGGCGGTGAACGGCCTTCGTCCCACCTTGTGGGGTGCTTGGCCATCATGTCTGCGCATGCTGGTGGTGGTGAGGCTGGTGGTGGTGGCTCCCCGGCTGATCTTGGCGCGACAAACCTTGCACACCACAGTTCATCGGTCGTCTGCACTCTCAGTGAAAAACTGCCAGACCTTTGAGCACCTCGGCCTCTGCAGGGTGGCATGGCGCGAGGGGGCGCTTTGGGAAACAGTTGGTGGATTATTCGGTCTGGCCCTGCCTCTACCCCTGGCCACCGCACTGCCTCTTTCAACCTGCCCTGCTGCTGCACTTGCCTCCCCCTCTGAAGACCTGTCCTCAGTAGGCTTAGCAAACTAGGTGGGGTCAGTCACCTCATCGTCCAGCTGCTCTTCCTCCGAATCCTCTGTACGCTCCTCCCTCGGACTTACTGCCCTTACTACTACCTCACTAATAGACAACTGTGTCTCATTGTCATCATCATCCTCACCCACTGAAAGCTCTTGAGATAGTTGCCGGAAGTCCCCAGCCTCATCCCCCGGGAACTTTCCAAAGGTTGGGCATCGGTCACGACAAACTCCTCCGGTGGGAGAGGAACGATTGCTGCCCAATCTGGGCAGGTGCCCGAGAACAGTTCCTGGGAGTCTGCCTGCTCCTCAGAATGTGTCATTTTCATGGAGTGAGGAGGCTGGGAGGAAGGAGGAGCAGCAGCCAGAGGATTCAGAGTTGCAGCTGTGGACGGCGTAGAAGACTGGGTGGTCGATAGATTGCTGGATGCACTTTCTGCCATCCACGACAGGACCTGCTCACACTTGTGAGATGAATCTGGGGACCCCAGAAACTTGCCTCTCTCCTAATCCCGCAGCAGTCGGCTGCAATACACCTGGACCAGGAGCTTGGCCTGTGCCCACACCCTGACTTGGGCCTCCGCGTCCTCGCCCCCGTCCACATCCTCTAGGCCTACCCCTACCCCTCAGCATGGTGTATTGCGAATAGAGCAGAAACAGAACACTGTAATTAAATGTGCCGCTTATTGGCCTGTGGTTGGAGGCTGACTTCGCTTACAGAATGCACAGCAGAGCCAGCAAACAATTATGCGCAAGCCTGTAGTGAGACCTAGGTGCGTATGACTGAGCTACTGGAATTCACAGGGCAGAACCAGTCAAGTGGCCAAAGGCCAGTGGTAGGCCTTAAGTATTTTGCTTCAATTTTTTAAAATGGTAAGGTGAAAAACCAGACAGACACCGTATGCAGCGAATATATGTATACTCTTTCCCTCTGGCAGGATGACGGCGATCATATAACGGACACAGCAGAGCCAGGAAACAATTATGCGCAAGGCTGGGTATTAATCAGCGACTACTACCCCCAGCACACGCGCCGTAAACTGAAGACGGTCACAGGCAGGCCAAATATAGTTGGTTTTTTTTCTACTTTTTGGGAAAAAGCCCACTGCCTGTGATATAGCCTGTATATCGATTTCCCTGTTGGAGGATGACTGTGGTTACTGAAAGCACAGTGCAGCCAGGAAACAATTATGCGCAAGGCTGGGTATTAATCAGTGACTACTACCCCCAGCAGACACGCCGTAAACTGAAGACGGTCACAGGCAGGCCAAATATAGTATTTTTTCCCACTTTTTGGGAAAAAGCCCACTGCCTGTGATGTAGCCTGTATATGGATTTCCCTGTTGGATGATGACTGTGGTTACTGAAAGCACAGTGCAGCCAGGAAACAATTATGCGCAAGGCTGGGTATTAATCAGTGACTACTACCCCCAGCAGACACGCAGTAAACTGAAGACGGTCACAGCAGCCCAAATATAGTATTTTTTCCCAATTTTTTTGAAAAAGCCCACTGCCTATATAGCTAGTATACCTCTTCCCCTGTACCACTGTCCCTGCCTCAGCAGTACTGCCCCTATACTCTGTAAAATGACTGCAGACTGAGGATGCTATGGACTGCATGCCCGATATACAAAAAAAAACAAATTGTGCAACACTGCTAAAAGCAGCCTCAACAGTACTGCACATGGTCAGATGTGGCCCTAAGAAGGACCGTTGGGGTTCTTGAAGACTAAAATAACACCTAACACTCTCCCTATAGCAGCTACAGCAAGACAGCACTTTCCCTGATCTCTCTTAGCTTGTGTCTGTGGCGAGCCGTGGGCGGGGCAGATTTAAATACTCGGGTGTCATCTGATCTCCCCAGCCACTCACTGCAGGGGGGTGGGATAGGGCTGGAATGTCACCGGAGAAAGTTGTAATGCCTTCCCTGTGTTTCTATTGGCCAGAAAAGCGCGCAAATTTCTCAGGGAAGGAAATGTAATGGAGTCGAGCACCGCGTGGTGCTCGTCTCGAGTAACGAGCATCTCGAACACCCTAATACTCGGAACGAGCATCAAGCTCGGACGAGTATGCACACTCATCTCTGGTCCCTAACCCTTTAAGGTTCATTTTCAAATCTAATGAAAGGAGTTTCCACAGTTATCAAACACTTTTTTGTTAGATAGGTCCGTTAAAAAAAAGGCGATATAAAGTTCTAAGCCTGGTGTCAGTTTAGGCTCTGTTCATATACATTGTTATTTGCTATGTCCCTAGTTTGAATCTCTTCCTTCTGCCAGAATCACTAATAATGATATTCAGACAGATCTAGACAGAACCATAGGCTAGTCAACTATGCTTTTCTGTCCTGAAAAGTAAGAATGGAAACCATATCAAATGGAGAGCAAAGTGTTTTCTGTGTGACACATTAGTTTTGTTAATCTATTTCATGATGCATATATAGCGCCACACATTTCACGGCTCTGGATAGAGATCGTCACCATCACACATCACATGGGCATAAAGTAATATGCTGTTATTTTGTTTCTTTCATATTGGCTACAAACTACAATTTGAATAGACTGCCCACAACTTTATCAAGTAAATATATATATGTTTACATACATTTATATGAGATAAAGTATAGTTGTGGCAGTTTACTCAATGGTAATAGACCACTTTAAAATATCACTATTCCATACATCACCACTATCTCTGTACAGTGCTACTGAATACAATGATGTCATAGAAGCAAGAAGAAATGTAACAGAAGTATTGAAATATTGCCAACTACCAAGTGAAGATGAATGAATATATATATATATATATATATATATATATATATATATATATATATATATATGTGTGTGTGTGTGTGTGTGTGTGTGTGTGTGTGTGTGTGTGTTATGCATCAATATATTCCCATTTATTGCTGAGATCCCTTGACGATGGTCATGATTTGTATCTAGTGCATTGTAATTGCATGATATTTTATGGATCACAAGTACTCATGGAAAAGTTGTCATAAACAATGAAGCTTTCTTTTACTTATATTTCCAGTCTTTTGCAGCAGAATCAGAGTATAAAATATTAGTGCTTTGGAAGAGTAGAGAAAACAGGTAGCAGATCAGCATCTGAAGTGCGATGCAGAAAAAGCCAGCCTTCCATTCCCCAGAGCAGTTACAAACAAATGCATTTCCTTTTGCTCTGGGGAACCTGACAGCTGCTGTTATCCTCTGCTGTTAGACCTTTTTTTGTTGCTGCTTTTCTTTTAGTGTTAGTGACTGCCAGCATCAGTTTGCCTCGGTACTTCTCAGCAAGCAGCCTGAATCCACAACTACTTTATTTACAATGGCTGCATATTAATATTCTACAATAAAGCCTGTACAATCCATAATGATAGCCATAACAGTCTCCGTGACATTCTTCTTTAGTCATACCGTCTGCAGAAATAAACTGAAATTTATATTTTGTATAACATTTTGGAACTCCGCTATATTCTACATTTAACGACACACATTGGTCTCATGTAAATGTTTGCAATTGCAGCTCATTAGAAATTGTATTGTATATGCTAGAGTCTATGCCATGACATGATGAATAGATATTATTAAAGGGTCCCAGGAAAAATGAGGAACTCCTCTGTCCTTTCTCTACTTATTTATTGGGTTATAAAAATATATATAATGTGGTGGAGGCTTATTCCTCTTATTCAGGGGCTTTAATTATTGAATGCAAAAGCAGAGAATCTCTAGTTCTGAAACTGGATAGAATGACAACAGAGGTGCTCATATTATTAATATATGATACTATCAGATGTCACTTCTGACACCCTCATAACACATGTGCCTTGGCCCATTATCCAAGTTAATTTTAATGTTTAGAAGGGGAAAGTTCTTGTAGTGCCTCATCTCCAGTGAGAACGAAGTATTGGACTGTCCTTCTCTCCTTATAGCATTCTGACTTTGATCTAATGTACAATGTTTCTTATGTAACTGCATTGGGAGTAGCATTTTTTAACTCCAGTCTTCAAGTACCCTAATGAGTCATGTCTTAAGCATTTCATTAATACAGCACAGGTACCAGTTATATAATTGTAATCTGTTCATACTGTCTCTGCTATTAGTGTTATCTAAGAATATGTAGGAGGTACTTGAGAAACACTGATCTCAAGGGTATTTTTCTGGAGGGTACTTTGCATGTCCCAAGTTAAAGTTGTAGGAAATATAGGTTTGATAAGAAAAACAAGCTTACAATTCTTATTGGTTATTCACATCATATAACTAGGATAAGCCATGACTTGCTGATCAGTGGGGATCTGACTGCAAAGACCTTCGCTGATTGAATAGACTGTGTTTCCTGATTGAATGACTATGCATTTCCCTGTAAAGCAGCTACTCCAGACAATTGCTATGTAGTGAAATGCAGTACAAGTCATCTAATAAAAAACACAATACGTTGATGTGGCTTAAATGCTGTGAACGGCGTCGCCAGCTTCTTCATCCTCTATATTAGTGGGGGTCCTGGCAATGAGACCTCCAATGATCAGAAAGTGTTAGCATATTGTAAAGTACTATATCACTGATTTGGAAGATGTTTTCTGAAGGAAATATTCATTATATGCAGCAATGGTATGAACTTTTCAACTCACCAGTTATGCTTTCATTCATTTTTTTTTGCATAGTACACAAACCATTTTTACCTTAATGTTTTCTTCTCTTTCTTTTAAGGTCCAGAGGAATACTGCAAGTACAGAAGGCTCAGTTTACAAAGCTATCAGACCTGTTCATTGTTACCAGCATTATCAGTTCAAAACCAACATCTGGACACAAGACGCTTTACACTAATGTATTCAATTAAGTATCATTAAAATGTAATAAGCTCCAGTTGCAAAACAATAATGTATTCACAAACGATGCTGCTAAACTGCAGTTTTGCATTATCTGAAATGAAAATACTCCTTTTTGACATTGGTGTACAGATATATTTTCATTGCAAGGACTTTAATAACAAAATAAGTGGGTATTATCCCTCTGGGAGATACATTTTTATATAATAATTTAAAATCCAGAAGGACCATGCACTTGGACCAGTAGACAGCACATTGTTTTGGGAGGCTTTTTTCACCAACTGCACCAAATCTTTTCTGTTACTCATCGACAATTTTTTAGTCAAACAATGTGCTGTCTAATCTGATTTTGTTAAATTATTTTCTAAAATGTTTTATGTTTTTTTTCTGTAATCTGACAAAAATGACTGTACAATGCAATTGCTAAATTATACCATTAAACATTTAAATTTGTAAAACCTAATGGATGTTGTTTTTTATTTAAATGTCTTAAGTATGAAGCAGAAGGTTAACATATTAAGTACTGAATCAATAAATGAACTAATGTAATTCATTCATTTACTTTGAGCTAACTACTAAAGTGCTTGAAAATAAAGTGAACCACCTACAAACCTGACTACATCTTGTCCTACCATCAGTTTCTGGGACAAGAATTAGATAAAATTGTCAGCCACATTGACTTACGAGGCTGCTTTTTCTGAGTTAGCTAGACCAGAGCATTAACGGTTCAATCTTTTTGGCTTTAATAGAGTTGGAAAAGAGGAATTACTTGAAAGTGAAGTAGAATGGTGAAAACAACAAGGCAGAACACAAGTCATTTCTCCACCATTCTGAGTTTCAATAAAAATAATACATGTTGAAGCCTCAGACATAACTGCATAAAGATAAAACATAGCATTGTTAAGAAACAAATGTAGCAGTCTTATTATATAGTCTGAGAAATATGCTTTAAAGAGATGCTGATGATGTTTAAATACCTGGGAAGACCCTTTCCAGCATATACAGTAATACCAGAATTTTTTGTTTTTAATAGTTTTAATCAGAGTTTATATTTTTATTGCAGAGTCATATTGATTAAAATACAGCATTTCATTCTGCATATGTATACAAATTAATTTTCCTCCAAAAGGAAGAAAACAGTCTGTCTAGTGTCACCCATAAATATCTGCATATGCAGCATAGATTACCTTGATTGTGATAACTTTCTATGACACGTTATATAACCTTAAACCATAAAAAATACTGTTCTCTTATCATAACACAATACCCACTGTAAAGTAATTAAAAGTGTAAATAAACTGTTACACAGAAAGTTATAACCCCTTCAAAAATCATGTTAAACTTTGATACAGGTAACATAGTAACATAGTATGTAAGGCCGAATGAAGACATTGTCCATCTAGTCCAGCCTGTCTATCCTACTGTGTTGATCCAGAGGAAGGCAAAAAACCCCAAGGCCAGAAGCCAATTAGCCCTTTTGGGGGGGAAATTCCTTCCCGACTCCCTAATGACAATCAGACTGTTCCCTGGATCAACCCCTAATAGTTCCTACCTGCCTATATACCAGGATTGACACTTAACCTAATATTTATATCCTGTAATATCCTTCTCCAGAAAGACATCAAGTCCCCTTTTAAACTCCTCTATGGATTTTGCCATCACCACTTCCTCCGGTAGAGAGTTCCACAGTCTAACTGCTCTTACAGTAAAGAACCCCTTTCTGTGTTGGTGATGAAACCTACTTTCCTCTAATTGTAGCGGATGTCCTCTTGTTACCGTCGTGGTCCTGGGTGTAAACAGACCGCGGGAGAGATCCATGTGTTGTCCCCTCATGTACTTATACATGGTTATTTGGTCGCCTCTTAACCTTTTTTCTAGAGTAAATAGTCCCAATATTGATAACCTCTCGGGGTATTCCAGTCCCGTCATTCCATGTATTAGTTTAGTTGCCCTTCTTTGAACCCCCTCAAGCACTGTGACATCTTTCCTGAGCACCGGTGTCCAGAATTGTACGCAGTATTCCATGTGAGGTCTGACAAGTGCCTTATATAATGGAAGGATAATGTTCTCGTCCTTCGCCCCTATACCTCTTTTGATGCACCCCAAGACTTTATTTGCCTTTGCAGCAGCGGACTGGCACTGGTTACTCCAGTTTAGTCTATTATCCACTAATACCCCCAGATCCTTTTCCATATCACTTTTCCCTAGTGGTACCCCATTAAGTGAATATTTGTGACATCCGTTCCTCCTGCCCATGTGCATAGTCTTACATTTTTCAACATTGAACTTCATTTGCCATTTTTCTGCCCAAGCCCCCATCTTATCCAGGTCCGTTTGTAGCCGTACATTGTCCTCCGTTGCATTAATTATATTGTATAATTTTGTGTCATCTGCAAATATTGATATTTTGCTGTGCAGCCCCTCTATCAGGTCATTGATAAATATGTTGAACAGAGTGGGGCCTAATACTGAACCCTGTGGCACCCCGCTAGCGACTGTGGTCCAATCAGAGTACGAACCCTTTATTACCACCCTCTGCTTTCTATCGTTGAGCCAATTTTTTACCCACTTACACACGTTTTCGCCCAGTCCGAGCTGCCTCATTTTGTATATTAGCCTATTATGTGGCACGGTGTCAAAGGCTTTAGAGAAGTCCAGATATACAAGATCAATAGATTCTCCCTGGTCCAGCTTAGAGCTTACTTCATCGTAGAAACTGATCAGATTTGTCTGACATGAGCGACCCTTCATGAATCCATGCTGGTGAGGAGTTATTCCCTTAATCTCCTTGAGGTACTCATCGATGGCGTCTCTCAGAATCCCCTCGAAACTTTTTCCCGTTACTGAAGTGAGACTTACTGGCCTGTAGTTACCAGGCTCACTTTTGCTCCCTTTTTTGTAAATTGGAACCACGTTGGCAATGCGCCAGTCCAATGGTAGTACTCCGGTCTTGATAGTGTCTAGAAATATTAGGTATAGCGGCCTAGCTATCTCGTCACTTAGTTCCTTTAGTATCCTTGGGTGTAATCCATCTGGGCCCGGTGATTTATCAATTTTAGTTTTCTTTAGACGCTTCCGCACCTCCTCCTGCGTTAGGTATGAGATATTTTGTGAGGGGTTCATTTTATTCCCCTGCATCTCGTGTGGCATTTCCTTTTCTTTGGTGAACACACTTGAGAAGAAACTGTTTAGTAGATTTGCTTTCCCTTCGTCATCATGAATGATTTCTCCTGCATTGTTTTTTAAAGGGCCAGCGCTCTCCCTGCAAATCCTTTTGCTGTTTATGTAGTTGAAAAATAGCTTCGGGTTGTTTCTGCTCTCTTTTGCGATCCGTCTTTCTGCCTCCTCCTTGGCAGTTTTGATCTTATCTTTGCATATTTTGTTTTTTTCCCTGTATGATTTTAGCGCTTCTTCGCTGCCTTGTTGCTTTAGTAGTTTGAACGCTTTCTTCTTTTCGTTTATTGCCCCTCGTACCGTCTTGTCGAGCCACATTGGTTTCCTTATAGCTGAGTTTCTTTTATTTTTAAAGGGAATGAACTGCTCACATGAGGCGATTAGGATCCTTTTGAACTTTTCCCATTTTTCCTCCGTACTGATATTTTTGAGGATGTTGTCCCAATTAATGTTACTGATAGTAGTTCTAAGCTCATCAAATTTTGCTTTACTAAAGTTTAGTTTCTTTGCCACTCCCTGATAAGGCTTCCTATTGATTGACAGCTGGAAGTTGATTATATTGTGGTCGCTGTTCCCCAAGTGCCCCTCAACCTGCACCCCCTTTATACGTTCCGGTTTGTTGGTTAGTACTAGGTCCAGAATGGCCCTTCCTCTTGTTGGTTCCTGCACAAGTTGGTTCAGGTAATTGTCTTTAATTACTCTCAAGAACTTATCAGCCCTGTGAGATTTGCAGGTTTCGTTCTCCCATGTTATATCTGGGTAATTAAAGTTCCCCATGATAATTACTTCGTTTCGTTTTGACACCTCTTCTATCTGCCTTAGTAGTAAGTCTTCAGTTTCTTCTGTTGCTTTTGGTGGTCGATAGAAGACCCCTATCAGGATTTTGTTATTTTTTCCTCCCTGTATTTCTACCCACAGAGATTCCACCTGTTCGTCTCCTACCCCTATATCCTCCCGTAGCCTCGGCTTCAAGTTCGATTTGACGTACAGACATACCCCTCCCCCTTTCTGGTTCCTTCGGTCTCTTCTGAAGAGATTGTACCCCTGCAAATTCACCGCCCAATCGCACTTATCATCAAGCCATGTTTCAGTAATTCCGACTATATCATAGCTTTCATCAGTCATTCTCGCTTCAAGCTCACCCACTTTACCGATCAGACTTCGTGCATTCGTGGTCATACAATTTATATCAATTTTTTTGTTTTTTAAATTTGTTTTGTTGCTATTCGTACTTATGGCTGATCTATCAGTTCTAACTGTACTAACCCCACCCCCTGCTCGTCCCCCATTCCCTTTGCTTGGACCCGGATCGCTAATTACACTGGCTACCCCACTATTTCTCATTTTACCCTCCCCCCCAGTCCCTAGTTTAAACACTCCTCCAGCCTTCTAGCCATCTTTTCCCCCAGCACAGCTGCACCCTCCCCATTAAGATGCAGCCCGTCCCTACGGTAGAGCCTGTAGCCGACCGCAAAGTCAGCCCAGTTCTCCAGGAAGCCAAATCCCTCCTTCTTACACCAACTCCAGAGCCACTTGTTTACCTCCCTAAGATCCTGCTGCCTTTCTAGTGTGGCTTTAGGTACAGGTAGTATTTCCGAGAAAACTACCCTGGAGGTCCTTGCCCTGAGCTTGGACCCTAAGTCCCTGAAATCATTTTTGAGGGCCCTCCATTGACCTCTAAGTTGTTCATTGGTGCCAACGTGCACCATGACTGCTGGATCCTCACCAGCCCCTCCCAGTAATCTGTCAATCCGATCCACGATGTGTCGAACTCGAGCGCCAGGAAGACAACACACCGTTCGACGATCCTGGTCTTTATGGCAGATTACCCTCTCTGTCCCCCTAATAATTGAGTCCCCCACCACTAGAACCTGTCTAGCCTGCCCTGCGCTCCCCGTCCCCGTCTCACTGGAGCAGTCATCCCCCTGGCATTCAGAGGGCGTGTCGTGCTGCAGCGGTGCTGGCTCTGTAATGGCATCCCCCTTATCTGCCAATCTTGCAAATTTGTTGGGTTGTGCCAGTTCAGGACTAGCCTCCCTGGTTCTCTTCCCTCTATCCCTCCTTCTTTCTGTCACCCAGCTTCTTGCCTGCTCCCCCTGCTCTTCCGTACTACCATCCACCCCCGCCTCTACCCCAGCGAGTGCCTGCTCAGTGAGCACCAAACTCCTTTCCATGATGTCAATGGCTCTCAGTGTTGCCAGTTGCCCATTTAGATCCAGAATTTGGGCTTCTAAATGTGCGACGTGCATGCATCTTGCGCAACAGTATGCACCCTCGATCGGCTGATCAAGGACCGCATACATTGCACAAGTAGCACACTGGATGGCATTGCCAGGCATGGAGCTCATCCTAATGGGGACCTAGAATTTACTTGTGGAAGTAGTGAAGATAGACTTGTTCACACTCCGCTCACACGCTGCCGCAACCGCTGACCCGCTGCCGCAACCGCTGACCCACTGCCGCAACCGCTGACCCACTGCCGCAACCGCTGACCCGCTGCCGCAACCGCTGACCCGCTGCCGCAACCGCTGTCCCGCTGCCGCAACCGCTGTCCCGCTGTCGCAACCGCTGACCCGCTGTCGCAACCGCTGACCCGCTGCCGCAACCCCTCACCCGCTGCCGCAACCCCTCACCCGCTGCCGCAACCCCTCACCGGCTGCTGCAACCCCTCTCCCGCTGCTACCTCTGTGCAACCACTCACACGCTGCCGCTCTCGCGCAACCTCTTACCCGCTGACACTTATGCGCAACCAGTCAAAATTTTTTTTTTTTGTAACTCAATGTCTAACCCATTAAAGAGCAGTAAAACATGACTAGGGATTTCAATCAAACTAGAGACATGTATCAGAGACAGGTATGGACTGTATAGTAAGAAAAAACTGTATGATATATATTATACTAGAATATACTATATTATATAATATATACCACTACTGAGTGGAGGGGGGAATCAGGGCCTATGATGGGCAAGGCTACTGGGTGGGGGCTTGCAGCCTGTGAGGGGTACAATTACTGAGAGGAGGCAGAGGTCTACATGGAGCATTATTAGTGAGTGAGGGCCTGTGAGGGGCATTATTACTGAGTGGAGACCTATATGGGACATTATTACCCAGTGGAACCTATAAAACACATTATTATTCAGTGGAATGCCTATATGGAGAATCATTACCAAGTGAGGGTCTATATGAAGCATTATTATTGAGTTAGGGCCTGAGAGAGGCATTATTTCTTACAGGGACCTGAATGGGTCATTATCCATAATGTGGGGCCTATATGAGATAGAATTACTGAGTGGAAGCCTCTACTCAGCATTATTATTGAGTGGAGCATGGAAGGGGCATTATTAGTTAGTGGAGGCTCATATGGAACAATATTACTGAGGGTCTATATGGAGCATTATTACTGAGTGGAGCCTGTGAGGGGCATTATTACTGAGTGAGGAGACTATATGGAGCATTATTACTGAGTGTAGAACTATAGGGGCAACTCACAGAAAAAGAAATCAGTTACAACATATATACTAAAGGGAAGGCTCAATCACTATGTACCCTAATAGTATGCAGCAAGCCAGATTGCAATATAGAGGAGCAAAAGTGTTCATGTGCAGACTAATGAGCAGCCACTAGAGATGAGCGAACGTACTCGGATAAGCACTACTCGTCCGAGTAATGTGCCTTATCCGAGTACCGCTGTACTCGTGCTGAAAGATTCGGGACGCGCTGCGGAGCCGGGAGCTGTAGGGGAGAGCGGGGAGGAATGGAGGGGAGATCTTTCTCTCCTTCTCTCCCGCCCGCTCTGCCCCGCTCCCCGCTGCGACTCACCTGTCAGCAGCGGAGCACCCCGAATCTTTCAGCACGAGTACAGCGGTACTCGGATAAGGCACATTACTCGGACGAGTAGTGCTTATCCGAGTACGTTCGCTCATCTCTAGCAGCCACCCAACTCAATTCAAGGGGGGAGAGGGGTGACTGCTGGCAAACCTAATCTACACAGTATAAACTGATACCAAGGATGACAGCCATAGATAAGTGTGTCACATTATACAGGAGTACATCCCAGTGAATTGCCTTGTATTAACAAAGTGTGCCACACTAGTATGCCATCCTTCGCTCCTCCAGCATCTATAGCAAACCACATGTAAAAAAACATACTAATAAATGTGGGTGTTCATTAGTATTTTGTCCAAAAGACATAAGCTGACGGGTCGCAGCAAGGCCACCATGCATCCGCCAGTACCTACACTATCTCACAATTAACTACATAAAATCACAGAGGTGAGAAAATAAGTACAAAGACAACTCACAGAAAAAGAAACCAGATAGAAGATCTATATTACAGGCAAGGCTCAATTGCCATGTACCCTAATAACATGCAGCAAGTCATATTGCAATATAGAGGAGCAAAATTGTTCATGTGGAGACTAATGAGCAGCCATCCAACACAAACCCAAGGTGGGGGAGGGGTGACTGCTGACAAAATTAATTAGCATACTCACTGAGTGGAGCCTATATAGGACATTATTACTAAGTGGGAGCCTAAATGGAGCATTATTACTTATTAAGGGCCTATTTGTTGCATTATTCCTGGATGGGCACTTGTGAGGGCTATTATTACTCAGCAGACAGGTATGGACAGGTATGGACTGTATAGTAAGAAAGAAATATGGAGCATTGTTACTCAGTAGGGGACCTATATGGATAAATAATACTAAGTGAAAGCCTATCTGGAGCATTATTATTGAGTAAGGGCTTATAAGGAGCATTGTTACTAAGTGGGGGGGCCTATGAGCAGAATTTTTACTGAGTGGGCGCCTGTATGGAGCATTATTGAGTGTGGGCCTATAGTGAGCATTATTACTGAGTGGGAGCCCATATGGAGCATTGTTACTAAGTGGAACCTGTGAGGGACATTATTACGGAATTCGGTCCTATATGAAGCATTATTATTGAGTGAGGGCCTATATGGAGCATTATTACAGATTGAGGGGCCTATATGGAGATTATTGAGTGATGGTCTATATAAGTAATTATTACTATAATGGAGCATTATTACTGAAAATGGCGGCCAATATATGATCATAGGAATAAGCCCTGAGGCACTATATAGGCCATTATTACTGAGTAAGATCCTATATGGCACATTATTACTAAGTAGGTGCCTATATGGAGCATTATTACTGAGTGAGGGTCAATATGGGGCATTATTTCTGAGTGATGCCTTTGAAGGGCATTAATATATGGAGCATTATTACAGAGTGAGGGTCTATATGGAGCATTATTACTAAGTGGGGGCCTATGAAGGGAGTTATTACTGAGTGTGCACCAGTATGGGGCATTATTACTGAATGAGGACCTAAATCAAGCATTATTTCTGAGTGGGAGATTATATGCAGCATTATTACTGAGTGCAGTCTGTGAGTGGCATTTTTACTGAGTGTAAGCCGTTATGGAGCATTATTACTGAGTGAGGGCCTACATATGGAGCATTATTACTGAGCGAGGGCCGACATGGAATATTATTATTGTGTGGGGGCTTATGTGGAGAATTTTTGCTGAGTGAGGATCTATATCGAGCATTATTACTGAGTGGTGTTACGTCTGTAAAGGACATGCTGGATCAGTAAACCTGCAGCCATACACAAAAGTGCCAAAAGTGCAACAACCAACATGAACCAAAATACATAGGAAATCGGAAATCTTTCCCTATCAACGGAACAACTAGGGAGAAGGCCCTGCCTACACGGCAGGCCAATCGCCCTGAATAGAGCGGACCTGCACTCTTTCCTGGGCCCTTAGTGACCCTATGTGGACCAGGATGAAACAAACAGAAAAATAAACAAAATGCACATCTTAGCTTGAGACGCTGTAGCAGCACACTGAGCCGTCCAAGCAAGCACTAGCAGGAACAAAGCAATTGGGAGCAATTGGCAATACACAGCACCTTAGCTCCATATCCAACCTAGGTAAATAGCCAGCTAATTACCCACAGATGTGAGTACATTACGTTGCACCAACTAAGAAGGTGCAGAACCATATCTAAAATCCGCACTGGACTTAGTCAATCCGGCAGTGATCTCAGCACTGCTGCAACAAGTGGGAGCCTATATAGGGCATTATTACTGAGTGAAGGGCCTATATGGGGCATTATTACTGAGTAGAGCCTGTATGAACATTATTACTGAGTGTGAGCCTATAAGGAGGATTATTGCTGAGTACAGCCTATGAGGGACATTATTACTAAGTGGGGCCTGTTTAAAGATTTGTTATTGACTGAGGGTCTATAAGAAACATTAGTACAGAGTGGGGACTTGTGAGGGGCATTATTACTGAGTTGGGCCTAAATGGGGCATTATCCCTGATGGTGGGCCTATATTACTGAGTGAGGACCTATATGGAGCATTATTACAGAATGGAGCATGTGAAAGGCATTATTACTCAGTTGAGGCCTATATGCAGCATTGTTATTGAGTGAGGGTGTATATGGAACATTATTAATGATTGAGGCTGTAAATGGAGCATTATTACTAAATGTGAGGCCTGTGAAGGGCATTATTGCTAAGTGGGGCCACCTATATGAAGTATTTTTACTGAGTAAAGGTCTACGTGGAGTAGTATTACTGAGTGGGAGCCCATATAGTGCATTATCACTGAGTTAGGGCCTACATAAGGCATTACTACTAGAGATGAGCGAGCACCAAAATGCTTGGGTGCTCGTTACTCGAGACGAACTTTTCGCGATGCTCGAGGGTTCGTTTCGAGTAACGAACCCCATTGAAGTCAATGGGCGACTCGAGCACTTTTGTATATCGCCGATGCTCGCTAAGGTTTTCATTTGTGAAAATCGGGGCAATTCAAGAAAGTGATGGGAACGACACAGAAACGGACAGGGCAGGCGAGGGGCTACATGTTGGGCTGCATCTCAAGTTCCCAGGTCCCACTATTAAGCCACAATAGCAGCAAGAGTGGGCCCCCCACCCTCAACAACTTTTACATCTGAAAAGCCCTCATTAGCAATGCATACCTTAGCTAAGCACCACACTACCTCCAACAAAGCACAATCACTGCCTGCATGACACTCCGCTGCCACTTCTCCTGGGTTACATGCTGCCAAATCCCCCCCCCCGCACTACCCAGTGTCCACAGCGCACACCAAACTGTCCCTGCCCAGCCTTCAGCTGCCCTCATGCCACGCCACCCTCATGTCTATTTATAAGTGCGTCTGCCACAGGAAAAGCAGGCACACACTGCAGAGGGTTGGCACGGCTAGGCAGCGACCCTCTTTAAAAGGGGCGGGGCGATAGCCCACAATGCTGTACAGAAGCAATGAGAAATCCAATCCTGTGCCACCTCCATCTGGAGCTGCACACGTGGGCATAGCAATGGGGAACCTATGTGCCACACACTATTCATTCTGTCAAGGTGTCTGCATGCCCCAGTCAGACCGCGTTTTTTTATATATAGTCACAGGCAGGTACAACTCCGCAATGGGAATTCCGTGTGCACCCACAGCATGGGTGGCTCCCTGGAACCCACCGGCGGTACATAAATATATCCCATTGCAGTGCCCATCACAGCTGATGTAATGTCGTGCTTAATGCAGGTGGGCTTCGGCCCACACTGCATGCCCCAGTCAGACTGGGGTTCTTTAGAAGTGGAAACAGATGCATTTACAACTCCCTGTGGACCCACAGCATGGCTGGGTGCCAGGAAGCCACCGGCGGTACATAAATACATCCCATTGCATTGCCCAACACAGCTGAGGTAGTAATGTCATGTTTAATGCAGGTGGCCTTCGGCCCACACTGCATGCCCCAGTCAGACTGGGGTTCTTTAGAAGTGGAAACAGATGCATTTACAACTCCCTGTGGACTGACAGCATGGGTGGCTCCCTGGAACCCACCGGCGGTACATAAAAATATCCCATTGCATTGCCCATCACAGCTGAGGTAGTATTGTCATGTTTAATGCAGGTGGGCTTCGGCCCACACTGCATGCCCCAGTCAGACTGGGGTTCTTTAGAAGTGGAAACAGATGCATTTACAACTCCCTGTGGACCCACAGCATGGGTGGCTCCCTGGAACCCACCGGCGGTACAGAAAAATATCCCATTGCATTGCCCATCACAGCTGAGGTAGTATTGTCATGTTTAATGCACGTGGGCTTCGGCCAGCACTGCATGCCCCAGTCAGACTGGGGTTCTTTAGAAGTGGACACATGTAGTTACAACTCCCTGTGGACCCACAGCATGGGTGGCTCCCTGGAACCCACCGGCGGTACATAAGTATATCCCATTGCATTGCCCATCACAGCTGATGTTATGTCAGCTGTAATGCAGGTGGGCCAAAAATGTATTGGATTACACTGTAGGGGAGGGCCCACAAAAATTGGTGTACCAACAGTACTAATGTACCTGAGAAAAATTCCCCATGCCCAACCGAGAGGGCAGGTGAAACCCATTAATGCCTTTGGTTAATGTGGCTTAATTGGTAACTAGGCCTGGAGGCAGCCCAGTTAAAATAAAAATTGGTTGAGGTGAAAGTTTCAACGCTTTAATGAGCATTGAAACGTATAAAAATTGTTTAGAAAAATTATATGACTGAGCCTTGTGGGCCTAAGAAAAATTGCACGTTCGGCGTGATTACGTGAGGTTTCAGGAGGAGGAGCAGGAGGAGGAGGATGAATATTATACACAGATTGATGAAGCAAAAAGGTCCCCGTTTTGGATGGTGATAGAGAACGATGCTTCCATCCGCGGGTGCAGCCTACGTATTGCTTAGGTATCGCTGCTGTCCGCTGGTGGAGAAGAGAAGTCTGGGGAAATCCAGGCTTTGTTCATCTTGATGAGTGTAAGCCTTTCGGCACTGTCGGTTGACAGGTGGGTACGCTTATCCGTGATGATTCCCCCAGCCACACTAAACACACTCTCTGACAAGACGCTAGCCGCAGGACAAGCAAGCACCTCCAGGGCATACAGCGCGAGTTCAGGCCACGTGTCCAGCTTCAACACCCAGTAGTTGTAGGGGGCAGAGGCGTCACCGAGGATGGTGCTGCAATCGGCTACGTACTCCCTCACCATCCTTTTACAGCGCTCCCGCCAACTCAGCCTTGACTGGGGACCGGTGACACAGTCTTGCTGGGGAGCCATAAAGCTGTCAAAGGCCTTAGAGAGTGTTCCCCTGCATGCGCTGTACATGCTGCCTGATCTCTGCGCCTCCCCTGCTACCTGGGCCGCGGAAATGCGCCTTCGGCCACTAGCGCTGTCGGATGGGAAGTTTACCATCAGTTTGTCCACCAGCGCCCTGTGGTATAGCATCATTCTCGAACCCCTTTCCTCTTTGGGAATGAGAGTGCAAAGGCTCTCCTTATACCGTGGATCGAGCAGTGTGTACACCCAGTAATCCGTAGTGGCCAGAATGCGTGTAACGCGAGGGTCACGAGAAAGGCATCCTAACATGAAGTCAGCCATGTGTGCCAGGGTAGCTGTACGCAACACATGGCTGTCCTCACTCGGAAGATCACTTTCAGGATCCTCCTCCTCCTCCTCTGGCCATACACGCTGAAAGGATGACAGGCAAGCTGCATCTGTACCCTCAGCAGTGGGCCAAGCTGTCTCTTCCCCCTCCTCCTCATGCTCCTCCCCCTCCTCCTCCTCCTCCTCCTCTGGCCATACACGCTGAAATGATGACAGGCCAGCAGCATCTGTCCCCTCAGCAGTGGGCCAAGCTGTCTCTTCCCCCTCCTCCTCATGCTCCTCCCCCTCCTCCTCAACGCGCTGAGATATAGACATGAGGTTGCTCTGACTATCCAGCGACATACTGTCTTCCCCCGCCTCCGTTTCTGATTCCAAAGCGTCTGCCTTTATGCTTTGCAGGGAACTTCTCAAGAGGCATAGCAGAGGAATGGTGACGCTAATGATTGCAGCATCCCCGCTCACCATCTGGGTAGACTCCTCAAAGTTTCCAAGGACCTGGCAGATGGCTGCCAACCAGGCCCACTCTTCTGTAAATAATTGAGGAGGCTGACTCCCACTGCGCCGCGCAAGTTGGAGTTGGTATTCCACTATAGCTCTACGCTGCTCATAGAGTCTGGCCAACATGTGGAGCGTAGAGTTCCACTGTGTGGGCACGTCGCACAGCAGTCGGTGCACTGGCAGATTAAACCGATGTTGCAGGGTTCGCAGGGTGGCAGCGTGCGTGTGGTATTTGCGGAAATGTGCGCAGAGCTGGCGCACCTTTCCGAGCAGGTATGACAAGTGGGGGTAGCTTTTCAGAAAGCGCTGAACCACCAAATTAAAGACATGGGCCAGGCATGGCACGTGCGTGAGGCTGCCGAGCTGCAGAGCCGCCACCAGGTTACGGCCGTTGTCACACACGACCATGCCCGGTTGGAGGCTCAGCGGCGCAAGCCAGCGGTCGGTCTGCTCTGTCAGACCCTGCAGCAGTTCGTGGGCCGTGTGGCTCTTCTCTCCTAAGCTGAGTAGTTTCAGCACGGCCTGCTGACGCTTGCCCACCGCTGTGCTGCCACGCCGCGTGACACCGACTGCTGGCGACGTGCTGCTGCTGCTGACACATCTTGATTGCGAGACAGAGGTTGCGTAGGAGGAGGAGGAGGGTGGTTTAGTGGAGGAAGCATACACCCCCGCAGATACCACCACCGAGCTGGGGCACGCAATTCGGGGGGTGGGTAGGACGTGAGCGGTCCCAGCCTCCACTAAATTCACCCAATGTGCCGTCAGGGCGATATAGTGGCCCTGCCCGCCTCTGCTTGTCCACGTGTCTGTTGTTAAGTGGACCTTGGCAGTAACCGCGTTGGTGAGGGCGCGTACAATGTTGCGGGAGACGTGGTCGTGCAGGGCTGGGACGGCACATCGGGAAAAGTAGTGGCGACTGGGAACCGAGTAGCGCGGGGCCGCCGCCGCATCATGCTTTTGAAAGCCTCCGTTTCCACAAGCCTATATGACAGCATCTCTAGGCTGATCAATTTTGCAATGTGCACGTTTAACGCTTGAGCGTGCGGGTGCGTGGCGTCGTACTTGCGCTTGCGCTCAAACTGTGGCGCTAGCGACGTCTGGACGCTACACTGAGAGACATTCCTGGATGGGGCCGAGGACAGCGGAGGTGAGGGTGTGGGTGCAGGCCAGGAGACGGTACTGCCTGTGTCCTCAGAGGGGGGTTGGATCTCAGTGGCAGGTTGGGGCACAGGGGGAGAGGCAGTGGTGCAAACCGGAGGCGGTGAACGGGCATCGTCCCACCTTGTGGGGTGCTTGGCCATCATATGCCTGCGCATGCTGGTGGTGGTGCCTCCCCAGCTGATCTTGGCGCGACAAAGGTTGCACACCACTGTTCGTCGGTCGTCAGGCGTCTCTGTGAAAAACTGTCACACCGTAGAGCACCTTGAGCTCTGCAAGGTGGCATGGCGCGAGGGGGCACTTTGGAAATCAGTTGGTGGATTATTCAGTCTGGCCCTGCCTCTACCCCTGGCCACCGCACTGGCTCGGCCTGTGCCCACACCCTGACTTGGGCCTCCGCGTCCTCGCCCGCGTCCACATCCTATAGGCCTACCCCTACCCCTCAGCATGGTGTATTAGCAGTAGTGCAGAAACAGAACGCTGTAATTAAATGTGCCGCTTATTGGTCTGTGGTTGGAGGCTGACTTCGTTTAGGGAACCCCAGGAAATAATTTGGCACACGCCTGCTGTAACACTTAGCTGCCTGAGTATTTATTTGGAGAACTACTACCCCCAGCAGACACGGACCCAGAACACTGAGCACAGTGACAGGCAGGCGAAATAGATTTTTTTCCAATATTTTTTTGAAAAGGACCACTGCGTATATTCAATCTATAATATATGTCTTCTGGCCCTGCCTACACAATTCTGTCCCTGGACTGTGTCACGGAACTGCAGTGCTGCACTGTTATTAACTGCAACAGACCGGTGATTTCAGAGCCAGGAAATAATTTGGCGCAAGCCTGCTGTAACACTTAGCTGGCTGTGTATTTATTTGGAGAACTACTACCCCCAGCAGACACGGACCCAGAACACTGAGCACAGTGACAGGCAGGCCAAATAGATTTTTTTCCAATATTTTTTTTAAAAGGACCACTGCGTATATTCAATCTATAATATATGTCTACTGGCCCTGCCTACACAATTCTGTCCCTGCAGTGTGTCACGGAACTGCAGTGTTGCACTGTTATTAACTGCAACAGACCGGTGATTTCAGAGCCAGGAAATAATTTGGCGCAAGCCTGCTGTAACACTTAGCTGGCTGCGTATTTATTTGGAGAACTACTACCCCCCAGCAGACACGGACCCAGAACACTGAGCACAGTGACAGGCAGGCGAAATAGATTTTTTTCCAATATTTTTTTGAAAAGGACCACTGCGTATATTCAATCTATAATATATGTCTTCTGGCCCTGCCTACACAATTCTGTCCCTGGACTGTGTCACGGAACTGCAGTGTTGCACTGTTATTAACTGCAACAGACCGGTGATTTCAGAGCCAGGAAATAATTTGGCGCAAGTCTGCTGTAACACTTAGCTGGCTGCGTTTTTATTTGGAGAACTACTACCCCCAGCAGACACGGACCCAGAACACTGAGCACAGTGACAGGCAGGCCAAATAGATATTTTTTCAAGATTTTTTTTAAAAGGACCACTGCGTATATTCAATCTATAATATATGTCTTCTGGCCCTGCCTACACAATTCTATCCCTGGAGTATTACTGCAGTGTTGCACTGTTATTAACTGCAACTGACCGGTGATTTGCTCTGCACGGCCGATATACCAAAAAAAAAAAATGTGCAACACTGCTAAAAGCAGCCTCCACAGTACTGCACACGGTTAGATGTGGCCCTAAGAAGGACCGTTGGGGTTCTTGAAGCCTACAATAACTCCTAACGCTCTCCCTGCCTCCACACTTCTGTCCCTGGACTATTACTGCAGGGCGCAATGCTCTGCACGGCCGATATACCAAAAAAAAAAAATGTGCAACACTGCTAAAAGCAGCCTCCACACTACTGCACACGGTTAGATGTGGCCCTAAGAAGGACCGTTGGGGTTCTTGAAGCCTACACTAACTCCTAACACTCTCCCTATAGCAGCTCCGGCACCAACAGCACTGTCCCTCAGCTATCTCACAACGCATCTGAGGCGAGCCGCGGGAGGGGTCGATTTTTATACTCGGGTGACACCTGATCTCCCTAGCCACACACTGCAGGGGGGTGGTATAGGGCTTGAACATCGCAGGGGGAAGTTGTAATGCCTTCCCTGTCTTTCAATTGGCCAGAAAAGCGCGCTAACGTCTCAGAGATGAAAGTGAAAGTAACCCGAACATCGCGTGGTGAGCATCCCGAACACGCTAATACTCGAACGAGTATCAAGCTCGGACGAGTACGTTCGCTCATCTCTAATTACTACTTAATGTGAACCTTTATGTAGCATAATCTCTGAGCCTCTATAGGGCATTAATTACAAAGTGGGAGCTTATGAGAGGAATTGTTAATAACTGGGACCCTATGAGCAGATTTTTTACTGAGTGGGTGCCTGTATGGAGCATTATTATTAAGTGGGAGCCAATATGGAGCATTGTTACTGAGTGAACCTTTAAGGGACATTATTACTGAGTGGAGCCTGTTAGGGACATTATTACTGAGTGGAGTCTTATATAGAGCATAAATAATGAGTGAGGACTAGAGATGAGCGAACGTACTTGGTAAGGGCGATTTCGCAAACGAGCACCGCGATTTTCGAATACTTCACTACTCGGGTGAAAAGTACTCGGGTGCGCTGTGGGTGAGCGGGGGGTTGCAGCGGGGAGTGGGGGGGGGGAGAGGGAGAGAGAGAGGGCTCCCCCCTGTTCCCCGCTGCTACCCCCCACTCCCCTCTGCAACCCCTCGGCCCACAGCGCACCCGAGTACTTTTCACCCGAGTAGTGAAGTACTCGAAAATCGCGGTGCTCGATTGCGAAATCGCCCTTACCGAGTACGTTCGCTCATCTCTAGTGAGGACCTATATGGAGCAGTATTACTGATTGGGGGCCTATATGGTGCATTATTACTGAGTGAGTGTCAATGAGAGACATTATTACTGAGTGGAAGCCTCTCAGTGGCATAGTTACTGAGTGAGAGACTGTATGGAGTATTATTACTTAGCGGAAGCCTTTATGTGGCATTAGTACTGAGTAGGGGTCTATATGGAGCATTATTACTAAGTGGGAGCCTGTGAGGTGGATTATGAATGAGCGGATGTCTGTATGGGGCATTGCTAAGTAGGGAACTATATGGAGCATAATTACTGAATGATGGCCTATATAGGACATTATTTCTGAATGGGAGCTTATATGCAGCATTTTTACTGACTGGGGTGTGTGGGTGGCATTTTTACTGAATGTGGGCCTATATGGAGCATTATTACTCAGTGAGGGTCTATATGGGGCATTATTTCTGAGTGGTGCCTTTGAAGGGCGTTAATATATGGAGCATTATTACAGAGTGAGAGTATATATGGAGCATTATTACTTAGTAGGGGCCTATGAAGGGAGTTATTACTGAGTGTGCACCAGTATGGGGCATTATTACTGAGAGAGGGCCTGTTAGGGTGCGTTCACACGAGCGCATAAACGGCGCGTTTTTGCACCCAATCGTATAAACGTGACCATCTGAGGCATTGGTTTCCAATGTATTCGTTCGCACGGGCAATTTTACGGCCCGTAAAAACGGCAACACGAAAAAAAAACGGAACGAATGCGACCGAAATACGCGCCAACGCATATTCGATGGCCGAAAAGACCGTTTGAAAAGTAGGAACAAACGAAAATATGCTTTCTAGCTCTGGTCGTGATCGGCGAAAAACATTCTTTCCGGCGATTATACGCTGCGCTCGTGCGAACGTAAATACGCCTACGCTCGTGTGAACGCACCCTTAGGTGGATTATTAAGTGTTGTCTTATGTGGAGCATTATTAATGAATGAAGCCTTTGAGGGGCAATATTACTGAGTGTTAACCTATTAGGGGCATTATTCCTCAGTAAGGTTCTATGTGGAGCATTATTACTGATTAGGGGTTTGTGAAAGGCATTATTACTGAGTGGAGGCCTCTATATTGCATCTTTACTGAGTGAGGCTCTACGAGATGCATTATTACTGAGTGGTAGGCTATATAGGAAATTATTACTGAGTAAGGGTCTGTATGGGACCTTATGACTGAGTGCGGATATGTGAGGGGTATTATTACTGAGCAGGGACCTATATGGAGCACTGTTACTGAGTAAGGGCCTATATGGAGCATTATTACTGAGTGGGAGTCTATATGGTAAATTATTACTGAGTGGGAGGCTATATGGGACATTATTACTGAATGGTGGCCTATATGCGGCATTATTACTAAGTGAAGACATAAGGGGAGCATTATTATTGAGTGGAGACACTTTTACTGTTTATGGGACACGAAAAGTGGCGCTTAGTATGTGGGGCCTACAGGGTGCACAAAAAGGGGGATGCTATTACTGTGTGGGTCACCTTAGGTGGCATTACTGTAGTGGACATGCACAATATCTATACTTCAGTCTTCTAGTGACAGTGGACATACACTCTCATATATACCTATGGCCATATATTTCCATTTCTTGTATACTGCTATATATATATTATATATTACACACATACACTACCGTTCAAAAGTTTGGGGTCACATTGCAATGTCCTTATTTTTGAAGGAAAAGCACTGTACTTTTCAATGAAGATAACTTTAAACTAGTCCTAACTTTAAACAAATGCACTCTATATATTGCTAATGTGGTAAATGACTATTCTAGCTGCAAATGTCTGTTTTTTTGTGCAATATCTACAAAGGTGTATAGAGGCCCATTTCCAGCAACTATCACTCCAGTGTTCTAATGGTACAATGTGTTTGCTCATTGGCTCAGAAGGCTAATTGATGATTAGAAAACCCTTGTGCAATCAAGTTCACACATCTGAAAACAGTCTAGCTCGTTACAGAAGCTACAAAACTGACCTTCCTGTGAGCAGATTGAGTTTCTGGAGCATCACATTTGTGGGGTCAATTAAACGCTCAAAATGGCCAGAAAAAGAGAACTTTCATCCGAAACTCGACAGTCTATTCTTGTTCTTAGAAATGAAGGCTATTCCATGCGAGAAATTGCTAAGAAATTGAAGATTTCCTACAACGGTGTGTACTACTCCCTTCAGAGGACAGCACAAACAGGCTCTAACCAGAGTAGAAAAAGAAGTGGGAGGCCGCGTTGCACAACTAAGCAAGAAGATAAGCACATTAGAGTCTCTAGTTTGAGAAACAGACGCCTCACAGGTACCCAACTGGCATCTTCATTAAATAGTACCCGCAAAACACCAGTGTCAACATCTACAGTGAAGAGGCGGCTGCGGGATTTTGGGCTTCAGGGCAGAGTGGCAAAGAAAAAGCCATATCTGAGACTGGCCAATAAAAGAAAAAGATTAAGATGGGCAAAAGAACACAGACATTGGACAGAGGAAGACTGGAAAAAAGTGTTGTGGACGGATGAATCCAAGTTTGAGGTGTTTAGATCACAAAGAAGGTTTGTGAGACGCAGAACAAATGAAAAGATGCTGGAAGAATGCCTGACGCCATCTGTTAAGCATGGTGGAGGTAATGTGATGGTCTGGGGTTGCTTTGGTGCTGGTAAGGTGGGAGATTTGTACAGGGTAAAAGGGATTCTGAATAAGGAAGGCTATCACTCCATTTTGCAACGCCATGCCATACCCAGTGGACAGCGCTTGATTGGAACCAATTTCATCCTACAACAGGACAATGACCCTAAACACACCTCCAAATTGTGCAAGAACTATTTACAGCAGAAGCAGGCAGCTGGTATTCTATCGGTAATGGAGTGGCCAGCGCAGTCACCAGATCTGAACCCCATTGAGCTGTTGTGGGAGCAGTTTGACCGTATGGTACGCCAGAAGTGCCCATCCAACCAATCCAACTTGTGGGAGATGCTTCTAGAAGCGTGGGGTGCAATTTCTCAAGCTTACCTCAACAAATTAACAGCTAGAATGTCAAAGGTGTGCAATGCTGTAATTGCTGCAAAAGGAGGATTCAATGACAAAAGCAAAGTTTGATGTAAAAACAATGTTATTTCAAATACAAATCATTATTTCTAACCTTGTCAATGTCTTGACTCTATTTTCTATTCATTTCACAACGCATGGTGGTGAATAAGTGTTACTTTTCATGGAAAACACAAAATTGTTTGGGTGACCCCAAACTTTTGAACGGTAGTGTATATTCACTTCCTCATACATGAATGTACGGTGAAACTCTGTTTCACAATTTCTAGCAGACTTTAGCAAGCAAGATGCATGAAACCACAGCCTTAACAACACAGCCTTTAGCAACGCACTTGTCAGCATAAACAGTTTCAGCAAAATACACTCTAATAACTTTTGCAATACAAGTTGTAACCTCTGGGCATATCTAACCATTCACATGTCATACCTAAGCATCATTTGACAACGATCACTCACCACACCTTTGCGCCCTCCACTGAGCTCTTCCAAGATGTCTCTCATTTCCTGACTGATACCATGAGATGGGCAACGCCGAAAAGCACCGATGACCGGATGCAGGAAGAACCTTAAAATGCTTATCCAATTATCTATCCATACGTCTTATCTATGCAATTTTTAGCATGCCCATAAAGGGCAGATATGTTTAATGCTATAAAAGAGGCTGCTTGCCCACTAATAAAGCAGAAATGAGGAAGTTTTCCTATGCTGAACGTCTGTGTCAGTGTGATTCCTTCTTGTGCGCACAACCTATTAAGATTAATTAGGAAGGGTGCAAACATTCCCATGGATCACGCCTTGGACCCCAAAAGGTCACCCACGACATTACTACTAGCTGGGGTACTATAGATGGGATGATTATGTTGAAGTCTGAAGGATTGGGGACAGAGGGAACCCCCTTCCTCTGTCTAATCACCCAGGTAGCATTGTCGCTATTGACCCTGGCATATAGGGAGTTAATTGACAGGGACCAGAGTCTTTCAGATGGCCATTACAGGCTGCCAGTCAACGCAGGGATTATGCAGGCACAGGACACATGTCATAAATGCCTGTTATTGAAGCTAAATGCAAGCCAGTCTATGATGTTCATTTACAAGATGGAGGTATAATGGGATAGAAATAGGTGGCACCGCAATGATTGCCTTCAGTTCTAACATCTGTGCTTCATAGTAAATTTGCTTCAGTGAGCCTTGCATGCCACATAGGCTTCTCCTGTCCTACCGCTTTCTCGGCTGTGGCTGGCAATTTGCTGACCCCTGCCTACTTGCAACTGGTTTTGGCCCACTTACAACATGGGGCCACTTTGATTATCCAATCCCTTCCTGTACATGTTCCATCTATTCTGCCCTGATATTTCCTTTCTATGTTTACCTTAGGTTAGATATATGTTTATCCTAGGTTTGAGATAAACAGTAAGTGCCCAGTGCTCCATTTTAAAGAGAATCAAGCTCTTCCATATAGCCTCTGAGTACACTGCTTTCTGTGTGCATCAGATCCTAAGCATTAAAATGTTACCTACCTACATACAGTAGAAGCTCATAGACTCAACTAGCAAGTCCAAAGGCAATGTCACAGAGTAAAGTGGGTCAGTATCAGTAAGTGCATATTAATATACTATGTATTATATTGTAAGAGTCTTTTATGCATAAGCATGTTTTACTGAACCCACAATAACCTTCCCAGTTTGCATATATTGTATGGCTGCTATCGCTCAAATGGTCTTACTGTAGAAGAAGAAACCAAAATTGTCAACAGCACACAAAAATTTACTATCAGAGCTATACATACCTATAATCAATACTCTAACCACTTTAAATAATGCAAGGTTCTTGGTATATAATTCGATCGAATTACATTCGCCTATCTACCAACGTCCAGGTGACCAAGCTCTCAGATGGGTGCCAACGCTAAAACCAGGTTGTAAATCTCAACCTGGAAAAGCTGGGTTACTACCTCTCAGAATGCTCCTGTCTTGGGACTAAGCCTACAAATAAAATCAGGGAAGGTAGGATACCACTCATATGCTCCAGTAGGAGGGACAGAAGGCAAATGAGCAGCAGGTGTGCACGACCAAGTGAAGGCAGCCAAAACTTCACAATATTTGTACAGAAAAAAGATAAAATAGGTCAGCACTTCCCAATGGAAATATATCTCAATAGAAATCTATAGGTGCACGAGAAACCATGGCTGCAGCATACAGTAGAAGCAGAAACCAAAAATGGCAACAGCACGCAAAATAAATTTACTATTAGAGGTATACATACCTATAATCAACGCTGTAACCACATTAAACAATGCAAGGTTCTTGGTATATAATTCGATCAAATTATATTGGCCCATCTACCAACGTCCAGGTGACCAAGCTTATTCTGAGAGGTAGGAGCCCAACTTTCCCAGGTTGAGATTTACCACCTGGTTTTAGCGTTAGGACCCATCTGAGCTTGGTCACCTGGACATTGGTAGATGGGCCAATGTAATAGAATTATATACCAAGAACCTTGCATTATTCAAATAGTCTTACTGTGACGCACAATTATTACAGGACTGTACATAGCACACATGGTATTGTTAGACCACGAATGGATATTCTTTATTTTCTCAGGGCTGGGCACTCTGTGACCAGGGTCATTAAAGGGGTTATTCCACAATTATTAATTTCTTTAAAGTCTTAGGAACCTCATATATAATTATAACAGCGAGCCAGATGCTTATAGTGTTAACCTGTAATAGTGTTCTAGACATTATTTTATTTCAGGGTTATTATGGTTCATAACTGAGTTGTAAAAGCAGTCAAAAACAGAAGTTACCAGTTCAGAAGGGAAGGCTTTAGCAAATGTCTGCTAAATATTAGCTTGAAATAAGATAACTGCTAGCTTTAGCAGTAGTATTTATTGTATAAGTATTATTGGACATTTATAGCCCTTTTACACAGGCCAACAGTTGTTTAAACGACTGCACGAGTGCTGATGTCATGGCTAATGTCGTCAGTGCTCGTGCAGAGTATTTAGACTGAAAGAAACAATGAGCGGGCAGGGTTTACACGTAACGAGAAGCCAATGATCCAGTGATAGTTTTTCCGCTGACTGAAACTGTCCAGTCCTGCCTGGTTCTTCCTTTGATGCCTTCCCCCTGTGATTCACTGGACCACACTAGATTTTACTTACTCAATATAGCAGATATTCACTTAAATTAGGAATATTTTCTGCTGTAGAATCCATACCAAATTCTGCATCCAAATCCTCACCACGTGGTGCAGATTTGATGCTGAGTCACAGCATATTTTACTCCTTCAAATGATGGGCTTGGAAATTGCTGTAGATAAGCCTCAAAATAAGCACTATTTGGTGTGGGTTTTGATGTAGAATTTAGTTTACATATGTTGTACTGAGGCCCTTAACAGACAGGCTCATGAACTAAAATGCTAAAAAGCAGGAAGATAGGCCCTGCCCTATCTTTTTCACACCTAGGAAAACTACATGTGAGAAAGATAGGGAAAGTCCTAGCTTTTCTTGCACCTAGTTGTAATGCATATCTGGAATTAATTAGGCTAAATAGCCTTTTAAATAGGGGAGCGGCTGTGTACTGCGCCCATACGAAACCGTCCCGCTATGAGATGTAATGTCCTCCAGCTACGTGCTTGAAAATGGTTCTGACAGACACAGAGACTGGAGCAATGCTGCCACCAGTCTCTGGATGATGGACAACAAACTGTTGGAGCTGCTCGTGCTTGTCAGATAATCAGATGATCTTCTCTACTGGTTGTCTGTTAATGACGTCCTGAGCCCGGTCGCCATCTGTGCGTGACCTCACACATCGACTGGTTCTTACACCTCCTAACAGTCTGGTCAGAACAGGCTAGGTGGCTGGCAATTCATTGATACAACCATCCAGCTTCATGCATTCCAATAATGCGCCCCCTCTAAAATGTTGTTAACTCGGTGAAATCTCTTTGATTGCATCATAGAGGCATGTTTAGTGGTCAACATACTCTACACAAGAGGAAAAAGAGGTGCAGTCAACACAAGTAGCCTCTGAGACCTTTTTTATAGGCCAAGGGTGGAATCACTGTTAGGGCCTCAGGTTGCAAGACTGTTCATCTAATCACTCCACAACTCTAATCATTTGCATACATATCTGAGATATTACTGCAAAATGACAACTCATACTAGGTGCTCATTTTTTTTTTAATAAAGAGTGCATTTTGTTGAATCTGAAAATATTTTTAGGCCAATAACTCTCCCCCCACAATTCTACCATTAAAGGTAAATACCTGAAACTCAGAATTCAAAAATACGAAGAAAAAAGTCACTCCGTGCTATAGCAGGACTAGATATACTTCTCAATCAGTAGAATTTAGCATTCTGTAAGCCAAATAAACCTCTTTATTCACGATTGCCGCGCATATCAGGCAGAGCGAGGAGTGACTTTTTTTTTCGTATTTTTGGATATTTGATAAGGGCCCTTGGTTATCAAGGGAGCCCTCTTTGGTTCCAGACGCCTCTCTGGTTATTCCTGATAAGTGGATCAAGGCCTTCTAATTTCAATGCTAACCTGGACAAGGGGTGCAGGTGGGATAGTCCTAGGTAGGGTTAACCCACCATGTACTAGGTGAGTTAATATTCACCCTTATCACCATTTTTTTGGAAAATAGCACAAGGCGCTCTTCTTATATTTCTTTTTCTTCATACCTGCCACTCAGAAAACTAAGAAAAATTACTGTGAAATTGCAAAATATGACTATATTAATTTACAACTAGCTAAACATATGTAGCTGAGAAGCATTTAGGCCCCCTTCACACAAGCGTATGCATATATTACTGTACTTTTTGCACCCACAAAGCATGTTCAATTGCGCACTGATGAAGATGCTAATTAGTCTAATGAGTTCCAGATGTGCTCTGTTTACTGGGAAGGGGTTCACGCACGTCCCATGGCATATTGCACACCCCCAATTGACTTCTATGGGGAATTTCGGTGCTCATTTCAGCAAAATAGAGTATGCTGCTTTTTTTTTTTTGTGTGACCGAAATGCACAGGCAAATATGCAAATGTGAACAAATCCATTGAAATCAATGGATTCTATGCGTATTGCTCATGCAAATTTTATATTAGCAAATACAATCATGTGAACGGGGCCTTACACTACATTTAGTGCTTAAACAGACAAAAGTGTTTTGTTCCGTTATGCGGCTGTGATAATTGCAGCCACTTAATGAGACAAAGCAAAACCATTGAAATCAATAGAAGGATTCTTGCCCGATAATTGTACAGGTGAGAATAGATAGGACTTGCCCTATCTTTCCTGCACGTAGTATTAACTATATGTGGAAAGATAGGGCAAGACCTATCTTTCCACTATTTTCTTCAAACTCCTGCACTATGGCATGTAGTTTGACCGACCAAAAAAGATACCAGTTCAAGCGCAACCACGCGCCGTAGTGGCAAGTGTAGTTGCATATATACGGCCCTCTGAAGCTGCTCTTAGACAGCAAAACATTTCTGGGCAAGTTTGTCTTTATTCTGCAGCAGAATCTGCACATGTTATGTCGATTTAACTGTGGAATTTCCTGCTGATTTGCAATGCAAAGTAAAATGCAGGATATATAGATTATGCCGTGGATATTCAATTATGAAAAATGCTTTAAAATTTACAATTTTTTTCAGCAATGTGTGGCTACATTTTCTGTATAACCATAATCAGTTGCATTGTACTTTTTTTTGTACATTTTTAGTGTGAAATGCGGATTGAAAATCTGCAACAAATCAGCCCTGTCTGAATGAGTCTTTAAATTAATTTCTCAATGAGTTTATAAAAGACACAGCTCAAAGGTTATACATCTATAAAGAGATTGTTTTTTAAGAGGGCAGAATAAAACATTTACAGTAGAAAACTGGTGTATTGTGTTAGCCCTAATGCAAGAATGATGGCTCATGTTGATAGATAGATAGAGTAAATATGAAACACATAGATATTCCGTAAAGGTAATATACTTTTTGTTTGTGGAGTAGAAGGGAATAATGCTATTTCAGAATATATTTTTACATTGGATAATGGACAAACCAGTTAAATATGAAATATACATTAGAAGACAAAAGAAGTCCCTTTGTTGGGCATCTACAATCCCATGGCCCAGAGTTAGATTATTAGGAACAATAAGGTTAAGTGCATGTGGTATTTAATGCATACCATAGATGAAGCCTTTCCATTGTACCTGAGAAATTAAAGATTGGGCATAAAAGCACAGACGTCAAGCTGTTATCTTACCTGCTTTATGGGTTTTCATTAAATGGACAAAGAAAAACATCCAATTAAATATTGCAGAGTGAGGACCTCAGTTGTGTTTTGAATTCACTCTTTGAAAGAATCTTTTGTAACATTAGAGTCATTTTCCATTTACTTGTAGTTGACAGAATATATTCAGCAATGAAAAGGGAGCACATTTTTATAATATTAATGAATATAAGCAAAAAGTAAAAGTTCTGTAGAAAACATGGATGTAAAAGAACACAGTTCAAATACTCACCTTGACATATTCAGACATTTCTTTTAAAATGTGCCACTTAGTAGCTGCCTGCCACATTGTTAATCACATTCACCAACAGCTAAAGGTTTTTGTTTAAAATTATTTCTTTTTTCTCTTGTTTTTTTTTTTTTTACTTCTAAGCTTCTCATTCAAAGTCATATGCAAAATATACCCTGAATATTGTTTTAAATATAATACCCTATAAAGTACATTGTCTGGTGTTTCACTATTTCTATCCAACTTCATAAAAATCCTCCTGTCTATACAGATCATAACATATCCAACTGACTAAACATGAGTCGTATGATCTGCATCAAAAGGTAAACTAGATTTTGTAGCATGGTGGAGTGTTGAGAGCTAGATAGATCACATCTGCCTCGAGTCATAAATATATTGATATTCTATTCTGTAAGCATCAGTAATCAGAGTGGCACTGCAGACAAAACAACATAAATAGGTAAGGGCAAAACACCACTATTCTCTTCAATTAAAAAATATCAGCTTATAGAAACATACTGTATGCTTCATGCATTGTACTGTGTTCTGTGTATCACATGAATGGCAAAGTGTGCAACTTTGGCATATGTTTTGTGCAATTACATTATTTTTTAGAGTAGCCCAAGTGCAGAGCTTTACACTGTACTATTATTTATGTTACGCAAATATACAGTCTATGTAATGCACAGCTTTTCACATTGAAATTCAGTGGGAGCCACATATGTAAATGTATGCCATACTTACACTTATTAAAATTACAGAAACTTTTAGTATTATTGCACAATGCAAAATAGTAACTTAAAATGGAACAACTTCAGCCAACATGAAACAAAGAACCACCAGCAATGATGATTTATAGATAAATGTCAAGCTGTTCCTTATACACTATCTCTACACTCTACTTCCCCTACAGCAGCAGAGCAACTGCCCTGACAAGAGTGATCCCACAAATAAGAGCTGCTCCTTATTGTCTCTATCATACCCTGGTTACACAGGATGACTTGTCAGGCACAGATGCCTGACAGGCCATCTCAGCAATGATTGTTCCTGTGCTTTTACACTGGAACAATCATCACTGTGTGAATGGAGGCAGAGCGGGCCGTGGATTGTTAAGACCTGCTTGCCTCCATTCACATTAAACAGGCAGACTTTCAGAGGCCTGCAGAGGAGCTCTTTAAGATCAATATTAGAGGTGAGCGAACACCAAAATGTTCGGGTGCTCGTTATTCGGAACGAACTTCCTGCGATGCTCGAGGGTTCGTTTCGAACAACGAACCCCATTGAAGTCAATGGGCGACCAGAACATTTTTGTATTTCGCCGATGCTCGCTAAGGTTTTCATGTGTGAAAATCTGGGCAATTCAAGAAAGTGATG
The DNA here is from genome assembly GCF_035609145.1 of Eleutherodactylus coqui. Lineage (NCBI taxonomy): Eukaryota > Metazoa > Chordata > Amphibia > Anura > Eleutherodactylidae > Eleutherodactylus > Eleutherodactylus coqui. Next base: position 177,500,858 of record NC_089843.1, on the reverse strand, counting down.
GGAACAACACAGCAACGGATAGGGCAGGCGAGGGGCTACATATTGGGCTGCATCTCAAGTTCACAGGTCCCACTATTAAGCCACAATAGCGGCAAGAGTGGCCCCCCCCCCTCCCAACAACTTTTACTTCTGAAAAGCCCTCATTAGCATGGCATACCTTTGCTAAGCACCACACTAGCTACAACAAAGCACAATCACTGCCTGCATGACACTCCACTGACACTTCTCCTGGGTTACATGCTGCCCAACCGCACCCCCTCCCCCCCACAGCGCACACCAAAGTGTCCCTGGGCAGCCTTCAGCTGCCCTCATGCCACACCACGCTCATGTATATTTAGAATTGCGTCTGCCATGACGAGGGACCGCAGGCACACACTGCAGAGGTTGGCACGGCTAGGCAGCGACCCTCTTTAAAAGTGGCGGAGCGATAGCCCACAATGCTGTACAGAAGCAATGAGAAATAGAATCCTGTGCCACCGCCATCAGGAGCTGCACACGTGGGCATAGCAATGGGGAACCTATGTGCCACACACTATTCATTCTGTCAAGGTGTCTGCATGCCCCAGTCAGACCGGGCTTTTTAATTCATAGACACAGGCAGGTACAACTCCCTATTGTGAAGTCCCTGTCGACCCACAGCATGGGTGGCTCCCTGGAACCCACCGGCGGTACACAGAAATATCCCATTGCATTGCCCAACACAGCTGAGGTAGTAATGTCGTGCTTAATGCAGGTGGGCTTCGGCCCACACTGCATGCCCCAGTCTGACTGGGGTTCTTTATAAGTGTACAGATGTAGTAAAAACTCCGTGTGCACCTACAGCATGGGTGGGTGCCAGGAAGCCACCGGCGGTACATAGAAATATCCCATTGCATTGCCCAACACAGCTGAGGTAGTAATGTTGTGCTTAACCCTTTCCAATCCAATTTGTATATGGTTTTCCTAGGGGGCTTACTCTTTTTCTGCCGTTATACAACGGCGCTATATGCTGGCTAAAGCCAGTACTGCATGAGCTGACACGTAGGATAGGCTCCGACAGCAGAGAGGCTGGCAATATACAGTAAGAGAACCCCGACGGACGTCTACCAACAACGGAGCTGTACAGCCTTAAACCCTAATGTCTTCACAGGTCACACAGTGGACTGGAAAGGGTTAATGCAGGTGGGTTTCGGCCCACACTGCATGCCCCAGTCAGACTGGGTTTCTTTATAAGTGGAAACAGATGCATTTATAATTCCCTGTGGACCCACAGCATGGGTGGGTGCCAGGAAGCCACCGGCGGTACATAGAAATATCCCATTGCATTGCCCAACACAGCTGAGGTAGTTATGTCGTGCGTAATACAGGTGGGCTTCGGCCCACACTGCATGCCCCAGTCAGACTGGGGTTCTTTAGAAGTGTACAGATGTATTAAAAACTCTGTGTGCACCTACAGCATGGGTGGCTCCCTGGAACCCACCGGCGGTACATAAAAATATCCCATTGCATTGCCCAACACAGCTGAGGTAGTAATGTCGTGCTTAATGCAGGTGGGCTTCGGCCCACACTGCATGCCCCAGTCAGACTGGGGTTCTTTACAAGTGGACACATGTAGGTTAAACTCCCTGTGGACCCACTGCCTGGGTGGGTGCCAGGAAGCCACCGGCGGTACATAGAAATATCCCATTGCATTGCCCAACACAGCTGAGGTAGTAATGTCGTGCGTAATACAGGTGGGCTTCGGCCCACACTGCATGCCCCAGTCAGACGGGTTCTTTAGAAGTGTACAGATGTATTAAAAACTCAGTGTGCACCTACAGCATGGGTGGCTCCCTGGAACCCACCGGCGGTACATAAAAATATCCCATTGCATTGCCCAACACAGCTGAGGTAACGTCAGCTGTAATGCAGGTGGGCTAAAAATTAATTTGATTACACTGTAGGCGAGGGCCCACAAAAATTGCTGTATCAACAGTACTAATGTACATCCCAAAAATTGGCCATGGCCAGCCAAGAGGGCAGGTGAAACCCATTAATCGCTTTGGTTAATGTGGCTTAAGTGGTAACTAGGCCTGGAGGCAGCCCAGTGTAACGAAAAATTGGTTCAAGTTAAAGTTCCAATGCTTTTAAGCGCATTGAAACTTATAAAAATTGTTCTGAAAAATTATTTGAGTGAGCCTTGTGGCCCTAAGAAAAATTGCCCGTTCAGCGTGATTACGTGAGGTTTCAGGAGGAGGAGCAGGAGGAGGAGGAGGAGGAATATTAGACACATATTGATGAAGCAGAAATGTCCCCGTTTTTGATGGTGAGAGAGAATGTAGCTTCCATCCGCGGGTGCAGCCTACGTATTGCTTACGTATCGCTGCTGTCCGCTGGTGGAGAACAGAAGTCTGGGGAAATCCAGCCTTTGTTCATCTTGATGAGTGTTAGCCTGTCGGCACTGTCGGTTGACAAGCGGCTACGCTTATCTGTGATGATTCCCCCAGCCGCACTAATCACCCTCTCCGACAAGACGCTAGCCGCAGGACAAGCAAGCACCTCCAGGGCATACAGCGCGAGTTCAGGCCACGTGTCCAGCTTCGACACCCAGTAGTTGTAGGGGGCAGAGGCGTCACCAAGGATGGTCGTGCGATCCGCTACGTACTCCCTCACCATCCTTTTACAGTGCTCCCGCCGACTCAGCCGTGACTGGGGAGCGGTGACACAGTCTTGGTGGGGAGCCATAAAGCTGGCCAGGCCCTTAAAGACTGTTGCACTGCCTGGGATGTACATGCTGCTCGATCTACGCACATCCCCTGCTACCTGGCCCTCGGTACTGCGCCTTCTGCCACTAGCGCTGTCGGCTGGGAATTTTACCATCAGCTTGTCCGCAAGGGTCCTGTGGTATAGCAACACTCTCGAACCCCTTTCCTCTTCGGGAATCAGAGTGGGCAGGTTCTCCTTATACCGTGGATCGAGCAGTGTGTACACCCAGTAATCCGTCGTGGCCAGAATGCGTGCAACGCGAGGGTCACGAGAAAGGCATCCTAACATGAAGTCAGCCATGTGTGCCAGGGTACCTGTACGCAACACATGGCTGTCTTCACTAGGAAGATCACTTTCAGGATCCTCCTCCTCCTCCTCAGGCCATACACGCTGAAAGGATGACAGGCAATCAGCCGGTGTACCGTCAGCAGCGGGCCAAGCTGTCTCTTCCCCCTCCTCCTCATCCTCCTCATGCTCCTCCTCCTCCTCCTGTACGCGCTGAGAAATAGACAGAAGGGTGCCCTGACTATCCAGCGGCATACTGTCTTCCCCCGCCCCCGTTTCCGAGCGCAAAGCAGCTGCCTTTATGGTTTGCAGGGAATTTCTCAAGATGCATAGCAGAGGAATGGTGACGCTAATGATTGTAGCATCGCCGCTCACCACCTGGGTAGACTCCTCAAAATTACCAAGGACATGGCAGATGTCTGCCAACCAGGCCCACTCTTCTGAAAGGAATTGAGGAGGCTGACTCCCACTGCGCCGCCCATGTTGGAGTTGGTATTCGACTATAGCTCTACGTTGTTCATAGAGCCTGGCCAACATGTGGAGCGTAGAGTTCCACCGTGTGGGCACGTCGCACAGTAGTCGGTGCACTGGCAGCTTAAAGTGATGTTGCAGGGTGCGCAGGGTGGCAGCGTCCGTGTGGGACTTGCGGAAATGTGCGCAGAGCCGGCGCGCCTTTACGAGCAGGTCTGACAAGCGTGGGTAGCTTTTCAGAAACCGCTGAACCACCAAATTAAAGACGTGGGCCAGGCATGGCACGTGCGTGAGGCTGCCGAGCTGCAGAGCCGCCACCAGGTTACGGCCGTTGTCACACACGACCATGCCCGGTTGGAGGCTCAGCGGCGCAAGCCAGCGGTCGGTCTGCTGTGTCAGACCCTGCAGCAGTTCGTGGGCCGTGTGCCTCTTATCGCCTAAGCTGAGTAGTTTCAGCACGGCCTGCTGACGCTTGCCCACCGCTGTGCTGCCACACCGCGCGACACCGACTGCTGGCGACATGCTGCTGCTAACACATCTTGATTGCGAGACAGAGGAGGAGGAGGAGGAGGAGGAGGGTGCTTTAGTGGAGGAAGCATACACCTCCGCAGATACCACCACCGAGCTGGGGCCCGCAATTCTGGGGGTGGGTAGGACGTGAGCGGTCCCAGGCTCTGACTCTGTCCCAGCCTCCACTAAATTCACCCAATGTGCTGTCAGGGAGATGTAGTGGCCCTGCCCGCCTGTGCTTGTCCACGTGTCCGTAGTTAAGTGGACCGTGGCAGTAACCGCGTTGGTGAGGGCGCGTACAATGTTGCGGGAGACGTGGTCGTGCAGGGCTGGGACGGCACATCGGGAAAAGTAGTGGCGACTGGGAACTGAGTAGCGCGGGGCCGCCGCCTCCATGATACTTTTGAAGGACTCCGTTTCCACAACCCTATACGGCAGCATCTCAAGGCTGATGAATTTTGCTATGCGGACGGTTAACGTTTGAGCGTGCGGGTGCGTGGCGGCGTACTTGCGCTTGCGCTCCAACAGTTGCGCAAGCGACGGCTGGACGGTGCGCTGAACTACACTGCTGGATGGGGCTGAGGACAGCGGAGGTGAGGGTGTGGGTGCAGGCCAGGAGACGGTAGTGCCTGTGTCCTGAGAGGGGGGTTGCATCTCAGTGGCAGGTTGGGGCACAGGGGGAGAGGCAGGGGTGCAAACCGGAGGCGCTGAACGGCCTTCGTCCCACCTTGCGGGGTGCTTGGCCATCATATGTCTGCGCATGGTGGTTGTGGTGAGGCTGTTGGTGTTGGCTCCCCGGCTGAGCTTTGCGCGACAAAGGTTGCACACCACTGTTCGTCGGTCGTCAGGCGTCTCTGTGAAAAACTGCCAGACCTTAGAGCACCTCGGCCTCTGCAGGGTGGCATGGCGCGAGGGGGCGCTTTGGGAAACACTTGGTGGATTATTCGGTCTGGCCCTGCCTCTACCCCTGGCCACCGCACTGCCTCTTGCAACCTGCCCTGCTGATGCCCTTGACTCCCCCTCTGAAGACCTGTCCTCCTGAGTAAGCGTTGCACACCAGGTGGGGTCAGTCACCTCATCGTCCTGCTGCTCTTCCTCCGAATCCTCTGTGCGCTGCTCCCTCGGACTTACTGCCCTTACTACTACCTCACTGCAAGACAACTGTGTCTGATCGTCATCGTCCTCCTCACCCACAGAAAGTTGTTGAGACAGTTGGCGGAAGTCCCCAGCCTCTTCCCCCGGACCCCGGGAACTTTCGAATGGTTGGGCATCAGTGACGATAAACTCCTCTGGTGGGAGAGGAACCGCTGCTGCCCAATCTAAGCAGGGGCCCGAGAACAGTTCCTGGGAGTGTTCCCGCTCCTGAGCAGGTGTTATTGTAGTGGAGTGAGGAGGCTGGGAGGAAGGAGGAGCAGCAGACAGAGGATTCGGATTGGCAGCAGTGGACGGCGCAGAACTGCGGGTAGACGATAGGTTGCTCGAAGCACTTTCTGCCATCCAGGACAGGACCTGCTCACACTGCTCATTTTCTAATAACCGTCTCCCGCGTGGACCCATTAATTGGGCGATGAATGCGGGGACGCCAGAAACGTGCCTCTCTCCTAATCGCGCAGCAGTCGGCTGCGACACACCGGGATCAGGAGCTCGGGCTGTGCCCACACCCTGACTTGGCCCTCCGCGTCCTCGGCCGCGTCCACGTCCTCTAGGCCTACCCCTACCCCTCAGCATGCTGTATTACCAGTGATTTGATTTCACAGGCAGGAAATAAATTGGCGCAAGACTGCAGGCCAAATATAATTTTTGCCCTTTTTGGAAAACGAAAGGCCCCACTGCCTCTAGTGAATGAATTATCTAAGTTTAATAACTGTGCTGTGTCCCTGCTAATGTGTCACAGAACGTGAGGGTAGCAGAGTTATTATAACTCTGGCAGAGCAGGTATTTTTTTCCCAATTAAGGAAAGCAAATGGCGAAGCCAGCAGTAAAGCGTAGCTGGGTGCGTCTGATTTAGCAATGTTGTTCACGCAGCTCACACGTGTCCACAGCCCTTAGGACGGGCAGAGGCTGGACAAATAGATTTGTTTTCAGTTTTTTTCCACCAAAAGGCAGCACTGCGTATATTCAATGAACATGAGAAGTTTAATAACTGTGCTGTGTCCCTGCTTATGTGTCACAGAACGTGAGGGTAGCAGAGTTATTATAACTCTGGCAGAGCAGGTATTTTTTTCCCAATTAAGGAAAGCAAATGGCGAAGCCAGCAGTAAAGCGTAGCTGGGTGCGTCTGATTTAGCAATGTTGTTCACGCAGCTCACACGTGTCCACAGCCCTTAGGACGGACAGAGGCTGGACAAATAGATTTGTTTTCAGTTTTTTTCCACCAAAAGGCAGCACTGCGTATATTCAATGAACATGAGAAGTTTAATAACTGTGCTGTGTCCCTGCTTATGTGTCACAGAACGTGAGGGTAGCAGAGTTATTATAACTCTGGCAGAGCAGGTATTTTTTTCCCAATTAAGGAAAGCAAATGGCGAAGCCAGCAGTAAAGCGTAGCTGGGTGCGTCTGATTTAGCAATGTTGTTCACGCAGCTCACACGTGTCCACAGCCCTTAGGACGGACAGAGGCTGGACAAATAGATTTGTTTTCAGTTTTTTTCCACCAAAAGGCAGCACTGCGTATATTCAATGAACATGAGAAGTTTAATAACTGTGCTGTGTCCCTGCTTATGTGTCACAGAACGTGAGGGTAGCAGAGTTATTATAACTCTGGCAGAGCAGGTATTTTTTTCCCAATTAAGGAAAGCAAATGGCGAAGCCAGCAGTAAAGCGTAGCTGGGTGCGTCTGATTTAGCAATGTTGTTCACGCAGCTCACACGTGTCCACAGCCCTTAGGACGGACAGAGGCTGGACAAATAGATTTGTTTTCAGTTTTTTTCCACCAAAAGGCAGCACTGCGTATATTCAATGAACATGAGAAGTTTAATAACTGTGCTGTGTCCCTGCTTATGTGTCACAGAACGTGAGGGTAGCAGAGTTATTATAACTCTGGCAGAGCAGGTATTTTTTTCCCAATTAAGGAAAGCAAATGGCGAAGCCAGCAGTAAAGCGTAGCTGGGTGCGTCTGATTTAGCAATGTTGTTCACGCAGCTCACACGTGTCCACAGCCCTTAGGACGGACAGAGGCTGGACAAATAGATTTGTTTTCAGTTTTTTTCCACCAAAAGGCAGCACTGCGTATATTCAATGAACATGAGAAGTTTAATAACTGTGCTGTGTCCCACAGAACGTGAGGGTAGCAGAGTTATTATAACTCTGGCAGAGCAGGTATTTTTTTCCCAATTAAGGAAAGCAAATGGCGAAGCCAGCAGTAAAGCGTAGCTGGGTGCGTCTGATTTAGCAATGTTGTTCACGCAGCTCACACGTGTCCACAGCCCTTAGGACGGACAGAGGCTGGACAAACAGATTTGTTTTCAGTTTTTTTCCACCAAAAGGCAGCACTGCGTATATTCAATGAACATGAGAAGTTTAATAACTGTGCTGTGTCCCTGCTTATGTGTCACAGAACGTGAGGGTAGCAGAGTTATTATAACTCTGGCAGAGCAGGTATTTTTTTCCCAATTAAGGAAAGCAAATGGCGAAGCCAGCAGTAAAGCGTAGCTGGGTGCGTCTGATTTAGCAATGTTGTTCACGCAGCTCACACGTGTCCACAGCCCTTAGGACGGACAGAGGCTGGACTAATAGATTTGTTTTCAGTTTTTTTCCACCAAAAGGCAGCACTGCGTATATTCAATGAACATGAGAAGTTTAATAACTGTGCTGTGTCCCACAGAACGTGAGGGTAGCAGAGTTATTATAACTCTGGCAGAGCAGGTATTTTTTTCCCAATTAAGGAAAGCAAATGGCGAAGCCAGCAGTAAAGCGTAGCTGGGTGCGTCTGATTTAGCAATGTTGTTCACGCAGCTCACACGTGTCCACAGCCCTTGGGACGGACAGAGGCTGGACAAACAGATTTGTTTTCAGTTTTTTTCCAACAAAAGGCAGCACTGCGTATATTCAATGAACATGAGAAGTTTAATAACTGTGCTGTGTCCCTGCTTATGTGTCACAGAACGTGAGGGTAGCAGAGTTATTATAACTCTGGCAGAGCAGGTATTTTTTTCCCAATTAAGGAAAGCAAATGGCGAAGCCAGCAGTAAAGCGTAGCTGGGTGCGTCTGATTTAGCAATGTTGTTCACGCAGCTCACACGTGTCCACAGCCCTTAGGACGGACAGAGGCTGGACAAATAGATTTGTTTTCAGTTTTTTTCCACCAAAAGGCAGCACTGCGTATATTCAATGAACATGAGAAGTTTAATAACTGTGCTGTGTCCCTGCTTATGTGTCACAGAACGTGAGGGTAGCAGAGTTATTATAACTCTGGCAGAGCAGGTATTTTTTTCCCAATTAAGGAAAGCAAATGGCGAAGCCAGCAGTAAAGCGTAGCTGGGTGCGTCTGATTTAGCAATGTTGTTCACGCAGCTCACACGTGTCCACAGCCCTTAGGACGGACAGAGGCTGGACAAATAGATTTGTTTTCAGTTTTTTTCCACCAAAAGGCAGCACTGCGTATATTCAATGAACATGAGAAGTTTAATAACTGTGCTGTGTCCCTGCTTATGTGTCACAGAACGTGAGGGTAGCAGAGTTATTATAACTCTGGCAGAGCAGGTATTTTTTTCCCAATTAAGGAAAGCAAATGGCGAAGCCAGCAGTAAAGCGTAGCTGGGTGCGTCTGATTTTTACAGGTTGCAGACGCAGCTCACACGTGTCCACCGGCGTTAGGCCGGACAGAGGCAGGACAAATTTAATTATTTTCCGTTTTTTGGCACCAAAAGGCAGCACTGCGTATATTCAATGAATAACAACTGTGTTGTCGCCCTGCCTATACAATTCTTTCCCTGCAGTATCAATGGAGGGTGCAATGGTCTGCAGAGGCGATTTTGAGAAGCAAAAAAAAATGCAGCACAGCAAACAGCAGCCTGGACAGTACTGCACACGGATAAATATGGCCCTAGAAAGGACCGTTGAGGTTCTTGAAGGCTACACTCACTCCTAACACTCTCCCTGCCTATGCAGCACTTCTGTCCCTAATGCCGGGTGCAATGCTCTGCACTGCCGATTTTGAGAAAAAAAAAATTTGCCACTGCTAACAGCAGCCAACACACAGCTATCAGTGGCCCTAATAAGGACCTTTGGGGGGTCTTGAAGCCTACACTAACTACCAATTCTTTCCCTACAGCAGCTCCGGTACAAACAGCACTGTCCCTCATCTAACTCACCAGGCATCTGAGGCGAGCCGCGGGAGGGGCCGACTTTTATGTTCGGGTGACACCTGATCTTCCCAGCCACTCACAGCAGGGGGGTGGTATAGGGCTTGAACGTCACAGGGGGAAGTTGTAATGCCTTCCCTGTCTTTCAATTGGCCAGAAAAGCGCGCAAACGTCTCAGGGAAGTAAGTGAAAGTAACCAGAACACCGCATGGTGTTCGTTACGAATAACGAACATCCCGAACACCCTAATATTCGCACGAATATCAAGCTCGGACGAACGCGTTCGCTCATCTCTAATCAATATGTAAATGACTGTTTAAGTAATTTATGGGCTTGCACTTTTGCAGCTTCTCTACACAGTGAAAGAGTAATATCCTGATTATCAAGCTTTCTTTTTCTTCATATTTGTTAATAACTTACTCTTATTATTCTTCTACTCTAATAAGTACTCTAAGTCTCTTGTGTAACAAATTTAAAACTGCTCTACACAAGCCATAGTGTTTGAACAGCATTTGAATTGAAAAAAAATCTGTTTAGTATAGCATTTGTCCCGAATACTAATATGCATGGACTAGTCTTTTTTGTAGTTTAATTCCATGGCATTATAGATCATGTAAAATTAATGCAAATACACATCTTTTGCAATATGAATTAATTATCAAAATTCTGAATTAAGATTATGATGTGCAAAAAAAAAAACACAAAAAAACCAAACAAATCTTGTAAAGCATGTCTATAGTTTAGTACATTCAAACAGCTTCAAGTGTATACAATATTCCCCAAAAATGTTCTATATTTCATAGTGACAACTCTTGTCAGCATCTTTAAAACGTTAATATACTCTAGCGGTGCAACATCTACTTTGAAGCTGCATTTTTCTCAACATATACATGTATATGCACAATTTGCAGTAATGCTGCTATTAGTGAAAGTGGCCATATAGATGTTTTTTATACAATACCAGTATGATTGAACTTGCAGAGTATGTCATTCAAGATCAGAATTTAAGGACAATATTTTAGCTGTATATTAAAAAGAGTATTCTGTAATAATTTTAAAAGTTGTAAAAGCCTTAATATTTCTGATGATTCTCCCATAGTCTCCGGTAAAAGGACAAACCAGATTATTTCTCCTTAGATTGATGATGGTGTCCACTAATGCTAATGTCCAGGTCTTGCCAAGGAAATCTATTATAAAAGATGACAGAGTTGAAGATTTAGTCTGCAGACAGTCATTTCTCTAATGAAGGAAATGAGAACAGAGACAAGAGACATTAGATTTTAATTCTCAGTACCAAAGCCAGGGTCTAAACCAAGACAAAAGACAATTAAGCTCCCAGGTTAATTTTTGTTCTGATATAAATAGGAAATGGGTTCTGAAATTAAGCAGAATGATTTCTTACTTTGATCTTTTGAAAACAATGCTCAAGTTTCATTGTTTGTAATATTGTTTGATCAATCATTTTTCAGTATTAGCATTCAACTGAACAAATGTTTTCCAGAAAATAATATATTTTCTACTCTCTATTATTGAATGAGGTGACTGCAAAAAGCTTATCTCAGTCACAATATATTCAACAGGACACACTGACATATGCTATTCACATCCAAAAATCGGACAAGTATCGGACATACTGCAATTTTTTTGTACTAAGACTATTCACCCAAGTAAAAAAAGCCCATGTGCATATGAACGGGTGCTATTTCCATCTAAAAAAATTGGTCTGAAAATCGGATAGAAAAAAAATCAAGAACCGTAGAAATCAAGTGATCTGAGAGACTTCTACATGTATATGTGCAATTTGCAATAATGCTACTCAAGCCTGCGCCCATGCCATGAGCTATTTAACAACTCATCTTGTAGCTCCTACTTGAAGGCATTCCCCAAACTTGCTGTGGTTTTAATTGATCAATGCCTGATCTACTTTGGGTTATAGTCTGCTTAGTTTCCTACTGAATGCACCAAGATTGCCTTTATAATTTTGCTATTGAAACGTTACTTCTGATGCACCTTTTTTGCTGCATCCCAAACAAAAAACCATGACTGTGGGGCAATATGCAATCCAATTCTGCACTTTTGCTTCTGAATTGGAAGGAAATGAAAAGCCATTGGTGGTACGCTTTTAGGAGTGCCGTTCAAGTAACATATAAGATAAACTGGCAGGTCAAAAATGACCTACTATAGTCTATGATCTTATTGCTCTTTCAGCAAGAATTGACAACTAATTTTGCAAGCAACAATAGTCAATGAGAGACAAAAGAAGGCCCAGGCTAGCACCGAAATTCTCACAAATTCTTTAACCAATTCATCCACCTGCAGCTGGCAGTTTTGTCCTCTAGAAGTGGATGTTTCTTCTATTGGGGCAGGTGCAATATTGTAAGAAAAGTCTGCCAAAGGAAAAAAAATGTCACCTGCAGATTTTTTTCTAAACTATTCTCTTCCACAGAAAGAAATTATTTCATTTGGGACCATTAACTTCTAGTCATTAAACTGGCTCTACAGGAGTGGAGATATTTGTTGGAGGATTTCGCCTTTCTATTCAATATATACATGGACCACAAAAATTTGATGTATCTCCTGTCTACTCAGTGCCTTTAGCCTTGACAAGCCCACTGGTCTCTGTTTTTTTGCAAGGTTTAATCTTTTGCTTGATTTCTGATCTGCCCAAAAAAAATTGAAGCTACTGCTTTATCCTGATCCTTCAATGTATTTGATATCTGACAAGAGTCTCAGTATCTCATTGAACCTATAAAGATAGTGTCTAGCAATTCCCAATCCCTTCAGGACATCCCTCTTGGTAAGACATTCTCATTTTCGTAAAGGGTCAGCGTCCTGCATTTCTTCCCGTTCCTATCTCAGAGCAACTCTGGCTATCAAGCACCTTCCTCTAACAAAAGCACCTAAGTTTTTGGTCTCTGTCAAGCTGAAGGTGTTATTTGTTTGTGCTGATTTCCTGGTTACTTACTGGTTTACTCTAACTATTCTGCAATATTCACTCCCTACCTTGACTTGCTTATTACCCATTCTCCTGTCTACTGCCTTCTCTGACTCCTGGTCTGTTTGTACCACACTGAACCTATTTTATTTGCCCTGACTTCTGAACTGTGTCTTGTGTTGAAGTTTACATTGCCTGTCTTCATCACAAACTCCTTTCACTATGCCTCTGTTCGCCATCAGCCATATAACTAGGGTCACTTTTAGTTTAACCCTATGGGTATCCCACAGTTTAGTCCAGATCCTGACTGGTGGAGTGAAAGGGTGAAGACTGGGGTTCCTTAGGTGTTGATTCTATACTTGGCCCAAAGTCAAAGCAATGTGTGGCACAGTGATTCCTTATCCACTGATACTGGTAAAACAACTTAAACTATTTCAAATAGTGTAAAGAGCAAATTTCAAATATCGTGAACTGATCAACGTGATCAGAATAGTGAATATGTGTTTTTTTCTAAAATGATGCCGCTAAATTGCTAAATAATGGTAATGCTTTTGTTTTCTCCTCTCACTTGACATATTTGTGTTTCAACCTAATAATAAAATCAGTGCACTGTGTAATTAAATAAAGTAGTAGGTTTGCAAAATTTGAAGTTAAATTAATCAGTCAGACAGATAGAAAGTTTGTTTAGAGAATATGTTTTTTTAATTTAAATCAAGGTATTTTTTTTAAAGGAATGTTTATTCCGCATTTTATACATCACAACACAAAGAACATAAAGGAAGGTTCATCAGTAATATTTCTCCGTATTAGTCCATCATACTTTCATCAATGCTTTAAGATTTATAATACCCTCTTATCTATTCTTAATTAAAATATAGCACAAAGAAAAACTAAATAAAAACATACTAAACCTCTAACTATAACTTCACCCACAGCATGATTGCCAGTACAGCGGACATTCAGTCTTTATGCAAGTATCAAAACTCAATAAAAAGAGGAAGAACTTTATATTTTCCTAAAAGAATTAGCCAGATATGGGAGTGTTAGGACATTCAATCCACCTGTCCCCTATCTTATTAAATTTGACAGTGCAACCTCAAGCCATGTATGTCAGCTTATATAAGGGGATAGCACTATTTATTTCACGCAGTCAGGCAGTCTTAGTGTTTTTTTTGGGGGTGCTTCTAGTTGAGTAATATCAGCTTTTTAGCGTAGAAAAGCAGTAGTTTGTATAGAGTGCGTGTTGTTGCGTCACTGGGATTTCCTCTACAAGGCAAAAGGGCAAATCTTAGGGTGTAAAATTCATGGGGTTCCCAAATTTGTTTCTATGAACTCAAGAATATCACGCCAGTAAGTTTGTAATACATGACACTCCCAGAACATATACAAAGTTGTGCCCACATCTGTCAGGCATCTTGGACAGAACACCTCAGGGGATAGGTCCATAGCATGCAGCCACGTAGGGGGTGTAATATATTCTATGAAGGAACTTAACTTGTACTAGTCTGTTCCTAGCACTAATCAGAAGGGGTCCAAAGGTGGCCAAGATGCCACTTCAGTTGTCCAAGTCCAGGTCCGGTATAACTGAGCCCCACTTCTCAAGAGTCTTATCCTTCAGTGGGGTAAAGCTACATGTCAGCTGCCTATAAAACTAGAGAGAGGTTTCAGAATGTTGGCCATCTGTTCCAGGTCTTCCAGCCTGGTCAAGGCAAGGGGGATGTTCAGGCCCCCAAATTGGGCTCTAAGGGCATATTTGAGTTGGAAGTATCTAAAACGGGAACTATTGGAGAGGCCAAAAAGTATCCACAGATGTAAAAAGGAGCAGAGATCACCTCCTTCCACTACATCTGAGAGAGTAGGGATTCCATGATGTGATTTCAGAAGAAGGTATCTGGTATGCACTGTAAGTGTGGAAGATTGGGATTGTTCTATAGGGGAATGTGAGCTGACTATTTGCCTGTTTCATCGGGTATCAGATGGAGGGCAATATTCCAGACCTTGAGAGTCACCCACATAGGGGAGGGTTAGAGAGGTTGCAGGGCTATCAACTGCCCTGCCATCAGTCCAGTCTTATCCCAGTTAACCTTCACTTGGGAGTATACTCCAAAAGGCGTCAAAAATAGAGGGATGACTCCAGGTCTTGTAAGAATAGCAGGGTTTCATCTGAATATCGTGTCACACACTCTTCATAGATTTTCAACTGGAATCCTTTAAAGGGGTTGTCTCACGCTGAAACGGGTTTTTTTTTATTCAATAGGCCCCCCGTTCGGCGCGAGACAAACCCAAGGGATGGGTTAAAAAAAAAAAAAAGTTTATTACTTACCCGAATCCCCGCGCTGTGGCGACTTCTTTCTTCCTTTACCAAGATGGCCGCTGGGATCTTCACCCACGATGCACCGCGGGTCTTCTCCCATGGTGCACCGTGGGCTCTGTGCGGCCCATTGCCAATTCCAGCCTCCTGATTGGCTGGAATCGGCACACGTGATGGGGCGGAGCTACGAGGACCAGCTCTCCGGCACGAGCGGCCCCATTCACCAGGGAGAAGACCGGACTGCGAAGGACGTCTAAAAACGCCAGAAGACAGTGAATTTGGACGGATCCATGGCGACGGGGACGCTAGCAACGGAGAAGGTATGTGAATAACTTCTGTATGGCTCATAATTAATGCACGATGTATATTACAAAGTGCAATAATATGGCCATACAGAAGTGCTGAACCCCACTTGATTTCACGAGACAACCCCTTTAACCTCTGTTGAAGTCCAGATTTGGATTGCAAGTAATAATAATAATCTTTATTTGTATAGCGTCAACTTATTCCACAGTGCTTTGGATAAATGCAAAACAATACAATAATTACAACTTGAGGTACATTTGGTTTGACACAAATGGGTTGGGAGTGGTGCAGGAGGTGCAAGGGGTGGGGGGAGGAGCAAGGCATGGGGAAGACAAGCAATAGGGGATTTCATGTGGAAATCAGTTATTAGAAGGCAAATAGGGTGGGGCGTCATAGGGCGGGCGGGGGGACTAAGTCAGGAGATTTGGTATGCTTCCCTGAAGAGGTGCATTTTTAAGGCACGTCTGAAATTTTGTGCATCGGGAATTGTCCAGATGCCTTGGGGTAGAGCGTTTCAGAGGATGGGTGCTGCTCTGGTGAAGTCCTGTAGGCGAGCATGTGAGGTTCGTATTACAGGGGTGTTTAATCTGAGTGTGTTGGCCGATCGGAGTAAGTGGGCCGGCTGATGCACTGACAGGAGGCAGGCGAGGTATGCTGGTGCTGCGCCATGCAGAGCTTTGTGAGTGAGGTAGAGGAGTTTAAATTTAGTTCTGCAGTGGATGGGCAGCGACTGGCATAATGCAGAGGCTTCTGAGTAACGGCTGGATTGAAAAATGAGCCTAGCTGCCACATTTAGTATGGATTGGAGTGGAGCAAATTTATTGCTGGGGAGGCCGATGAGTAGCGAGTTGCAGTAGTCAAGACGGGAGTGGATGAGGGCGACCAGGAGTGTCTTTAGCTTGTCCGTGGTTAGGAACGGCCGTATTTTAGCAATATTTCTGAGGTGCATGTGGCATGTTTGGGCCAGAGATTGGATATGGGGGGTAAAGGAGAGGTCAGAGTCCAGTTTGACCCCAAGGCAGCGGGCATGCTGTCTGGGGGTTATGATGGCGTCAGACACTGGAATGGAGATGTTGAGGGGAGGTCAGTTGGAAGGTGGAAAGACAAGGAGGTCAGTTTTAGAGAGGTTTAGTTTGAGAACAAGGGAGGACATAGTTTTTGAGACAGCGGACAGAGTACAGATAGTCGGTGATATTTTGGAGGAATGGTCCAGAGATCTCATGAGAGGAGGTGTATAGTTGGGTGTCGTCAGCGTAGAGATGGTATTGGAGGCCACATTTGTGGATGGTTTGTCCAATTAAGGCAGTATAGATAGAGAAGAGAAGGGGACCAAGGACCGAGCCCTGGGGTACTCTAACAGCTAGAGGAAGTGGAGTAGAGATAGAACCAGCAAAGGAGACACTGAAAGAGCAGTCAGAGAGGTAGGAAGAGAACCAGGAGAGAGCAGTGTCCTTTAGACCAATAGAGCGGAGCATAGTGAGAAGGAGGTTACGGTCAACAGTGTCAAATACAGCAGACAGGTCAAGGAGGATTAGTAGGGAGTAGTCACCTCTCAACTTTGCAGTTATCAGATCATTTGTTACTTTTGTAAGGGCAGTTTCGGTCGAGTGTAGAGAGTGGAAACCAGACTAGAGGGGGTCGAGGAGTGAGTTGTCAGAGAGAAAGCGTGTAAGGCGGGAGTAGACCAGGTGTTCAAGTAATATGGAGATGAACGGAAGGTTTGAGATGGGTTTGTAGTTGGCAGCATCAGTTGGGTCCAGGATTGTTTTTTTTAAGCATAAGGGATATGATGGAGTGTTTAAATGAGCAGGGGGAAAGTGCCAGAGGTTAGGGAGAGGTTGCAGATTGTGGTGAGGTGAGTAATGAGAGCTGGGGAAAGGGACCGGAGGAGATGAGAGGGTTGCTAGCGCAGGTAGTGGAGTGGGCAGCGAAAGCAGCCTGTAGGCTTCTTCCTCTGTCATTGGTTCTAACGTAGAAAGTGAGTAGGTAGGTGCTGGATGCAGTGCTGAGAAAACTGGGATCGGGGCTAACCATGCAGTTTTCAGAGATTTCTTTTCGAATGTTGACGATTTTTTCTTTGAAATAGACAGCTAGTTCTCCAGCAGTCAGGCCTATCGCAGGGGCCTGTTCTTTGGAGCTGAGGAGAGAGTGGAAGGTCTCAAAGAGTTATTTGGGGTTGTAGGATAATGAGGAGACAAGGGAGGTGAAATAAACTTGTTTGGCATGGTGAAGGGCTAGGTTATAAGTTTTAAGCATGAATTTGAAGTGGAGGACGTCTGCTGGCACCTTTGACTTTCTCCACAGCTGCTCGGCGCACCTAGAGCACCGCCGGATGAAGCGCGTTTGGGACGTGAGCCAAGGTTGCCGTGGTCTGCGTTTGATGGCTCGAGTCACAGGCGGTGCTGCTTTATCCAGGGCACGACTGAGGATAGTGTGGTAGTGTTCGGCTGCCAGATTAGGGCAGGGGAGGAGAGAGATAGGGGACAGGGAGGACTGAATGGTCTCGGCAAGCTGTTTAGTGCGGACAGACTGGAGGTTCCTAGAGGTGCAATATATAGGAGGGTCAGGGGAGATGCTAGGGTGCCCGATGGAGAAAGAGAGAAGGTTGTCATCTGAAAGTGGAAGGGGGGGAGTTAGTAACGTGAGAGGCAGAACAGAGATGGAGGAAAGCTAAATCGAGAGTGTTGCCATCTCTGTGAGTGGGGGAGTCAGAGATTAGTGATAAGCCAAGGGTCGAGGTAAGCGTTAAAAGCCGGGAGGCAGATGAGGAGCTGGGGTCGTTAATAGGGATGTTGAAATCACCAAGGATGAGGGTTGGGATTTCACAGGATAGGAAGTGGATAAGTAAAGAGATCTCGCAGCACCGCTCTCAATACCCAAGCATGGGGAAGAACTCTCTGCACAGCCGATCAATAAAGGTGGACCAACCTTTGTATATTGTAGACTTGAAATATAAGGAAGATCCGCAGCAGACAAGGAGATGATGTAAAAGAATGATCTTTTGTACCCAAAGCAAAAGTAGAAAACCAAAGGGTTCCCGTTGTGATAAAATATAGTGACATGAGTCATAAAATTGCATCAATTGTGAAGAAGCATTGGCCCATAGTACAAAGAGACTGTAGGGGCATAAAGGAGTTTGAGACAATGCCTATGTTGGCATACAGATGGGGCAAGAATTTAAAAGATAATCTGGTTAACACAATGACTCATGAGAGTGGAGGTGGCAGACAGGGGTTGTTGGCACCAATCCGTGGTGTCAATTTCCCCTGCCTGTCATGCGTTTGTTGTAATAACATGGTGAAAGGAGATTCCTTTAGGCACCCCTTAACAGGTTGTGCTTTCCCGATAAAAGAAAGGTACACATGTAATAGCAGCTATGTGATCTATTTGTTGACTTGTCCCTGTGGTGGCGGTTATGTGGGCGAGACCATACAGGAAGTAAAAAAACAGATTATTCAACATAAAAGTACTATACGTACTAAACAGAAGGATTTACCAGTTTCTAGACATTTCATGGAATGTCGACATTCGGTGAATCAACTCCGATTCAGAGTTATTGATAGTGTCCCTGAATTAAAGAGGGCTGGTGATAGATCTATGATGTTGAAATGCAAAGAGTTAATGTGGATCCATACGCTTGACACTATGTACCCCAAAGGGTTAAATTTGGAATACTGTTATTTACCGTATATTTGAGCTGTAAAAAAATTTTTTAACACGTTTTTTTATTGCATTGATGTCAGCACTAATTGTTGTTTTCTCCCTTTTTTTCAGCTGGCTGGATTGTCCGATCCCCGAACACGGAGTCACATTTTCGTATGCACGATCAATTATTTTACATTGTTTTTTGATATATATAAAGATTCTTCAGGCCATATAATGTTGATTCTTCGGCACCAGTGGCAGTAATTTACTCTTGGATATAATTCTTGGCACAATAAAGATTTATAATATTGATTTGATTTTGTTATATGCCTTTTGTGAGTGGTGATTAATGATTGCAGTTTGAGCAGCATTATATATAGATCATGAGAGACTATTCTTTTTTGATATATAAGAAGTAAATGTTTTGGGAGATCTGATGCTTTTGCCAAGTACTGATTATTAATGTATCTGGTAGTGGTGTTTATGGCAATAGTATCATCTTTAGAATCCCCGATGATACCTTTACTCACATATAACATATACCTTATGGTTATTGGGAATCTATATGTTAAAATTGAAGTATTTAATCTCGGGTTCAGATAAGTTCATTAAGCTTTGTGCGTTCATGGTGTATTATACGGTGTGGTGCTAGTGTGGATATACACTGGCAAGGGGTAAGTATGCATTGACTGGTTTATCACCATGGAGACAAGATGCAGAACATTCATTGGTTGTGGAGGGATGTGCCTCCTGACCCCGATCATGTGTTGCTATAGACACCAGTGGTTTGCTTCTATTAGATCGCTGCTGAAGCGTATGTTATGCCGGGATAGAGCGTGATTACGTCACGGATAGGCGGGGCGCTCATAGATGACACAGCGCCGCGCATAGTGATGACGCCGTGGCTATTGCTTTGGATGTTAGAAGGACGCTTGTGGATGATGCGGCACTGCACATCTTGATGACGCCGCGTCATCTGCCCTGGATGCCAGAGTTCAACTATTGGCCCGATGAAGCTGAAGTGCATGATGTGGAGGACTCTGTGGTGAGGTGACCGGAACCAGCAGCTGTTGAATATCTACTGATTGTAAGATGGGATTGGTGATTAAGGGTGGATTGTATTGGTTGACAGATATGTGCTTTTAGTATACAAGGTGGGGGATAGGGGTCAGATGCATGCTTGATAAAGACCAGCAATGGTCGAAATGTCGCTGCCTGTACCATCTATTTTTATGGAATTGGAATAAAAGATCATTCTTTTACATCATCTCCTTGTCTGCTGCGGATCTTCCTTATATTACAGGATAGGAAGTGGGGGAGCCAGGCAGTGAAGTGGTCTAAGAACATGTGGATGGGACCTGTGGGGGGGGGGGGGGGGGTAAATAACTGCGACACGCAGGGGCAGTGGGCAGAAGAGTCGCAGGGTGTGGAGTTTGAAGGAGTGGAAGGTAAGTGAGGGAGCTGAGGGAATGACCTGGAAGGTACAGTTGGGTGAGAGGATGATGCCTACTCCTCCACCGCGTCTGTTGTCCATCTGGGGGTGTGGGAGAACTGCAGGCCATCATAGGATAATGCAGCGGGGAAGGTAGAATCAGACTGCTGTATCCAGGTTTCTGTGTGGGCGAGCAGGTTATAGTGTTTAGTGGTAAAGAGATCATGGATAGTTGGGAGTTTGTTGCATGCAGATTGAGAGTTCCATAGGGGGCATTTAAATAGAGACAGGGGGGGGGGCATTTTGGTAGAGAGAAGTACAGGGTGGGCCTGGGTTGGGAAATATGTCCCCTGCGGCTAGGAGTAGCATGGTAGCAAGGGTGAGAGCATGGTTAGGGGGATTTGTGTTTTTTGGCGGTATGGGGGGGTGGGGTGGGGTTGGAGGTGTCTTAGTAAGTTGAAAAGTGCATAGGAGCCGTACATGGGTGAGGAGAGGAGGGAGGGGCTGATGTGGATGGAGTGTGTTGGGCCTGGGTGTTGGAAGAAAGTGTTAAGGCTGGAAAGGAGGATAGTCATGGAGTTCAGTGCAAAGAGGAGAGTACTTTCCTCCAGACTTTGGACAGTTGTGGATGTTACCTGTCTCCTGCACTGTGGAACTGCGCTTTATAACTGCATCATTCGACAGCATAAGACACTAGCTTCTGGACACTTGGTGCTGGACACGTCAGGTGAGGCAGCCCCATGCGAGGCTAGTAGCTCAATTGCAATAGCAAAAAAGTGCTGGGGATAGAGGGCAGCCCTGTCGTGTTCCCCTGCCAAGGAAAAACTGCTCGAATATATGGGTGTCATCCATACCCAGGCTACTGGGAAATAATATAATTCTTGTACCCATTTAATAAATATTGTACCAAACACAAAATGAGACATCACCTCCCACAAATATTTCCACTCCACCAAGTCAAAGGCCTTAGCCTGATCAATAAAGACCAAAGCACGCTGTCCCCGGTTGGAATGTGACAATGCTAGGTTAGTAAAAAGTCATCTGATGTTCATGGCTGCACTTTTACCCAGCATAAATCCCAACTGGTTTGCATGTATAATGTGACTGAGGGCTCTATTAATATGCATCACCAATACTTTGGCTAGGATTTTAATATCATTGTTAAGGAGAGAGATAAGGCGGTATGAGCCAAAGTCCCCTGGGTCTTTCCCAGGCTTGGAGATTTAGACTATCAGGGCCTTATGCATAGTCTCCGGCAGAATCCCCTCCTGAAGGAATTTCGGGCGTTTGAATTCTACATTCTTCTTGTACCATTCCATTGGAAGCCCATCGAGTCCCAGGGATTTCCTGTTCGGGAAAGACTGAATAGCCTCCACAATTTCCTCCTGCTCCAAATATCCATCTAGCATATCCACACTACTTTGGGGCAATTTTGAAACAGTAATATTACAACAGGAACATTATTTAGTGCTTTCTCTGTGAGATTATACTACCTCCTCCACTGTACTCCTATATAATTTTTGATTCTCCCAAGGGACCTAGGGAAAATCTCTGCAAAACTACTATATAGACATTAATCCTCTAGCTACTGCAGCACATACTAAATTTTACTATAGGAGAACCCCACAGCCATTTGAAATACAGTATTGAGTATCATAAAACATAAAACCAGTACTAAAAAAATACACACCAACATTTCACATATAATATGGTATGTAGATCTTCAGGGTGCCAACCGCATTTTTCTGGTAGTATATATGTATGTCCATTGTTTTATACCTCAGATCTCACTGCTCTTCAGTGAATGACTTCAGAATACTTCTTTGGTGCATTCATTGAACAATATAAGGCAAAATTTACTAATTGTATATTATTAATAGTTTAAACTTAGGCCAGACAGTCTGACAATGTGCCAATTATATTACAATTGCTCATGCTGGATAATGACTTTGAAGCATTTTTAGGCACTCTTGTCTAACTTTACACTACCTATTGGTTGTCTTACTTTGCGCCAAAATTTTGGCACAAGTTGGTATGTGCTGTTGCATCTTAAGCCACAACTTCCAGCAAAATCATGTCCCTTTCTCACTAAGCCACACTGCTAAGAACTATTGTGTATCACTAACATATATTAATTACATTATATTATTATTACTAGTATTGTTTCTTGCATTCCTATAACTTTAATTTGTCTCAGATAAGCAAGGGTCCAGCATCCATAAAAATTAAGACTTTACTAGAAATGTACTAATTACTAATTTACTAATTAGAGGTGTGATTAATTACAGACAACAGTTAATTAAAAAAGCACAGAGAAATTTTTATCCCCAGTCAATATCTGCATTACACATTTTACATTCATCACAGCCTGAACACTTGTCATTAACTTTCATCCATTCAGGCAGTCAAGTCTTTCTCATTCATGTAAATATTAATAACCATATAATCCTGCACACACAATGTCTATCGGTGTTACAGATTTCAGGAAACTGTGGATCCACTGGACCAACCAAATCAAGCTAAGGACAGTCCATGAGTGGCTAGTAGCCGACTCCTCAGATACCCGGACTGTAGACAGGGAAAGGGGAACTGACCTTTGGCTACAGGGAGAATGCCAGACCCTTACCTATAAGCAGAGTGATCGCCCTCATAAGAGTGGCCCTGCGCTGGAACCTTGGGTCTGACTATCCCTAAAGGGGTGAAACTCAGAACCAGGCAAAAATAGCAAACTACAAAACCAGAAGGAACTTTCAGCAGACAGAGGAGCACACAGATGCAGATAATAGGAACAGAACTGGCAACCATGCCAGCTCAGAAAGCCTACAGCAGACCCACAGTCACAGAAGCGTGGGATAGTTTACACAGATACAGAAACTGCACACTGTTCCCACCAGGACATACAGATATGCCTAAAACAGGCACAACACAGAGAGGCTGACAAGAGACAGGTCAGACAGAACTCACACTGCAGACAGAGCTCAGAGAGCGGGGCAGAACTGAGACAGAACCTAGTGACCAGAGATGGCTGAGTGTTATGAACAAATAAACACTAATTGAAAAGCATCAAGTGCATCAGATTAGCTGCAATAGAGGAGTAATGACTGGGGAACCCCTCAGGTGAGCTCAGAAAGAGAGAGCGGGTTAACCCTCTCAGTGCTGGACAAAAGCAGACAGGTAAAGCAGAGGGATGCTTGTAACTGGCTGCAACAACATAGCATAAAAATTCACACAAGTACTACAATTCTCCTCATTCTCACACAAATGCATTCAATCGCTACCACCTCCATCTGGAATTCCTGTTATCTGGGGGAGAAGGAAAGAGAAGAAAAAAACATCAAAACTTTATCTGTTTCTAACACTAGAGCTGTACAACAGATTCCACAGCTGACACCAGTATCACTAATATTTTCCCATAATTGGAACAACTTATTTCTCTTACATGACATTATCACACTGAAAACACAACTGTAACACCACTTAATTATACACACATCCAACCAGTCACAGAACTGATGTTTACACAAATAACAGCAGTGATATACCTTTTCTTATTAAAACTTCCTACTTTTAAAACAGTGTAATTCACTTCATTCATTACAAGTTTCTATTCCATTCACGCAAGCAAGTACAGCTGCCAGATTTCGTAAGGTCAATCACACACTCCCCCTGCTTCTCTCTCTTGCTGAACTCTGAAGGGAGGCGAAGAGGATGGGGGACTGGGAGCTGCAGCTGCTTGTTTCACAGAACTTTGCAAGCACACGTTCTTTAACCATTTATCTATTCGTATACACTCTTGCACTATCTCAAGGCTATCAAATTATCACGTAATAATAATCCTTTCTCTCTCTTTCTGAAATTTTTTTTGTACTGCTGGCTGCTATCTTCTGATCTATGCTACTGTCACCTATAGTGACCTGTCCACTCAGTTTGGACGTTACCTGAAACTTGTATGAAGGACAACAAATATCAGAGTTAACAGACAACACAACATCAAGACATACAAGACAAACGGTAGTTATTTGCCACATTTGACAGACACCTGCTATTGGGAATTTGTCCACACATTATGCATGAACTTGCTTCATGTCATAGGGGGTCACAGACTGCATGAATGAGAGGGTAAGCGGATTTCCTTTCCCCCCCTTTTGGGACCGGAAAATATCACTGATATCTTTCCAGCAACAACTATATGTGCGGGCAATTGAAGCACAATGCCAGGCAAAAAGACTTGAGGTGGGTGCTAAACACGGGCTGCAGGGCAGATAATTGGGTGGGGGTGGGTATGGGGGTTGCAGCCGGGATGGAGGGGTTTGAATATTCCTATGCAATTTAGAGAAGGCACATTGATAGGATGTGAGAAGCCAGCCCATGCCTGCTGTGGAGCTAAGATGGTTCTACAGCAGATTCTAAAATTGCCGCTAGGTCATGGCAGGCACTGAAATGGCCACCAAAGGTGTGGCCTGACTGGGCAATGGGAAAGGGCAAGTCCAGGAATACTATATACTAAACACGTATCAAGGTAGGCAGACTGTTGTTGGCCACATTAACAACATGGTAGGGGCAATAGGGAGAAAACATCATCCATGGCATGGCCAGGGTAGAGCCCTCAGATGGCGAAGAAAGGCTGGCTTTCCTTTGTCTTTCACACAATGCGCATGTAACGATCACCATCTTGTAACTTCAACTATCACCTACATAAACATTTTTCATTGGGTCTCTGCAAATTTCAGCAATCGTCTATCAGCCAAAATTCCTCCATTATCATCCAACATATTTTTTTTCCAAAACTTATCTAAAAACAGTTCCCAATTTCCATCAAGCTTTTTCTTTGTATCTACGTGTTTGCACTATTTCTTCTGCTATGAACATCCTATCTACATCATCGTCGAATTTAAAGTTAGCGTAACACCACACCGATAAAAAGCTACCTTTCATGATCCAACTTTTCATCGTCATTTACTTAGCAATTAAATGCCCAAAGAAATTAAAATAACCTTGAGAATAAACGTTTCTTATCTGAAGAAACAATTACCTTATCTCAAGAAGCCACCAAGCCCTTGTCAGGGCATTGGAAAATGGGGTACACTATGCACGATGATAACAGCTTATCGGATGTCTAAACAACAATTTAACAGCGCATAGCAATACAGAGCACATGAGTGCTTGCTAGATGTGTTAAATTAGTGCGTCTATCAAAGATAGGACATACATGGCTACAATACCTGCATCACATGCCCTATCTTTGGTGTGCGATGTGCATGATTTTCCATTGTCTCCTATGGGAGCTGGAGTCTATGGAAACTCCTGCACAGGGAATAGATTTCGTGCTGCTTACATTGGGACATTTAAAAACTGCTGCCCAGAAGCACATTTTAAATGTCTTGCTGTAAACTCCTGTTAGTCTCTGCGGGGGTGAGGGGACTCCCCAAAGATTCCCTTAATCCCCCGTGGGGACTAACAGGAATTTACAATGGGACATTTACAATGTGCTTCTGGGCAGCACCTTTTAAATGTCCAGCTGTAAGCAGCAGGGAATTCCTCCTGCCCCCCCCCTGCTGGGCAATTCCCCAGCAATGGGGGGCAGTAAGGGACTCCCTCCATCTCTCTCCCCAAGGAATTTCCCTATAGCGGGGAGAGAGAGGGTGGGGTTACAGGACTTACACTGAGAGCATAGGGGGAGGGATGTGGCTAGAGGGATCTGCCCCTTTATCTTTGCTCTCTCTCTCAGCTATGTGAATATCCCTTGGGAATCCCCAGAGCAGGGAGAGAGAGAGACAGGCTATGGGTTAATCTCCCATAGCAGAGAGCGCGGAGCTATGGGGGATTAACCTACATCAGCGAAAGACAGAGCAAGAATATGGGTTAATCCCATGCAGCCCTGCTCGCTCTCTCCCTGCTATGAGCAAATTCCAAAGGGACTTCTTCTCTCTCTCATCCTGGAGTAGCTGTGCATTTTCAAGCGCAGTTGCTCCAGTGAGCAGCTGCCCATTCATGCGATCTTTTACCGCTGACAGCAGTAAGATTTTCTCATTGCTATCAGCACTAAAAACATGCTCATCTGAACAAGGCCTTATGACTGTAATTTCTATTTAATTTTCTCTGCTATGAATTTGTGAAACACGTTTTTGTTATCTAAAATTTTTTTGGCGTTTTATTATAAAACATTCTAAAATGAATGTGCATGCCTGAAAAATTTTAGTCACTAGAACAAGGAGGCCCCTTTTGACACGTTGGCCTTCACTATATATCCTATTGACCCATTTAGTGAACCTTAACACAGCCTAGGATTAGTACTTCACCTCCACTGATATGGAAGCTTGTTTGCTCAGTCATTAGCACTGTTGGCTTGATTTTACCTAACCAAAGACAAAATCTGAGTGGATGTTGTATGTTCTGCCTGTGTTTGGAAGAGTTTCCTTTGGGTACTCCAGTTTCCTCCCAAATTCCAACATAATACTGAAAAGTTAGTGTGTGTCTGGAAAATTAGAACAGGGACTGACACTACAGAATACTGAATTTTTGCACTATATAAGCAACATAAATAAATGTTAAATTCTGACATTTTTCCAAGACATTGAAAGCAAGACTATCAGTAGAAAACTGGTAATGACATCAGATTGGCAAAAAAATACGCTGAAGCGTTGAAAAGCAACGATCGGCCGAAATCCTCGGAATGACCATTAATGCTTAAACAAAGCCATCTATCTTCTTTTCCCAGCGTTGTACGCAGGGTAATTCCCTCCCCCTCTGTATTTTTCAGCTTCCATAGAAGTCTATGGGAGCTTTCTGCGTATTTAGACCAAAGATAGGGCAAGACCTATCTTTTCACGCTGCATGTAAAACCGGCAACCAAAAACATGCATCTGAACCAATACATTGGAATCCAATGCATCGCATAGTTGTGATTTTTGGGTGATTTTTTTTTCCACGGGTAAATACCTGTGTACATGTGAATAAATCTTTACTATGTGGTTTAGCATTTTCTCTATTGATGCGCTTCCCTTTTTTTCTACATGAACAATTGCACATTACTACCATGCTTGCAGTAGGCAACTAATTCTTACATTTATTAAGACAGATGTATCATATGCTAGTCTTAATCTGAAGCCTGGGGGAGTGAAATGTGCAACATTTATAAGAAGCGAACACTATTTAATAAGTTTGATGCATCTTGGGCTATCTTTAAACCAGAAAAAGAATATACGTCTGCTATGAGTAATTGTAGATTTTCCCCACTTATTGCATTACTTATTTCCTTGAGGCTTAAGCTAAACTTAAACCAAACCTTGTCGCTTTCTTCAATGCTTTTCAAAAGTGACAAAAGTAGTACAAAAAACCCTGATTAATTTTAGTGCAAAAATGGTGTGAACCAAAATGTGAGACTTTTTAATGCCAAGATAAGAGAAGGAAGCACGAATATCTGAAGCGCTCCTCCAAATTTTAAACACGAGGAAAATTCTCCAGTCCTCCTCTGAGGCGGAGCATGATCAGCTCTTTATGTTAAGACAAAAATTGCGCAAACTCTTACTAGAAAATTTCGACAAATCTATGAACTTTTCTCGGGCAAATTATGATAAAACAAATCCTCCTATTTGATGGCAAAATTAGCAAAAAAGAAAATCATAAAAGCTAAGGTTCCCTACATCTCATGCCCATATAATTTTGGGAAAAAAATATTCCATCCAAAACACATAGCTGACTGTTTTCGTAACTTTTATGAAAAATTATATAATCTGAAAGAGGATGCCTCTACCCCACAGCCGACACAAAAAGAAACCCTAGCCTTTTTGTCTAAGGTTAATCTTCCATCTATCTCAGAGGCCCAGAGTAGCTTTTTGAACGAACCCATATCGCATAAAGAAATTCTAGAAACAATAAAACTACTAAAAACTCAGAAATCCCCAGGCCCAGATGGATTTTTTAATGATTATTAATATTTTGCTAGGCTCTTAACCCCCCATATGACTTTAGCATTTAATCAGAGTATAGCACAAGGCAAATTACCATCAGAAATGCTAGAAGCTACAATTTT
Organism: Eleutherodactylus coqui; assembly: GCF_035609145.1. Classification (NCBI taxonomy): domain Eukaryota; kingdom Metazoa; phylum Chordata; class Amphibia; order Anura; family Eleutherodactylidae; genus Eleutherodactylus; species Eleutherodactylus coqui. Next base: position 177,472,904 of record NC_089843.1, on the reverse strand, counting down.
ATTTATTATTGCCAAGCAGGGTAAAGATTCTTCCCCTCCAGCTAACTTCCCACCTATTTGTCTCTTAAACTGCGATACGAAACTCTACTCAAAAATTATAGCTCAAAGACTTCTTAAAATCTTACCAGATATACATGCAGACAAAGTAGGTTTTACAAAAGGGAGACAGGCACCAGATGAAACAAGGAGGATTTTGAATCTTCTGTCAAAATTAGAGTTCTCACATATGCCTGCTATTTTTCTGGCCGTAGATGCTGAAAAGGCTTTTGATAGGTTACATTGGAGCTATGCCCTCTCAGTCCTGGAAAAATTTGGTTTCAATGTAAATATTCTGAGAGCAATTAAAGCATTATATACTTCCTCTTCAGCTAAAGTTCTAGTTGATGGACCACTATCCGACTCCTTTCACATATCAAATGGCACGCGACAGGGTTGTCCGCTGTCCCCATTAATTTTTACTCTAGTAATAAGACCTTTAGCAGAACATATTAGACAACATCCTATTTGTGGAGTACACGCTAGCACTAGACCTCATAAAAAAGCTTATTGGTAGATAATATATTATTAACTTTAACTATGCCTCTAACCTCCCTTCGTAGTTTCTATTTAATTTTATCACAGTTTTCCGCAATCCCCTATTACTAGAGATGAGCGAACGTGTTCGTCCGAACTTGATATCCGTGCGGATATTAGGGTGTTCGGGATGTTCGTTATTCGTAACGAACACCATGCGGTGTTCGGGTTACTTTCACTTCCTTCCCTGAGACGTTAGCGCGCTTTTCTGGCCAATTGAAAGACAGGGAAGGCATTACAACTTCCTCCTGTGTTGTTCCAGCCCTATACCACCCCCCTGCTGTGAGTGGCTGGCGAGATCAGGTGTCCGCCTAATATAAAAGTCGGCCCCTCCCGCGGCTCGCCTCAGATGCCTTGTGAGTTAGATGAGGGACAGTGCTGTTTGTACCGGAGCTGCTGTAGGGAAAGAATTGGTAGTTAGTGTAGGCTTCAAGACCCCCAAAGGTCCTTATTAGGGCCATTGATAGCTGTGTGTTGGCTGCTGTTAGCAGTGGCAATTTTTTTTCTTTCTCAAAATCGCCTCTGCAGAGCGTTGCACCCGGCATTAGGGACAGAAGTGTTGCATAGGCAGGGAGAGTGTTAGGAGTGAGTGTAGCCTTCAAGAACCTCAACGGTCCTTTCTAGGGCCATATTTAACCGTGTGCAGTACTGTGCTGGCTGCTGTTAGCTGTGCTGCATATTTTTTTTCTTCTCAAAATCGCCTCTGCAAAGCATTGCACCCTCCATTGATACTGCAGGGAAAGAATTGTGTAGGCAGGGCCACAACACAGTTATTATTCATTGAATATACGCAGTGCGGCCTTTTGCTTGTAAAACAAGTGAAACAAATTCTATTTGTCCTGCCTCTGTCCGTCCTAAGGGCGGTGGACACGTGTCGGCTGCGTGTGCAACGTTTAAAAATCAGACGCACCCAGCTACGTTTTACTCCTGGCTTCGCCATTTGCTTTCCTTAATTTGGAAAAAAAATACCTGCTCTGCCAGAGTTATAATAACTCTGCTACCCTCAAGTTCTGTGCCACATTAGCAGGGCCACAGCACAGTTATTAAACTTCTCATGTTCATTGAATATACGCAGTGCTGCCTTTTGGTGGAAAAAAACTGAAAAAAATTCTATTTGTCCTGCCTCTGTCCGTCCTAAGGGCGGTGGACAATTGTCGGCTGCGTGTGCAACGTTTAAAAATCAGACGCACCCAGCTACGTTTTACTCCTGGCTTCGCCATTTGCTTTCCTTAATTGGGAAAAAAATACCTGCTCTGCCAGAGTTATAATAACTCTGCTACCCTCAAGTTCTGTGCCACATTAGCAGGGACACAGCACAGTTATTAAACTTCTCATGTTCATTGAATATACGCAGTGCTGCCTTTTGGTGGAAAAAAACTGAAAAAAATTCTATTTGTCCTGCCTCTGTCCGTCCTAAGGGCGGTGGACACGTGTCGGCTGCGTGTGCAACGTTTAAAAATCAGACGCACCCAGCTACGTTTTACTCCTGGCTTCGCCATTTGCTTTCCTTAATTGGGAAAAAAATACCTGCTCTGCCAGAGTTATGATAACTCTGCTACCCTCAAGTTCTGTGACACATTAGCAGGGCCACAGCACAGTTATTAAACTTAGATTATTCATTCACTAGAGGCAGTGGGGCCTTTCGTTTTCAAAAAAGGGAAAAAATTATATTTGGCCTGCAGTCTTGCGCCAATTTATTTCCTGCCTGTGAAATCAAATCACTGGTAATACAGCATGCTGAGGGGTAGGGGTAGGCCTAGAGGACGTGGACGCGGCCGAGGACGCGGAGGGCCAAGTCAGGGTGTGGGCACAGGCCAAACTCCTGATCCAGGTGTATCGCAGCCGACTGCGGCGCGATTAGTAGAGAGGCACGTTTCTGGCGTCCCGACAGTCATCGCACAATTCATGGGCCACGCGGGAGACGGTTATTAGAAAATGAGCAGTGTGAGCAGGTCCTGTCCTGGATGGCAGAAAGTGCTTCGAGCAACCTATCGTTCAACCGCAGTTCTGCGCCGTCCACTGCTGCAAATCAGAATCCTCTGTCTGCTGCTCCTCCTTCCTCCCAGCCTCCTCACTCCACTACAATGACACCTGCTCAGCTGCGTGAAGACTCCCAGGAACTGTTCTCTGGCCCCTGCTCAGATTGGGCAGCAGTGGTTCCTCTCCCACCAGAGGAGTTTATCGTCACTGATGCCCAACCATTGCAAAGTTCCCGGGGTCCGGGGGATGAGGCTGGGGACTTCCGCAAACTGTCTCAAGAACTTTCTGTGGGTGAGCAGGACGATGACAATGAGACACAGTTGTCTTGCAGTCAGGTAGTAGTGAGGGCAGTAAGTGCGAGGGAGGAGCGCACAGAGGATTCTGAGGAAGAGCAGCAGGACGATGAGGTGACTGACCCCACCTGGTTTGCAATGCCTACTCAGGACAGGTCTTCAGAGGGGGAGGCAGGGGCAGCAGCAGGGCAGGTTGCAAGAGGCAGTGCGGTGTCCAGGGGTAGAGGCAGGGCCAGACCGAATAATCCACCAACTGTTTCCCAAAGCGCACCCTCGCGCCATGCCACCCTGCAGAGGCCGAGGTGCTCTAAGGTCTGGGAGTTTTTCACAGAGACGCCTGACGACCGACGAGCAGTGGTGTGCAACCTTTGTCGCGCAAAGCTCAGCCGGGGAGCCAACACCAACAGCCTCAGCACCACCAGCATGCGCAGACATATGATGGCCAAGTACCCCACAAGGTGGGACGAAGGCCGTTCACCACCTCCGGTTTGCACCGCTGCCTCTCCCCCTGTGCCCCAACCTGACACTGCTATCCAACCCCCCTCTCAGGACACAGGCACTACCGCCTCATGGCCTGCACCCACACCCTCACCTCCGCTGTCCTCGGCCCCATCCACCAGTGTAGTTCAGCGCACCATCCAGCCGTCGCTTGCGCAAGTGTTTGAGCGCAAGCGCAAGTACGCCGCCACGCACCCGCACGCTCAAGCGTTAACCGTCCGCATAGCAAAATTCATCAGCCTTGAGATGCTGCCGTATAGGGTTGTGGAAACGGAGTCCTTCAAAAGTATCATGGAGGCGGCGGCCCCACGCTACTCAGTTCCCAGTCGCCACTACTTTTCCTGATGTGCCGTCCCAGCCCTGCACGACCACATCTCCCGCAACATTGTACGCGCCCTCACCAACGCGGTTACTGCCACGGTCCACTTAACAACGGACACGTGGACAAGCACAGGCAGGCAGGACCACTACATTTCCCTGACGGCACATTGGGTGAATTTAGTGGAGGCTGGGACAGAGTCAGAGCCTGGGACCGCTCACGTCCTACCCACCCCCAGAATTGCGGGCACCAGCTCGGTGGTTGTATCTGCGGAGGTGTATGCTTCCTCCACTAAAGCACCCTCCTCCTCCTCCTCTGTCTCGCAATCAAGATGTGTTAGCAGCAGCATGTCGCTAGCAGTCGGTGTCGCGCGGTGTGGCAGCACAGCGGTGGGCAAGCGTCAGCAGGCCGTGCTGAAACTACTCAGCTTAGGCGATAAGAGGCACACGGCCCACGAACTGCTGCAGGGTCTGACACAGCAGACCGACCGCTGGCTTGCGCCGCTGAGCCTCCAACCGGGCATGGTCGTGTGTGACAACGGCCGTAACCTGGTGGCGGCTCTGCAGCTCGGCAGCCTCACGCATGTGCCATGCCTGGCCCATGTCTTTAATTTGGTGGTTCAGCGCTTTCTGAAAAGCTACCCACGCTTGTCAGACCTGCTCGTAAAGGCGCGCCGGCTCTGCGCACATTTCCGCAAGTCCCACACGGACGCTGCCACCCTGCGCACCCTGCAACATCACTTTAAACTGCCAGTGCACCGACTGCTGTGCGACGTGCCCACACGGTGGAACTCTACGCTCCACATGTTGGCCAGGCTCTATGAGCAGCGTAGAGCTATAGTCGAATACCAACTCCAACATGGGCGGCGCAGTGGGAGTCAGCCTCCTCAATTCCTTTCAGAAGAGTGGGCCTGGTTGGCAGACATCTGCCATGTCCTTGGTAATTTTGAGCAGTCTACCCAGGTGGTGAGCGGCGATGCTACAATCATTAGCGTCACCATTCCTCTGCTATGCATCTTGAGAAATTCCCTGCAAAGCATAAAGGCAGCTGCTTTGCGCTCGGAAATGGGGGCGGGGGAAGACAGTATGCCACTGGATAGTCAGGGCACCCTCCTGTCTATTTCTCAGCGCGTACAGGAGGAGGAGGAGGAGCATGAGGAGGATGAGGAGGAGGAGACAGCTTGGCCCGCTGCTGACGGTACACCGGCTGATTGCCTGTCATCCTTTCAGCGTGTATGGCCTGAGGAGGAGGAGGAGGAGGAGGATCCTGAAAGTGATCTTCCTAGTGAAGACAGCCATGTGTTGCGTACTGGTACCCTGGCACACATGGCTCACTTCATGTTAGGATGCCTTTCTAGTGACCCTCGCGTTGCACGCATTCTGGCCACAACGGAATACTGGGTGTACACACTGCTCGACCCACGCTATAAGGAGAACCTGCCCACTCTCATTCCCGAAGAGGAAAGGGGTTCGAGAGTGTTGCTATACCACAGGACCCTTGCGGACAAGCTGATGGTAAAATTCCCAGCCGACAGCGCTAGTGGCAGAAGGCGCAGTACCGAGGGCAAGGTAGCAGGGGAGGTGCGGAGATCGAGCAGCATGTAAATCCCAGGCAGTGCAACAGTCTTTAAGGGCCTGGACAGCTTTATGGCTCCCCACCAAGACTGTGTCACCGCTCCCCAGTCACGGCTGAGTCGGCGGGAGCACTGTAAAAGGATGGTGAGGGAGTACGTAGCCGATCGCACGACCGTCCTCTGAGACGCCTCTGCCCCCTACAACTACTGGGTGTCGAAGCTGGACACATGGCCTGAACTAGCGCTGTATGCCCTGGAGGTGCTTGCTTGTCCTGCGGCTAGCGTCTTGTCGGAGAGGGTGTTTAGTGCGGCTGGGGGAATCATCACAGATAAGCGTACCCGCATGTCAACCGACAGTGCCGACAGGCTAACACTCATCAAGATGAACAAAGGCTGGATTTCGCCAGACTTCTCTTCTCCACCAGCGGACAGCAGCGATACGTAAGCAATACGTAGGCTGACCCGCGGATGGAAGCTACGTTCTCTCTCACCATCCAAAACGGGGACATTTCTGCTTCATCAATCTGTGTCTAATATTCCTCCTCCTCCTCCTCCTGCTACTCCTCCTGAAACCTCACGTAACCACGCTGAACGGGCAATTTTTCTTAGGGCCACAAGGCTCACTCAAATAATTTTTCTAAACAATTTTTAAAAGTTTCAATGCGCTTAAAAGCGTTGGAACTGTAACTTGAACCAATTTTTCGTTACACTGGGCTGCCTCCAGGCCTAGTTACCACTTAAGCCACATTAACCAAAGCGATTAATGGGTTTCACCTGCCCTCTTGGCTGGCCATGGCCAATTTTTGGGATGTACATTAGTACTGTTGATACAGCAATTTTTGTGGGCCCTCGCCTACAGTGTAATCAAATAAATTTTTAGCCCACCTGCATTAAGCACGACATTACTACCTCAGCTGTGTTGGGCAACGCAATGGGATATTTCTATGTACCGCCGGTGGCTTCCTGGCACCCACCCATGCTGTGGGTCCACAGGGAGTTTAACCTACATGTGTCCACTTCTAAAGAACCCTAGTCAGACTGGGGCATGCAGTGTGGGCCGAAGCCCACCTGTATTACGCACGACATTACTACCTCAGCTGTGTTGGGCAATGCAATGGGATATTTTTGTGTACCGCCGGTGGGTTCCAGGGAGCCACCCATGCTGTAGGTGCACACGGAGTGTAACCTACATGTGTCCACTTGTAAAGAACCCCAGTTTGACTGGGGCATGCAGTGTGGGCCGAAGCCCACCTGTATTACGCACGACATTACTACCTCAGCTGTGTTGGGCAATGCAATGGGATATTTTTGTATACCGCCGGTGGGTTCCAGGGAGCCACCCATGCTGTCGGTCGACAGGGACTTCACAATAGGGAGTTGTACCTGCCTGTGTCTATGAATTAAAAAGCCCGGTCTAACTGGGGCATGCAGACACCTTGACAGAATGAATAGTGTGTGGCACATAGGTTCCCCATTGCTATGCCCACGTGTGCAGCTCCTGATGGCGGTGGCACAGGATTCTATTTCTCATTGCTTCTGTACAGCATTGTGGGCTATCGCCCCGCCCCTTTTAAAGAGGGTCGCTGCCTAGCCGTGCCAACCCTGTGCAGTGTGTGCCTGCGGTCCCTCGTCATGGCAGACGCACTTCTAAATAGACATGAGGGTGGTGTGGCATGAGGGCAGCTGAAGGCTGCGCAGGGACACTTTGGTGTGCGCTGTGGGGGGGAGGGGGGGCGGTTGGGCAGCATGTAACCCAGTAGAAGTGGCAGTGGAGTGTCATGCAGGCGGTGATTGTGCTTTGTTGGAGGTAGTGTGGTGCTTAGCAAAGGTATGCCATGCTAATGATGGCTTTTCAGAAGTAAAAGTTGTTGGGAGGGGGGGGGGGGGGGCCACTCTTGCCGGTATTCTGGCTTAATAGTGGGACCTGTGAACTTGAGATGCAGCCCAACATGTAGCCCCTCGCCTGCCCTATCCGTTGCTGTGTCGTTCCCATCACTTTCTTGAATTGCCCAGATTTTCACACATGAAAACCTTAGCGAGCATCGGCGAAATACAAAAATGTTCTGGTCGCCCATTGACTTCAATGGGGTTCGTTATTCGAAACGAACCCTCGAACATCGCGGGAAGTTCGTTTCGAATAACGAACACCCGAACATTTTGGTGTTCGCTCATCTCTACCTATTACAAATTGAATGTATCAAAATCACAAATACTAAGAATTAATGTAAATGAAGAACAAAAAAAGAGAGATAAAGCAAGAATTTCCTTTTCAATGGCAAAAAAGAATATCCCTTACCTAGATATTAATATATGCTTTTCTTTATTGGACCCAGTGCCTAACAATTTAAGAAGAGCTGAATACTCTTAAAAACAACAGATTACTTGGTTGGGTCACATAGTACGCAACAAAATGTTAATTCTCCCTAAGATACATTATTTCCGCACTTTACCCATTCCGATTCCTCAATCAACGCTCTTAAAGTTCCAAAAACAACTAACAAACTATGTCTGGCTAGGGAAACCCACTAGGGTGTCTCTTTCTACATTGGCTCTCCACGGAACCCAGGGAGGAGTAGATTTGCCTAATTTAGAAGTATATTGCAACGCCCTGCTTTTAAAGCAGTCTTTTTCTTGGTTTTCCCAATTCTCGGGGGTTAGCTGGCCTACTATAGAATCAGAAATAGGAGATATGTATACCTTATTTTAACTGATCTACGCAAAACTTATAACTACCAAATATCCATCTATTGTAGTAAATTCAGATAGACCCTCCATTTCTCTCCCAATGAAAGCAACTTTAGAGGCCTTAGGGAAGACTCCTAGAGACTTTAGATGCCGTGATATCCTGCCAACTAAAACAAAGTTTAGAGACTCTGGAAATTCTTATTCAAGGCTTACAAATTAATTCCTGGATCAAATTAGGAGTAAAATTCATAGATCTTTTTGAGAAAGATACCCTTTAGCCTTAAGACACCCTTTTGGGTCTTTAATGAAGGAATTTGGATTGCCAAAAACAGAGTTATTTAAATCCTTCCAAATTCGCTAATTTCTCCAGAATCTCTACAAGTTTATTAACTGCTAAACAAAACAAACATTTTAAAACAAGGAACTCGTATGATCTTATGGTGGGAGATTTGAAATCAGGAAAAATGTGCCATCTTTTGAATTGGGAGAGAGATTTGGGCTCAAAAGTCTCATTGGAAGATTGGTTGAAATCCTTCAGATGGGTAAAGCAAGCCTCTAGATCCGCAAGTTTGATAGAAGTACATATGAAGGTGTTAACAGGATGGTATTTTACTCCCTTACAAACTAAAATTAGGCACCTAATCCCAGATGTCTCTTGTTGGAGAAACTGCGGCCAAGAAGGTTCGCTTACACATATATTCTGGTCTTGCCCACTGATTTCAAGTTGGAAAGAAATCTATAATATATTAAACAAACTAGTAGAACAACTGATTCCAAAAAACCCAGATATATATTTGTTACTTCTAGATCTGCGGAAAAAAAAACTCCAAAAATAGAAGACTGGTTAGCCATATTTTGATGGTAGCAAAAGTACTGCTAACTAGGTAGTGGAGAACTAGTGAATCCTCTTCAGTGAAATATGTTATATGAATGATATCAGAGCATAGCATTTATGAGAACATTTTTCCTTTTAGAAATCGTGCTATAGTCAACTATGAAACTATGTGGAATCCTTGGAATAAAATATTCCTGTCGTGATGTCAAATATTTTGTTCTGATTTGTGTTAAATATTAAGTTAAACTTCTATGCTCCTTTATAATTATTCTTTTCTCTTTTCTCCCCCCTCTATTCTTAACGCGTTTCTCCATCACTAAATCCGATCTTTCGCCGCTTTTCTCCTTACTTTACTTTAATAAACAAAATGTATCGTACTGATATATTAAAGTCTTGCAAATCAAGTGGTGTAATCATACATTGATGATATCCTACTACTAAGATGTAATTGCTGGATATACAGTTTTTGTGACTTTCGATACAATAAAAGTTTATATAAAAAAAATGATATAAAGCTTGAATCTATGAAATTACATAGAGTGCTTATAGTTTTGCTGTATACAGCTACAGACAGTCCTTGTACCTCTGTACAAGCTCAAAACAGAGACTAAAAAACTGAAAACAGAAAAACATGGGAAAGTGCAACAAAGTAAAAAAATATTATGGCTGTAAGTTTCTGTAAATGTTTCTATGCAAATTCATGAAGTTTACCAAACACTTCAGTAAATGTTTTAAAAAGTCAAGTAAAAAGCAAAATGCATGGACTTTTCAACTGCTGTCAGTTTGAACTATTGTCCAAACAGCATTGTGTTTTTACAATGACATCCTAGTTTCTATGAATTTTTAAATAGACAAAATGAGAGCGAGTAAATTGCCCCTTTTGCTGATGATAATATCATGGTAAGTCTGCAGACTATAACTGACAGAATGAGCTGTTGAAAATGGCATTGTCTAGCTCTAAAATGATCATCCATCACATTCACAAAATGGTATGTGCGTAGCATCTGTGTCACAGTTGCATACATTTAAACCTCATCTGGAAATGACTTGCTTGATCCCAAATTTTATACAGGCTGCCTGGGAAAATGATATCCTTCTCTGATCTCATTACCTGAAATGCTCTTTTTTTGCACCCAGCTGAGACAGCACTACAAATGCTCCTTTCAAGTTATAGGATCTGAGACTTGTAAAATATGTCTTGCTAAAAAGTGCTTATGTAGTCTTGACAAGCATCTTATGATTCAAAGCGGAAAACATACTGTAACAAAGCAAGGAAGAAATTTACTATCAATATCCTTTTTATGGTTCTCCAACATCTTTACTAAATGCTACATTTGTATCACATTGAAAGAATTACAAAGAATGAATATAATAAGGCTTACACAGAAGATGGGAATTTTATGGAACAAACCTAATTAAGTGACTGTAGAATCATGAAAGTATAGGTTTTTCATAGCAGTCTGATGATAATGTAATGTAAATATTTTGCTTTGAGTATAATGAGATAACACAGAAAAATGTTTCTTAGGAAGTGATTATGCAACTTGTAGTTGTGAAAATTAAGTGGTTCTAAATATAACACAGTTTGTGGATTTTTTAATGTGGTTTTTATGTTGCTACAAGATGTTGTTCTTAAAGTGAAGCTTCACGTTTTTTAATATTTCCATTCTAGCTAGATAATAAAAACCTGAACACATTTTTAACATGTAATTCAATGCAAATATGTACAACATTTTCAAGGCTTCATTTCATCAATACATCTTTATATATGAATAGACAATATACAAAGTCCATTCTAATCATTGTTCAGTAAATGTTCATAGGTTCTTCTACAGTTAATATCCAAACATACAACAGGTGTTGATCCATGTGGAGGCATGTAGGAGGTAGATTAAGTACATTTGTAACATGTCATCATTGACTCTCTGTTGTTCACTTCTATTGCAATGTAGAAACAAGAGAGTTGCTGCCCAGGATGCTTGGTGCTGACAAATCTTATGGTTTATGTTTTACAGAATTCTGGCTTTTGTGCAGTCAAAACAATCCTACATTTCAAGGTACATAATTCATGAAATTCAATTGTCAATGTGAACAGCTACAGGCAGCGTTAAAATGTTAATCACCCAATAAGACTCAAGCTGCATATAAACATTAGATAAACCTGCCTAATTAATAAGGTAGTCTGAAAATATAATGCCTATTGAGGCTTCATAATTGTCCCCTGATGGCAAATGTCAGGAAAAATAGGGATCGGACATACTGGATTGTAACATGCCTAATTCTTTCTGTTTGGCAGTGGCTTATTCCTCTTTTCTTCTTGAAGTAATCATGTATGCTTGGACTATCAATGCAGAAATAGCAGTCAGATAATGAGCATTTAGCCACCAGCTATCTTATGTGCATAACAACATATTAAAAACAGCATCATGCTGACAGTTTCCAAGTATGAATATATTTCTACACTGAACTGTATAAAATTAAACTGAAAATAAATAACAGAAAATATGTTAAGGATAATATACTGTAAAATATTAGATTGCTATTATTATTACATCTCAAAACAAAATCTCCAATGTATTAGTCTTTGTATGTACAAAAACTATGTCTCGATTGCATAATAAATATGGTACACACACTTTAATGACACATATATCATTCAATGAGATCAGTTATAATCACTAAAATAAAGCATAAAGTACAACACCAAAACACAAAAAGCTTAAACATATACAGTCAAATCTCTAGTTTTGTTGTCTTCTAGTTTTGCCGATTTCCAGTTTTGTTGATTTTTTTCAAGTAAGAAATTTGCCTTTAGTTTCACTGGCTGCTTCTAATTTCGCCAGCTGGCTGTGATTGGCTGAGAGGGCTTTCACGCAGCCAATTCAGCCAATCAGAGCAATCTCTTGCTGGGAGGTGGGAATATCAATCCCCGTCACTAGCAATAGATGCTTTGCTGGCTTGACAACCGCACGTCAGCCGTCCAGAAGCTCCAAAAGCAGCGGTGGGGACCCCAATGGTACCTAAAAGCTGAGTATTGATGCTACCTGCATATGTAACATCACAGATAACACACAGCTCTACATTAGGCTGCTTTTTTGGTATTAACAAAACATATTTATTCTCTATTTATTGGAGTTTGGTGTGTTTTTTGGAATGTATAGAACAAATTAATTGGATTTACAATGATTCCTATGGAAATAATTACCTCAAGTGTCATTGATTTCAAGTTTGGCAGATTGCTTTTAGATGGATTACCAACAAAACTAGAGGTTTGACTGTATCTGTATATGTGCATTATGTTATGTTGTGCCAAGCATTGTAGATGGTTCATCAGCTGGCACAACATTACTAAAGAATCAATAACCAAAATACAAAGTTTTGATTCCCTGATTATAATTATAGATCTGTTGACTGCTATCTAATGATATACAGCGTCTGTTTTATTCATTACGCTTGTTGTTTAGACTGTCAGTTGTAACTGAACATATCAATGACCTATTTTTGCTAGAGTATGTTTTTCTACATTTAGTCTGACTCACATCAAGTGTGTACACATCAACATTTTAATTATTTGATCTTGTAATTTTAAATAGAAGTAGGATACAGTTACAAACAAATTGTGTTAAAATCAACTGAAAGTCATCATTACCTTTTAAGAGTGAACTTCAAATAGCATTAAATATCAAAATTCCCATAGGCTATCTCTGAAGGATATGTGAGAACTGTAAAGAAGAAAGTGATTTAGATCTAAAGACGTATTCTCATCAGTATTTACTATTCCTTAATTTACCTTTAGGGGGTTACAATTTTATATTTAATTATTTTTATCTTAAATTTAGGGAAAAGAATAAGAATAATCACTTTAGTAGGTGTTAACCATAAAGTCAAAATAATTGATATATATGCTTTTACATTTCAGTTAGTTATGAAATCCTGTAGGTACAATGGTTTGTTCATATAGCTAGAGTTTTATTGAAATCATTGTGCTGTGTAACTGCTAAGTACCTACTCAATCTTCTTAACATTCATATATTTACAGCAAATATTGGAAGCATTTACTAAAGACTGATGATCATATACCAAACTTAAACATCAGTGCACTGAAGAAAGATGCACCAAATTTTATTACGAGGCACACACCTCCTCATAGGTCTGGAACATCTTTGACTGTCAGTGCATCAGGAGTTCAAATTAATGCCAGCTATGAGCCTATGGAGACTTACACAATGTTAACCAATTCCTGCTGTAAGTTATAGTAAATCTGTCACACCACAGATACCTTGCCTCATCTCCTAAACCAGGTTCACTTTTCTCACCCCTTTGGAAAAGTGACGAAGTGTAAAAAGGGCAAAAATTAACAAATTATTACGCAAATGTGGTGTGCAACTTTTTTATGCTTGATAAATACTAGAGTTGAGCGAGCATACTCGTCCGAGCTTGATGTTCGTTCGAGTATTAGGGTGCTCGAGATGCTCGTTACTCGAGACGAGCACCACGCGGTACTCGTCTTGATTAAACGAGCACTGACCATTGAATTCAATGGAGCCGGCAATACAGCTGGCGAGTGCGGGATGGATTGTCGGGAAGGGCTTAAATATATAAGCCCTTCCCTGCAATCCATCCAGAAATGTGTAAAAAAAAATAAATATATATATATATATACTCACCTTGTCCCGGAAGAACGATGTTAGCCCATTGAATTCAATGGAGCCGGCAATACAGCCGGCTCCATTAAAAGCAATGGGCTGCCGGCGATCACGGGATGAATTGTCAGGAAGGGGTTAAATATATAGGCCCTTCCCTGCAATTCATCCAAAAAAAAAAAAAAAAGAAAAAAATATAATATATATATATATATATATATATATACACATACACACACACACACATACTCACCTGGTCCCGGAAGACGGAGTTCAGCGCGGCCAGCGGCAGTCCTCCTGAACTGCTCTGAACAGCTGTGAGTAGTATTCAGCAGCCGGGGATTTAAAATCCCCGCCTGCTGAATGAGCTGCCTCTAATTGGTCACAGCCTGAATGGGTGTGTGACTGCTGCCTCTGATGGGCTCAGCGGGACCAATCAGATGAGAGGCAGCAGTCACTCACCCATTCATAAATTCATGAATAATGGGTGTGTGAGTGGAATCTGCCTCTGATTGGTCAGGCTGTGACCAATTAGAGGCAGCTCATTCAGCAGGCGGGGATTTTAAACCCCCGGCTGCTGAATACTACTCACAGCTGTTCAGAGCAGTTCAGGAGGACTGCCGCTGGCCACACTGAACTCTGTCTGCCGGGACCAGGTGAGTATATATATATATTTTTTATTTTTACACATTTCTGGATGAATTGCAGGGAAGGGCTTATATATTTAACCCCTTCCCGACAATTCATCCCGCGATCGCCGGCAGCCCATTGCTTTCAATGGAGCCAGCTGTATTGCCGGCTCCATTGAATTCAATGGGTTAACATCGTTCTGCCGGGACAAGGTGAGTATATATATTTTTTTTATTTTTACACATTTCTGGATGAATTGCAGGGAAGGGCTTATATATTTAAGCCCTTCCCGACAATTCATCCCGCGATCACCGGCAGCCCATTGCTTTCAATGGAGCCAGCTGTATTGCCGGCTCCATTGAATTCAATGGGATAACATCATTCTTCTCTGCCACAGCTGTTACAGCTGTGGCAGAGGAGAATGATCCTTATGCTGACAGTGCGGGGGGGGGGGGTGTCTCACTCTTGCCACTATTGTGGCTTAATAGTGGGACCTTGGAACTTGAGATGCAGCCCAACATGTAGCCCCTCGCCTGCCCTATCCGTTTCTGTGTCGTTCCCATCACTTTCTTGAATTTCCCAGGTTTTCACAAATGAAAACCTTAGCGAGCATCGGCAATATACAAAAATGCTCGAGTCGCCCATTGACTTCAATGGGGTTCGTTACTCAAAACGAACTCTCGAGCATCACTGAAAGTTCGACTCGAGTAACGAGCACCCGAGCATTTTGGTGCTCGCTCATCTCTAATAAATACCCCACAAAAATTCTATTGTATGTTTTTGTTGGTAATAACTACCTTTTTTTTTCTCCTCTAGTAGGTGTTACCTCATTCAATCATTTTAAGGGTTCAGTTTGCATATGGTTCTTCTCACAAGCCATCAAAGACTATTTGCAATACTCACTCTGGTAGCCTTGTGGCTCATAATTATCTGAGCCAGGAAGCCTCCTGACACTGAGTGCTTATTAGCCCACTAGCTAATTAAGGCTAATTCGCAGCTTCTTTTTGAACTATAGCCATTAAGTATCCAGGATACAGCGCAGTGGTATTATGCATCAACGCATTAATGCACATCTCTATGAATATCTTATTTAGTTGGCGATTTCACAATTAGGTATCCGATGAGCTGTCCCAATGAGACACAAAACGCGTCAAACCGATTGAATTGAATTAGAACCGAGAACCGATTGAATTGGATTTGAACCGATAAAATATCTAAAACTACAAATTCTATGAACCAACTATTATTCTTTGAGCTATTATAATTTAAATAATCAACAAGTTATTTTATTATATTCTTCTGTAGCAAGAAGTGTGAAAAACCCCTCTCCTATCTCTTTCTGTCAATCTGTACCTGATAGACTGTCACACTAGTAGGAGTTGACATATATTTATCTTATATATGTCTTCCGATCGTTTAGGCTAGAACTGCACATAAGGGCTTATGTGATCAATTATTGCTCACTTTGACTCATCATAATCGTTTCCTTGGTGACTCCAATGAAGTACTGTCAAATTACCACGTCCCGCACAAGCCTTTAGGTACTAGTCAGTTATCAGAGTGAAGAATTATACATACTAACGTATGTGTGTTTTTGCTGTTTGTTGTTATAGTCTGGTCTTGTCAGCCCTTGATTTTAAGAGGATCAATAAATTTAGGTTTTAAGGTGTCTATAACTGTGATGGGCTTCTAGTTTAATATTTATAGACAATTTCTGCCTCAGTGATTAGTTTAAATAGAGAAATAGGTTTATAGTAGCTGGAAAGCTCTGGATTTTTGCCTTCTTTAGGAATAACGGTGTTCAAGGCCTCCAGAGACTGCTTGGGAAGTAGTATACCTGCTAATAATGAATTACAAAGATTGACAAATAGTGGGAGTAGGACTTTAGAGAATTTCTTATAATAGTTTATGGGCAAACCATCTGGTCCTGGGCTTTCCATTGGGGATGGTTGAGAGAACTTTCATTACTTCAGATTCTGTGAATGACTGAAGCAATTAATGTTCATCCTCTTCTGTGAGTCTAGGGAATGATAGGGAATCTAAAAAGGAGTTGTCCGGGAGGGAGGCTGTACTATAGTAGGTAGGTAAGTTATTTGCCAGATTGTACGAAGTCTAATAGTAGGCTTGGAACTCATTGGTGATGTCTTACAGTGGTTGTGGTAAACGACTGCACGAGCGTTGACATTACTGCTAAGGTTGTTAGCGCTCATGCAGAACGTTTAGACAGGCCGACTTCACCACTGGACTGTGGGCTTCTTGCTCAGTGCTTTATATTCTATGTGAAGCGTGAGTGGAAAGAATTTACACGCAGAAACAATCCCACAAACCAGCTGACTGAAAATCAGCTATAATTAACAGTGAATGAATAGTAAACTTTTTTTTGCATTTACACTGGGTGATTATCTCTTAAATTTCTTAATTTGACAGAATTTTGAGCAGTAATCGTCCCGTGTAAATCGCTCTTAAGTTTACCTAAAAGGATTTAATTTTGTGAATGAATGCCTTTTCTTTTTGTTTCTTAATCAGTTTAGATGGTTTTAGAGCCTTTGTCTACATGTGCATATATTTTGAATTTAGAAAAAAAGAGTTTTTAAGCTGCTCTCGCATGTAAGAGATCTTTTAGTTTAATTTTTTGAAGGTCAGCTTGTAAATTGAGATTTAGGGCTTAGTCACATGGGCGCATCAGCGCCCGTGTTACTGCAGGATGAAGACGGACGTACTTCAGGACAGACGTCTCTCTGCAGCGCTGGAAGAAAGAACATGTGACCGGCTTCATTGCCGTTCATGTGTTCTTTCTTCAGCGCTGCGGGGAGTCGTCTGTCTTGAAGTACGCCCGTCTTCTCCCTGCAGTAAGGGCTCAGTCCCACAATCGCATTGGTGCCCATGTACGAGTGCCAATGCGCCCGTGTGACTAAGCCCTTATAGATTTTTTGTGTAGATTCTTTGTGCTAGGGATTTGAGAGAGTTAATTTCCACATGTCTCTGCTTTTTAAATCTCATTACTAGCCCTATCAGTTCCTCTTGTTCGTATGCTTCGTGTGATTACTAAACCAAGAGATTTCTGGTTTGTCATTAAAGCGAAAGAATCCTGACAATTTCTCTGAGAGGGAGAGAGCATGTCTCTCATCTTCAATAAGTGTATTATTTAGTCGCCACTTCAACTCTCTGTCTGGGAGGCTTTGAATGGAGACAGTCAATGAGACTCATGCGTGGTCAGAAATTGTTATTAAGCTTATATCAGAGCTAACAATAGCTTGAATAAACTTTTCAGAGATAAAAAGGTCATTGACCCTATGGAATGAGAAGTCAAGTTGCTAGAAATAGGTGTAATTTCTGATTTCAGGATTCAAGAACCTCCATGAGTCTCTATGATAACAGTTAGAAATAATGTTTTTAAGGGCACCTTCACAAAAACGTGTTTATGTGCGTGCATATGCGCGCACAAAAATATGCGTCTATTACAACCACTGCTTTCCCTATGGTGTGTTCACATGTCCATCTTTTACAGGTGTGCACCTGTAAAGATAGGACATACATGCACCTTAGGGAATGCACGCATTGCCTTCAATAAAGCTGCGGCTGCTGCCGGCGGCTCTATTGACGACAATGGTCTGTTGGCACCCCTGAAGTGATTTACACTAAAAGGGATGATTTTTCAGGGAAGAGCTTATATTTAAAGCTCTTCTCTGAAAAACAATTAAGGGATGCCGGCAGACCATTGCCTTCAATACAGCCACCAGCAGCAGCTGCGGCTCCATGTTTTTGGGAAATAGCAGAAGTATGAGAGGTGGTATTTAATATGGGAGCAAGGGCCAAGTTTAGGTTGCCTGCCACTATAATCAAGCTCTCAGCAAATGCCATGAATTTCTCAAGTGTCTTGCATAACCAGGTTACTTGGGTTTGATTCAATGCACGGAGGTTTGCAAAAGAGCTTTTAGTGTGACCAATAGGGCATTTTAAAAAGATATATTGGCCCTCTGGGTTTGAAATGTAGATTGAATTTCAAAAAGGGGTATTTTTCCAAATAGAAGCAGAGGTATAAGTGCTATGAAACCATTTAGAGTGAGTATATGTTGGAAGTTTAAGTATGTGGTTGGGTCTGAAGTATGTTTCCTGGAAGAACAGTACCTCAGGGCTTTTTCACATGGGTGTATGTGCAACTATGCTTGCCGCTATGGAGTGTAGTTGTACAAGAACAAGGTAAAGATATTTTTTTCTTTATTACCTTTCAAACTCGCACTATTCCACGAGTTTGAAAAAAAAGTGGGAAGATACATTCTGCCCTATCTTTCTCGCATGTAGTTAACAGTACATGGGAGAAAGTGTTAACTACAAGCAAGAAAGATAGGGCAAATCCTATCTTTTCTCACCTGTACTATTCTTCAACGAGAATACCGGTAGTGAAAGTTAAACCATGGAAATCAATGGTTTCGTAACATCTCGTTATGCGGCCACTGACTGTCATAGCTGCAAAACAGGACAAAATCACGCCCATATGTTTAAGCCTTTAGGTTAAAGTTTTTTAGTAGTGTAAATACTTGTTTTTTTTAGGGGTATTTAATCCTCTAACATTAAAATAGGTACATTTTGTTTTTGTGAATACTAAGAAAGTTTTCTGCTTAAAGTCTCCACTAGAGGCACCACTTTAAGGAGACAAACACTTAGGTTTAAATAATTTTGTAAATAAACTATTTACAAAGTACTTCACTAAAAGTTGCGGGTTGGTATATAAGAGGATACTCAAGCAGGTGCAAGTACAGACATGTGAAATTAAAGGTTTATGCACAACAAATTGTTGAAGGAAATGATGATATCATACGAGTGGCCCACATGTGCTTGTGTATAGCGTGGGGTGGTAAATGTGCCCTGTAAAGATTTGAAAACCACAGAGAGGGAAATATTGTAACTGAAATAATATTAAAAGTGCTACAGATCTAAGCAAAATTTGCAAGGTACTAAATTGGGCAAACCAACAAAATCTCAGTATGTAAGGGGAGTGGGAAAGGGAAGAGGGAGAGGTTAGGTAGGGTGTAGGGGGTCTAGGATACGTGCAGGTATTGTACTGAACTTATGTTAGCTCTCCTCTGTTATAGGAAGAGATTCATTGTTTTCAATGTTTTAAGTAGATGTGTATCATGTTAAGGTGATTCTCCAGGAACATCAAGGGAAGAGAAGGAGCCACAAAATTAAAAATTAATAAATGTTAATGTATATTTGTTTTTAGATTATTTGGTTTTAGTATGCAATTTCCAGTTTTCTAACTGAGGAAGAGATGGAAATTTGTTGGTAAGCTGGACAGGTAACCAATTTCAATGGTATTTCAATAGGGAAAATACAAACTTTCTTCCAGGCTTTCTGAAGGTATTTGGAGGTTGCCAGGCCAAAAAGAAAGGACCATCTTACAGGAATTTTTTTTTAACACAGGGCATCTTTAAATGTTTTTAAAATGTGTCTTTTGGCCAGTGTGCTTGATGCTATGTCCTGGAATAATAAAAATTTGTTGCCTATAAAGAAGATTTCTTGGGATTCTCTTACTTTTTCCAAAATGGCGGCTGTGTCTACGTAATTTAGAAGGCCACAAAAACATCATGTAGTGATGGGTATGAGTTGTAGATCTCTCTAATGTGTTCAGAGATGACTGTTTCAGCTCTTGTGTTCACCAGAAGGGATTGAAAAAGCAGAAGATTTCAGTGCTTTGTTTGCTATTGATTCTGGAAGCCCATGGAATCTAATGTTTTTCTTTTCTGTTTCTGTTTATGTAGGGCTTGATTTATGTGGTCTTGTTGATAGCTTCACTATGTTGAAGAATTTTGCAGTGTGTATTCTCTAATGCCTTTACTATTTGGCCAATTTGTTTTACATCTGATTTTATATAAGCAAGTTCTTTCATCACAGGGATGAGGGACTGTGTCAAGATCTCTTTAAAAAAAAAAAGTGCAAGAGATTAGGATGTGGTCTTGGTTTTCAGTAGGATCTTATGTGTTGGATGTATAGTCTGTGTCAGAGTCATCAAGGTTCTGTTCAGATAAGGCATCTAGAGATGAGCGAACGTACTCGTCCGAGCTTGATACTCGTTTGAGTATTAGCGTGTTCGAGATGCTCGTTACTCGTAACGAGCACCACGCGATGTTCTGGTTACTTTTGAGAAGGAAATATATATATCCTTGTAGGTAGAAAAAAACCCACTGGAATATATACATTTATATAGATATAGTTATGTGCCTTTCTTTTTATATGTATACTAACTTTATTCTCATATGTACTAACTCTATGAAAAACTTAATACTTCGCCTTATACCAGATATTCCAAAGGCCTTGCCAGACGAAGACAAAATGTATTTTAAACACAGCAAAGAAGAACCAGACACAAGGCCGTGTACTTGGCCATTTTCCCAGAAGCGCCATATCTAGATGAAGACGGTTCAACTATGCATCTGAACTTTCACTGTCTCAGGCCGGAAATCCGGACTTTCCATATATGGTTATGCAGTGAATTTGAGCCAATGAGCCCATCACCCATTCCTAGTGATGAGACCAAAGGGTATAAGATCCCATGTAATCTGTAATAAAGTGCGCAGTCATGTCCCCGTGTGAGGAACTATACCAGACCTCCGTGTGGTGTTTTCTTCTTTACCGCCGGCAGAGGGGCAAGTGGGGTGGGCCTGATTGGTGCTGTACTCAAGAAATTTTCCCTGACAATTGGCGCAACCAACTGGGGCGACAAAACCGGAGCCGTGCAGCCCTGTCCGTCCAGATCCACGCCACGGGGAAGCCGTCCTGCTGCAAACCGAGCCTGATCAACTCACAGAACTCCAGGTAAGACCAGCATATATTTATGTTGTGTTTTACACTGCGAGTCTTGCAGCAGGAGGGACTATCTGTGTTTTGTGACCGGACGGGTTGGGTTAAGAGTTCTACACGGTAACTCGTGTGGGCTTCGGGTTTGCCGTCATGGACCACTGACCGTGATATGCGCACCAATCACTCACCCAGAAACTAGTCTGTAGTCTATTTGTACTCTGAAGTCCGTAGCGTTTTAGCAATAGTGAAGGTTGTTTGTTGTATCTGCAGAATTTTTTTCTCTTTCTTTTCATTTGGTCTCACAGAAGAAGGAACCCTCGGTTGTTTTAGTTGTTAATGGTTTAGCTGAGGAGAGGGATGTACTCTGTGAGACAGGTCCCATAGAAGAAGGAACCCTCGGTTGTTTTAGTTGTTAATGGTTTAGCAGAGAGGGATACACTCTGTGAGATAGGTTCCACAGAAGAAGAGACCCTCGGTTTTAGTTTAGTTAGTTATTGATGGTTTAGCAGAGAGGGATACACTCTGTGAGATAGGTCCCACAGAAGAAGAGACCCTCGGTTTTAGTTTAGTTAAGTTGTTGATGGTTTAGCTGAGGAGAGGGATGCACTCTTTGGGACTGGTTCCATAGAAGAAGATGCCTTCTGTTGTTTTGCCATATATAAGGGGCTGACAATTCGGGTCAGAAGGATGCACTCTATGGAGCGTGTTATTATTATTATTGTTGTTGTTGTTCTAATATGCGTAAGATCTTATTAAAGAAGACAGAGCCCCTCAAGGGCTGCCGCCGTGCGGATCAATTGATGGAGGAGAGACAGTAGGAGAGACAAGAGTTCCAATCTGTAAAATGTAAGAAAACTTATGAAAATGTGTAACAAGGACCCGCACGGTAGATGATGGTGACTAGGAAGTCTTTAGGACCAAGAAGCGTGCCTTGAAAGATCAAGGTTTGCTAGAAAGTGCTGGAGTGAGGAGGAGAGAGAGACAGTCAGAGAAAGTTAAGTATGTACACATTATTTGTTTAAAGGTGTATAATACAAGATAGATAATAGATATAGATGTATATGTGTGTATATATGTATTTACTGTATGTGCAAACGGTTAACTGAGCTTGCTTTTAGAGGAGAAGGCTTGTTTACTTAAAGCTGCAGTCTGTGTCTCGTTTTCAAGGTCAAGCAATAACAAAGCAGAGAGAATGAAATAATGACCCTGGAAAATATCTGCTTGCTTAAATGGAATGGAGGCTTGAAATGAATTTAATTAAAGGGGTTGTCTCGCGAAATCAAGTGGGGTTATACACTTCTGTATGGCCATATTAATGCACTTTGTAATATACATCGTGCATTAAATATGAGCCATACAGAAGTTATTCACTTACCTGCTCCATTGCTAGCGTCCCCGTCGCCATGGTTCCGTCTAAGTTCGGTGTCTTCTTGCTTTTTTAGACGCGCTTGCGCAGATCCGTCTTCTCCCTTCGGCTCCGCTCGGCAGCATCAGCATTTTGGCTCCGCCCCCTTGTACGCATCATCGCGTAGCTCCGCCCCATCACGTGTTGATTCCAGCCAATGGAGGTTCTACTTCTACCTGACAAAGTAGAGAGCTCACACCAATTCCTACACCGGAGAAGCAAGAGGCAACGCCATCACAGACCACACAGCAAAAGCAGCGGCCCTCAAGCCGTGGAAGAAAAGAAGAAAAGAAGAATTTGACTAAACTTTGGACTTTGATAAAAACTTTGGACTTTGATAAAAACTTTGGATTTTGATAAAAACTTTGGATTTTGATAAAAACTTTGGACTTTGATAAAAACTTTGGACTTTGATAAAAACTTTGGACTTTGATAAAAACTTGGGACTTTGATATGCTAAAGACTTTACAGTTACAAGCCAGCAAGGAAGAAAAGGAAAAATGGACTAAAAAGGGGCGGTGTATGGCGAACAGTCAACAGCACTTGCCCACCACGATCCCTGTGCCCCATGATGGCCCAGCTGACACACGGAAAGACGCACCTCTTAAAGCAGCAATGATGTCGATGCTTGAACAAGGACGAGTTGCTCCTGGGTTTTCTGTAGCTGCTGCATCATTTGTCCAATTTTGCATGATCTTTGCCGTAAGCAACAGGGCAGAAGTAAATTTGCCGCATAACACTTGCCTAGACCACTCTATGTATTTCAGGGATTGCAGATTGGCTACACTCAGCTCCCCCTTGTTGGGAAGTATGAATATGTGCTTGTTGTTGTTGATTTCTTTTCAGGTTGGAAAGACCTACTCTGTTACCAAAGTAAATAAGCAGGTAACTGCACAGAAGCTCATGAATGAGGTAATCCGCAGATACGGGGTACCGGAAGTGATTGAGTCAAACAAAGGTACACACTTCACAGGTAAAATAATGCAACACATCATGTCTGTTTTGGGTATTGTTACCATACAGCGCGGCACGGGGTCCCGCGGTCGGCGCGCGTCGCTCTGGCGTCGGCTCCGGCGGGCTGGAGCCCTGTGTCGAGGTTATCTCAGCAGCTTGGGGCGGCCGGTGGGCGGCGGCGTGGGCGTGTCCGCCCGTAGGGTGCCTCCCGTACTCCTCCATTCTTCTTGGCTCCTCCCACTCTCCGGCCCTGGGCGGAACCTTGTGGTTAAAAGACTGGCAGTGAAGTGAGCTCACTGCCAGTTATTGGTTCTGCTTGCACCTAGCCAGTCTGTCTGCGGTTTCCTCAGCCAGTCCCTAGTTCCCGGTCAGCTCCCTCTGGTTCCCTTTGTTCTGTCTGCTCTTGTCGGTTCTGTTAGCCTCTAGTTTAGTCTGGCCCAGTCAGCACTAGTTGCTATCCAGTATCCTGTCAGTTTGCCTGTGAGCTCCATCTCCAGCTTGGTAGTTTTGTTGGTCGGTTCCATCTGCCTCCCCTGTCGGCACTCTGTTCCCCCCATTAGGTAGCTTGCTTCTTGTCAGTCGCCAGGTCCCTAGCCAGGGCAGGGACCGTCGTCCAGTTGTCCGCCTGGGGTTAGCCAGGGCCGAGGCAAGTAGGCAGGGACAGTGGGGTGCGGGAAGATCAGGGCACCCCATCTGGCGCTCGGGGGGGCAGAGTGCCGTCACAGGTATATTCCAGGCTTTTCACACACCCTACCATCCGTGGAGTAGGGGGAAAGTAGATACAAAAGGCAATGAAGAAAATGGGCAAATCTTGAATTGAGTGTCTTTCATTAGTTTTTCTTTTTCTCCGGAGGGTACATGCCACAGTAGCTGAGCTTGGGAAATGATTTTCTTGTTAATTTTGTCATAGGCCTCTCCAAGGAATTGTCAATAATGCATTCTGTAGTCTCTGCTTTTCTCCCAGGTCCTACAGATGAGTGTCACAATCTGAAACCAGGTGACAGGGTCTATGTGAAAAAGTTTGAGAGAGAGACCCTGTTTAAAGGTCCTTACCAGATGTTGCTTACCACCCCAACTGCAGTCAAGCTCGAAGGAAAGCCCACTGGGATCCACACTTCGCACTGAAAAAACTCATGATCCTGCATATCCTTTACATGCTATAATGTGGTACAATTTCTCTAACACACACCTTTGACTACTGTACACTAGCCCCCTGTTTCAGAACAAATTAATACAATCAAATGTGCAATATGAAGACTACACTGAGGGTGAGAATCCAACAACGCATCATGCTAAGAGAGAAGTTGACGCTCCAGGTGGTAACTTTGATCCACATGTATACATAGATGCAATAGGAGTGCCAAGGGGGGTGCCAGATGAATTTAATTCTAGAGATCAGGTTAAAGCAGGTTTTGAGTCCTTATTTGCTATTGTCACTGTTAATAAGAATGTAGATTGGATGAATTATATCTATTACAATCAGCAGAGGTTTGTAAACTACACCAGGGATGCTTTACAAGGGTTAGCTGACCAGTTAGGGCCCACTGCATCCATGACGTTCCAAAATAGAGTGGCCCTGGATATGATTTTAGCAGAAAGAGGTGGCGTATGTAATTTCCTGTATGTGTATTATCCCTTTGATCAAACAGAGTATGAGTAAGGGACTGGATAATGTGACACCAACATTTCCCTTGTTTGAAAAGGATGAAGAGCCAGTTCCGATAGTGCCAACCACGTACGTTACCAGAAGAATGGAGAGATGGACTAGTACTGCGCCTCCCCGGTCTCATAAGATGGACTGTCAGTGGAATTCCCATTTGCCTAGGGATAGTGCAGAAGACCTTAGGTTCGAGCGAGGGCACACCCTGTGGGTTGTTAACTTGTACAGATAGAGGGTATGGATGCCTGGAAATGAGCCCAGCGAATCCATGGCCTCCTTCTGAGGTGAGGTAGGGATCCCCCTCCTAGGAGTAGGGACTTACGGGCAGTGGGGAAACCCTGACACAAGGGAGAGGCGACCGAGGAAGAGTGCAAGGTCTGGTGCTTGATCTCCGTATTAAGTTTTTAGGGGGGTTTGAGAAGGAAATATATATATCCTTGTAGGTAGAAAAGAAAACACTGGAATATATACATTTATATAGATATAGTTATGTGCCTTTCTTTTTATATGTATACTAACTTTATTCTCATATGTACTAACTCTATGAAAAACTTAATACTTCGCCTTATACCAGATATTCCAAAGGCCTTGCCAGACGAAGACAAAATGTATTTTAAACACAGCAAAGAAGAACCAGACACAAGGCCGTGTACTTGGCCGTTTTCCCAGAAGCGCCATATCTAGATGAAGACGGTTCAACTATGCATCTGAACTTTCACTGTCTCAGGCTGGAAATCCGGACTTTACATATATGGTTATGCAGTGAATTTGAGCCAATGAGCCCATCACCCATTCCTAGTGATGAGACCAAAGGGTATAAGATCCCATGTAATCTGTAATAAAGTGCGCAGTCATGTCCCCGTGTGAGGAACTATACCAGACCTCCGTGTGGTGTTTTCTTCTTTACCGCCAGCAGCGGGGCAAGTGGGGTGGGCCTGATTGGTGCTGTACTCAAAAAATTTTCCCTGACACTTTCACTTTCATCTCTGAGACGTTAGCGCGCTTTTCTGGCCAATTGAAAGACAGGGAAGGCATTACAACTTCCCCCTGCGACGTTGAAGCCCTATACCACCCCCCTGCAGTGAGTGGCTGGCGAGATCAGGTGTCACCCGAGTATAGAAATCGGCCCCTCCCGCGGCTCGCCTCAGATGCGTTGTGACATAGCTGAGGGACAGTGCTATCGTGTTGGAGCTGCTGTAGGGAGAGTGTTAGGAGTTAGTGTAGGCTTCAAGAACCCCAACGGTCCTTCTTAGGGCCACATCTAACTGTGTGCAGTAGTGTGAAGGCTGCTTTTTGCAGTGTTGCACATTTTTTTTTTTTGGTATATCGGCCGTGCAGAGCATTGCACCCTGCAGTAATACTCCAGGGACAGAATTGTGGAGGCAGGGACAGAAGACATATATTATTGATTGAATATACGCAGTGGGCCTTTTCTAAAAAATATTGGAAAAAAATTTATTTGGCCTGCCTGTCACTGTGCTCAGTGTTCTGGGTCCGTGTGTGCTGGGTGTAGTAGTTCTACAAAATCATACGCAGCCAGCTAAGTGTTACAGCAGGCTTGCGCCAAATTATTTCCTGGCTCTGAAATCACCGCTCTGTTGCAGTTAATAACAGTGCAACACTCTGCAGTTCTGTGACACACTCCAGGGACAGAAGACATATATTATTGATTGAATATACGCAGTGGGCCTTTTCTAAAAAATATTGGAAAAAAATTTATTTGGCCTGCCTGTCACTGTGCTCAGTGTTCTGTGTCCGTGTGTGCTGGGTGTAGTAGTTCTACAAAATCATACGCAGCCAGCTAAGTGTTACAGCAGGCTTGCACCAAATTATTTCCTGGCTCTGAAATCAGCGCTCTGTTGCAGTTAATAACAGTGCAACACTCTGCAGTTCTGTGACACACTCCAGGGACAGAAGACATATATTATTGATTGAATATACGCAGTGGGCCTTTTCTAAAAAATATTGGGCAAAAAATCTATTTGGCCTGCCTGTCACTGTGCTCAGTGTTCTGGGTTCGTGTGTGCTGGGTGTAGTAGTTCTACAAAATCATACGCAGCCAGCTAAGTGTTACAGCAGGCTTGCGCCAAATTATTTCCTGGCTCTCCGTAAACGAAGTCAGCCTAAAACCACAGGCCAATAAGCAGCACATTTAATTACAGCGTTCTGTTCCTGCACTACTGGTAATACACCATGCTGAGGGGTAGGGGTAGGCCTATAGGACGTGGACGCGGGCGAGGACGCGGAGGCCCAAGTCAGGGTGTGGGCACAGGCCGAGCCAGTGCGGTGGCCAGGGGTAGAGGCAGGGCCAGACCGAATAATCCACCAACTGGTTCCCAAAGCGCCCCCTCGCGCCATGCCACCCTGCAGAGGTCAAGGTGCTCTACGGTGTGGCAGTTTTTCACAGAGACGCCTGACGACCGACGAACAGTGGTGTACAACCTTTGTCGCGCCAAGATCAGCTGGGGAGGCACCACCACCAGCATGCGCAGGCATATGATGGCCAAGCACCCCACAAGGCGGGACGATGCCTGTTCACCGCCTCCGGTTTGCACCACTGCCTCTCCCCCTGTGCCCCAACCTGCCACTGAGATCCAACCCCCCTCTGAGGACACAGGCAGTACCGTCTCCTGGCCTGCACCCACACCCTCACCTCCGCTGTCCTCGGCCCCATCCAGCAATGTCTCTCAGCGTAGCGTCCAGACGTCGCTAGCACCACTGTTTGAGCGCAAGCGCAAGTACGACGCCACGCACCCGCACGCTCAGGCGTTAAACGTGCACATTGCAAAATTGATCAGCCTAGAGATGCTGCCGTATAGGCTTGTGGAAACGGAGGCTTTCAAAAGCATGATGGCGGCGGCGGCCCCGCGCTACTCGGTTCCCAGTCGCCACTACTTTTCCCGATGTGCCGTCCCAGGCCTGCACGACCACGTCTCCCGCAACATAGTACTCGCCCTCACCAACGCGGTTACTGCCAAGGTCCACTTAACAACAGACACGTGGACAAGCACAGGCGGGCAGGGCCACTATATCTCCCTGATGGCACATTGGGTGAATTTAGTGAAGGCTGGGACAGAGTCAGAGCCTGGGACCGCTCACGTCCTACCCACCCCCCGAATTGCGTGCCCCAGCTCGGTGGTGGTATCTGCTGGGGTGTATGCTTCCTCCACTAAACCACCCTCCCCCTGCTCCTACACAACCTCTGTCTCGCAATCAAGATGTGTCAGCAGCAGCAGCACGTCGCCAGCAGTCGGTGTCAGGCGCGTGGCAGCACAGCGGTGGGCAAGCGTCAGCAGGCCGTGCTGAAACTACTCAGCTTAGGAGAGAAGAGGCACACGGCCCACGAACTGCTGCAGGGTCTGACAGAGCAGACCGACCGCTGGCTTGCGCCGCTGAGCCTCCAACCGGGCATGGTCGTGTGTGACAACGGCCGTAACCTGGTGGTGGCTCTGCAGCTCAGCAGCCTCACGCACGTGCCATGCCTGGCCCATGTCTTTAATTTGGTGGTTCAGCGCTTTCTGAAAAGCTACCCCCACTTGTCATACCTGCTCGGAAAGGTGCGCCAGGTCTGCGCACATTTCCGCAAATCCCACACGCACGCTGCCACCCTGCGGACACTGCAACATCAGTTTAATCTGCCAGTGCACCGACTGCTGTGCGACGTGCCCACACAGTGGAACTCTACGCTCCACATGTTGGCCAGACTCTATGAGCAGCGTAGAGCTATAGTGGAATACTAACTCCAACATGGGCGGCGCAGTGGGAGTCAGCCTCCTCAATTATTTACAGAAGAGTGGGCCTTGTTGGCAGCCATCTGCCAGGTCCTTGGAAACTTTGAGGAGTCTACCCAGATGGTGAGCGGGGATGCTGCAATCATTAGCGTCACCATTTCTCTGCTATGCCTCTTGAGAAGTTCCCTGCAAAGCATAAAGGCAGACGCTTTGGAATCAGAAACGGAGGTGGGGGAAGACAGTATGTCGCTGGATAGTCAGAGCAACCTCATGTCTATATCTCAGCGCGTTGAGGAGGAGGGGGAGGAGCATGAGGAGGAGGGGGAAGAGACAGCTTGGCCCACTGCTGAGGGGACAGATGCTGCTTGCCTGTCATCCTTTCACCGTGTATGGTCAGAGGAGGAGGAGGAGGAGGGGGAGGAGCATGAGGAGGAGGGGGAAGAGACAGCTTGGCCCACTGCTGAGGGTACAGATGCAGCTTGCCTGTCATCCTTTCAGCGTGTATGGCCAGAGGAGGAGGAGGAGGAGGAGGAGGATCCTGAAAGTGATCTTCCTAGTGAGGACAGCCATGTGTTGCACGACCGTCCTCGGTGACGCCTCTGCCCCCTACAACTACTGGGTGTTGAAGCTGGACACGTGGCCTGAACTCGCGCTGTATGCCCTGGAGGTGCTTGCTTGTCCTGCGGCTAGCGTCTTGTCAGAGAGTGTGTTTAGTGTGGCTGGGGGAATCATCACGGATAAGCGTACCCACCTGTCAACCGACAGTGCCGACAGGCTAACACTCATCAAGATGAACAAAGCCTGGATTTCCCCAGACTTCTCTTCTCCACCAGCGGACAGCAGCGATACATAAACAATACGTAGGCTGCACCCGCGGATGGAAGCATCGTTCTCTATCACCATCCAAAACGGGGACCTTTTTGCTTCATCAATCTGTGTATAATATTCATCCTCCTCCTCCTGCTCCTCCTCCTGAAACCTGACGTAATCACGCTGAACGTGCAATTTTTCTTAGGCCCACAAGGCTCAGTCATATAATTTTTCTAAACAATTTTTATACGTTTCAATGCTCATTAAAGCGTTGAAACTTTCACCTGAACCAATTTTTATTTTAACTGAGCTGCCTCCAGGCCTAGTTACCAATTAAGCCACATTAACCAAAGCGATTAATGTGTTTCACCTGCCCTTTCGGTTGGGCATGGGCAATTTTTCTCAGGTACATTAGTACTGTTGGTACAACAATTTTTGTGGGCCCTCGCCTACAGTGTAATCCAATTAATTTTTTGCCCACCTGCATTACAGCTGATGTAACCTCAGCTGTGATGGGCAATGCAATGGGATATTTTTATGTACCGCCGGTGGGTTCCAGGGAGCCACCCATGCTGTGGGTCCACAGGGAGTTGTAAATGCATCTGTGTCCACTTCTAAAGAACCCCAGTCTGACTGGAGCATGCAGTGTGGGCCGAAGCCCACCTGCATTAAACATGACATTATTACCTCAGCTGTGATGGGCAATGCAATGGGATATTTTTATGTACCGCCGGTGGGTTCCAGGGAGCCACCCATGCCGTGGGTCCACAGGGAGTTGTAAATGCATCTGTGTCCACTTCTAAAGAACCCCAGTCTGACTGGAGCATGCAGTGTGGGCCGAAGCCCACCTGCATTAAACATGACATTATTACCTCAGCTGTGATGGGCAATGCAATGGGATATTTTTATGTACCGCCGGTGGGTTCCAGGGAGCCACCCATGCCGTGGGTCCACAGGGAGTTGTAAATGCATCTGTTTCCACTTCTAAAGAACCCCAGTCTGACTGGGGCATGCAGTGTGGGCCGAAGCCCAGCTGCATTAAACATGAATTTATTACCTCAGCTGTGATGGGCAATGCAATGGGATATTTTTATGTACCACCGGTGGGTTCCAGGGAGCCACCCATGCTGTGGGTGCACACGGAATTCCCATTGCGGAGTTGTACCTGCCTGTGACTATTTATAAAAAAACGCGGTCTGACTGGGGCATGCAGACACCTTGACAGAATGAATAGTGTGTGGCACATAGGTTCCCCATTGCTATGCCCACGTGTCCAGCTCCAGATGGAGGTGGCACAGGATTGGATTTCTCATTGTTTCTGTACAGCATTGTGGACTATCGCCCCGCCCCTTTTAAAGACGGTCGCTGCCTAGCCGTGCCAACCCTCTGCAGTGTGTGCCTGCGGTTCCTCTGGCAGACGCACTTATAAATAGACATGAGTGTGGCGTGGCATGAGGGCAGCTGAAGGCTGCGCAGGGACAATTTGGTGTGCGCTGTGGACACTGGGTCGTGCAGGGGGGGTTGGGCAGCATGTAACCCAGGAGAAGTGGCAGCGGAGTGTCATGCAGGCAGTGATTGTGCTTTGTTGGAGGTAGTGTGGTGCTTAGCTAAGGTATCCATTGCTAATGAGGGCGTTTCAGAAGTAAAAGTTGTTGGGGGGGGCACTCTTGCCGCTATTGTGGCTTAATAGTGGGACCTGGGAACTTGAGATGCAGCCCAACATGTAGCCCCTCGCCTGCCATATCCATTGCTGTGTCGTTCCCATCACTTTCTTGAATTGCCCAGATTTTCACAAATGAAAACCTTAGCGAGCATCGGCGATATACCAAAATGCTCGGGTCGCCCATTGACTTCATTGGGGTTCGTTATTCGAAACGAACCCTCGAGCATCGCGAAAAGTTCGTCTCGAGTAACGAGCACCCGAGCATTTTGGTGCTCGCTCATCTCTAAAGGCATCCTGTGGTATTTTAAATCTTTGTGCAGACAGAGAGAGATGTTTTTTTTTTCAGAAATGAGGTTTCAGTGTGCCTGTTAAGTCTGTATTTTTATCTTTGCCTGGTTTGCCCATTTTGAATTAGATCTGTAGTTATAAAGAACATTTCCTGTGGTTTTAGGTAAAAAGGTTTTAAAGTCATTAAATTAGACTAGGTCAATCATCCAGACCTGGGAAGAGATATGTAATTGAGGTGATATTCGGTGGGTTTCCTGTGGGCTAGCTCAGGGTGATGTAGTCTCTGAGGAAAAAAAATTTTGATCACTATATGAGATCGTAGGTACCAGTAGATGGTATTTCGTGTAAAGTAGCTTTATTATTGCTGTTCCTTTAAATAGCTGAGACAATCCTCCAAAAGCAACTGGTGTCCTTTTGCTTAATTGTAAAATATTGCTGGTTAGAGTTGTCTAAGGGGAGTTGGAGGGTCTTCTCCCTTAAGCCAAATAAATGCTTTTTATTCAGCATCTGTAGTAGAAGTAGCAACTAAGTAGTCATAGAATAGTAGAATTGGAAGAGACATCCATGGTCATTGGGTCTAAACCTCTGCTCGACGCAGGATTCACTAAATAATCCCTTTCCTTGTGCAAATGAGAGTAGGGCTAATCCCTATGCACTGTGACAGCCCTTCAGATATTTGTAGACAGCTATTAAGTCTCCTCTCAGCCTTCTGTTTTTCAAGCTAAACATTCCTAGATATTTGAACCATGTCTCATAGGACATGATTTGCAGACCACTCACCATCTTGGTAATTCTTCTGTGAACTTGCTCCAGTTTGTCTGTTTTTTTTTAAAGTGGGGTGCCCAGAGCTGGACACAGTATTCCAGATGAGGTCTGACTAAGGAAGAGTAGAGGGGTATCATTTTGTCATGCGATTTAGACTCTATGCTTCTCTTAATGCATACCAGAATTGTGTTTGCCTTTTTTGCTGCTGCTTCACATTGTTGACTCATATTCATTTTACTATCTCTTACTATACCCAAGTCTTTTTCACATGTGCTGCTGCTTATCTCAATTCCTCCCATTCCATATCTGCTTTTTTCATTTTCTTGCCCAGATGTAGGACTTTGCATTTCTCTTGTTAAATACCATTCTGTTAGTCACCGCCCACTGTTCAAGCTTTTCTAGATCTATTTGAATCCTCTCTCTTCTCTAGTGTTAGTTATCCCTCCTAGCTGTGTGTTGTCTGCAAAGCTGATCAGTTTCCCCTCAATTCCCTCCTTCAGATCACTTAAAAAAATGTTGAACAACACTGGGTTTAGTGGTACCCTACTTGACACATTCTTCCAATTGGATGTGCAACCATTTATGACCACTCTTTGAGTACAATCATTCAGCTAGATGTAAATCCACTTAACAGTTACTTGATCAATCCCATATTTGTTCATTTTTTCCCCCAATAAGTATTGTATGACATACTTTGTCAAATGCTTTACTAAAGTCAAAATATACTATATTTATCGAATTTTCCTGATTAACTCAGTTGCTGATTCTGTCATAGAAAGGAATTAGATTCATCTGGCATAGCTTGCTTGTTACAAACCCATACTGGCTCTGGATAATTAGATCATTCTCATCCAAGTTCTTGCATACATGCTGTTTAATAATTTGTTCAAAGATCTTTCCTGGTATAGAAATCAGGCTCACAGGCCTGTAGTTTCCTGGATCTACCTTCCTCACATTTTTAAAGATAGGGACATTTGCCCTTTTCCAATTTTCTGGGATTTCTCCTGTTCTCTAGAAATTTTCAAAGATTATGGCGAGTGGTTCAGCATTAGTCAGAGGAGTCAGGAACCATTCATCTTGATTAGGCCCAAGTCTCTGCACACTGCTCAGACATGGAAAATTGAGGGACTGTAGAGTAGGCCTCAGTGGGCTACGCGGCAGTGACACTTTGTCCCCAGCAAGAGGAAAGACATTTCCTGCTGTCGCTGGGCCAGAGATACCTCCGAGGGGCTGTTATACCTCAGCGAGAGGAGCAGGGCCTAACTAGAGCAGTCAGAATCAGATTCCACCTATCCAGACAGTGGGTTCACGGCAAGAGGAGAAGTAGCAAAGCCACAGAGGTTGAAGGAGTCATCTGTACAACTCAGAAGCCCAGGGAGAGCACTCACACAGAAGAGGTAACACCCCTGAACAGATGCCCCATACCAGCAAGTGGCCTACCAAAGGTCCGACTTCCGCCATTCCAGGCAGCAGACTGCAGATAAAATGATAAGCGGGGGAGCTTCAGAGGCAAAAGGAGGTGTCCAGTGTTAGACACAGGTGATGATGCCGACACAGAGCATATAGCTCAGAGGCCCAGGCCTCCAGACCTCAGTCAGTTGAAATTAAAATGTTTCCCCACAGTGGCTCAGAGAAGCCCCAGGAACATAAGGGGGGTTTCTCTAGAGTGTTGTACAATCCACAAAATCCTTCTGTCAGGAAGGGAGAGGGGGGACCCGATCAATCCCACATCTATTGCTAGTTTGTCATGGACTGACTACTCTGAGCTATGACCGCTTGTTATGACAGAGCCTAAATCGATCACTCTAGTGGGGTTGCAAGCGCGGAGTCGTTAGAATACAGGTGGAATTGTACTCAGCTTTCTCAGGATTCTGGACGCAGAATCAAAAGTTCAATTCACCCCCTGATCCAGTCTAAATTCCTCCAGCACTTTTCACCTGCACACACTCGCTGCCACCACCAGCTTTTAACACAGGGAAGCTGAAACCCAATTTTCAGAGTTATGGTTCATTTTAAAACAGATAAGGTTCAACTGATAAATTGCAGATGTATTCTAGAAAAATTACTAGCAGTGCTAAATACTTATCTCTGCAGGAGATAGTCTGATCGGGAATATATGTCTGCAATATTTCCGGTCATGATTTTAGCTATTTAGCGATACGAAACGCGACCCGTAAATTACACCCAAGTATGCGGGTACGCTATTTGGGGGTGTTCTGGGCCCCGAACCCCAATGAGTTTAGATGTGGTTTGTCCAGCTGGACCACCCGATTCTAAAAATATAATTCATATCCTTATTAAAAGATTTTTCCCTAATTTGCATGTCGGATCCAGAACGTCTGTGAGAAACCAGCTCCTAGGTGAATGATTTTCCTTAGACTTCATTAACAAGTAAATGGTCACACAATTTGGTATCCTCATGCTAATTCTAAACCAAACAGACAGGTGGAGACAGGAGCAAAGAAGAAAAGAAGGGCTTATTTACATCACAGCTCTTATCCAAGGTAAGGTGAGCCCAGTTGCCTTTCTTAATGTGAGTATTTAACAGGCAAGAGTGAGAAAATGGATGAAAGGTCAACTGAAAACTACCAATGCAATCTAATTCTGCAGAAAATGGATGACACACACAGCAAAATGGCTGACGCCCCACCAATCTCTATATCACACCCTCCTTTGATGTTGAATTGGTGAGGCAAAGAATGGATTTTGCTGGATGATCAGTTTGTTCCCACTTCAGGTGTTTCAAGAAGGCCCATGTATTACATTATTAACACTAGAAGGAAAAAAAATCTCAACAATGTCTGTGACAAGGCTGACTGGCTTCTCCTGCTGTTCAACAGTCACCTCTATGGTGCAGGTACCACTGTTCCCTTTCCCATGAGAACAACACTAACAAACATCACACACTGTAGTGTGTCACTACCTTACACTATACAGCATGCAAATGGATAGCTGGGCGTAATGATGCCTGTTCCTCTTCTGCAGGCTGCTGTGTACAGGTCTTCTGTGTCCTAGCTGATTGGTGCATCAGCAGAATGACTGATTGTTGCTCCACCAATCAGTAAAGAGCTCACTACAGGCAAGGAAGCAGAAGGAGCAGAAAAGCATGGCACTTTCTTTTCTCAATTTCTCCTTGCTGACTGCTGCATGAGGAGGAACTTACATACTCCTTCTTAGTCTGGTTCTCTTCTCAGTTTGGCAGAAGGTGGATGCTTTCTGTCCTAAGACGACTTCCCGCTGTCCTGAGCAGAGTTGCTGTTATAAAGGGCACAATCTTCAGCCTCTACCTTAAGGTATGTTTGCATGGCGTATAAAAGTCCTGGAAATTTCCAACTGAAAATCCACAGCATTTAAAGTATAATTCTGTGTGAAATTGACATACCTATGGATTTTAAATATGAAACCATGTTAATTCTTTGTTGCAGATTTCAGCATGAATTTAACCCTTTGCAATGCAAGGGTGAAATCCATGGCAAATCCACACCAAATTCTGTTCCAAAATCCACATGATCAGGTGCAGACTTTTCCTTTGCAGATTTGCTACAGATTTTTTGTTATTGTGTAATGCTTGCATTGGATGTTAAAAGGTTGACCTCTACTGGCTTATATACATTACTGCACTGCAGAGATCAGGTGGGATGTCTTCAGGACTGAGGATGATGAAGAGGTGCATGGGCTCGGTGTGTTTGGGTGGGAATCGTAGGAGCTGCACTCTGAGTGAGAGAGCATCAAGCTGGAGAGCGATCTGAGTTGTGTTGAACCTCGAGATACTGAATTGTAGGGAGAAAGAGCTGAAAGGGCAGTCCTGGAGATTTTTTGCCTGCTAAAGCTGGCCAGTTGCACAAGAAAGGAGGCACCCTGAGAAGTGCAGCCTCATAATGCATCAGAATCAACATCTCTGATAGAACAAAGCTGCAGGGACTGCAGCTAAAGAGACTGCTACAGATAGTCCACAACATCCTACAGCCCCCTGCATTGGGGTACCCCCAACAGATGTCCTAAGATGCTTCTCCTACTCTACGGTACCAAACACACTGGGGATAAGTAAGTGAGGCGGGTCCTCAGAAAAAACCCAAACGTGTGCACATGGATAGTGCAGGTTTGCCAGGTAAAATACGTGAGCTTGAACTAATGCCAAGGAAATACATATTCATCCTCCAGTTGTGGACAAGATTTTGGACATTTACTTTACCATTGAATTATGTGCGGGCAACCAGCACTGCTAGGTTTAAATGTTCGGTGATACTACAACATGTTTTATAACTGAGGTACATTACTAATTTTTGTGATTTGTAAAAGATTGTTATAATATTCTGCAAATGTTGGAGTTGTGCATATCCTTACGTAGAGTTAGTGAAGTTATCAAACAGTTCTATAGTAGACGCATACCAATTCTATTAAAATGGAAGCTTCTATTTCAAAATTATTCTCCAAGTTTATTTGTCATTCTATGACCCCTATAATCAGTACCTGTATCAGGAATACCTGTATCCTCCTGTAAGCTGCTTCAGCGGTAGACCAATTTAATAGCATCCCACAAACTGACAATCTTACTAGAAAATACATAACCCCCAAGTAGGTCTGAGCTGGTCAAAATTGAGATCACATAACAATTTGAGGAGAAAGAAGCTGGGATATTGAGCCGGAGGGAAATAACTTACTTATATACCCTGGGGGATAGCTGCATGATAAATTAATTAAAAAAAAAAAATCACTGGCGTGGCCCTATAATTAATATCTTGGCACCCCCCTTTATAGCTGCAAAGCTGAGTATTTCCACTAGAACTTATAGTAGACATTTCTATTTCTCTGTGAAAAGACAAAGTACATGTAATAAATGCTTGTGATGTAAGAGACGTTTCCATAATCATTAGTTTGCTTTAAATTATTTACTATTTCTCTTTTTAATACCGTATATACTCGAGTATTAGCCGACCCGAGTATAAGCCGAGACGATAAGTTTTGCCACAAAAAACTGGGAAAACTTATTGACTCGAGTATAAGTCGAGCTATACTCGAGTATATACTAGGTAAAAAAAACCCCTCCATACTCACCTCCCAGCCAGCGTCTGTGCGACAAGCTGCTTGAGTTCTCCCCGCTGTCATCCCCCACAGTCATTCCCCGCCGTCCTCTCTGCTTGGCTGTCAGTGCTGTGTAAGTAAGCGCTGTGATTGGATTGAGAGCCAGCTTTGGATTGGATTGAATAACTACATGTACAAGCTTTATAAGAACCAGTGAAAGCTGCAAACATATTGGTTTCTGTAACTACTCCACTTTTTCTTTGTATAAACCTTCTACCTAATCTCACTAAACATTTAACATGGTTAGCATTAATTTAGACTTTTACATTTTATGACCCTGAGGGAAAAAAGACAAAGAAAGAGAAATGGAAATGAAAGAAATCGTACTTAAAGCAATAAAAAACAAAATCAAATTTAAAATGAAGTTTAACTCTTTCCCAAAAAGGGTGAAATCTTCCTCATATATCCAGGGTCAGTGGAACCCCAGAATATTAAGACAGTTTAACTGTTAGGCTGGCATAGCTTCAGTTGATGAAACTTTGTATTGCAACCAGTTTGGCAGTGACTAAAGTAAGAAGGGGGCTATAGACTTAACTAATTGGTCTTCAGACTAGTAACTGGTTTCTGAGATGTTCCTCAGATTAGTAATTGTTTGGCAGCAAGATGAAATGACAGTGAAGCTTAGAATGGTATTCAGACAACAGCTGTGGATCAAAACCAAGAGATTATGAGGAACGGCAAATTCAGAGGAAGTGGTGGCGGCAGAGGCAGAAATTCAAACCAAAATTTAAATGAGAGAGATGAGCGAATGGAGGAAAATCCAAGAGGCAAGGCGAGAGGCAGAGTCTAGATACAAAGGATCAAAACAGGCAGATTGAAAGATCAGTCCAGGTTAGAAGTACAGTAGTGTCCAAGAAATGACAACAAAGACTCAAGCAAGCCAGGAGGCCCTAGCTACTGTGAAAGTATTGAAATTACCTATGTTACACCGGTTATTCAGGGGTTAATACAGTTTAGTCCAAAGCTCATGAAAGTAGTAACCTGGACTGAACTGGTCTTGATGCTGGAGGCTTGAGCATTTTCTAGACAACGTATTTAGTTATTATACCGGAATGACTTATTCTTATCAATGTAGTTAATATATGCATATGTAATATTATGTATTCATTCATCAGTGTTAAACGTTTGTGATGATTTGCTACATTTCCACTGCAATAAGGTGTGCTGTTCTCTGTGATCGAATGACCCACCCATCAAGCATCCTTTTGTCGTTGAGTGATTTACTTTAACAAAGTTACGCCTAGTATGAGGGGCTGCTGATAAGTCTTTGGCTTTACCCAGAAAGAAACTAGATAGGAAGATGAAACTTTACATTTATTCCACATACTCTCCACTGAGGTCAACACACTTCTTACATTGGTATTCCAACTTCTATAAGCCTTGCAAAAGAAAGATTTCTGTTGTGCCTCAAACCAACCATCTGTAGCAGCCATGGCAGAAGAAATGGTGTGAAATTTGGTACCTTTGAGGTGTTTCTTCAGGTTTGGAAACAGATGATAGTCGGAGGGAACTAGATCTGGTGAATAAGGTGAGTGGTCAACCAGCTGAAAGCCTAGCTCCATCAGTTTTGTCGTGGTCGCTTGTGCAGTGTGAGCGGAGGCATTGTCTTGCAGGAACAAGACTCCTTTGGACAGCTTGCCACGCCTTTTGGCCTTCAGCGCTGCCTTCAATTGGTCCAAAAGTTCAATGTAATACCTTGCATTGATGGTGGAACCATTTTGAAGGTAGTCCACTAGCAGCATGCCCTCCTTATGCCAGAACACAGTCACCATCACCTTAGTGGCTGATTTTTGCACCCCGAACTTCTTTGGGCGAGGAGAACCACTGCGCCTCCACTCTTTTGACTGCTCCTTGGTTTCAGAGTCATACAAATAAATCCAGGTCTCATCCATAGTGACCAGTCGATCCAGGAAGTTCTTATCAGTCCGGAAACGCTGACAAATGGGCTGGGAAGTTTTCGCTCGCATGCTTTTCTGATCTCTTATCAAACATTTGGGGACCCACTTTGCAGATAGCTTTTTCATATTCAAATGTTCATGGATAATGACACAAACACATTCACGAGAAATCCCCATGATGTCCGCTATTCCTTTAGCTGAAATTGGCCGATTCTGCAGTATGAGGTTGTGCACAGCATCGACGATCTCCGGAACAACAACCTCTCTCAGTCATTCATAACGGTCCTCATCATTGGTGCTGAAGTGGCCCCGTTTTAAATTTGGCAACCCAGTTCTTAACTGTAGAATATGAAGGGCATTGATCCCCCAATGTCTACCACATATCACCATGAATATCCTTTGCAGACTTTACTTGCAGAAACAAGAATTTTATCACTCCTCTGCTCTCATTTGCTGTGAATATCACCTTAGACTCTGCCATTTTGTTTTCTTATGTGCCTAGATCACTGTTGCCATAAGCTACAATCACAAAATTTTGAAAACATATATTAGACACATAAGGCTTTCATGTAATGTAACATTCCTTACCATAGAAGCAAAAAAAGAACACAAAGCCAAAGACTTATCAGCAGCCCCTCTCCTTTCGTAGTAAGCAACTTCCCTTCAGAAGACTTTGGAACAATACCAAATTGCTCCGCATTGTGTTTTTCTCTGGTGCACCGTACAGGCAATTGGGCATACCTGGTTAATGAGGCTTTGATACCCCTTGAGTATCATCTGAATTGAAGGATTACTCCAACACTTCATTTAAATAAATCAACAGAAATCTGCATATTATGTTCTTCGTGGTATTAACCAAAGCCAAACTTGGAGTCAAGAATCTGACTAATGTTAAACTCAGATGAGAAAATAGTGTCTGGTGGCCTGGAAGCTTTGAGAGATTTGGAAAACTTTGTTCACAACTCATGGTCATAGCAGAGAGGTATAGAAGCTGTTCAGACTGCAGAGATTGGAAGGGAACTGGAAACTTAGTCACAAGAATGATATGTATTAGAACATGGTAGGGACCAATGAAGCCAGATGTCTACTTATAGCCAGATATTTTTGGATGCCAACCAAACTCAATCTGTGGCAGAAATACTGATGATGCTTGTTTGCTGACTTTTCTAGCTCATATTGGGACAAATAGCAACCTCAGATTTATTTATTTCTATGTGGATCTTAGGCCCCTACAAATGGCACTGCCCACACATACAGTAAAATATACTTAAAGGACAAAGAAAAAGTTATTATAGGCCAGGTTGGAGCCGAAGAACCACCTAGAATGGAGTCATGACTGAAGTTGAGGAGACAAGATTTTCATGTCAATGACTGGTGGTCAGGTCAGTTATTGGTCTTAAGGGCACTGCTCTCTTAGTTTTCTACCTACCACTGACAGCACATTCAGTGTATTATTTGCTAGCTCTACTTCTTGTCCTCTTCATTTTGCTCTTGGGGTCCTTTAGGATTCACATTTTGGTTTTTTCCTCTTTTTTGTCTATGCAGCCCTTATTGGACAAACTATCAGCAGATTTGGCTTTGAGTTCCCAATTATATATTTCTTCTCATGACCTCACCCCTTTACTACTACAAAACAACAGTAATTATCTTCTTGCTGTCTCTAGCATCATGTTTCTCTATCTCTCGGAAGCTAAATGTTTAAAAAAACTGAACTTCTCATGTTTCCACCATCTACTAATCTAACTAAACCTTAAATTTAAATTTTAGTGCATGGTGCTACCATAACTCTGAGGCAGCATGCCATTTGTCTTGGGGTGATATTTTACTCTGATCCATCATTTACTATTTAGATTCAATCCTTTGCATGCTCATGCCGCCTGTACCTCAAAAACATCTTCAGAATTTGCCCTTTTCTAACTGTGAAAACAGCAAAAATCTTTACTGTTTCCCTTATTCATTTTCATCTTGACTACTGTAACCCACACTAAACTCTTTCCCCACACTAAGCTCTCCTCTCTCTAATGTATCTTAAATGCAGCAGCAAGGCTTGTTTCTGCCTAACCACTACACCAATGCCTCTGCCCTGTGTCAGTCACTCCACTGGTTACACTTCCACTATAGCATACCATTCAGACTCATCACTCTTATCCATAAAGCTCTCCATAATGCTACACCACCCTATATCTCCTCCCTTATCTCTTTTTATGACCCTATCAATGCTCTCCATTATGCTATTGACCTTAAACTAAGCTCCTCTATAATGCCAATGGCTGCTTTTAGACCAGTCAATTCTCATTTGACTGAGCGAGTGATCTCATCTCTAGTTTCTTAGCTCTCATTCAGCCTGTGTAGACAGTCAGACACATCATTAGCTCGTGCAACCGAGCATTGTTCAGTATCGTTCAGTCTTTCCCATTTGCTAATAAGCTTGGCTGTACCACAGAAGTCTGTGTCTTACCTACAAAAGGAGGCAGGTCAACATAATAATGTGATGCCTGTGAAGTGTTTAACTCCTTCATGACCAAGGGCACAAATGTAAACCCTCTGTGTTTTTCCAAATAGAGGAGGAGCAGGATATATAAAGCACTCATAAGTATGAATGCTGTAATCTAAGTGTGCTGTTTCTTAGGCTGCTTTCACATCTCCATTATGAGAGCAGAAAAGGGGAATCCCCTGGCTGAACAGATCTATCTTATAATGGAACCGAAACAGCGCTGAATGAACCACATTGACTATAATTGGGTTTGCTCAGTCTCCTTTCAGCTGACCGCAGGGTAAATATATTGAGCTGAGGGGATATATTAGAGGGTTAATTATTAAACATTGTTACATTTAAAAAAAAATAAATCTCAGTATTAAATTATTAGGTAAGACTGTATAGACTCTTGTATAGTGAAAAAAATTATTAATGCCAATCCTCAAATATAAATATAAAAAAACGATAGCACAAAAAGACAAATTCCTCATTAGTGACTCATCCTTTCACTGACAGGCTATTAAAACAAACAATCCATTTATATCATATTAACATAAAAATGGGTCTAGAGAAATTTTAAAAACTGGCATGCCTTACAAATTCACAGTGCTATTTCAAGATTAATGCTAAATAGCGTAACATTAACAATATAATATTGAGAAACATGGTGACTGGACACCTGATCTCCAATTTCTACTGTGAAAAGGTATACTGACTAAAAAGTAAATGGGTTCAAAGAGTATACCCCTGATACGTTTCACTGCCTTGTAGCAGTAACAGTTGGATTTCTTGAAAATGTTAAAAATTGTTGCTAAACAAATAAGCCATATAGCATCCTTAATGATGCGGCCCCTTTTTTTTCCATTTACGTTTCTTCCTCTCCCCTTTAAAAAAATCGTAACTCCTTTATTTATCTGTCAATTTAGCCACATGAGGGCTTGTTTTTTGCGGGACAAGTTGTATTTTTCAATAGTGCTATTCAATGTACCATATAATGTACTAAAAAACGTTAAAAAAATTCTAAGTGGAGTAAAATGAAAAAAAAAAAAAGAAAAAGACATTCCCTCAGACAAAAAGACAATTTTTAAAAATTATTTTCTGCCGCCATCTTCTGAGCACACGTGTTTTTTTATTTTTCTGTTAACGTAATTTTTGCGAGGGCTCATTTTTTGCGGGATTTCCTGTAGTTTACGATAGTACCAATTCAGAATACATACGACTTTTTGATCACTTCTTATTGCATTTTTTCTGGGAGATAGGGTGACTGAAAAAGTGCATTTCTGGTATTTTTTTTTTCGGACGATGTTCACTGCGCAGGGTAAATAATGTGCTACTTTGATAGATCAGACATTTATGGATGCTGCAATACCAAATATGTATTTTTCTTTTATGATTTAGATTTTTTTTTATTATAGATAAGGCAAAGGGGGTGATTTAAACTTTTATTACTTTTTTTTTTA
This sequence comes from Eleutherodactylus coqui, assembly GCF_035609145.1. Classification (NCBI taxonomy): domain Eukaryota; kingdom Metazoa; phylum Chordata; class Amphibia; order Anura; family Eleutherodactylidae; genus Eleutherodactylus; species Eleutherodactylus coqui. The sequence goes on along the minus strand of NC_089843.1, from coordinate 177,429,882 downwards.
CAATTAATAAAACTTTATTGATCTTATTCTCCTTTTTTTAAGCCCCCCTGGGGAACTACAACATACGCTGCTTACATCGCTCCTGCAGTATGACGTAACGCTATAGCATGATGTTATACTGTGATTTGACAGGCAGTCTATCAAGCCATCCCACGAGGATGGCTTGATAGGAAGCCTGCTAAGGTAGCCCAGGGGCCTTTCAGAAGGCCCCCGGCTGCCATAACACCTGTATCACTCCCTGCGATCTCACGTGCGGGGAGGGGGGGGGGGGGGCGGCTGATTGCAGCTATTGCCTGTGGGTGTCAGCTGCAATAAGCAGTGGTCGTCCTGCAACCTCTCTTCATACATACCCCAATGCTCCAGGACGTAAATGTACATCCTGGAGCAGGAAGGGGTTAAAAAAGAATGTTTAAAAAATGATGCCACGATAAAGTAGACATAATGATAACATTAATTATTAAATTCTCTATAATGATTGTCTTACAAAGAATTTAAATCTTGAAAACGGATACATTTCCTAATTTTCTGTAAATTTCCGATTTTCTCAATAAATCTACACATAACCAAAATAAAATAAAATGAGTCATAAAAAACAATCTAAGAATCCTTGGAATAAGTAAAAGCATTAAAAGGTTATTTCCAAGACTTCCAGTTCCGGCCCCATGGAGTAAGGCAGCGGGGAAGCTGAGCTCCGGCGTCTCCACTCCAGAGACAAAACCTCTGACACAACCGCTGCCCGCACCCGGCTCCAGACCCCTGCTAAAGCTGTTCAGGACACCGGAGCAGCGAAAGGGTGAGGAGAAAGCAGCGGTGATCACCTAGGCAACCGGATACACAGCCGCACGGCAGCTCCAAACCAAAAGGAGGGAGAGAAGCAACAGCGCCTACCTGCAGGGAGCCCCCAGCGGACGCAGAAACAGGAGGAGAGGCAGAGTCAGGGAGCCAGGTACCCGGGGAGACACAACGGAGAGCCGTGCGGAAGAAGGGAAGAAACATGTGGCGCCCCCCCCATCAGGGGAGAGAGGCAACAGAGGCAGCAGAAGAGCAGGAAGAAGTAAGCCTCCAAGGGAGAAGGGTAGCCCAGCCCAGGCACAGAGGAGGCAAGAGAGCAGACCTGCATATTTATAACACCTGCAGGCTGTGTGCCCCACACAGAGGGAGAAGGGGTGGTTGAGTCTGCTGACACAGAACCCTGTCGGGAGACCCACGTAAGCCTATAACAGCAGCAACTGGGCCAGACATAACCCGAAGGGAGGATAAAATTGGCGCCACCGGGAAGTGGAAGAACAAACGGCGCAGAGCATACCCTGCCCTGCTTACCACCTAGCTCCTGCAGGGCGGTAACAGGCAAACGGAGGGACAGGAGGCACGTCTGAATAAAACGGGGCCCCTATAAAGAGGCACAGACATCTAGGCACAAGAAGGCCACTCGCCAGCAACGCCACAACTGCTTATCCTCAGAACCGTCTAGTACGCCTACACACAGAAACGCGTATCCACAGGACCGCCTGTCCACAGAACCGCCTACTCCCAAAAGTGTCGACCTCCTGAACCACTTATTTTAAAAACCGCTTATCTTCAGAACCGTTCACCTGCAGAACCGCGTATCTTCAGACTCACTACTTCCCAGAACTGTTTACCCTCAGGGCCGCCTACCTTCAGGGCCGCCTACCTTCAGGGCCGCCTACCTTCAGGGCCGCCTACCTTCAGGGCCGCCTACCTTCAGGGCCGCCTACCCTCAGAGCCGCCTAGCCTCAGAGCCGCCTAGCCTCAGAGCCGCCTAGCCTCAGAGCCGCCTAGCCTCAGAGCCGCCTAGCCTCAGAACCGCCTAGCCTCAGAACCGCCTAGCCTCAGAACCGCCTAGCCTCAGAACCGCCTAGCCTCAGAATTGCGTACACCCCAGAATGGTTTATCCTCAGAACCACGTATCCTCAAAACCACTATCTTCAGGACTGCTTATCCTGAGAAACGCTTACTCCCAGGAATGCGTACTTAAAATCGCCTGTACCTGAATCCTCCACACTCCAGAAACGTACATCTTCAAAACCGATTCCCTCCAGAAACGTGCTACAGCTGAACCGCGTACGTCAGAAACTGCTCAGCCCGGAAACCGCATATCCGCAAAATTGCGCATCCACAGAACTGCTTACCCCCAGAATTAACCACTCCATCTTAAGAACAGCATACCTCCAGAATCGCCTGCCAATAAAACCATCCACCACCAGAACCGCCTTTCCTCAGAACCACTCGCCTTCAGAATCACCTACCACCAGAACAGCATATCACCAGAACCACTCTTCTCTTGAGCCGCTCACCCACAGAGCCGCTTGTTCCCTGATCCTAAAGCCGCACATCTCCAGAAACACTTACTACCAGATTTGACTAGCGGCAGAGCCACATAACCTTAAAACTTCTTACCTATAGACTCGTGCATCTTCAGATCTATCTATCCCCAGAACCATCCGGCAACATCGCTGTATGGAGGACTTTATAGCTAAGATCGGATGCACTAAAGGAAAACAAGTGGAGACACCCGCAAAAAACACAACTAAAACAATCCTGGAAAAAGAAGATACCGCCAGAGAAAATCACCTTCGAGCAACTAGCCCCGACATTTCAACACCAGCAGACCAAGAGGCCTAGACCAAACACGACACAGCGACCATGGACTACAAAACACTGGCGACTGAGGTGGCTAAGCTCATCAGACCAGATCTACAGGAGACCTTGGCCGCCACAGTGGCTGGTTCACTAAGAGAGCTCCGAGAAACAATGACACAACACAGCAATCGCCTAGATGCGATAGAATGTGAAGTGGAAACAATAACTATGGAGCATAGTGAAACTACCAAAGACATAGAAAGACTATCACGAGACAATAAGTACCTTTGGGAACGCCTGGAAGACTTGGAGAACAGATCCAGGCGTAACAACCTGCGCATTATCGGAGTCCCAGAAAGCTACCTACAGAGAGACCTACGTCAACTATGCGAGACCACAATCCCAAGCATCTTGGGAATAACACAAAAATACAAGATCGAACGAGTTCATCACCTAGGACCAGACCAACGACTATCATCCACGGCCCAAACCACAAGCACCAAAACACGTCCGAGGCCCACCATAGTCAAGTACTTGGACTACACTGATAAAGCACAAATTCTGCGAAGCTTCAAAAGCAGGAACAACTCACTGGAGGTGGAAGGCCATAAACTTCTAATCTTTGCTGACTACTCGGCAGAAGTACAATGCAAAAGGAAGGCATTCGCCCCGATATGCACAGAACTATACAAGAAACAGAAATTTGCGTTAATTTATCCAGCAACCCTGAAAGTTATCCGCCCTGACTGCACCACGCTAATCTTCCACGATCCGGAAAGGGCGGAACAGGAATTAAGACTGAAAAGAAACAGGAATTCACCAGAAAGACAAGGAGACCGCAGACACGCAGACGCACGCGACAACTGGCTAGAAGACACCCTGGGCCCCTCGACCTCACCAAGAGACCAACGAAATAAGAGCAGATCCCTACCGGCAACCCCACCTACACGAAACTAGTCAACGGCACCGTGAGTATGTAACGACATGGAAGGGACACTGGGGGGTGGGGGGAGAAAGCAAGAGGACAACAAGAAAAGAAAAGAAAGAAAGACATTTTTCATGTAAACTGATGGACACTTAGCATAAGACAAGAGTTTATAGATTCTATTAGTATCTCTCTCGAGCGGAGAAGAAATACATAATGTAAACCCAGAGTGGGACCCACAGCCCCACTCAATTCCATATCGTAATCTACAAGGGAGCAGGGCAAAGACAAGTAAGATAAAGACACCAGAGGGCGCAGTATTGCGTCTCTAGTAAGATCCTGCTCCTAACGGTGCTTACAAAATGGAATGAGAGGAAGTCAACTCATGCGTTCTTCCTCGGGGCATATGCTAGATATTCTATCCTAGAGGAAGTTGCATTGTAATTCCTGCTCTCTCGCCCACCATAGCACAGAGGTGCTGGGTGGTCCGAGAGAGAGGGAACAATAATTTGTTATAGAGCTTTAGTTTAAGGTTCAAAAGTTAAATTTGTAATCACCCGCTAGTGGACACTCAGGCGCACAGTAGAAATCTAAAACTGCAAGTGTCATGAATATAATATACTGGAATGTCAAAGGTCTCAGGTCACCCCAGAAAAGGTCAATGATACTACGCCATTTAAAACGCCTAAAAGTAGATATAGCACTACTGCAGGAAACCCACTTGAGAGAAGAGGACTGCATGCGCAGATTATGGGTAGGTGAAATCTATGGTTCCCCAGCATCACAGTCAAAGGCAGGGGTGGTGACTCTCATCAAAAAAGGGCTAAACCTCAAGGTACAAAAACAATGGCATGACTCAGAAGGGAGGATCTCAATACTACAAACTAAGCTAGGAGTGGAGAACCTTAACATATATAACATCTACGGCCCCAACACAAGCAATAGACAGTTCCTAACAGACCTCACAAGTAAGCTACTAAAAGACACGGGACAGCACAAGGTGGTAGGGGGCGATTTCAATGCCGCAATCAGAACCGAAGTAGACAGACGCACCCAAGCGACTCAAAACAAAAAGCCCAACAATCACGAATCAAATATGCAAGACTTTTTACACGACTCGGGATTAAGGGATATATGGAGAGAGCTTAATCCGGAAGGATGGGAATTTACACACTTCTCCCATGCACATAACTCATGGTCCAGAATAGATTATGTACTAGTATCACCACACCTAATACCAAGAATAGTCAAAATTCACTTTGGAGACATGGTGATTTCAGATCACGCGCCAGTGGTGATGTCAATACGGGAAGAACCCCTGAGAGGGGAAGACTATGTGTGGCGATTCCCATCCATTATGTCAGATGACGAGACATTTTGCGCAATGTTAAAGGGATGGTGGCTCGAGTACACAACCGATAACGAAATACACTCAAATAACCCCCAACTATTCTGGGACGCAGCTAAGGCGGTCATACGAGGTAGAATAATTGCCTACATGTCATCACTTAAAAAAAAATATTACCAACAAAGTCAAACAATTTAGCGACCAGCTACGAAGCGCGTACTCACGATTCCAAGAAATACCGAATAACCAAAACAAACAAAATTGGATTACAGTAAAGGAGTCATATGAATCCTGGCTACATAAAAGAGAATTGCTGGCATACTCGCGCAAAGAACCAAAGCTCTTTAAATTTGGCAACAAGGCAGGGAAACTAATGGCAAACCTAGCACGAGGGCCACACCAGACAACTAACATAACAGGGCTGAAAGATACAACTGGAAAGAACATATGAATCCTAAAAAAAATCAACCATATTTTTTACGAATTTTACTCCACCCTCTATTCACAAACACAGACGGAACCAATTTCACAGGCAAGCTTAGTCACGAATATAATCTGTCCCAAACTCTCAGGGGAACAACGTGCAATGTTAAACTCTCCAATCTCTCAAACAGAAATTAAAGATAGCATCAGAGGTCTAGGAAATAACAAAGCCCCGGGACCCGATGGGTACACGGGTGAATTCTTTAAAATACTAAAAGATGAAACCGCCCCAGTGCTTGAAAAATTATTTGACGGCTATTTGCGAGATAGCCACATTCCCCCAGATATGAACACCGCATACATCAAATTACTGCCAAAACCGGGCAAAGACCCGGCCGAGGCAAAATCCTATAGACCGATCTCTTTAATAAACACGGACTTAAAATGAATGGCCAAAATTATGGCGAACCGTCTGGCTGACATCATGCCGCACATGCTTTCACCTATGCAAACAGGATTCACGAAGGGACGCTCAGGCATCACAAACATAAGAAAGATCCTAACAATACTAGACTACATCAAAATACACCCGACAGCCCACCCCTCACCAGCCCTACTCACAATAGACGCGGAGAAAGCTTTCGACAATGTATCATAGGCCTGGCTGAGGGGAACATTGGATAAAATGGGGTTCACGGGCCCATTCTACAACTACTTATGGAAACTATACTCTTCCCCCCAGGTGCAAATTAACACCCCAGGTTTCCTATCACCAAGATTTCCCCTACAGAAAGGCACGAGACAGGGGTGCCCCCTATCGCCCCTTCTATTTAATTTGGCAATCGAACCACTAGCAAGACTACTAGAAATCAACACAGAAATCAGAGGTATAAAAATTCGGGGAAAAGAGGTAAAAACAATGCTATTCGCAGACGACATTCTGATAGCCCTAGCCCAACAAAAAACAGACTTACCACGAGTATTTGCCCAACTTGAGACCTTCGGAAAAATGTCAGGTTTTAAAATAAACACCACCAAGTGCGAAATACTAGATATATCCCCTCGGGGCTCAATCAAAGAAAAATACCTTGAAAGATGTCCAGTGATGATAGCACAAAAACACATCAAATACCTAGGTATAAATATAGGAAAGAGACCTGAATCTCTCTATGCTCTAAATTATCCTCCAATAATAATGAAAATAATAAAAGAGCTGGACAGATGGAATAACCTCCCACTCTCCCTTCCGGGCAGATGCCACCTGGTAAAAATGATCAGTTTCCCAAGACTCCTATACCCACTACAAACAATCCCGCTTTTGCTCCAAAGCCGAGATCTGGCGAAACTACACAAAGCATTCACGGCTTTTGTGTGGTCACGGAAAAGACCACGCATTGCCCTGAAAAAGCTAATGTTGCCCAAAAATAGAGGAGGTCTCAATTTCCCTGACATTAGATTATACAATGTTGCCAGTCTTATGAGGCATGCCCTGGACTGGTTAAAAGAGTCCAACGAGTACTCAAATTTAACACTGGACACAGAACTGTTCGAACCATGGAGCCTTAATGGCCTCATACACACAACTTACACTAACCTCCCTAAGGAATGCAAACAATCTATAATGGCAAGAGACACCATAGCGGCCTGGAAGATAACCCGCAAATCGCTCGGTCTACCATTCAAAATCTCGAAACACATGGATATATGGAAACACCCGGAATTTAAAGAAGGGAGGCAAAATAAAATGTTTAAAATATGGCGACATAGAGGAATCACAAAAGTCCACCATCTTCTTCACCCAGAAAACCCCAGGTATAGAACCTTTGAGGAACTTTGTAAGGAATACAACCTACAGACAACACACTTTCTACCCTTCGCACAAGTGCGAAATTTTCTGAAAGAAAGATTAGTAGACATTTCAAAAGAAAAAATATCTAACCCAATTGATAGAATGATAAATAACCAGGCAGGCAAACAATCAATATCTAGCCTATACAACGGATTAAGAGAAGGGTGGATGAAGGATAATGACATGGAACTGTTTAAAAAATGGGTGAAAGAATTAAGTGACCCAGAAATTCCGGAAGGAATAATTAAAAGTTGGAACGCAGTAAGGCAAGCGACATCAAATGAGCGGTGGCGAGAAACGTACTTTAAATTAATACACAGAGCAATATACGGGTTTGATAAACCTCGGAACCCCAACGGCCCAGACAGAACTCAAGCATGCCCACGATGCTCCCAGGCACACTCAGATTGTCTGCATGGAATCTGGCAATGCCCTAAAATCACGAAATTCTGGGAAGAGATCCAAAAGCTAACCAAAGACATGGGGGGACAGAATTTACACTTAACACCGCAAACCTTTATACTCCACCAATTACCAGACAGCGCGAGAAGGACCAAAATGACCCATAACATCCTATTAATAAGTAAAAGATGTATTCTAAACAACTGGTTGATAGCCAGACCACCAGAAATAAAAGACGTCATACAGCAGCTAAAATACCTATTGAAAATGGAAAGGCTAGAGATAGAAAGGTGTGCAGAATCTCATGCAAAGAACTTTTTCAAATAATGGAGAGAATTCATGGAAAAGTTTCTTGACTCTAACTAAATCAAAGAATGCATGTACCAATTCACCAATACGACGTGGTACCACGAGCAAAACCACATGAACAAATTGGGAATTCTTAAAATCACATGACAGAATGTGGTAGGAAAATGATGCGTCCTGCGGGTCAACTCAACAAAATAATAGTTAACTGCATTTATTATGTTTTCACAGTAAAGTAGTAAGATTCGGGGAGTTGAGGGGGGGGGGGGGGGATAAATAAAAGGGGAAAAAATGAGGCACCAAATTGTTGTGAACAGAGCGTAACAAATAGAAACTGTCAAGATGAGAAACAAGATGTATGTAAAACTGCTAACTGTCAACGTATGTTTCTACCATGTACAAAAATTGCCAATAAAAAAGTTATTAAAAAAAAAAAAAAAAAGGTTATTTCCATGTAAGATGACACATGCTAGATATTAAAAATGGGATTGCATCCTAAGGCCTTAGTCAGACGGGCATTTTTAGCCGCGATTTGCGCATGCGCATGCGTCCGGCGATTTTTTAAAACCATTGCTTTGCAATGGTATCGGACACATGAGCGCTTTTTATGCGCTCGTCCGATAAATTATAGAACAAAAAATCACAGATCGCACCTATCTGCGATCTGCGATTCCTGTTCTCTTCTGTATATGCGCTCAATGGTGGCGGCGGCAGCAGCGCCGACCCCATTGAGAACATATAGAAGACAAATCATTCTTCTCTTCCACAGCTGTAACAGCTGTGGCAGAGAAGAACGATGTTTGCCCATTGAATTCAATGGAGCGGCAATACAGCCGCTCCATTGAAAGCAATGGGCTGCCGGCGTGCGCGGGTGAATTGTCTGGAAGGGGTTAAATATATAAGCCCTTCCCTGCAATTCATCCTAAAATGTGTTAAAATAAAAAAAATTGTATACTCACCTTTCCGCTGCAGCCGGAGTCCAGCCGCGGCCGCTGTCAGTTCTCCTGAACTGCTTCTCGGCACTATTCAGCCGGCGGGGCTTTAAAATCCCCGCCTGCTGAATGATCTGCCTCTGATTGGTCACAGCCCTGACCAATCAGAGGCTGAAAACACTCACACACCCATTCATAAATTCATGAATGGGTGAGTGACTGCTGCCTCTCAGCGCTGAGCCAATCAGGGGCAGGTCTGACTCACATCCATTCATTAATTCATGAATGGGTGTGAGTGAGGCATGCCTCTGATTGGCTCAGCGCTGAGCCAATCAGGGGGCAGGTCTGACTCACACCCCCTTCACACCCACTGCAGGACGGCCACGCGGAGCTGTGGCTGCCGGCAGAAGGTGAGTATACAATTTTTTTTTATTTTAACACATTTTAAGATGGATTGCAGGGAAGGGCTTATATATTTAAGCCCTTACCGACAATTCATCCCGGGCTCGCCCGCAGCGCATTGCTTTCAATGGAGACGGCTGTATTGCCGTCTCCATTGAATGCAATGCGCTGGACAGCTCCGGCCCGTTTCTAATGAAACGCGGCTAGGAGCAGATTTTCGGGCGCTTTGCGGGCGACTTGCGCGCACCGGTCACGCGATTTGCGGATGCGCATCCGTCATGCGATCCGCAAATCGCGCGAAAAATCGCCCGTCTGACTAAGGCCTTAAAGTTCAAAATCTGCAGCATGCTTAAGGGCTCTGTCAGACAAGCGATATTTTAGCACAGGAATAGAGATGAGCGAGCACCAAAATGCTCGGGTGCTCGTTACTCGAGTCGAACTTCCCGCGATGCTCGAGGGTTCGTTTCGAGTAACGAACCCCATTTTTGTATGGGACCTATGCTCCGCTAAGGTTTTCATTTGTGAAAATCTGGGAAATTCAAGAAAGTGATGGGAACAACACAGAAACGGATAGGGCAGGCGAGGGGCTACATGTTGGGCTGCATCTCAAGTTCCCAGGTCCCACTATTAAGCCACAATAGCGGCAAGAGTGCCCCCCCCCAACAATTTTTACTTCTGAAAAACCCCCATTAGCGAGGCATACCTTAGCTAAGCACCACACTATCTCCAGCAAAGCACAATCACTGTCTGCATGACACTCCGCTGCCACTTCTCCTGGGTAACATGCTGCCCAACCGCCCCACACGACCCAGCGTCTGCTGCACACACACAAGTGTCACTGCACTCCCTTCAGCTGCCCCCATGCCACACGCTCACTTCATAGCCACACCACCCTCATGTCAATTTATAATTGCCTCTGTGATGAGGAGGAACCAGAGGCACACACTGCAGAGGGTTGGCAGGACCAGGTAGCGACCCTCTTTAAAAGGGGCGGGGCGATAGCCCACAATGCAGTTGAGAATCACTGACAAATCGACGTTCGATCTTCATTGCAATCCTGTGCCACCTCCGTCAGGAGCTGCAAATGTCGCCAAGAGTTACATAGCGATGGGGAATCCATGTGCCCACACAGTGTTCATTCTGTCTAGGTGTCAGGTGGCTCAATCCACACTGCAAGGGGAAAGCCATCTGCACTATGCCCCCTTTCCAAGTCACTCAGTGTCTTAGTGGCAGACAGGTAAAGCACCGCAATGGGAAATAAATGTGCGCCCACAGCAGGGGTGGCTCCGAGGAAGCCACCGACGGTACCAAAAAAAATACCATTGCAGTGCCTCCCTTAAAGCTGAGGTAACGCGAGAAGAAAGGAAGGTTGGCTTCAGGCAACACTGCAAGCCCTAGTCATGCTGGGTTATTTTCATAGTCACAGGTAGGTAGAACTCCGCTATGGGAAGTCTGTGTGCACCCACAGCAGGGGTGGGTCCCAGGAAGCCACCGACGGTACATAAACAAATCCCATTGCAGTACCCCTCATAGCTGATTTCAGAAGAAATGCAGGTTGGCTTCGGCCCACACTGCATGCCCCAGTCAGTCTGGTTAATTAAGATTTGTCACAGATAGGACGAACTCCCCTATGGTATGTCTGCGTGCACCCAAAAGGATGGGTGGCTCCCTGGAACCCACCGACGGTACATAAATATATCCCATTGCAGTGCCTCCCTTAGAGCTTATGGAATGCGAGAAGAAATGCAGGTTGGCTTCGGCCCACAATGCAAGCCCTAGTCAGGCTGCGCAGAGGCTAGTATTAGCAGCATTTCAGTAGTAGCAGAATAGACAGGCCCCAGTAACATATCTGTGGCAGCAGTATAGGGAGAGCCTAGCATTAGTAACATTTCAGTAGTAGCAGTATAGAGAGGCCCCAATAACATATCACTAGCAGCAGTATAGGGGGAGCACAGTATTAGTTCCATTTCAGTAGTAGCAGAATAGACAGGGCCCTGTAACAATTTTGTGGCAGCAGTATGGCCAAAGGCCTGTAGTAGTAACATTTCAGTAGTAGTAGCAGTCAAGACAGGCCCCAGTAACAATTCTGAAGCAGCAGTATAGGGGGAGCACAGTATTAGTTCCATTTCAGTAGTAGAAGCAGTCTAGAAAGGCCCCAGTAACATATCACTAGCAGCAGTATAGGAGGAGCACAGTATTAGTTCCATTTCAGTAGCAGCACCCATCCTCTGGAATGCTCTACCCTAAGGCATCCGGACAATTCCAGATGTTCCCCGAACCCCTGCACCTCCTGTACCACCCTCAACCCATTTGTGTCTAACCCAATGTATTCTCACATTGTAATTGTTGCAATTGTTGTGTTGTTTTGCATTTATCCATGCCTGGAAGCGCTGCGGAATAAGTTGGCGCTATACAAATAAAGATTATTATTATTATTCTCAACAGAACACAGACAATATATCAGAAGTTGAAAGTGAGACATTTTCAATTTCATTAAAAAGCAAACTAATTCAGAAATTTATGGCAATTTTAGCTATTCAAAGTCTGCAATTTTACATTGGGGAACATTTTTCTGAAATTGTTCCACAATTTTTAGACACAGTTTTTCACGGATTGGTGAAACCCCGATGATCTTTACTTCTGAGAGACTCTACCTTTTTAACATGGTCTTTTTATGCACCATCATGTGATTTAGTAGAAAATTCACCCTCCAGCTGTTCTTTATTAGTACCACTTGCTTTTCCAGCATTTTGTTAGCCCTGTAGCAACTTTTTGACATGTGTTGCTGCCATCAATTTCTAAATAAGTTATTTTTTTAATGAAATGGAAAAATGTATTACTTTCAACTTTTAATATGTGTTTCATGTTCAATTATGAATATGGATATGATATTTTAAATTCATTTTTTTACATTTTACACAGTGTCCCACCTTTTTTGGAATTGGGTTGTAAATCATGTCCCTATAACACCATGTAAAGTCAGTATATGTATTTTTAATTAAAACAGAATGTGAAATAAAAAGTTGTGTGAATATCTGTGTAGATATTGTCAAACATTTTTAGAAAAAAAAAATAAAGAACTTAACACTTCAAAGGGGAGGACAAGAACTACTACTGTATATTTATTCAGCTAAAGACATTTATTTTAAAGCTCCAGATTAGCTGGCGTCTATACCTGAACTTATTAAACAGCACATTTCTTAAAGACTTTTCTATAATACAACTGTATGAAAATTAGTTCTGGGATTAAAGGAGATGTCCCGCGCCGAAACGGGTTTTTTTTTTTTAAACCCCCCCCCCGTTCGGCGCGAGACAACCCCGATGCAGGGGTTAAAAAAACCACCCGCACAGCGCTTACCTGAATCCCGGCGGTCCGGTGACTTCAATACTTACCGCTGAAGATGGCCGCCGGGATCCTCTATCTTCGTGGACCGCAGCTCTTCTGTGCGGTCCACTGCCGATTCCAGCCTCCTGATTGGCTGGAATCGGCACGTGACGGGGCGGAGCTACACGGAGCTACACGGAGCCCCATAGAGAACAGCAGAAGACCCGGACTGCGCAAGCGCGGCTAATTTGGCCATCGGAGGCCAAAAATTAGTCGGCACCATGGAGACGAGGACGCTAGCAACGGAGCAGGTAAGTAAAAAACTTTTTATAACTTCTGTATGGCTCATAATTAATGCACAATGTATATTACAAAGTGCATTATTATGGCCATACAGAAGTGTATAACCCCACTTGCTGCCTCGGGACATCTCCTTTAATAAAAAATACTGTATTGAATTAGCATTTTTGTGTATTCCCGTGTAATTCTTTCTACACCCATATTCTTGTTTTATGTGAAATTAGGTCCTATCAAACTAGTGCAAAAATGTGTCAATTCCAAGGAATGAACAGCAACAGAGGTAGCAGAGCAAAAAATATAGTTTAGCACAACTCACTGTAAAATCATCATGTGTTAACATTGGTTTCTTATAAGGTAATCCATCCTTAGATGCATTAAATGCTGTATGGATCTGTTAAACTAGCCTCAGAAGTGTGAAGAGTTATCATTACGCCCTATAACAAATACGAATATTATCATATTTTGTGCTTGCAAATCCATAATTTTTGTATATGTTTTAGGGGATAACCAATTACAGAGGGAGATACTCCCTCCTTCCTTCTTTTCTTTTGTGTTTTTTTTCTTGGGTTCATACTTTGCTTTACATTAAGGCAGCAGAAATGCAGCCCTAAGCTTTCGCTCACAACCTAAAGGTTACGGGTTCAATCCCTAGGTTCAAGCCGGCTCAAGGTTGACTTAGCCTTCCATCCTTCCTAGGTTGGTAAAATGAGTACCCAGCTTGCTGTGGAGTAAAGGTGACTAGGGAAGGCAATAGCAAACACAGTCTGCCAAGAAAACGCCACGATGTGACATCACTAGAGATGAGCGAACGTACTCGTCCGAGCTTGATACTCGTTCGAGTATTAGCATGTTCGGGATGCTCGTTACTCGTAACGAGTACCATGCGATGTTCGGGTTACTTTCACTTTCATCTCTGAGACGTTAGCGCGCTTTTCTGGCCAATTGAAAGACAGGGAAGGCATTACAACTTCCCCCTGCGATGTTCAAGCCCTATACCACCCCCCTGCAGTGAGTGGCTGGTGAGATCAGGTGTCACCCGAGTATAAAAATCGGCCCCTCCCGCGGCTCGCCTCAGATGCATTGTGAGATAGCTGAGGGACAGTGGTATCGTGTTGGAGCTGCTGCAGGGAGAGTGTTAGGAGTTAGTGTAGGCTTCAAGAACCCCAACAGTCCTTCTTAGGGCCACATCTCAACCGTGTGCAGTAGTGTGGAGGCTGCTTTTAGCAGTGTTGCACATTTTTTTTTTTTTGGTATATCAGCCGTGCAGAGCATTGCGCCCTGCAGTAATAGTCCAGGGACAGAAGTGTGGAGGCAGGGAGAGCGTTAGGAGTTAGTGTAGGCTTCAAGAACCCCAACGGTCCTTCTTAGGGCCACATCTAACCGTGTGCAGTAGTGTGGAGGCTGCTTTTAGCAGTGTTGCACATTTTTTTTTTTTTGGTATATCAGCCGTGCAGAGCATTGCGCCCTGCAGTAATACTCCAGGGACAGAATTGTGTAGGCAGGACCAGAAGACATATATTATAGATTGAATATACGCAGTGGTCCTTTTGAAAAAAATCTTGAAAAAATATCTATTTGGCCTGCCTGTCACTGTGCTCAGTGTTCTGGGTCCGTGTCTGTTGGGGGTAGTAGTTCTCCAAATTCATACGCAGCCAGCTAAGTGTTACAGCAGGCTTGCGCCAAATTATTTCCTGGCTCTGAAATCACCTGTCTGTTGCAGTTAATAACAGTGCAACACTGCAGTTCCGTGACACAGTTAGGGACAGATTTGTGTAAGCAGGGACAGAAGACATATACTATTGATTGAATATACGCAGTGGTCCTTTTGAAAAAAATCTTGAAAAAAAATCTATTTGGCCTGCCTGTCACTGTGCTCAGTGTTCTCGGTCCGTGTCTGCTGGGGGTAGTAGTTCTCCAAATTCATACGCAGCCAGCTAAGTGTTACAGCAGGCTTGCGCCAAATTATTTTCTGGCGTTCCGTAACCGAACTCAGCCTCCAACCACAGGCCAATAAGCGGCACATTTAATTACAGCGTTGTGTTTCTGCATTCCTGGTAATACAGCATGCTGAGGGGTAGGGGTAGGCCTAGAGGACGTGGGCGCGGCCGAGGACGCGGAGGCCCTAGTCCGGGTGTGGGCACAGGCCGAGCTCCTGATCCAGGTGTATCGCAGCCGACTGCTGCGGGATTAGGAGAGAGGCACGTTTCTGGCGTCCCCACATTCATAGCACATTTAATGGGTCCATGCGGTAGACCTTTATTAGAAAATGAGCAGTGTGAGCAGGTCCTGTCGTGGATGGCAGAAAGTGCTTCCAGCAACCTATCGTCCACCCAGAGTTCTGCGCCATCCACTGCTGCAACTCAGAATCCTCTGGCTGCTGCTCCTCCTTCCTCCCAGCCTCCTCACTCCATGAAAATGAGACATTCTGAGGAGCGGGCAGACTCCCAGGAACTGTTCTTGGGCCCCTGCTCAGATTGGGCAGCAGTGGTTCCTCTCCCACCAGAGGAGTTTATCGTGACTGATGCCCAGCCATTGGAAAGTTCCTGGGGTCCGGGGGATGAGGCTGGGGACTTCCGGCAACTGTCTCAAGACCTTTCAGTGGGTGAGGAGGCCGATGACGATGAGACACAGTTGTCTATCAGTGAGGTAGTAGTAAGGGCATTAAGTCCGAGGGAGGAGCGCACCGAGGATTCTGAGGAAGAGCAGCAGGACAATGAGGTGACTGACCCCACCTGGTTTGCTACGCCTACTGAGGACAGGTCTTCAGAGGGGGAGGCAAGGGCAGCAGCAGGGCAGGTTGCAAGAGGCAGTGCGGTGGCCAGGGGTAGAGGCAGGGCCAGACCGAATAATCCACCAACTGTTTCCCAAAGCGCCCGCTCGCGCCATGCCACCCTGCAGAGGCCGAGGTGCTCAAAGGTCTGGCAGTTTTTCACTGAGAGTGCAGACGACCGACGAACAGTGGTGTGCAACCTTTGTCACGCCAAGATCAGCCGGGGAGCCACCACCACCAGCCTCACCACCACCAGCATGCGCAGACATATGATGGCCAAGCACCCCACAAGGTGGGACGAAGGCCGTTCACCGCCTCCGGTTTGCACCACTGCCTCTCCCCCTGTGCCCCAACCTGCCACTGAGATCCAACCCCGCTCTGAGGACACAGGCACTACCGTCTCCTGGCCTGCACCCACACCCTCACCTCCGCTGTCCTCGGCCCCATCCAGCAATGTCTGTCAGCGCAGCGTCCAGCCGTCGCTAGCGCAAGTGTTTGAGCGCAAGCGCAAGTACGCCGCCACGCACGCGCACGCTCAAGCGTTAAACGTGCACGTAGCCAAATTTATCAGCCTAGAGATGCTGCCGTATAGGGTTGTGGAAACGGAGTCCTTCAAAAGTATGATGGCGGCGGCGGCCCCGCGCTACTCAGTTCCCAGTCGCCACTACTTTTCCCCATGTGCCGTCCCAGCCCTGCACGACCACGTCTCCCGCAACATTGTACGCGCCCTCACCAACGCGGTTACTGCCAAGGTCCACTTAACAACGGACACGTGGACAAGCACAGGCGGGCAGGGCCACTATATCTCCCTGACGGCACATTGGGTGAATTTAGTGGAGGCTGGGACAGAGTCAGAGCCTGGGACCGCTCAGGTCCTACCCACCCCCAGAATTGCGGGCCACAGCTCGGTGGTGGTATCTGTGGCGGTGTATGCTTCCTCCACTAAACCACCCTCCTCCTCCAATGCAACCTCTGTCTCGCAATCAAGATGTGTCAGCAGCAGCAGCACGTCGCCAGCAGTCGGTGTCACGCGGCGTGGCAGCACAGCGGTGGGCAAGCGTCAGCAGGCCGTGCTGAAACTACTCAGGTTAGGAGATAAGAGGCACACGGCCCACGAACTGCTGCAAGGTCTGACAGAGCAGACCGACTGCTGGCTTGCGCCGCTGAGCCTCCAACCGGGCATGGTCGTGTGTGACAACGGCCGTAACCTGGTGGCAGCTCGGCAGCCTCACGCACGTGCCATGCCTGGCCCACGTCTTTAATTTGGTGGTTCAGCGCTTTCTGAAAAGCTACCCACGCTTGTCAGACCTGCTCGGAAAGGTGCGCCGGCTCTGCACACATTTCCGCAAGTCCCACACGGACGCTGCCACCCTGCGCACCCTGCAACATCGGTTTAATCTGCCAGTGCACCAACTGCTGTGCGACGTGCCCACACGGTGGAACTCTACGCTCCACATGTTGGCCAGGCTCTATGAGCAGCGTAGAGCTATAGTGGAATACCAACTCCAACATGGGCGGCGTAGTGGGAGTGAGCCTCCTCAATTCTTTACAGAAGAGTGGGCCTGGTTGGCAGCCATCTGCCAGGTCCTTGGAAACTTTGAGGAGTCTACCCAGATCGTGAGCGGCGATGCTGCAATCATTAGCGTCACCATTCCTCTGCTATGCCTCTTGAGAAGTTCCCTGCAAAGCATAAAGGCAGACGCTTTGCGCTCGGAAACAGAGCCGGGGGAAGACAGTATGTCGCTGGATAGTCAGAGCACACTCCTGTCTATATCTCAGCGCGGTGAGGAGGAGGAGGAAGATGAGGAGGAGGGGGAAGACACAGCTTGGCCCACTGGTGAGGGTACACATGCTGCTGGGCTGTCATCCTTTCAGCGTGTATGGCCTGAGGAGGAGGAGGAAGAGGATCCTGAAAGTGATCTTCCTAGTGAGGACAGCCATGTGTTGCGTACAGGTACCCTGGCACACATGGCTGACTTCATGTTAGGATGCCTTTCTGGCCACTACGGATTACTGGGTGTACACACTGCTCGACCCACGGTATAAGGAGAACCTTTCCACTCTCATACCCGAAGAGGAAAGGGGTTCGAGAGTGTTGCTATACCAGAGGACCCTGGCGGACAAACTGATGGTAAAATTCCCATACGACAGCGCTAGTGGCCGAAGGCGCAGTTCCGAGGGCCAGGAAACAGGGGAGGCGCGGAGATCAGGCAGCATGTACAGCACAGGCAGGACAACACTCTTTAAGGCCCTTGACAGCTTTATGGCTCCCGAGCAAGACTGTGTCACCGCTCCCCAGTCACGGCTGAGTCGGCGGGAGCACTGTAAAAGGATGGTGAGGGAGTACGTAGCCGATCGCACGACCGTCCTCCGTGACGCCTCTGCCCCCTACAACTACTGGGTGTCGAAGCTGGACACGTGGCCTGAACTCACGCTGTATGCCCTGGAGGTGCTTGCTTGTCCTGCGGCTAGCGTCTTGTCAGAGAGGGTGTTTAGTGCGGCTGGGGGAATCATCACAGATAAGCGTACCCGCCTGTCAACCGACAGTGCCGACAGGCTAACACTCATCAAGATGAACAAAGCCTGGATTTCCCCAGACTTCTCTTCTCCACCAGCGGACAGCAGCGATACCTAAGCAAAATACGTAGGCTGCACCCACGGATGGAAGCATCGTTCTGTATCCCCATCAAAAACGGGGACCTTTTCGCTTCATCAATCTGTGTATAATATTCCTCCTCCTCCTGAAACCTCACATAATCACGCCGAACGGGCAATTTTTCTTAGGCCCACAAGGCTCAGTCATATAATTTTTCTAAACAATTTTTATACGTTTCAATGCTCATTAAAGCGTTGAAACTTTCACCTTAACCGGGCTGCCTCCTGGCCTAGTTACCAATTAAGCCACATTAACCAAAGCGATTAATGGGTTTCACCTGCCCTCTTGGTTGGGCATGGGCAATTTTTCTCAGGTACATTAGTACTGTTGGTACACCAATTTTTGTGGGCCCTCGCCTACAGTGTAATCAAATTAATTTTTAGCCCACCTGCATTACAGCTGACGTTACATCAGCTGTGTTGGGCAATGCAATGGGATATTTTTATCTACCGCCGGTGGCTTCCTGGCACCCACCCATGCTGTGGGTCCACAGGGAGTTGTAAATGCATCTGTTTCCACTTCTAAAGAACCCCAGTCTGACTGGGGCATGCAGTGTGGGCCCAAGCCCACCTGCATTAAACATGACATTACTACCTCAGCTGTGATGGGCAATACAATGGGATATTTTTACGTACCGCCGGTGGGTTCCAGGGAGCCACCCATGCTGTGGGTCCACAGGGAGTTGTAAATGCATCTGTTTCCACTTCTAAAGAACCCCAGTCTGACTGGGGCATGCAGTGTGGGCCCAAGCCCACCTGCATTTCATCTGACGTTAGCTCTGCTGTGCAGGGCACTGCAATGGCATACATTAATGTACAGCGGGTGGGTTCCAGGGAGCCACCCATGCTGTGGGTGCACACGGAATTCCCATTGCGGAGTTGTACCTGCCTGTGACTATTTATAAAAAACCGCGGTCTGACTGGGGCATGCAGACACCTTGACAGAATAAAGTGTGTGGCACATAGGTTCCCCATTGCTATGCGCACGTGTGCAGCTCCAGATGGAGGTGGCACAGGATTGGATTTCTCATTGCTTCTGTACAGCATTGTGGACTATCGCCCCACCCCTTTTAAAGAGGGTCGCTGCCTTGCCATGCCAACCCTCTGCAGTGTGTGCCTGCGGTTCCTCTGGCAGACGCACTTATAAATAGAAATGAGTGTGATGTGGCTATGAGGCCAGCGTGTGGCATGAGTGCAGCTGAAGGCTGCGCAGGGACACTTTGGTGTGCGCTGTGGACACTGGGTCGTGCAGGGGGGGTTGGGCAGCATGTAACCCAGGAGAAGTGGCAGCAGAGTGTCATGCAGGCAGTGATTGTGCTTTGTTGGAGGTAGTGTGGTGCTTAGCTAAGGTATCCATTGCTAATGAGGGCTTTTCAGAAGTAAAAGTTGTTGGGGGGGGGGCCCACTCTTGCCGCTATTGTGGCTTAATAGTGGGACCTGGGAACTTGAGATGCAGCCCAACATGTAGCCCCTCGCCTGCCCTATCCGTTGCTGTGTCGATTCCATCACTTTCTTGAATTGCCCAGATTTTCACAAATGAAAACCTTAGCGAGCATCGGCGATATACAAAAATGCTCAGGTCGCCCATTGACTTCAATGGGGTTCGCTATTCGAAACGAACCCTCGAGCATCGCGAAAAGTTCGTCTCGAGTAACGAGCACCCGAGCATTTTGGTGCTCGCTCATCTCTAGACATCACCCTAGGAGTGATGACTTAGTGCTTGCACCAGGGGACTTTAACTTACCATCAATATTAGCTATGATCAGTTCCTGATTTTTTAATTAGAATTATTAGAAGTTATATTTTATTATTATACAAGAATTGTGCAATTGGTGATGCTACATCACAGCAATAAATACACAAGAATGCCAATCAAGCCAGGCCCAATAAAAAGCTAGCGGAACAGGCCTTAGCAGGGTTCGCTGAACTAGAAAGTTGTCCATTTGCCAGTTACTGATTATGGTTTTCTTGTCTGGGGTTCAGAAAAAAAAAATGAAACATGAAATTGGTGTCATGGCTCATCTTCTCCAAGCCTTCCACGGCATAGCCCATCCCCATGGAAAGCCAGAAGGCGTAATGCGCCATTATTCTCTGAAGATTACAATTTGTTTAGTTATAGCACGACTTGAGCAGCGTGATGAAAGGGAAGGTCAGAGGATGTAAGAGGGATAGACCCCGACAATGGTTTAGGCTGCTTCACAGTGCATGGGAAGTCTAAATTTGAGGCAAGGGTCAATACCACCATTAAATTCTAGGAAAGAATGCCATTATCTGCATTGTATGCAGGAGGAATGCAAGGAGAAAGCAGTGGAAATAATTAAGAGGTACATGAGGCCATGTACCATGAGAAGGAGTATGTAAGAATATAGAGGATGGATCGTGTAGGAGATGAGAGCCAGGATTATTCCTGCAAAAGTATTGTTGTTTAGGTCCTTAAAAGTCAATGCTATAACTTTATAAAAGTTGAGAAACCTGGGGACAATATATATGTACATCGTTTGTTGGTCAGATGTAGGAGAGTTCTGAAATCCTTACAATGGCTTCAGAGAGGAGATTGAGTCTTCTTTACCATACTGGAAGGCCAGAGAAGAGCTTGGATGTCTATAGTATACAGGCATTTTGAAGACATCCAATCCACCAATGAAAGAGAGCACCTTGAGAGAAAGAGAGATAGTCATTTTCCCTTGTAAATCCCCATGCAGATTAGTGAAAAGCATGCGAAAGGCTGTAGTTTGGGGACAAGATGCAGGTAGCCCACAGAGCTCGATTAGAAAGAGTTTATCAAACAGATGACAAGATAGGAAATTATTAAGCTTGGCACTCCATATTTAATGTTCCAGTGTTCATTTAGCCAGTCATTGAAATGGGTGCTGCTGTGACTGAGGCGCAAGACAAGGTGGTCTCAGGGCCAATCTGTGTGGATCCTAAAAGTTAGGACAACGTCGCAGAAAGTGGGGGCAGGTGTTCTTTTATTAATGTTTATTTATCTATATTATTACTGTTAAAATCACAGTGGCTAGATAGAAAACCCTGTGTTTCAAAGGAAGGTGCCACGGCTCAATGACCACAACAGGTTTGCAATACATCGGCCATGAGGCAGAAATTGACTGGTGGTACAAGGTCAGTTCGAGCCACATTATGACACTTTTTTAGTTGTATATTTGTTATTCCCATGGGTTCCACCGTCATTGATAAGTGGTCATCGGAGTCATATGTTGAAATTCTCCTAGGTGGTTTGTCTTTTACTTGGCTGGCCCATGTAGTTGAGCGGGGGTCTATATATTTCTACCCCTGTTTTTAGAAGTTGCTGATTATTTATCTCTTATGGGTGATGTTGGTCTAGTTCTTTTTTTCTTGGTGCTGCCATCCGGATCAAGCTAAGTACCAGTAGTTGATGTGTTTATTTTTATCTTAATATTATTTTTTCCATTGCTCCTTCTG
The DNA here is from genome assembly GCF_035609145.1 of Eleutherodactylus coqui. Lineage (NCBI taxonomy): Eukaryota > Metazoa > Chordata > Amphibia > Anura > Eleutherodactylidae > Eleutherodactylus > Eleutherodactylus coqui. The sequence continues at coordinate 177,408,203 of NC_089843.1, read as the reverse complement.
CCATTAGTTGTTACCATCTGTTTGTAGATATGCCCTGCTTCCATCTAAGGAAAGTGCAGGTGGCCCCTAGTTTCCATCGTGGACCTTCCCTATTGGGGCGTTCTCCCCACTTTAAGCAGGGGTATTTCCCCCCTCTTCAGTTGTTAGGGTTAGATTCCCCATCTTTTCCCCTTGCTTATGTTTGGTGGTGGTTTTAGTGTTTTATGCGAGATGTTCTGGGGTTTATTTGTCCAGTGTGACCACTAATTTGTGTCTGTGCTGAGCATAGTGCTTAACTCCTTATTGACGGCCCCATTGCCTTTTTACATCCTAGCTACAGGCCCTTTTAGACACAATGATTTTCTCTCAAAAATCGCTCAAAGCCATCTTTTGAGCGATAATCGTTGTGTCTAACTGCACTGACATTGTGCAGTTTTCATTAAAGGGGTTGTCCCGCGGCGGCAAGTGGGGTTAAGCACTTCTGTATGGCCATATTAATGCACTTTGTAATATACATCGTGCATTAAATATGAGCCATACAGAAGTTATATACTCACCTTCCCTGCGCTGGTGTCCCCGTCTCCATGGTGCCGTCTAATTTCAGCGTCTAATCACCCGATTAGACGCGCTTGCGCAGAAGGGTCTTCTCCCTCCTGGTCGGTCCGGGCACGAGCGGCGTTCTGGCTCCGCCCCCTTCTACACGTCATCGCGTAGCTTCGCCCCATCACGTGTGCCGATTCCAGCCAATCAGGAGGCTGGAATCGGCAATGGACTGCACAGAGCCCACGGTGCACCAAGGGAGAAGACCCGCGGTGCATCGTGGGTGAAGATCCCAGTGGCCATCTTGGAGGAAAAGAAGGAAGAAGTGGCAGAGAGGGGATTCGGGTAAGTAAAATTTTTAAAAAAAATTTCAACACATCCCTTGGGTTTGTCCTGCGCTGAACGGGGGGCCTATGCAAAAAAAAAAATGTTTCGGCGCAGGACAACCCCTTTAAGCCATCACTGACCGCTAATCTTTAAGCATGCTAAGAGTTCAGCGATCAGCTATCAGGAATTCACAGCAGGATACAGCTGATACATTGCTTCAGCTGTATCCCGCTCCCTGATGACAGGTGGGATATGAAGAACAGAGCGCTGCAGCTGTGTTCCCCATACCCCGCTTGGAGCGCTCGGCTGTATACCAGCCAGGCGCCCTGAGCAGAGAACAGCTGGAAGCAGAAGACAAGCGGTCCCGCTTGTCTTCTGCATCCCCCGCTCGGAGCTCAAGGTCATCGCTCAAATTTTGAGCGATCACTTTGCGCTGTAAAAAACACAATGATTATCTCTCAATAATCGCTCAAAAGATTTTTTGAGTGATAATCGTTGTGTCTAAACCAAGCTTAAGTGGGCTTTAATCCTCAGGAAAACAATGTTTTTACGTCCCTGAGGATTAGAGCCCACTTAGCTAGGACGTAAAAAGGCAATGGGGCCATCACTAAGGGGTTAAATGCTCAGCATGGGCGTAACAGAAGGTTTGCCAGACTGTGGCAAATTTAAAAGGGGGGGAGGGGGTTCTGATGGGTTGCAGAATTAACTCTGCAACATTTGGTGGAGAGATCTTACCATATGTCTGAGTAGAAATTGGTCTCCTTAGTTGTTGGGCCCCTTAGCAGCTGTTATGCCTACTATCCTGGTAGTTACACCCAATGGCTGGCTTTATACAAACGTGTTTTTCTCTAGGATACCCACAGTAGATTACCCACAAGGTCATCTTACAGTGACACTGAGCGTTTATAAGTCTATAATGCAGATCCATAAACACTCTGAGCCATCCAATGTGTGCACAGATGACTTTCTATGTGCATGGGCCCTTGACTCGGTATTATTGTCTACTAGCTGATATACCCGGCTTCGCCCAAGTTAATTTGGTACTGGTGTTTATCTAGTGTTCACACGGAAAATCTTATGAAGTCGTGGTTTCTTTAGAGATACTGAGGAAAAACATATGTTCACCATTTTGCATAGTTCTCTGCGTTACCCAGGAAACACCACCTGGAGGTAACCATGCGACGTTTCCTTCATATAAAATGACATCAGGAAGTGAGAGAATTAGATTACGTACATAAAATTTGGACACTAATTCTTTTGCGCTTAGAATTGAATAATCGAGTTGGGACCTACTAACTTTTCATATTTATGACACAATCAATGCTCGTGCTAAATTTCCCGTTTCTATGACATCGGAATGTGAGAGATTTAGATTATGTATGTAAAATTTGGACGCTAATTCTTTTGCGCATAGAATTGAATAATGGAGTTGGGACCCATTAGCTTTCCCTATTTATGACATAATCAATGCTCGTGCCAAATTTCCCGTTTCTATGACACCGGAAAGTGAAAAAATTACATTCCGCACGTAAAATTTGGACGCTAATTCTTTTGCGCTAGAATTGAATAATGGAGTTGGGACCTATTAACTTTTCCTATTTATTACATAATCAATGCTCGTGCCAAATTTCCCGTTTCTATGACACCGGAAAGTGAGAAAATTACATTCCGCACGTAAAATTTCGACGCCAATTCTTTTGCGCTAGAATTGAAGAATCGAGTTGGGACCCATTCGCTTTTCCTATTTATGACATAATCAATACTCGTGCCAAATTTCCCGTTTCTATGACACCAGAAAGTGAGAAAATTACATTCCGCACGTAAAATTTCGACGCCAATTCTTTTGCGCTAGAATTGAAGAATCGAGTTGGGACCCATTCGCTTTTCCTATTTATGACATAATCAATGCTCGTGCCAAATTTCCCGTTTCTATGACACCGGAAAGTGGGAAAATTACATTCCGCACGTAAAATTTGGACGCTAAATCTTTTGCGCATAGAATTGAATAATCGAGTTGGGACCCATTAGCTTTTCCTATTTATGATATAATCAATGCTCGTGCCAAATTTCCTGTTTCTATGACACTGGAAAGTGAAGAAATTACATTGCGCACGTAAAATTTCGACGCCAATTCTTTTGCGCTAGCATTGAATAATCAAGTTGGGACCTATTAACTTTTCCTATTTATGACATAATCAATGCTCGTGCCAAATTTCATGTTTCTATGACACCAGAAAGTGAGAAAATTAGATTCCATACGTAAAATTTGGACGCTAATTCTTTTGCGCATAGAATTGAATAATCGAGTTGGGACCCATTAGCTTTTCCTATTTATGACATAATCAATACTCGTGCCAAATTTCCCGTTTCTATGACACCGGAAAGTGAGAAAATTACATTCTGCACGTAAAATTTCGACGCCAATTCTTTTGCGCTATAATTGAATAATCGAGTTGGGACCCATTCGCTTTTCCTATTTATGACATAATCAATGCTCGTGCCAAATTTCACGTTTCTATGACACCGGAAAGTGAGAAAATTACATTCCGCACGTAAAATTTGGACGCTAATTCTTTTGCGCATAGAATTGAATAATCGCGTTGGGACCCATTAGCTTTTCCTTTTTATGACATAATCAATGTTCGTGCCAAAGTTCACGTTTCTATGACTTTGGGAAGTGAGTGATTTGGATTATGTACGTTAAATTTCGATGCTAATTCTTTTGCGCTAGAATTGAATAATCGAGTTGGGACCCAATTTCTTTTCCTATTTTGGAGATAATCTATGCTTGCGCCAAATTTCATGTTTCTACGACATTGGGAAGTTGGAGAACTTTTGGTGAGTCAGTCAGTGAGTCAGTGAGTCAGTGAGTCAGTGAGGGCTTTCAGCTTTATATATATAGATATATATATAAAATTGAATGTATATCTGCGTGTCTGTCTGTCTGTTTGTCCTTTATGCACTACTACACTATTCGTCCGATCGCCATGAAACTTTGGGAAGTTGTTGAGTACACTCCTGGGAAGATTATAGGCATAGTACATTTATGCTACGATAAATGGCGCGCGTGCGTGCGTTGTCGACAGTTACGACCCCCCCACGTAGATCGTTCGATTTCCATCATTGCCACTAATTCTGTCACTTCCCGATGTTGTAGAAACATGAAATTTGGCACGAGCATTGATAATGTCATAAATAGGAAAAGGTAATGGGTCCCAACTCGATTATTCAATTCTAAGCGCCAAAGAATTAGCGACCAAATTTTACGTATGGAATCTAATTTTCTCGCTTTCCGGTGTCATAGAAACTTGAAATTTGGCACGAGCATTGAATATGTCATAAATAGGAAAAGCTAATGGATCCCAACTCGATTATTCAATTCCATGCGCCAAAGAATTAGCGTCCAAATTTTACGTACGGAATCTAATTTTCTCACATAGAAACTTGAAATTTGGCACGGGCATTGAATATGTCATAAATAGGAAACGCTAATGGGTCCCAACTCGATTATTCAATTGTAAGCGCCAAACAATTAGCGTCCAAATTTTACGTACGGAATCTAATTTTCTCGCTTCCCAATGTCATAGAAACTTGAAATTTGGCACGAACATTGAATATGTCATAAATAGGAAAAGCTAATGGGTCCCAACTCGATTATTCAATTCTAAGCACCAAAGAATTAGCGTCCAAATTTTACGTACGGAATGTAATTTTCTCACATAGAAACTTGAAATTTGGCACGGGCATTGAATATGTCATAAATAGGAAAAGCTAATGGATCCCAACTCGATTATTCAATTCCATGCGCCAAAGAATTAGCGTCCAAATTTTACGTACGGAATCTAATTTTCTCACATAGAAACTTGAAATTTGGCACGGGCATTGAATGTCATAAATAGGAAACGCTAATGGGTCCCAACTCGATTATTCAATTGTAAGCGCCAAACAATTAGCGTCCAAATTTTACGTACGGAATCTAATTTTCTCGCTTCCCAATGTCATAGAAACTTGAAATTTGGCACGAACATTGAATATGTCATAAATAGGAAAAGCTAATGGGTCCCAACTCGATTATTCAATTCTAAGCACCAAAGAATTAGCGTCCAAATTTTACGTACGGAATGTAATTTTCTCACATAGAAACTTGAAATTTGGCACGGGCATTGAATATGTCATAAATAGGAAAAGCTATTGGGTCCCAAGTCGATTATTCAATTCTATGCGCAAAACAATTAGCATCCAAATTTTACGTACGAAATGTAATTTTCTCACATAGAAACTTGAAATTTGGCCACGGGCATTGATTATGTCATAAATAGGAAAAGTTAATGGGTCCCAACTCGAATATTCAATTCTATGCGCAAAAGAATTAGCGTCCAAATTTTACATACGGAATCTAATTCTCTCACTTCCTGATATATATAAATGAATGTATGTCTGTCTGTCTGTCCGTCCTTTATGCATTACTACAAGATTATAGGCATAGTACAACTATCCTACGATAGGTGGCGCGCGTACGAGCATCGTCGACAGTTATGCCCCCCAGACAAAGATCGTTTGATTTCCATCTCAAGCACGAAAGCAAAAGGCATTACGAGCAACGGGATGAGTGTTCAACTACAAAATGATACATCCGCCGAACGTTTCGCAAGACAATTGCTGGATATTGAGAATGCTGAGGTAAAATGAAAGCTGTGCTGTGATTGGTTGCTATTTTTTATATTGCTGAGGCAGAATAAAAGTTGCGCTGTGATTGGTTGTTATTTCTCTTACTGCTGAGGTAACATGAAAGCTGCGCTGTGATTGGTTGTTATATTTTATACTGCTAAGGTAACATGAAAGCTGCGCTGTGATTGGTTGTTATATATTATACCACTGAGGTAACATGAAAGCTGCTCTGTGATTGGTTGTTATCTAGATATATAAAAACGAATGTATGTATGTAGGTCTGTCTTCGCGGCAACGCGCGACGGGTAAGCTAGTATTTTATAAAATAAATAAACCAATAAATGATTATGCTTTTCTACATCAAGCCTTGATTGCAGAATCTAACTGGCCAAGTACATTTTTACTCTGTCTCATTGTCAGTACATACTCATTTTGTTTTCTGTATGTTTATTGTTTCCGCTAATTGTAAAATGTTGCAAAATATGTTGCTGCTATATTTGACAAAGGTTATTATTACTATAAGCTGAACTCTCCATAGCAATAACTGAACAATTGTACTGCCTTTGTTTTAACAGTCCTAGCCCATGTGTCTGACTGAGAACTGGAACTTATCTACAAAAAGTAATTTATTCCAGAAGCTAATTTGCACAGAATGAGAAGAATGCATCCCTTGTTTGCATCAAGGTTATTATCTATAAACTTGATAATGCTTATTTGCATCAATGTACACTTACCATTACAAATAAAGTAGTGTGTAGATGAGAGATTTCCAGAGTAGGAAATATTGTTCCTCTATTAATAATTGGAAATGTAGGATGAGGTTTTTTCAAGGTTACTTTATTTATAGTAATTACTCAATGCCAGATGCACTCACATATATCTGTACATTTGTACAGTGATAATGTGCATGACTCCGGAGAGTGCTGCAGCCTCAGGCAGCTGAAAAGGTTCCATGATTTTTCACCCAATGTTCACAGCAAATTTGCAAATTTTTTCTGTTGCCAAAGAATCAGTGGGGAGAGGAGAGTGAGAACCATCAGCAGCTGCAAAGAAGAAAGAATGGCTGACTATGAAACTGATCATTTTTAATGTGTTCAATGTTTTACTAAATACCCTCACAGAAGACCTCAATTTGTTTGTAATTTGTTACAAAATGATTATTTTTTGTCTGTAACATAAAGAACGTAAAATAGTCTAAACACAAATTATAATATTTTGTATAATAATTGAGGCCCTTCAATTCCGGTATAAGATTACAGCTAGAGATGAGCGAGCACCAAAATGCTCGGTTGCTCGTTACTCGGGACGAAAATTTTGCGATGCTCGAGGGTTCGTTTCGAATAACGAACCCCATTGAAGTCAATGGGCGACCAGAGCATTTTTGTATATCGCCGATGCTTGCTAAGGTTTCCATTTGTGAAAATCTGGGCAATTCAAGAAAGTGATGGGAACGACACAGCAACGGTCAGGGCAGGTGAGGGGCTACATGTTGGGCTGCATCTCAAGTTCCCAGGTCCCACTATTAAGCCACAATAGCGGCAAGAGTGGGCGCCCCCCCCCCCCTCCCAACAATTTTTACTTCTGAAAAGCCATCATTAGCAATGCATACCTTAGCTAAGCACCACACTACCTCCAACAAAGCACAATCACTGCCTGCATGACACTCCGCTGCCACTTCTCCTGGGTTACATGCTGCCCAACCCAACCCAACCCAGGAGCTGCACACGTGGGCATAGCAATGGGGAACCTATGTGCCACACACTATTCATTTTGTCAAGGTGTCTGCATGCCCCAGTCAGACTGCGTTTTTTTATAAATAGTCACAGGCAGGTACAACTCCGCAATGGGAATTCCGTGTGCACCCACAGCATGGGTGGCTCCCTGGAACCCACCGACGGTACATAAATATATCCCATTGCAGTGCCCAGCACAGCTGATGTAATGTCAGGTTAAATGCAGGTGGGCTTCGGCTCACACTGCATGCCCCAGTCAGACTGGGGTTCTTTAGAAGTAGACACATGCAGTTACAACTCCCTGTGGACCCACAGCATGGGTGGCTCCCTGGCACCCACTGGCGGTACATAAATATATCCCATTGTATTGCCCATCACAGCTGAGGTAATGTCATGTTAAATGCAGGTGGGCTTCGGCCCACACTGCATGCCCCAGTCAGACTGGGGTTCTTTAGAAGTGGACACATGCAGTTACAACTCCGTGTGGACCGACAGCATGGGTGGGTCCCAGGAAGCCACCGGCGGTACATAAAAATATCCCATTGCAGTGCCCAACACAGCTGATGTAACGTCAGCTTTAATGCAGGTGGGCAAAAAATTAATTGGATTACACTGTAGGCGAGCGCCCAAAAAAATTGGTGTACCAACAGTACTAATGTACCTCAGAAAAATTGCCCATGCCCAACCAAGAGGGCAGGTGAAACCCATTAATCGCTTTGGTTAATGTGGCTTAATTGGTAACTAGGCCTGGAGGCAGCCCAGTTCAAATAAAAATTGGTTCAGGTGCAAGTTTCAACGCTTTAATGAGCATTGAAACGTATAAAAATTGTTTACAAAAATTATATGACTGAGCCTTGTGGGCCTAAGAAAAATTGCCCGTTCGGCGTGATTACGTGAGGTTTCAGGAGGAGGAGGATGAATAGAATACACAGATTGATGAAGCTAAAAGGTCCCCGTTTTTGATGGTGATAGAGAACGATGCTTCCATCCGCGGGTGCAGCCTACGTATTGTTTAGGTATCGCTGCTGTCCGCTGGTGGAGAAGAGAAGTCTGGGGAAATCCAGGCTTTGTTCATCTTGATGAGTGTAAGCCTGTCGGCACTGTCGGTTGACAGGCGGGTACGCTTATCCATGATGATTCCCCCAGCCGCACTAAACACCCTCTCTGACAAGACGCTAGCCGCAGGACAAGCAAGCACCTCCAGGGCATACAGCGCGAGATCTCCGCGCCTCCCCTGCTACCTGGCCCTCGGAACTGCGCCTTCGGCCACTAGCGCTGTCGGATGGAAATTTTACCATCAGTTTGTCCGCCAGGGTCCTGTGGTATAGCATCACTCCCGAACCCCTTTCCTCTTCGGGTATGAGAGTTGAAAGGTTCTCCTTATACTGTGGGTCGAGCAGTGTGTACACCCAGTAATCCGTAGTGGCCAGAATGCGTGTAACGCGAGGGTCACGAGAAAGGCATCCTAACATGAAGTCAGCCATGTGTGCCAGTGTACCTGTACGCAACACATGGCTGTCCTCACTAGGAAGATCACTTTCAGGATCCTCCTCCTCCTCCTGCTCAGGCCATACACGCTGAAAGGATGACAGGCAAGCAGCATGGGTACCCTCAGCAGTGGGCCAAGCTGTCTCTTCCCCCTCCTCCTCATCCTCCTCATGCTCCTCCTCCTCCTCCTCAATGCGCTGAGATATAGACAGGAGGGTGCTCTGACTATCCAGCGATATACTGTCTTCCCCCGCCTCTGTTTCCGAGCGCAAAGTGTCTGCCTTTATGCTTTGCAGGGAACTTCTCAAGAGGCATAGCAGAGGAATGGTGACGCTAATGATTGCAGCATCGCCGCTCCCCATCTGGGTAGACTCCTCCAAGTTTCCAAGGACCTGGCAGATGTCTGCCAACCAGGCCCACTCTTCTGTAAAGAATTGAGGAGGCTGACTCCCACTGCGCCGCCCATGTTGGAGTTGGTATTCCACTACGCTGCTCATAGAGCCTGGCCAACATGTGGAGCGTAGAGTTCCACCGTGTGGGCACGTCGCACAGCAGTCGGTGCACTGGCAGATTAAACCGATGTTGCAGGGTGCGCAGGGTGGCAGCGTCCGTGTGGGACTTGCGGAAATGTGCACAGAGCCGGCGCACCTTTCCAAGCAGGTCTCACAAGTGTGGGTAGCTTTTCAGAAAGCGCTGAACCACCAAATTAAAGATGTGGGCCAGGCATGGCACGTGCGTGAGGCTGCCAAGCTGCAGAGCCGCCACCAGGTTACGGCCGTTGTCACACACGACCATGCCCGGTTGGAGGCTCAGCGGCGCAAGCCAGCGGCCGGTCTGCTCTGTCAGACCCTGCAGCAGTTCGTGGGCCGTGTGCCTCTTCTCTCCTAAGCTGAGTAGTTTCAGCACGGCCTGCTGATGCTTGCCCACCGCTGTGCTGCCGTGCCGCGCGACACCGACTGCTGGCGACGTGCTGCTGCTGACACATCTTGATTGCGAGACAGAGGTTGCGTAGGAGGAGGAGGAGGAGGAGGAGGGTGGTTTAGTGGAGGAAGCATACACCGCCGCAGATACCAGCACCGAGCTGGGGCCCGCAATTCTGGGGGTGGGTAGGACGTGAGCGGTCCCAGGCTCTGACTCTGTCCCAGCCTCCACTAAATTCGCCCAATGTGCCGTCAGGGAGATATAGTGGCCCTGCCCGCCTGTGCTTGTCCACGTGTCCGTTGTTAAGTGGACCTTGGCAGTAACCGCGTTGGTGAGGGCGCGTACAATGTTGCGGGAGACGTGGTCGTGCAGGGCTGGGACGGCACATCGGGAAAAGTAGTGGCAACTGGGAACTGAGTAGCGCGGAGCCGCCGCCGCCATCATACCTTTGAAAGCCTCCGTTTCCACAACCCTATATGGCAGCATCTCCAGGCTGATAAATTTGGCTATGTGCACGTTTAACGCTTGAGCGTGCGCGTGCGTGGCGGCGTACTTGCGCTCCAACACTTGCGCTAGCGACGGCTGGACGGTGCGCTGAGAGACATTGCTGGATGGGGCCGAGGACAGCGGAGGTGAGGGTGTGGGTGCAGGCCAGGAGACGGTCATGCCTGTGTCCTGAGAGGGGGGTTGGATCTCAGTGGCAGGTTGGGGCACAGGGGGAGAGGCAGCGGTGCAAACCGGAGGCGGTAAACAGCCTTCGTCCCACCTTGTGGGGTGCTTGGCCATCATATGCCTGCGCATGCTGGTGGTGGTGAGGCTGGTGGCTCCCCGGCTGATCTTGGCGCGACAAAGGTTGCACACCACTGTTCGTCGGTCATCTGCACTCTCAGTGAAAAACTGCCAGACCTTTGAGTACCTCGGCCTCTGCAGGGTGGCATGGCGCGAGAGGGCGCTTTGGGAAACAGTTGGTGGATTATTCGGTCTGGCCCTGCCTCTACCCCTGGCCACCGCACTGCCTCTTCCAACCTGCCCTGCTGCTGCACTTGCCTCCCCCTCTGAAGACCTGTCCTCAGTAGGCGTAGCAAACCAGGTGGGGTCAGTCACCTCATCGTCCTGCTGCTCTTCCTCCGAATCCTCTGTGCGCTCCTCCCTCGGACTTACTCCAATTACTACTACCTGAGTGATAGACAACTGTGTCTCACTGTCATCGTCCTCCTCATCCACTGAAAGCTCTTGAGACAGTTGCCGGAAGTCCCCAGCCTCATCCCCCGGACCCCGGGAACTTTCCAAAGGTTGGGCATCGGTCACGACAAACTCCTCCAGTGGGAGAGGATTCGGAACCATTGCTGCCCATTCTGGGCAGGGGCCCGAGAACAGTTCCTGGGAGTCTGCCTGCTCCTCAGAATGTGTCATTTTCATGGAGTGAGGAGGCTGGGAGGAAGGAGGAGCAGCAGCCAGAGGATTCAGAGTTGCAGCAGTGGACGGCGCAGAACTGTGGGTGGTCGATAGACTGCTGGATGCACTTTCTGCCATCCACGACAGGACCTGCTCACGCTGCTCATTTTCTAATAAAGGTCTACCGCGTGGACCCATTAATTGTGAGATGAATGTGGGAACGCCAGAAACGTGCCTCTCTCCTAATCCCGCAGCAGTCGGCTGCGATACACCTGGATCAGGAGCTCGGCCTGTGCCCACACCCTGACTTGGGCCTCCGCGTCCTCGCCCGCGTCCACGTCCTCTAGGCCTACCCCTTCCCCTCAGCATGGCTTATTACCAGTAGTGCAGAAACAGAACGCTGTAATTAAATGTGCCGCTTATTTGGCCTGTGGTTGGAGGCTGACTTCGCTTACGGAACACACAGCAGAGCCAGGAAAGCATTTTGCGCAAGCCTGCTGTAACACTTAGCTGGCTGCGTATTAATTAGGACTACTACCCCCAGCACAGACGCAGTACACTGAGGACGGTCACAGGCAGCCCAAATAGAAAGTTTTTTCCCAAATTTTTTTTGGAAAAGCCCACTGCCTATATAGACAGTATATCTCTTTCATTGTCCTTGCCTCACCACTACTGGCCCTGGACTATGTAAAATTACTGCAGACTGTTTCCCTCTGGACAGGATGACAGCGGTGATGTAACGGCCAACGCAGGGCCAGGAAAGAATTTTGCGCAAGCCTGCTGTAACACTTAGCTGGCTGCGTATTAATTAGGACTACTACCCCCAGCAGAGACGCAGTACACTCAGGACGGTCACAGGCAGCCCAAATAGAATGTTTTTTCCCAAATTTTTTTTGGAAAAGCCCACTGCCTATATAGACAGTATATGTCTTTCACCTTTTTCACTGTCCCTGCCTCAGCACTACTGGCCCTATACTATGTAAAATTACTGCAGACTGAGGACGCAATGCTCTGCACGGCCGATATACAAAAAAAAAAATGTGCAACACTGCAAAAAGCAGCCTCAACAGTACTGCACACGGTCAGACAGTGGCCCTAAGAAGGACCGTTGGGGTTCTTGAAGCCTAAAATAACTCCTAACACTCTCCCTATAGCAACTCCAGCAAGACAGCACTTTCCCTGAACTATGTCAGAATGCATCTGTGGCGAGCCGCGGGAGGGGCCGATTTATATACTCAGGTGACACCTGATCTCGCCAGCCACTCACTGCAGGGGGGTGGTATAGCGCTTGAACGTCGCAGGGGGAAGTTGTAATGCCTTCCCTGTCTTTCTATTGGCCAGAAAAGCGCGCTAGCGTCTCAGAGATGAAAGTGAAAGTAACTCGAACATCGCGTGGTGCTCGCCTCTAGTAACGAGCATCTCGAACACGCTAATACTCGAACGAGTATCAAGCTCGGAAGAGTACGTTAGCTCATCTCTAATTACAACCATATGTACAATTTTATTTGTGAAATCTACTGCATCGGCCAGATGTTACATTTAAGTAAATGAGTTTTTAAAATATAATATTCACGCAATGTATGCTTCCTGGGCCTAGTGTTTGGAAATTGCAATAAGCCCATTGCATCATATTGTATTTATGCTGTAGTTTTCAGTTTGATACAAAGTAGGATAGTCTAGACAGAAAAAATAAACTAAACTAGTGTTTTATATGTGTGGAACATTACTGGTAACTAAAATCTGTAATGTGCATGCAAATTATAAATCAAATATACTCTTTGTCAAAGAAAAAAAAAGCATCTAGAAGGAGTTCATTTTGCTGTAAAACTGAGCATGCAGCTACATCTCAGGCAGATATGCAACTACTTAGAGTTGTGGAGTGATTAGGCCCATTTAGACACAATGCTTATTGCTCAAGATTTGCTCATAGGCAAACCTTTGAGCGATAATCATTGTGTGCATTTACGCGCTCTGAGAACTGCTGTGTTCTTGGAGCGCTCAGCTGGTATCCAGCTGAATGCTCTGAACAGGGTATGCAGAACACAGCTGGAGTGCTGTCTTCTACATACTCCTGCTGCGTTTACAGAGTGCTCCCAGCAGGGTATACAGAAGACAGCTAGAGCACTGACTTTTGCATAATCATCCTGCTGTGTTCTCTGAGCGGGATACCAGCTGGAACAATAGTATCAGCGGTATCCCGCTGAGAACTCAGCATGTGGTCCTGATAAGACTCATCCTTGTCTTTGAGTTTGCTGCAAGACAACAATGAGCGAATCGTGCACGATGGCCGATCAAATTTGCCAACGGCACAAAACTAGTAGCGATAGGGACACAAAACACTAGGGAAAAGAGAGTATTCAAAAAGATATCGAAAAGCTTGAATAGTGGGCGGCGACTAACAAAATGGTATTTAATAAGGAGAAATGCAAAGTCCTACATCTGGGCAAGAAAAATTAAAAGTAGCACATACAGAATGGGATGAATTGGGTTATGCAGCAGCACATGTGAAAAAAACTTGGGTATAGTAATAGATCATATACTGAACATGAGTCAACAATGTGATGCAGCAGCCAAAATGGCAAACACAATTCTGATATGTATTAAAAGAAGCATAGAGTCTAGATCATGTGAGGAAATTATCCCCCTCTACTCTTCCTTAGTCAGACCTCATCTGGAATACTGTGTCCAGTTCTGTGCACCCCACTTTAAAAAAGACAGAGACAAACCGGAGCAAGTTCAGAGAAGAGTTACCAAGATGGGGAGTGGTCTGCAAATCATGTCCTATGAGGAACGGTTAAAGGATCTGGGAATGTTTAGCTTGCAAAAAAGGCGGCTGAGAAGAGACTTAATAGCTGTCTACAAATATCTGAAGGGCTGTCACAGTGCAAAGGGATCAGCCCTATTCTCATTTGCACAAGGAAAGATTAGTAGCAATGGGATGAAACTGAAAGGGAGGAGACACAAATTAGATATTAGAAAAAACTTTGACAGTGAGGGTGATCAATAAGTGAAACAAGTTACCACAGGAGGTGGTGAGTTCTCCTACAATGAAAGTGTTCAAACAAAGGTTAGACAAATATCTGTCTGGGATGATTTAGTGAATCCTGCACTGAGCAGGGGGTTGGACCCGATGACCCTGAAGGTTCCTTCCAACTCTAACCTTCTATAATTCTATAAGATGCAAAAAAGTCACAAATGCCCCCTTGCTCAAAAATTTGTGAATTTTAAAGCCTGAAACTATTCTAAACAATTTTACCATTAAATCATATGCTCCATAGAGTTATGCAATGAGATCTCCATCTACTTATTTTCATGCTGGATAAAAGAATTGTTTCTTCAAATAAGGAAAAAAGCATTGGGGACATTTATAAACCATTTTACACAACTTTCTAGTGCAAAAAAAGTTATAAATTATTGTGAAAACGGGTATTTGCACAAGAATTTGCAACTTTTTGGCTCTCTGCACCAGCCACACCACGTTTTTCAAAAGCGAGGTTTGTTATGATAATATGTGGTCACCCCAGAGTGGCATAAATTATACTAGAAATGGATAGAAGGTTGGACTTGGCGTACATTTCTCAGAAGGAGCTGTTGGGATGCAGTGAATACATGATGGCGTTTCTTCATGTACACTGGATATAAAAAGTCTATACACCCCTGTTAATATGCCATGTTTTTGCAATATTAAAAAGTCCAACAGAGGTGAATAATTTCAGATTTATTTCCACCTTCAATGTGAACCATTAGCTGTACGATTCCATTGAAAAACAACCTGAAATCATTTATCATGGAAAAATGCAAATAACAAAACTAAAACAATGGGGCTCTTATATTGAAGATTGTGGTTGTGTTCAGAATTAGCCAATCACATTTAAACTCATGGTAAATAGTAGTTAGTACACAGCTGCTATTACTTAAAGTGATTCAGATTCACCCCATATAAAGTTCAGCTGTTATAATAAGCTTTTCCTGACATTTATTTAGTTCCTATTTTCAACAAAAGCCATGGTCCATAAAGGGATATCAAAGGGATCTAATAGTTGAAAGTTATCAGTCAGGACAAGGGCACTAAAAAATCCAAGGCATTACACATACCATGGAACAGAATGAAGATGGTCATCAAGAAGTGGATTAAATTTGGCATTACAGTGACATTACCAAGAACTGAATGTCCCTCACAAATTGATGAAAAGACCAGAAAAAAATTGGTCCAGAGGTCAACAGTAACATTAAAGGAACTGCAAGAATTTTATGGCAAGTACTGGTTGTATAGTGCTTTTGACCACCATCTCCTATATTTTGAATATGTCTGAGCTATCGGGTAGGGTGGCAAGATGAAAGCCTTTTCTAACAAATAAAAACATCCAAACCCAACTCTGTTTTTCCAAATCGTACATCAAGTCTGCCAAAAGTAAGTGGGCGAATGTGTTATGGTCTGAGGAGACCAAGCTTGATTTTTTGGGCCATAATTCCAAAAGGTATGTTTGGCACAAAGCCAACAATACGCAACACCAAAAGAATACAATAGCCACAGTGAAGCATAGTGGAGGCAGCATTAGGCTTTAGGGCTGATTTTCTACTGCTGGAACTGGGGCTTTAGTCAAGGTGCAGGGAATTATGAATGATTCCTGCTCCATTTTGGCACAAACCTTCAGGCCTCTGCTAAAAAGCTGATGAGGAAGAAGGGGTTCACCTTTCAGCATGACAATGATGGAAAGCAGACCTCCGAATCAACAAACAGCAGAAGACCAAATTCTTGGAATGGCGCAGCCATGTAGAAAAATTGTGTGAACGGGTGATTTTGCACTCGCATGTCCTATCTTTTGCAGGTGCGACTATTTAGTGCTTCTAAAAATGGAAAGCATTGCTTCTAATAAAGCCGCTTTTTAAGCGCAGCAATTCCTGTGCTAAAACGGAATCACTCGTCTGACCGAGCCCTGAAAGATTTCAGTTTGTTTTTCAATGGAATTGTACAGATAATGGGTCACATTGAAGGTGGAAATAAACCTGAAATGATTCATCTTTGTCAAATTTTTTTACCATGACAAAGGCATGATATTTTAACAGGGGTGTGTAAACATTTTATATCCACTGTATTAAGTACACTGTACACTGGGGAAAATCATGCTAATTTCCCCCTAACAGAGGAAAATTAGTATGAGCCGGACAGCCCTGTAGCTAAACAGTCCCCCAGTGGGCTAAAACTGCCGAGGCTTTCTCTCTACTCCTCATTCTCTCAAATTTGCATTTCATGCTGATTCAACCAGGTCACTAAATCTTCTGGCTGTGCACAAAGTTCCCTCACCTCCGTGCTGCTGTCAGTAGGTGATCTTCTATTGGCTTGTTCTGTCTGGTTCAGACAGTAATAGAGGAGTGCCGATAGCAGACTGACAACGGCCGCGGAGGAGGGAAGAAGAGTGCAGAGAACATGATCTCTGCAGCCAGGAGAGCGACGCTGAGGGGGAGCAGCTGCAGGGTGAGAGCCTGGTCAGCGCTGACCTCCTTTCACCGGCCCTACCTCTGTTCATGGCTGCGGGCCTGGGGAGACATCAGGGGCCCAAGTATGCAGGAGGGCCCCAAGAAGAGAGCAGCCAGTATACTTGCCAGCGGGACCATATTGGATGCAGGTAAGTATAAAAATGTGTATATAGACGTGTCCTTGTGTGTATATATATATATATATATATATATATATATAATGTGTGCGAGCACAATAGCGTGCGTCTGCGCGCGCGCGAGCACAATAGCGTGCGTCTGTGCGTGCGCGCGCGAGCACAATAGCGTGCGTCTGTGCGCGCGCGTGCACAATAGCGTGCGTCTGTGCGCGCGCGCGTGCACAATAGCGTGCGTCTGTGCGCGCGTGAGTACAATAGCGTGCATCTGTGCGCGCGCGCGTGAGTACAATAGCGTGCGTCTGTGCGCGCGCGCGTGAGTACAATAGCGTGCGTCTGTGCGCGCGCGCGTGAGTACAATAGCGTGCGTCTGTGCGTGCGTGAGTACAATAGCGTGCGTCTGTGCGTGCGTGAGTACAATAGCGTGCGTCTGTGCGTGCGTGAGTACAATAGCGTGCGTCTGCGCGCGCGAGTACAATAGCGTGCGTCTGCGCGCGCGAGTACAATAGCGTGCGTCTGCGCGCGCGAGTACAATAGCGTGCGTCTGCGCGCGCGTGTACAATAGTGTGCGTCTGCGCGCGCGTGTACAATAGTGTGCGTCTGCGCGCGCGTGTACAATAGTGTGCGTCTGCGCGCGCGTGTACAATAGTGTGCGTCTGCGCGCGCGTGTACAATAGTGTGCGTCTGCGCGCGCGTGTACAATAGTGTGCGTCTGCACGCGTGTACAATAGTGTGCGTCTGTGAGCGCGCGCGTGTACAATAGTGTGCGTCTGCGCGCGCGTGTACAATAGTGTGCGTCTGCACGCGTGTACAATAGTGTGCGTCTGTGAGCGCGCGCGTGTACAATAGTGTGCGTCTGTGAGCGCGCGCGTGTACAATAGTGTGCGTCTGTGCGCGCGCGTGTATAATAGTGTGCGTCTGTGCGCGCGCGCGTGTATAATAGTGTGCGTCTGTGCGCGCGCGCGTGTATAATAGTGTGCGTCTGTGCGCGCGCGCGTGTATAATAGTGTGCGTCTGTGCGCGCGCGCGTGTATAATAGTGTGCGTCTGTGCGCGCGCGCGTGTATAATAGTGTGCGTCTGTGCGCGCGCGCGTGTATAATAGTGTGCGTCTGTGCGCGCGCGCGTGTATAATAGTGTGCCTCTGTGCGCGCGCGTGAATAATAGTGTGCGTCTGTGCGCGCGCGCGTGTATAATAGTGTGCGTCTGTGCGCGCGCGCGTGTATAATAGTGTGCCTCTGTGCGCGCGCGCGTGTATAATAGTGTGCCTCTGTGCGCGCGCGCGTGTATAATAGTGTGCGTCTGTGCGCGTGCGCGTGTATAATAGTGTGCGTCTGTGCGCGCGCGCGTGTATAATAGTGTGCCTCTGTGCGCGCGCGCGTGTATAATAGTGTGCCTCTGTGCGCGCGCGCGTGTATAATAGTGTGCCTCTGTGCGCGCGCGCGTGTATAATAGTGTGCGCGTGTATAATAGTGTGTGTCTGTGCGCGCGCGCGTATAATAGTGTGCGTCTGTGCGCGCGCGCGTATAATAGTGTGCGTCTGTGCGCGCGCGCGTGTATAATAGTGTGCGTCTGTGCGCGCGCGCGTGTATAACAGTGTGCGTCTGTGCGCGCGCGCGTGTATAATAGTGTGCGTCTGTGCGCGCGCGCGTGTATAATAGTGTGCGTCTGTGCGCGCGCGCGTGTATAATAGTGTGCGTCTGTGCGCGCGCGCGTGTATAATAGTGTGCGTCTGTGCGCGAATCTTTTCTCACGAGCAGGCAGGTACTCGCTAAGGACAATACTCGCTCGAATATTTGCCCTTAGCAAGTATGCTCGCTCATAGTTATTAGGTCACCTCTCCACCGTCTTTTTTCTAAACTAAATAATCCCAATTTTAACGTCTTGGGGTAGCTTTCATTAAATCTGTTGACAGACACACACGCATCTACAACCTAATTTAAACAAACAGGTATCATGCTGGCTGAAGAGGAAGAGCCCTAGAGACAGAGTCTAAAAGCTCCAGTCCATTAACAATATCAGTATAGTACAAAGGCCCTATGAAAGTAAGTCCACTTCCTACATTTGCATTAAATACATGTACAAATCAAAATCCCTAAACTGCAGCCAAAGGATTCTAATATAGACTATGAATGATTAACAGATCCTATTCCTAAATAACACATTATCAGGGGCTAAGGCTATCTGACAATCACCCCTCATTGCAAGCAATATACGTAGCATCAAGGAGAGCTTCAAAACTTGCCCATGCAAATCAACAGCCTAGAAAAAAGACACTCCATTTTGACACCTAAAATAATTCCAGGACAGAAGTCAATTCATTTGTCACATACCCTGACTCTGGAATCCAACCACAAGCCAAGTTTTGAACTTTGGACTCCAGCGCTGTAAGACAACAGTCCTAGCAACTGAGCCACCACACTTCCTTCTGCCTTTTCCAGGGGAAGATAAAGAAAAATGAACACAAAGAGAACATACAAACTCCATGCAGATGTTTTCCAAACTTAGATATGAACCTAGAACCCTAGTACAAGGCAACAGTGTTAGCCACTGAATCATGAAGTGTCTTCCTTAATCTGGGTCTTCCTTCCCTGGAGGAGTAGAAGGAAAAGAAGAAGACAATTTTTCCCGTATACTCCTTCGTCTTCTGCTTCTCTTTATTCTCCTTCTCCACCTCTCCTCCATCTTTCCATTATTTTTCTACTGCTTATTCTCCTTTTTCTTCCAGGGCAGAAGGGGGAGGAAGAAGACGACAGAGAAAGAAGAAAAAACAAGCATGGCAGCTCTGTCATTAGCACTGACCAAGTCTGACCAAGGAGAACATCTGCATGGACTTTGTATAATCTCTTTCTGCTTCTCCTCCTTCTCCTCCTCCAGAGTAGAAAGACCAAGCAAGGTGACTCAGTCATTAGCACTGCTGCTTTTGCAGCACTGAAGTTCTAGGTTCAAATTTGACCAAGGGTAAAACCTGGATGGAGATTTTCAAAGTCTGAGAAGCAATAAAGCTAAGCACCGAGCTACACACACTTATTTACCAGAAATTCAATTGTTTTTCACAATTTTATTACTTTGCCTATCATGACAAGCAACACTAGTCCTCACCGCCTGAGTAGTATACTTAGCTATACTGTTTTGTTGCTAAATAAAAAAAGGGTGGCACCTCGTGTATACCATTTTTTAGACAGATATTAGAAGTTCAGTGTGGTCCCTAGAAAAAACACTTACCTGTGAGGGGATAAACATACACATGTAACCAACGCTGAGATAAATGGAGTATCTGCTGTACCTGACGTTTTTGGTTGCGGGCCATCGCAAATTATGTGGACAGTTTACTAGCAGAATTGAAGAAACTGAAAAAAAAATCCTTTCTCAAATCTTTTAGTGCTGTCAACTTTTGTTCTTATTAAGAAGTTATTTCCAGAGGCTCAAAAATGTATTTGAAGAGATTCCTTTATTAATTCTATATATTGGTGCAGCAATAGAAGAATTTCTTCCAATATTTCTTTGGGCCTATGGAATCACTTCTTAATAAGAACAAGTGTTGACAGCACCAAAAAAAAGACATTAGAAAGGATTTTTTAAAATTCATTATTATATTTTTTTATTCTGCTACAATGATCCTTTCCTGAAAAGAAGTCCAGAAAGCTATTTCCACTGGCTGCTCTGTAGTGAATAGAAAATCCCTACACAGAGACCAGGGTGTGGGGAAATTGACTAAGCATGTGTGTCCACCAAACTGTCTTTACACTATGAAGATCAGGTGGTGACTACAGATGAGCGAGTATACTCGCTAAAGGCAATTGCTCGAGCGAGCATTGCCTTTAGCGAGTATCTCCCCCGCTCGAGACTGCAGGTTCGGGTGCCAGCGCGGGGGAGAGGTGAGTAGCGGCTGTCAGCAGGAGGGAGCGGGAGGGGGGGAGAGAGAGAGAGAGAGATCTCCCCTCCGTTCCTCCCTGCTCTCCCCCGCAGCTCCGTGCCCGCTGCCGTCACCGAACCTGCAGTCTCAAGCGGGGTAGATACTCGCTAAAGGCAATGCTCGCTCGAGCAATTGCCTTTAGCGAGTATACTCGCTCATCTATAGTGGTGACATACTATGCAAGTAAATTTTCTTCACTACATTTTTTTTAATAGTATGTAAATGACAAACATTGTTTGTTTTTTATAATCTGTACAAGCAATGTGATATTTAACCCTTTGCAATCCAATTTTGGATTCAGGGTTTCCTATGGGGTTTTCTCTTTCTGCCATTAAAACTGTTGCTAGTGGGGTGCCACAGGGTTCAGTACTGGGCCCCATTCTGTTCAATATATTTATCAACGACCTGATAGAGGGACTGCACAGTAAAATATCAATATTTGCAGAGGATACAAAATTATATAAGACAATTAATACAACAGATGAAAATGTGCAGCTACAAAAGGAGCTAGATAAACTGGGGGCTTGAATAGAAAAATGACAAATGAAGTTCAATGCTGATAATGTAACGTTATGCACATAGGTAGGAGAAGCAGATGTCACCAATACACACTAAATGGGGTACTACTAGGGAAAGGTGATATGGAAAAAGACCTGGGAGTACTAGTGGACTATAGACTTAACTGGAGCAATCAATACCAGTCAGCTGCTGCAAAAGCAAATAAAGTCTTGGGGTGTATTAAAAGAGGTATAGGGGTGAGAAATGAGAACATTATTCTTCCACTATATAAGGCACTTGTCAGGCCCCACATGGAATATTGTGTACAGTTCTGGACACCGGTGCTCAGATAAGATGCTGCAGTGCTTGAGGGGGTTCAAAGAAAGGCGACTAAATTAATAAACAGAATGAGAGGACTAGAATACTCAGAGAGGCTATCAAAGTTGGGATTATTTACCCTGGAAAAAAGACGGCTAAGGGGCGACCTAATAACTATGTATAAATACATTAGGGGACAATACAAGGATCTCTCCTATGATCTGTTTATACCCAGGACTGTGACGGTAACAAAAGGGCATCCTCTACATCTAGTGGAACGAAGGTTTCATCACTAACACAGAAGGGAGTTCCTTACTGTAAGAGCAGTGAGACTGGGTGAAACTCTCTGCCTGAGGACATGGTCATGGCAAAATCCATAGAGGAATTTAAGAGGGGACTAGATGTCTTTCTAGAACGCTATGATATTACAGGAAATAGACATTAGGTGACCAACCAAATGTTGACCCAGGAATTACTTTGGCTGGCATTATGGACACAAGAAGGAATTTTTTTCCTCCAAATGAGCTAAATGGCTGCTTGGGTTTTTTTTCCCTTCCTCTGGACCAACAAGGGGAAGTGGGGGTGTTGAAACAGGCTGAACTAGATGGACATTGTCTTCATTCAGCCCAACATACTATGCTATTATACAATGGTGCTATCTGCTGGCTAGAGCTAGTACTGCGGTATGGGATATGCTGGAGAGGCCCCCGACAACAGAGCGGCCAGTAATATACAGTAAGAATACTCTGCCGGACATCTTCCAACATCAGAGCTGTACAACCTTCAATCAGGATGTCTGAAGACATGTGCAAATATGCTCAAAACTGCGAAGTGTATTAGCGCATCAACCAGGTAAATTATTTTTTTTTGCGTACAAATCTCATGCTATTGCACACCAGTAAAAAAAAGCAGGAGGATAGGTCCTGCCCAATCTTTTCTTCGGTGGAGTATTAACACACGAGAATCCTAGTGACAATGAAACCATGGAAATCAATTTTCACAGACGCAAAACATGACAAAAGCACGGCCATCTGAAGAAGACCTTAATTTTAGGTAAGCTATGAATTATGTCACATGAACAGGACCATTTCACTTACATATTGTCACTGTTGGACTACAGAATTTGTGAAGGAAGAAGATATACGATTTCTCTAATATATGGATTTTTTCCTCACTGCACTTTTCACCTATTAATATTTTAATTGATCCTTGATGGATGTTGGTTTTTGTGGATTTCTAGTAAATGACAGTATCTATCAATTTAGACACCTATCACATACAGATCCAGCATGTGTCAAACTAATGTTTAGCACACTTTTTTTGCCCTTAAAACGTGCTTTTAATAATATTAATCTTTTCCTAAACTTATTTCAGCAATAATAATACATCCTAAATGTTACCAAAGTTTAAATATAAGTTAATTATCATTTTTATAATCTTGGGTAGCGGAGAACATTAAGATATTAAATCTTTCTTAAATTAATGCAGTTTGGGACCTACGATAATTACCTAGATGATAGAGAAAATGTGCTAAGACTATAAAACAGTGATTTTTTTGTATTAAAAAATAGACATTGTTTTAAAGAAAATGGGGTAAAATATTCTCATGACATTTATGGTATTTTATTGGAAGTACAATGATAAAAGTATTTAACACCCTAAAGTCATTAGATGTGGCTGAATTACATGTGACAAGTCTGTGATATGCACTTGGCACATATGCTGGCAACATTCCTGGCTCATACACTGATGAGTAGATCTATATCTATATTTATAAAGGTGAAAGCCCTCACTGACTGTCTCACTGACTTACTGACTGAATCGCCACTAATTCTCTAACTTCCCAATGTCGTACAAACATGAAATTTGTCAGGAGTATTCTTTAGGTCCTACATAGGAAAAATAAAGGCGTCACAACTCGAAAATTTAGTGCTAAGCACAAAGGTATTGGCGCCCCCTGTGTGTTGTACCAAATCTAATTCTCTAACTTCCCGATGTCATACAAACATGAAATTTGGGATGATCATTCTTTGGGTCCTAAATAGGAAAAGTAAAGGGGTCACAACTTGATTGGCACATTCTGCAGAGGGACATTCGTACATGCAGGCTGAGGAGAAATGCTCCTCTATGTGTATACATATTTTATTTCTCAGTTCCTCTGAAGTAACCACGACTTCCTGAAATTTTTTTGTGTGAACAACAGGTAAACACCAGTACCAAATTAACTTGGGTGAAGGCGGGTATATAAACTAGTATAGTATACATCAGCATTTCCTTTTTTACTGTGTAGAAAAAAAAAAACTATACTGATTACTATCCACTTTTTTATAATGGTAATCAATATATCAATGGCAGACTAAAGGCCCATTTACACCAGCCGATGATCACTAAAAAATCGTTAATCGGCGATCGTTTTAGCGATAATCAGTATGTGTAAATGTGCGCCCATCGTCTGCTTTTCGGGCACTGCTGGCTGATCGTTAAATTTAGTCCAACATAAAAATCGTCCCTCACTTTTAGCAATACTTCTTCCTGGCGGAGTGCTGATAGCATTGTTTCCCCGTGGAGAACAAAGGATCTGAGCACAGATAATAGCCTTGGGCTATTAACTGAGTTCAGGGAAGGCTTCATTTGCATACATAATTGGTATTTAAGTAACTGAGTAGCTACTTAAATACCAATTAATTTTTATGCAAAATGATCGCTCAAAGCTGTCACTCAAGCTGTCCTTTGAGCGATCTTTGAGCCATCATCAGCCATTGTAAACCAGCCTTAAATAACATAGTTGCATATGTCTTGGGCATACCTTTTCTAAAAAAAACATATCAACCATGCACTATTGAATGTATGCCCCATACCTGATGTTAATAGATAAATTACATAGATTGTTCTCTACAATATATTACTTGCCAATACATGAAAAACTATACACTTTTTAGTATGTTTGATACTAAACTGCATATAGCCTTTAACAAGATAGGTTAATTATTATAAGCCACTTATTCTTGATGTGATGCATGATTTTTTAAAACTTTCACAGCGTTTTATTTGCATACCTATGTTAAGGCCCATTTAGACTAGATGAATGTCGGGCAAACGATGCCAGACACTTGTCCCTGCACATACTCGCTCCTGTGCTGCTGCGATTAGGCTGGAGGAGATTTCTCTCCTTGTGCTCCCCCGCCCCTCTCCATTGACTTAACATAGCGGCTGTTCAGTACTGAATGGCTGCTACTTACACTGAGTGATCAGCGATCAGCTCATCGTCCATCGTTTATGCTGCATAAATGATGGATGAGGAACAGATCGCTCAGTGTAAATAGCAGCCGTTTAGTACTGAATGGTCGCAATGTTAAGCCAATGGAGGGGGGGGGGGACGCAAGGAGAGAAATTTCCTGCAGCCCCCCGCCCCCTTGCTGGCCGATCTGTGAGCTATCAGCACTACTAGCTAGGGTGCAACAGCATGGGAGCGAGGACACACAGGGACGGGTGTTGGGCATTATTTGTCCGACATTCATCCCGTCTAAATGGACCTTTAGAAAAGTACCATTTCGGGTTGACATGTAGTATAACTATACTATTGTTATTTGTTTAGCTTTTGAATCCTAATACAATGGACTCATATCCAGGAATCAATGTAGGAGAAGTGAATGCCAGGCTTCTTCCCAAGTAATGATATGCTACTTTATAACTAAGGACTTGAACTGAGTTGGAAACGCGTCAACTTGGTGTTTTTATGGTCTGCATACCATGCATTTTTAAATCTGTTTACTAATAAAGAATGAAGTTTGAATATTACCTTCAGTGCTAGAATCTATAAAACTGTTGTTGGTCATTCCCGTCACTTTTCACTAAATATTAAAACGTGGAAGCATTTGCAAGATAATCCTTCATAGAGCAAAGATGTGATCCCCCTTCCATGTGTTGCCGAATGGTTTATAGAGTTTCCTTTTCTTATGGTTTATATATTTTTATGGTTTTGTGGAAAATCTACAACATTTTACAGTAGCAGTATTGTGGATGAGATTTCAAGAAATCTCATCTACATGCATGCTTTGGAAAAACTTAGATGCATAAATTCGCCTGCATTGTGAGTTTTAAATCCACAAAATCTCAATTAAAGCCTTGTTCACACAATTGATTTTGCAGCAGATTTGATGCAGAATCTGTTTTCATGCCGTAGGCCACTGGTATACAGTTTTGCCAATTCAACAGTTACAAACTTTACTGAGCGGTCTGGCAATTTTTTTAAAATTATCAATCCAATGTATACAGTGGCTTACCTTCCAGGGATGCAGGCTATGTAATTTCTATGGGGCTAGGGTGTTAGCGGGCCCAGTACTTTAGTACTGGGCCCGCTAACTGCTTTTTCTGTTTTCTACTATAAAGTCAGAGTATTTCCTTGCAAGTAGAGATGAGCGAGCACGTTCAGATACAGCAGTTACTTGAGCGAGCATCGCTCTTCTCGAGTGACTGCTTAGGGGGGGCGGGGGTGAACAGCGGGGGGGGGGGGGGGGAATGAGAGAGATCTCTCTCCTCCGCTACCCCCTACCACCCGCCGCTCACCCCGCCGCCCCCCGAGCATGCTCAGACCAGTAAGCAGTTACTTGAGAAGAGCGATGCTCGCTCGAGTAACTGCTGTATCCGAGCGTGCTCACTCATCTCTACTTGCAACCAATGTACATTCATTGTCAAAAATAGGTGTTATCAGAATTGAAGGAAACTTTATATGTGTCATCAAAAAATTGATATAAGTAAGTGCTTACAATATCAGAGCAAAATGATAATTTATTGCGGAAAACTCAACTGTTAGAGAAAGGCTTTAACATCTTGTTAGGCTGCCTTTAGCTTGGATGCAAGATGAGATACAGATGGCAAATCAAGCTGTCCTTTTGCAGTTACATTTCAGGCAGATATGCAAATGATAAGAGTAATGGGGTGATTAGATGAACGGTCTTGCCACCTGAGGCCCTAAAAATGGTTCCACCCTTGACCTATAAACGGCTCTCAAATAATAATAATAATCTTTATTTGTATACAACTTTTTTCACAGCTCTAAAAGGCCAATTGTGTGTAGTGTACCTTTTTCCTGCTTCTGTAGAGCTTGTTGACCACTAAACATGCATCTACGATGCAATCAAAAAGATTTCACCCAGTTAACAGAGTCTGAGAGGGGACAAATTATTGGAATGCGAGAAGCTGGATGGTCATATTGAAGAGTTGCCCACCATTTGAGCCATTCAGACTACACTGTTAAAACATGTTGGGACTAGTGGATGCATGAGGGCACGCACACAAGGCAAACAGACTCAGGTGACTTGACAGACAAGCAATTGAGAGGATCATCTGATCGACTGGCGAGCATGAACAGCACCAACTGTTTTGTTGTCCACCAATCAGTGACAGATGACACCATAACTACAGGCCGCTGTGCCTGTTGAAACCATTTCCAGGGGCATAGGTATAGAACCTTTGGTCTCTCAGCACCAGGAAAAATCATTTTGTGTGCTTGAGTTCGCTAAGTGTGAACACATTGTTCAAGTGCAATGTGAATTCTGGCAATGATTCCAAAAACAGACACCTCATCATTAGCACATTTACGAGGGGTACAGAAAATTTGTAGAACTTGGTTTCGTATGCAGACAGAAAAGCCCTGGTTGCCCATGCATGTCTCATGAAAATGTGGAGCATAATAGAAGTGCTTTTGAAGAGGGCCCAAGGAAATCCACAATCAAAACAAGCTTATATACAGTGTGTGTGTGTGTATATATATATATTTAAATGTTTACTTTATATAGGGGGTTAAATATTAATCTCACTATAAATATATTGTAGTCTAGCAAACACAATAACATGTAAAATACAGTTATAGCTTATTTTTGTCAATCAGTGTACAGCCTGAAAGAGAAATAGTAAAAACTCTGTCCAAAATGCTTTTTTTCCCCGTGATTTTTCCACTAAGTAAATTTAGATTTAAATTAAACATTAATTATACATTATACCAAAAGTAAGCATGCCTTCTCATTTGTATTTTATCATCAGCAACTGGTTATTGTAATATGTAATCAGAAACCACTTAAGTGCTATAAAACATAAATAGCAGTCATACAAAGAAGTCATTTTCTGGCATAAAAATCAGCATTTTCCCATTTAATCAAGTCAACAACTCTTCATAGCTTTATCATCGGTCGACACTCTTTCCTCTATTTATTGAAAAGCATTTGCCGGAATTATTTTGATTTTGTTATAATCCTCCCAGTATTGAGATACAAAAATATACAAAATAGTTTTTTAATGACAGTTGTGTTTTGCTTACTTAATGGTCACAGTAATTTGTTTTCCATTCTGTTACATTGATATCATCTTTACGGTATATCTTCGCACTATAAGTAATGGGGTTTGAAGGAAAAAGCCTTACCAGGTTCCAGGTCTTATGTAATTTAAAGGAACATTACAATAAATCCTTGTTATGTCACATTTTAGTTTTATGCGTCATCTCTGAGCTCCAAATGTAAAGAATGATGTAACTTTTACAATCTACAGCATATGTATGTCCATATTTTAGGGATACATCATCATCATTATGTGTAAATGTACTGCTATTAATAATGTAATGCCACAAGCATTTTGTTGTTAAATATTATATCATGGCTGCCTCTTGTGTGGTATGTATCACTTTGGCACTGCTCTGTATGTGGTAGCAATCAAACTATAAGGGGGACCTGTAATTTTTGACAGCAGTAAACAACAAATCTAGCATACTTTATAATTGATCCAAATAAAATGTAAAGTGTGGCACCAACCAAAGTAAATTAAAACTTTTTTTATTCATTCTGTGGACATATAGTATGCAAGTATGGAATGCATATTGTAGACCAGGTGATGGCCGTTTCATGTTATCACATACTTCCTCAGGTTACATGTCTCAAGGCGTCAGTGTGCTCCAGTGTGCCTGGTATACCAGGCACACTGGTGGCCAGGTATACTGGAAATCACTGGCGTACACTACTGCCATGATGAATGAGGGCTAAGGAAGAGTGCAATATGTTTGTAGTCTGCATTCCATACCTTTAAAACAGGGGCGTCAAACTCATTTTCCCCTAGGGCCACATCAGCCTTATCGGTGCCTTCAATAGGCGATTGTAATTGTAAGACAGTATAGTAATAGTGACTACCATAGTGGCTGCAGTAGTAATAGTGATCCTAGTAGTAATAGGGTCCCCATAGTGCCCCCAGTAGTAAGTGACCCCCATAGTGGCCCCAGTAGGGATAATAACCCCATAGTGGCCACAGCAGTGATAGTGACCCCCATAGTAACCCCAGTCATAACAATGAACCCCACAGTGGACCCAGTAGTGGTAGTGACCTCCATAGTCTCCCCAGTGGTAACAGTGACCCTAATAGTGACCCCAGTAATAATAGTGACCCCCATAGTGACCCCAGTAGTAAGTGACCACTGTAATCAGACTGGCTCAAATAATAAGAGTGATTTTCATAGTGGCCCCAGTAGTAATAGTGCTCCCCATAGTGACCCCACTAATCATTATGTCCCCCATAGTAACCTCAGTAGTAAGTGACCACAGTAATCAGAGTGGCTCCAATAATAAGAGTGGCATCCATAGTGGCCCCCAGTAATAATAGTGTCCCCCATAGTAGCCCCAGTAGTAAGTGACCCCCATTGTGACCCTAGTAATAACAGTAACCTCCATAGTGACCCCAGTAATAATAATGACCCCAGTAGTAAGTGACTCCAGTAATAAGAGTGACCCACATAGTCGCCCCAGTAATAGTAATGACCCTCTTAGTGGACCCATAGTGAACCCTATAGTGGCCCCAGTGGTAACAATGACCCCCATAGTGAGCCCTGTAGTAAGCAACTCCAGTAATAAGAGTGGCTCCAATAATAAGAGTGATCCCCATAGTGGCCCCAGCAGTGTTAGAGTTCCCCATTATAATCTCAGTAGTGATAGTGACCCCCTTAGTGGTCCCACTGGTAATAGTGACCCCCATTGTGTCCCCAGTAGTAACAGTGACCCCCATAGTGGTCCCAGTGACTGCCACAGTAGTAGTAGTAGTAATGTGGCCCCAGTAGTCATAGTAACCCCCATATTAGCCTCATTAATTGGCCCCTGGTCATCCAGCATTCCTACAGGCATTCCACTCACCCAACCACTGCTAAGCTTGTAACTGCTGGCCTTTCGCCTGACATCCATGCAGGTTACAGGACGGCACACACAGACACGGCAGGGAAGAGGTCAGTGGTCACAGACTCTGCACCGCCTTCAGACCTGAGCTGCAGTCTGTGTGAGTGAAGTGCCTATTAGAACTCTTTCACATGAGCGTATATCGGCCGCTCTTTCACGCCCCCGCTGATATACACTGCCCATCTGATGCATTGGTTTCCAATGCATCAGTGTAGATGGGCGTATTCCCACGGCGTAAAAATAGCTGGCCAAGATAGCGTATACAGTGCGCATTCCAGCCAGCCATTTTTACGCCGGCCAGGAAAGATGGTTCAGGAACTATGTTCCTGGCCAGAATATAGTAGTGGCTCCCATAGGCCGCCTGCACATGGATTTTGCAGTGGGATCTGACCTGGTGCCCAGTAGACAACCCCTGCGAACCTCTCCGGCGTCTTCTCTTTTCTGCTGCGGATGTGTCGGCTGGCGTGGCAGCGCACATGCACAGTAAAGATGACGCGGCTCCAGTGACTATTCTGCAATGATGATTCTAGAATGGCCACGGGACAGACGGCTTCTATTGACTTTAATGGAAGCAGTCTGTGCGTAGCCCACACAAAATCGCGGCATGCCACGATTTCTTCCCTACGAGTGGAACATCACAATCGATGTTTGCTCGTGGGCTGAAAATTGCATATTGTCATAGCATGCTATGCTCTGGATTTGCTGCAGAATCTGGAGGTGACGCCAGCCTATGGGAGCTGTTGGAGAAGGAAGGTGGGAGGGAGTTTAGAAGCGTGTCTGCTAAACTTCCACCCCTTTCCCCCCTTCTCTCCCACTTAGCTCCTGCCCCCTCCCCTTGCCGAGAGACAGCAAGGGGGCGGAGAGGGGGGAGGCAGTTTTGCAGAGCTAAACTGTCTCCCTCTGCCCAATATTATTCCGGGCTCGGCGTAGACTCACCTGACCAGGACGTCTGAACAGCTGCATGGACGGGAGATGCAGCCGTGATGGCTGTCTCTCGTTCATGCAATTTTTCGGTCGTGCTGTAGTTGTGACATGGCCGACCAAAAAATGCTGCACAGGCCACATAAAATGAGGCGTCAGGCCGGAATTGGCCCGCGGGTCTTGTGTTTAAACACGGGTGCTCCAAAAGAATAAGAATAAGTTTTACTTTATGCTGGTGAGTGTCACATCTTACATTGTATTTACAGCAATGATAGTGCAGTATTGTCAATTAGTTTAGTTATATCACAAGAGATACATACTATATAAATGTGCAATTTAGTATAGTGGATGAAGTATATCGGTAAAACACATTTTCATTGTATTTATAGATTTTAACAAATATTTGGCATTATAAAACAAAAATCTGAACCTCTGTTTAGCCAGCTGTAGAAGGTTTGGGTGGAGTCATTTTTTTTCTCTGTAACAGTTCTAAGTAAGTAAGCTCTTTTTGGTATATGAGAGTTCTACAGAGCACTGGCTTACCGTCAGGGGTTGCAGGGGCCGCAATTGTGACCGGGACCCGTGCTAAGGGGGCCCAGAATCCCTGCCACATTTAAAATGCACATTGCGTGCATTACCGGCTGGTCACACTGCCAACCACATGATTGGTGCAGCCAACATTGTGTGGTTGTAGGAGGAGGAGGGAGGGAGAGAAGAGGAGGGAAGCAGCGTCGTAGGTCAGCACGTAAAGAAGGGAGGGCTGTTACCCGGGGAAGCTGCAGACTCCCACGACATGCACTACCCCCACTGAGCGGCTGCAGTTGTGAGTGGTCACAGTCTATCAGTGCAGTGCTGTAGAGTGTCTAGTGTCTTTCTACTCACCTCTGGAGTGATGTCTGGACAGCCTGTAAATGAAAGTGCAGGAGGACTTTTCATTCAACATGGATCACATGAGCCAGCTCTGGTCATCTGATCTGGTCATGTCCTGGACTTTCATTTACAGGCTGTTCAGACATTGCTCCAGAGCTGGGTGTGTACTTAAAGGGGTTCTGTCATTACAATCTGTATCAATAAATCTGCCCTGCCGGCACAGGCTGTTGTCAACAGCACAGTAGTACTTACCTGTGCTCCATTTTTCACCTCCATACTCTGTTTACATCTTCAGCCCCTCCTGCTAGAAGGTCAACTCCAAGGTCTCCTTGCTGTGATGACCACTTCCGCCCTCACAGAGCTACTTCCGCCCAATTCAGGGCAGTGAATATAGCTTTGCCTACTACACCAAGCACAGTGTACTAAAGCCTGCGAGTGCTTCAATCTGACTCTCTCCCTGAACACTCAAGGTTTCCAAGGGTTATCAGATTTTGTTTGCTATCTCACAGTAGTCACTCCACATGGTAAAAACAGAATATACATGTATGTGTCTTTTTCCCCCTCTGACTTTCCCCATGCAATGTATTGTATGAGTGTATATATATCAATTTATCCGTATATATATATATATATATATATATATATAGTCATACCTCTAGTTTCATTTGTAATCTGTCTGAAAGCAATTGGCCAAACTTGAAACCAATGTAACTCAAAGGAAATTATTTCCATAGGAATTAATGTAAATCCAATAAATTTTTTCTAGACATTCCAAAAAACACCCCAAACCACATTTAATATAGAATAAATATGGTTTTTAATACCAAAAACATTGATAAATGAATAAGTGCTTAGTCACATGGGCGCGATGCGTCCATCTTCCTGCAGGATAAGACGGCCGCACTGTAGGTGCGGAGAAAGAACACATGACCGGCTCCATTGACGGTCATGTGTTCTTTCTTCCGGCGCTGCAGAGAGTCGTCCGTACCTGCAGTGCGGTAGTCTTCTTCGTGCAGTAAGATGGACGCATCAGCACCCGGATCCGCCCGTGGGACTAAGCCCTAAAAAAGACAACTGTAAAGAATAAATGAACATTTAACATCTTATTGAATATTTTCTATGTGTTATCTTTAGTGTTACATAGGACTGCAGGTGACATCTACTACATCATCTGTCCTCAGCGTCATAGGTGTATCGTGAGGGGGAGCAGGGGTCGCTGTTGCGACCCAGCCGTTGCTCTGCAGGGGGCCCAGAAGCCCCGCCATATTCAAAATGCACACTTGTGCATTCTGTGGAAGGCGGAGCAGGGCGACCGGCATTACACTGGCAACCCTGTAATTGGTGCGGCCGGGGTGTGTGGCTGCTGGAGGGGAGGCTGACATACCCACGCAGCTGTGGCTCCTCTCGGGGGTTCTTCTCAGCATGTCGGCAGTCACCAGCGAGACATCCTGGGAACCAAGAGACTGCTATCTGCTTCCAGAAACCTTCTTTGCTGTGGTAAACTCCCGATTGGCTCCTCCCACAGGCTGGTCACATGACTGTCCACATGAGTGTGACCTCATCAGAGGTCCTTGCTGCTGGCTCCCGGGAGAAGGACCCCTCTGTCTGCTGGGAGTCTCACAAACAAGTGGAGTTACAGAGGTAAGGAGATTTACATGAAGTTCATGCAATAACCCTCCATCTATGCTGTTAACTCCTTCATGACTGACCTGGTTTAACCCCTTCCTGCCCCATGACGTAAGGGTACGTCATGGGAGGGGGGTACTTCCTGCAAAAAGACGTATCCTTACATCATGGGGATAGCGCGGGATCATAGCAGATCTCGCGCTATACCGCAGCAGGAGCCGTCTGTCACTAGTAGCCGGCGTCCCGCTATTAACCCTTTCCCTGCCGCGATCTAAGTAGACTTCTGTGATAACATCGCGAGAGCCCGGCTGGTTGCTATGGCAACAGGACGCCGGACACCAGCGTCCTGTATTGCCATAGCCTGTGATCGCTATAGTAAGCTATAAGGTATGGCAGGAGAGAAGTCCTGCCATGCCTTATCGTAGCGATCTGCAGTGCTGCAGTAAAAGTCCCTCAGAGGGACACAAATAGTGTAAAAAAAAGAGAAAAATAAAATGTTAAAAAAAAGTTAAAAAACCCTTTTTTTAATGCTTTCTCTCATATTAGAATAAAAAAATTACAAATCCCACATTTTTGGTATCGACACGTCCGTAACGACGCGTACAATACATTGAATGCACTTATTATCCTGCACAGCTAAAAGTGTTTAAAAAATGCTAAAAAAACTGAGGCAAAATGCTAATTTTTAGCATTTTGCCTCCCAAAATAATGCAATAAAAGTGATTAAAAAAACGTGTGTACCCCAAAATGGTACCAATAAAAAGTACAGCTCGTCTCGCAAAAAATAAGCCCTCAGAGAGCTCCGTCCAGGGAAAAATAAAAAAAGTTATAGCACTTTGAATGCAGTGAGTTTAGAAAAAAATAATAATTTCCAAAAAAAGGGTTTTTATTGTGGAAAAACCTTGAAAAAATATAAGAATTTTGGTATCATTATAACCATACCATCCCGCAGAAAAAAATGTAGTGTGTTATTTATGCTGCATAATTAATAGAGATGAGCGAGCACCAAAATGCTCGGGTGCTCGTTACTCGAGACGAACTTTCCGCGATGCTCGAGGGTTCGTTTCGAATAACGAACCCCATTGAAGTCAATGGGCGACCCGAGCATTTTTGTATATCGCCGATGCTCGCTAAGGTTTTCGTTTGTGAAAATCTGGGCAATTCAAGAAAGTGATGGGAACGACACAGCAACAGATAGGGCAGGCGAGGGGCTACATGTTGGGCTGCATCTCAAGTTCCCAGGTCCCACTATTAAGCCACAATAGCGGCAAGAGTGGGCCCCCCCCTCCCAACAACTTTTACTTCTGAAAAGCCCTCATTAGCAATGCATACCTTAGCTAAGCACCACACTTCCTCCAACAAAGCACAATCACTGCTTGCATGACACTCCGCTGCCACTTCTCCTGGGTTACATGCTGCCCAACCCTCCCCCCCCCCCACGACCCAGTGTCCACAGCGCACACCAAACTGTCCCTGCCCAGCCTTCAGCTGCCCTCATGCCCCGCCACCCTCATGTCTATTTATAAGTGCGTCTGCCAGAGGAACCGCAGGCACACACTGCAGAGGGTTGGCACGGCTAGGCAGCGACCCTCTTTAAAAGGGGCGGGGCGATAGTCCACAATGCTGTACAGAAGCAATGAGAAATCCAATCCTGTGCCACCTCCATCTGGAGCTGCACACGTGGGCATAGCAATGGGGAACCTATGTGCCACACACTATTCATTCTGTCAAGGTGTCTGCATGCCCCAGTCAGACCGCGGTTTTTGAGAAATAGTCACAGGCAGGTACAACTCCGCAATGGGAATTCCGTGTGCACCCACAGCATGGGTGGCTCCCTGGAACCCACCAGCTGTACATAAATGTATCCCATTGCAGTGCCCTGGACAGCAGAGCTAACGTCAGATTAAATGCAGGTTGGCTTCGGCCCACACTGCATGCCCCAACCTGACCGGGGTTTTTAATTCATAAACACAGGCAGGTACAACTCCCTATTGTGAAGTCCCTGTGGACCGACAGCATGGGTGGGTGCCAGGAAGCCACCGGCGGTACATAAATATATCCCATTGCATTGCCCATCACAGCTGAGGTAATGTCATGTTTAATGCAGGTGGGCTTCGGCCCACACTGCATGCCCCAGTCAGACTGGGGTTCTTTAGAAGTGGACACATGCAGTTACAACTCCGTGTGGACCGACAGCATGGGTGGGTGCCAGGAAGCCACCGGCGGTACATAAATATATCCCATTGCATTGCCCATCACAGCTGAGGTAATGTCATGTTTAAAGCAGGTGGGCTTCGACCCACACTGCATGCCCCAGTCAGACTGGGGTTCTTTAGAAGTGGACACATGCAGTTACAACTCTGTGTGGACCGACAGCATGGGTGGGTGCCAGGAAGCCACCGGCGGTACATAAATATATCCCATTGCATTGCCCATCACAGCTGAGGTAATGTCATGTTTAATGCAGGTGGGCTTCGGCCCACACTGCATGCCCCAGTCAGACTGGGGTTCTTTAGAAGTGGACACATGCAGTTACAACTCCGTGTGGACCGACAGCATGGGTGGGTGCCAGGAAGCCACCGGCGGTACATAAATATATCCCATTGCATTGCCCATCACAGCTGAGGTAATGTCATGTTTAATGCAGGTGGGCTTCGGCCCACACTGCATGCCCCAGTCAGACTGGGGTTCTTTAGAAGTGGACACATGCAGTTACAACTCCCTGTGGACCGACAGCATGGGTGGCTCCCTGGAACCCACCGGCGGTACATAAATACATCCCATTGCAGTGCCCAACACAGCTGATGTAACGTCAGCTGTAATGCAGGTGGGCTAAAAATTAATTTGATTACACTGTAGGCACTGTAAAAATTGGTGTACCAACAGTACTAATGTACCTGAGAAAAATTGCCCATGCCCAACCAAGAGGGAAGGTGAAACCCATTAATCGCTTTGGTTAATGTGGCTTAATTGGTAACTAGGCCTGGAGGAAGCCCAGTTAAAATAAAAATTGGTTCAGGTGGAAGTTTCAACGCTTTAATGAGGATTGAAACGTCTAAAAATTGTTTAGAAAAATTATATGACTGAGCCTTGTGGGCCTAAGAAAAATTGCCCGTTCGGCGTGATTATGTGAGGTTTCAGGAGGAGGAGCAGGAGGAGGAGGAGGAATATTATACACAGATTGATGAAGCAAAAAGGTCCCCGTTTTTGATGGGGATAGAGAACGATGCTTCCATCCGCGGGTGCAGCCTACGTATTGCTTAGGTATCGCTGCTGTCCGCTGGTGGAGAAGAGAAGTCTGGGGAAATCCAGGCTTTGTTCATCTTGATGAGTGTAAGCCTGTCGGCACTGTCGGTTGACAGGCGGGTACGCTTATCTGTGATGATTCCCCCAGCCGCACTAAACACCCTCTCTGACAAGACACTAGCCGCAGGACAAGCAAGCACCTCCAGGGCATACAGCGCTAGTTCAGGCCACGTGTCCAGCTTCGACACCCAGTAGTTGTAGGGGGCAGAGGCGTCACGGAGGACGGTCGTGCGATCGGCTACGTACTCCCTCACCATCCTTTTACAGTGCTCCCGCCGACTCAGCCTTGACTGGGGAGCGGTGACACAGTCTTGCTGGGGAGCCATAAAGCTGTCAAGGGCCTTAGAGAGTGTTGCCCTGCCTGTGCTGTACATGCTGCCTGATCTCCGCGCCTCCCCTGCTACCTGGCCCTCGGGACTGCGCCTTCTGCCACTAGCGCTGTCGGATGGGAATTTTACCATTAGTTTGTCCGCCAGGGTCCTGTGGTATAGCATCACTCTCGAACCCCTTTCCTCTTCGGGTATGAGAGTGGAAAGGTTCTCCTTATACCGTGGGTCAAGCAGTGTGTACACCCAGTAATCCGTAGTGGCCAGAATGCGTGTAACGCGAGGGTCACGAGAAAGGCATCCTAACATGAAGTCAGCCATGTGTGCCAGGGTACCTGTACGCAACACATGGCTGTCCTCACTAGGAAGATCACTTTCAGGATCCTCCTCCTCCTCCTCCTCAGGCCATACACGCTGAAAGGATGACAGGCAAGTAGCATGTGTACCCTCAGCAGTGGGCCAAGCTGTATCTTCCTCCTCCTCCTCACCGCGCTGAGATATAGACAGGAGGGTTATCTGACTATCCAGCGACATACTGTCTTCCCCCGTCTCCGTTTCCGAGCGCAAAGCGTCTGCCTTTATGCTTTGCAGGGAACTTCTCAAGAGGCATAGCAGAGGAATGGTGACGCTAATGATTGCAGCATCGCCGCTCACCACCTGGGTAGACTCCTCAAACTTTCCAAGGACCTGGCAGATGTCTGCCAACCAGGCCCACTCTTCTGAAAAGAATTGAGGAGACTGACTCTCACTGCGCCGCCCATGTTGGAGTTGGTATTCCACTATAGCTCTACGCTGCTCATAGAGCCTGGTCAACATGTGGAGCGTAGAGTTCCACCGTGTGGGCACATCGCACAGCAGTCGGTGCACTGGCAGATTAAACCGATGTTGCAGGGTGCGCAGGGTGGCAGCGTCCGTGTGGGACTTGCGGAAATGTGCGCAGAGCCGGCGCACCTTTCCCAGCAGGTCTGACAAGCGTGGGTAGCTTTTCAGAAAGCGCTGAACCACCAAATTAAAGACGTGGGCCAGGCATGGCACGTGCGTGAGGCTGCCGAGCTGCAGAGCCGCCACCAGGTTACGGCCATTGTCACACACGACCATGCCCGGTTGGAGGCTCAGCGGCGCAAGCCAGCGGTCGGTCTGCTCTGTCAGACCCTGCAGCAGTTCGTGGGCCGTGTGCCACTTATCTCCTAAGCTGAGTAGTTTCAGCACGGCCTGCTGACGCTTGCCCACCGCTGTGCTGCCACGCCGCGCGACACCGATTGCTGGCGACGTGCTGCTGCTGACACATCTTGATTGCGAGACAGAGGTTGCGTTGGAGGAGGAGGAGGAGGGTGCTTTAGTGGAGGAAGCATACACCGCCGCAGATACCAGCACCGAGCTGGGGCCCGCAATTCTGGGGGTGGGTAGGACGTGAGCGGTCCCAGGCTCTGACTCGGTCCCAGCCTCCACTAAATTCACCCAATGTGCCGTCAGGGAGATATAGTGGCCCTGCCCGCCTGTGCTTGTCCACGTGTCCGTTGTTAAGTGGACCTTGGCAGTAACCGCGTTGGTAAGGGCGCGTACAATGTTGCGGGAGACGTGGTCGTGCAGGGCTGGGACGGCACATCGGGAAAAGTAGTGGCGACTGGGAACTGAGTAGCGTGGGGCCGCCGCCGCCATCATACTTTTGAAGGACTCCATTTCCACAACCCTATACGGCAGCATCTCCAGGCTGATAAATTTGGCTATGTGCACGTTTAACGCTTGAGCGTGCGGGTGCGTGGCGGCGTACTTGCGCTTCCGCTCAAACACTTGCGCTAGCGACGGCTGGATGGTGCGCTGACAGACATTGCTGGATGGGGCCAAGGACAGCGGAGGTGAGGGTGTGGGTGCAGGCCAGGAGACGGTAGTGCCTGTGTCCTCAGAGTGGGGTTGGATCTCACTGGCAGGTTGGGGCACAGGGGGAGAGGCAGCGGTGCAAACTGGAGGCGGTGAACGGCCTTCGTCCCACCTTGTGGGGTGCTTGGCCATCATATGTCTGCGCATGCTGGTGGTGGTGAGGCTGGTGGTGGTGGCTCCCCGGCTGATCTTGGCGCGACAAAGGTTGCACACCACTGTTCGTCGGTCGTCTGCACTCTCAGTGAAAAAGTGCCAGACCTTTGAGCACCTCGGCCTCTGCAGGGTGGCATGGCGCGAGGGGGTGCTTTGGGAAACAGTTGGTGGATTATTCGGTCTGGCCCTGCCTCTACCCCTGGACACCGCACTGCCTCTTGCAACCTGCCCTGCTGCTGCCCTTGCCTCCCCCTCTGAAGACCTGTCCTCAGTAGGCGTAGCAAACCAGGTGGGGTCA
Source organism: Eleutherodactylus coqui (assembly GCF_035609145.1). Taxonomy (NCBI): domain Eukaryota; kingdom Metazoa; phylum Chordata; class Amphibia; order Anura; family Eleutherodactylidae; genus Eleutherodactylus; species Eleutherodactylus coqui. Next base: position 177,369,228 of record NC_089843.1, on the reverse strand, counting down.
GTCACCTCATTGTCCTGCTGCTCTTCCTCCGAATCCTCTGTGCGCTCCTCCCTCGGACTTACTGCCCTTACTACTACCTCACTGATAGACAACTGTGTCTCAACGTCATCGTCCTCCTCACCCACTGAAAGGTCTTGAGACAGTTGCCGGAAGTCCCCAGCCTCATCCCCCGGACCCCGGGAACTTTCCAATGGTTGGGCATCAGTCACGATAAACTCCTCTGGTGGGAGAGGAACCACTGCTGCCCAATCTGAGCAGGGGCCCGAGAACAGTTCCTGGGAGTCTGCCCGCTCCTCAGAATGTCTCATTGTAATGGAGTGAGGAGGCTGGGAGGAAGGAGGAGCAGCAGCCAGAGGATTCTGAGTTGCAGCAGTGGACGGCGCAGAACTGTGGGTGGACGATAGATTGCTGGAAGCACTTTCTGCCATCCACGACAGGACCTGCTCACACTGCTCATTTTCTAATAAAGGTCTACCGCGTGGACCCATTAATTGTGCGATGAATGTGGGGATGCCAGAAACGTGCCTCTCTCCTAATCCCGCAGCAGTCGGCTGCGATACACCTGGATCAGGAGCTCGGCCTGTGCCCACACCCTGACTTGGGCCTCCGCGTCCTCAGCCGCGTCCACGTCCTCTAGGCCTACCCCTACCCCTTAGCATGCTGTATTACCAGTAATGCAAAAACAGAACGCTGTAATTAAATGTGCCTTTTATTGGCCTGTGGTTGGAGGCTGACTTCGCTTACAGAACGCCAGGAAATAATTTTGCGCAAGCCTGCTGTAACACTTAGCTGGCTGCATATGAATTTGGAGAACTACTACACCCAGCACAGACCCAGAACACTGAGGACACTCACAGGCAGCCCAAATAGATTTTTTTCCACAAATTTTTTTGCAAAGGCCCACTGCCTATATTCAATCAATATGTCTTCTGTCCCTGCCTAAGCACTTCTGGCCCTAGGGTATGTCACAGAACTGCAGAGTGTTGCACTGTGAACTGCAATACAGCGGTGATTTCACAGCCCAGACAGAGCCAGGAAATAATTTTGCGCAAGCCTGCTGTAACACTTAGCTGGCTGCGTATGAATTTGGAGAACTACTACACCCAGCACAGACCCAGAACACTGAGGACACTCACAGGCAGCCCAAATAGATTTTTTTCCACAAATTTTTTTGCAAAGGCCCACTGCCTATATTCAATCAATATGTCTTCTGTCCCTGCCTAAGCACTTCTGGCCCTAGGGTATGTCACAGAACTGCAGAGTGTTGCACTGTGAACTGCAATACAGCGGTGATTTCACAGCCCAGACAGAGCCAGGAAATAATTTTGCGCAAGCCTGCTGTAACACTTAGCTGGCTGCGTATGAATTTGGAGAACTACTACACCCAGCACAGACACAGAACACTGAGGACACTCACAGGCAGCCCAAATAGATTTTTTTCCACAAATTTTTTTGCAAAGGCCCACTGCCTATATTCAATCAATATGTCTTCTGTCCCTGCCTAAGCACTTCTGGCCCTAGGGTATGTCACAGAACTGCAGAGTGTTGCACTGTGAACTGCAATACAGCGGTGATTTCACAGCCCAGACAGAGCCAGGAAATAATTTTGTGCAAGCCTGCTGTAACACTTAGCTGCCTGCGTATGAATTTGGAGAACTACTACACCCAGCACAGACCCAGAACACTGAGGACACTCACGGGCAGCCCAAATAGATTTTTTTCCACAAATTTTTTTGCAAAGGCCCACTGCCTATATTCAATCAATATGTCTTCTGTCCCTGCCTAAGCGCTTCTGGCCCTGGAGTATTACTGCAGGGCGCAATGCTCTGCACGGCCGATATACCAAAAAAAAAAAAAGTGCAACACTGCAAAAAGCAGCCTCCACAGTACTGCACACGGTTAGATGTGGCCCTAAGAAGGACCGTTGGGGTTCTTGAAGCCTAAAATACTCCTAACACTCTCCCTATAGCAGCTCCAACAAGATAGCACTTTCCCTCCTCTATGTCAGAACGCATCTGTGGCGAGCCACGGGAGGGGCCGATTTTTATACTCGGGTGACACCTGATCTCGCCAGCCACTCACTGCAGGGGGGTGGTATAGGGCTTGAACGTCACAGGGGGAAGTTGTAATGCCTTCCCTGTCTTTTAATTGGCCAGAAAAGCGCGCTAACGTCTCAGAGATGAAAGTGAAAGTAACCCGAACATCGCGTGGTACTCGTTACGAGTAACGAGCATCTCGAACACGCTAATACTCGAACGAGTATCAAGCTCGGACGAGTACGTTCGCTCATCTCTAATAATTAACGCTTAAAAAAAAAAACTATGGCAGAATTGATGCGTTTTCTCTCCCTACGATCATAAAAAGATTAATAAAAGTTTTACAATGTAGTCTATGTACCCAAAAATGGTACCAATAAAAACTACAGTTCGCCGCGCAAAAAACAAGCCCTTATACGGCTGCGTCGACGGAAAAATAAAAATCGTTTGGTCCCCAACGCCAAAATAGGCCATGGGAGCGGAGTACTTCACGCAACTGGACGTACCCTTTCATCATAGGGATAGTGTGAGATCATAGCAGATCTTGCACTATCCCGCAGTGGGAGTCGGCTGCAACAGCAGGGATGCATCGGAGATGCGCCCCCCCCCGCTGTTAACCCCTTCCCTGCCGTGATCTAAGTAGATCGCGGAAGGGAAAGGGTTCACAGAGGGAGTACGCTCCCTCTGTGACTTCAGCCGGCTCTCACGATGTTATCGCAGAGAGCCCAGCTGGTTGCTATGGCAACAGTATGCTAGATACCGGCGTCCTGTATTGCCATTGCCTAAAGATCGCGGTAATAAGAGATAAGGCATGGCAGGAGAGAAGTCCTGCCATGCCTTATCGTAGTGATCTGCAGTGCTGCAGTGTAAGTCCCTCAGAGGAACACAGATTGTGTAAAAAAAAATAAATATAATGTACAAAAAATAAAAATGTAAAAAAAATGTTAAATCCCTTTTTTACGCTTTTTCTCATATTAGCATAAAAAAATCCCACATATTTGGTATCATCATGTCCATAAAGACACGTACAATAAATAAAACACGCTTTTTATCCTGCACGGCAAAAAGCGCTACAAAAACACTGAGGCAAAATGCTAATTTTTAGCATTTTGCCTCCCAAAAAACGCAATAAAATTGATAAAATACCCTAAAATGGTACCAATAAAAACTTTTTTTTTTAACCTCAATTTTAAGCAGCATTTTGAACGCATGGTAAAGCGGTTTTAATGCACCCCATTATTGTGATGGGTGGGGAGGTGCGTTAGAAAACGCAAAAACAGGACAGATAGCTCTCGAAAATCCCTGCTTCCGAGCTTACGTCTGAGTAATAGCATTCAAATGAATGGGAGAAGTGTGCCGCGATAAAAAGCGGTGTGTGTGTGTGTGTGTGCGCGTGCGTGCGTCCGTCCCAAGGGGCTACAAGCAAATTTTCATACAGTGCAGGAAACGTGTTAATGGGGCTAATTCGTGTATGGAAATTCATTTTGCACCTGTATGCAGCACGATTTAGGTATGGGTACGCGGTGAGAAAGGGAAGCAGGGGGGGGGGGGGGCGATCTGAACCTTTACACCCGGGCCCCTGAGCCTTTAGGTACACCCCTGCTCAGTGTTATCAATGTTTGTTATCTGTGGTGTTACATAGGACTGCAGGTGTCATTATCTGTCCTCAGCGTTATCACTGTGTGTTGTCTGTGCTGTTACATAGGACTGCAGGTGACATCATTATGTGACAGTGTTATCACTGTGTGTTCTCTGTGCTGTTACATAGGACTGTAGGTGACATCTCTGTGTTATCTGTCCTACGTGATCACTGTGTTATCTGGGCAAACATGGGCACTTACATTATACTACTGTACTGCTTTACTCACGCCCACAGCGACGCTGGAGAAGGGTGGGGAGCGTTTCAGCATCAGGAGGAGACGCTGATCAGGATATCGCGTGGGCCTGCGGCCGCCGATGAAACTAGAGGAAAAATTCTGGCTTGAAAATTCAATGAAACTAGAAACCGGCTGTACTAGAAGACAATGAAACTAGAGGTTTGGCCATAAGGATGGTCCCCTACCTGCTAACAGGTTCCGCTCCAGGAGCCTGTTTGCAAGTCCATTTGTTCGTATGTACAGAGGGATCCCTCTCCATACAATGTCGGGTGCAGGCTGCTCTTACAATGGACACCCGGCGGCAGCAGTTCCGACAAGCCGCACCACTCATCGGTACTGTTAACACTTTAAATACAACCTGCACCTGACGTTCAGGGATCCCGTATAGTGTCCTGCGATATGATTGCGGGATGCTGTGCGGTTGCTAGGCTGCCGGGGGCCTTCTGAAAGGCCCCAGGGCTGCCTATGCAGAGTGCCTATCAAGCACACGGCTTGATGGGCGCTCTGCATAGGCAGCCCTAAGGTCCTTAAAAAAGCCCCCGGCTGCCTAGCAACCCCACAGCATCCTGCGATCTGACCGGACAGACTTGACAGAAGCCTGTCCGGTCCTTGCACAGTATGATGTAATGCCATAGCATTACATCATACATACTGTGAAGGACAGATAGTTTGTATCTTGCGAAGTTCAAAACTCGAACATTCGCGAGTAGGGGGCTATCTGTGGGTGTGTGTATGTAGGTATATGTGAGAGGGTGAGACAGCCTCCAATATGTGTACATTGTTCTTGTTACTGTAAATAGTCCACTACTGTGTGTTTTATTATTTGTCCACAAGAGGTCGCTGTTCTGCAGAAAAGATTTTGGTCAAGCTGTGAGGTGACAGGACCATGGTAGCCTGTGATTGGAGCACCCGTTGCCTGGTTACAGCGTGCGCACGGGAGGAGAGAAAAAAATAAAAAGCGTGCGTACACTGTGAGGTGGCAGTTGGTCGAGGAAGCGATCTGAGTGGAGCTGCGGAAGAGGGAAGGAGGTCGTATCCTGAAGGGACCAGAGCTGCAGCGGATTCAGATTTTGACCAGATGCCCGCTGGATGGGAGAAGACTTGCTGCCGGGGATGTTACTGAACAACCGGAGTGAGACTGGATATTGTGTGAACAATACTGGATGTCGCTGAGGAAGTGAGTAACGGCTCTCTGCGGTACCGCAAACGTTTCTGGAGGAGCCCCTAATCCGTCTAGACTTTTTGGCTGATCATACAGCAGACTGGTCTACGTGCACGCAAGACACCATATTTTGGCGCCAAGTTACTTGGGACTGCGTTTTGGCCTGTAGTTAGATTAGGTAGGGTTATGGACCGTGTCAGGCCACACTTCAGCGGGATCGGCATAGTGGCTGGCAAGCCACAACCAGCCGTCAGTAAGAAGCTTCTGGAGAACATTCACCTGGCTATATAGCCGCTGTTCTTTATACGTGTTCCATATTGTATTGGGTCTGGGGGGATAGAGTCAGTGTTGTTAAGTCTGTAAGCTGTTGTGCTGCACCGCCGGTACTCAGATCACTCTCCCTTTCCTTTGTTCCTTAGTAGCGGTATTAATAGGTAACAAGGGGCAGGATTATTTAGGCCTGTCCGTTAGGTAAAAGCATAGTTTATTATAGTAACGCCCTTTGGGGAGTACAGCGCTGTACAGCACAAGGGTTTCAGCCATCTGGCTGAGTGTATGTAAGTTTTGTCGGGTTACCTATTGTTTGCGGTCACGTGGGCCACAGTGCTTTAGTAAAATTCGTTTTGCACCTGAACTGGTGTCAGAGACGTTTTCCTTGTCTGTGACTTTGCTGCATCCTGAGGAGCCCACCCCCGGTACACGGCTTACATATATGTATATATAGGTGTGTGTGTGTGTGTGTGTAAAGACGAAAGCCCTCACTGACTCGCCACTAATTCTCCAACTTCCCGATGTCGTAGAAACATGAAATTTGGCAGGAGCATTGATTATGTCATAAATAGGAAAAGTTAATGAGTCCCAACTCGATTATTCAATTCTATGCGCAAAAGAATTAGCGTCCAAATTTTACGTACGTAATCCAATTCTCTCACTTTCTGATGTCATAGAATCTTGAAATTTGGTACGGGCATTGATTATGTCATAAATAGGAAAAGTTAATGGGTCCCAACTCGATTATTCAATTCACAGTGCAAAAGAACTAGCGTCCACATTTTACGCACGGAATCCAATTCTCTCACTTCCCGATGTCATAGAAACTTGAAATTTTGCACGGGCATTGATTATGTCATAAATAGGAAAAGTTAATGGTTCCCAACTTGATTGTTCAATTCTAATCACAAAAAAATTAGCATCCAAATTTTACGTATGGTATCTAATTCTCTCACTTCTCGATGTCATTTTATATAAAGGAAACGTCGCATGGTTACCTTCACATGGTGTTTTCTGGGTAACGCAAAGAACCATGCAAAATGGTGAACATATTTTTTTCCCGGTATCTCTAAAGTAACCACGACTTCATAAGATTTTCCGTGTGAACACCAGATGAACACCAGTACCAAATTAACTCGGGCGAAGCCGGGTATATCAGCTAGTGTGTGTGTCTGTGTGTGTGTGTGTGTGTGTGTGTGTGTATGTATGTATGTATGTATGTATATAATATATAGTGTGTGTGTGTGTGTGTGTGTGTGTGTGTGTGTGTATGTATATATATATATATATATATATATATATATATATATATATATATATATATATATATATATATATATATATATATATTTATATGACGAAAGCCCTCACTGACTGACTGACTGAACACTAATTCTCCAACTTCCTGATGTCGTAGAAACATGAAATTTGGTAAGGGCATAGATTATGTCTAGAGATGAGCGAGCACCAAAATGCTCGGGTGCTCGTTACTCGGGACGAATTTATCGCGATGCTCGAGGGTTCGTTTCGAGTAACGAACCCCATTGAAGTCAATGGGCGACCGGAGCATTTTTGTATTTCGCCGATGCTCGCTAAGGTTTTCATGTGTGAAAATCTAGGCAATTCAAGAAAGTGATGGGAACGACACAGAAACGGATAGGGCAGGCGAGGGGCTACATGTTGGGCTGCATCTCAAGTTCACAGGTCCCACTATTAAGCCACAATACCGGCAAGAGTGGGCCCCCCCCTCCCAACAACTTTTACTTCTGAAAAGCCGTCATTAGCATGGCATACCTTAGCTAAGCACCACACTAGCTACAACACAGCACAATCACTGCCTGCATGACACTCCGCTGCCACTTCTCCTGGGTTACATGCTGCCCAACCCCCCTCCCCCCTGCACGACACAGTGTCCACAGCGCACACCAAACTGTCCCTGCGCAGCCTTCAGCTGCCCTCATGCCACACCACCCTCATGTCTATTTATAAGTGCGTCTGCCATGAGGAGGAACTGCAGGCACACACTGCAGAGGGTTGGCACGGCTAGGCAGCGACCCTCTTTAAAAGTGGTGGGGCGATAGCCCACAATGCTGTACAGAAGCAATGAGAAATCCAATCCTGTGCCACCTCCATCAGGAGCTGCACACGTGGGCATAGCAATGGGGAACCTATGTGCCACACACTATTCATTCTGTCAAGGTGTCTGTATGCCCCAGTCAGACTGGTAATATGTACCTTAACAGTAACCGCGTTGGTGGTAATGTGGTGGTGACTGCGGACCTAGTAGCACGGTTGTATTTTGTTGGTTTTCGGAATGTGGCCAAGATTAAGTGGGCCGTGGCGGGGGGATGGTGGGGGGGCTCTCTTGTTGTGTCGGTAAAGGTGAAATTCTTGGACTGCCACCAGACGAACCAATGCAAAGGCATTTGCCAAGAATGTTTTCATTGTTGGAGGAGGAGGGGGATGTTTTTGAGGCACTACGTGTCCTCTCCACGTGTCCGTGGTTATATGCACCTTAACAGTAACCGCGTTGGTGGGAAATGGCCTCGCCGCCATCATGTCTTTGGGAAGCCTCTATTTCCACACCCCAGAGACATACCATTAGCAGCGGTATAGGCAGAGCCCAGAATTCGTAACATTTCAGCCATAGCATTAGGACAGGCCCCACTAGCATTATAGGGGGGAGCACAGTATTAGTATTAGTATTAGTTCCATTTCAGTAATAGTAGCACTCAAGACAGGCCCCAGTAACAATTCCGATGCAGCAGTATAGGAGGAGCATAGTCTAAGTTCCATTTAAGTAATAGTAGCAGCCTACACAGGCCCCAGGAACAATTCCGAAGCAGCAGTATAGTGGGAGCGCTGTCTTAGTTCCATTTCAGTAGCTGCAGTATAGCCAAGGCCCAAGTTACATTTATGTAGCTAAAGTGTAGGCCAACCCCACACACCTTTCTGTACCATGAGTGCAGGCGAAGAACATAGAAATTGCTATGATTACACTGTAGGTGAGGGCCCAAAAAAATTGGTGTACCAACAGTACTAAAGTACCTCAGTAAAAATTGGCCATGCCCAACCAAGATGGCAGGTGAAACCCATTAATCGCTTTGGTTAATGTGGCTTAAGTGGTAACTAGGCCTGGAGGCAGCCCAGTTTAACGAAAAATTGGTTCAAGTTAAAGTTCCAACGCTTTTAAGAGCATTGAAACGTATAAAAAATTTTTAGAAAAATTATATGAGTGAGCCTTGTGGCCCTAAGAAAAATTGCCCGTTCAGCGTGATTACGTGAGGTTTCAGGAGGAGGAGCAGGAGGAGGAGGAGGAATATTATACACAGATTGATGAAGCAGAAATGTCCCTGTTTTGGATGGTGAGAGAGAACTATGCTTCCATCCGCGGGTGCAGCCTACGTATTGCTTAGGTATCGCTGCTGTCCGCTGGTGGAGAAGAGAAGTCTGGGGAAATCCAGGCTTTGTTCATCTTGATGAGTGTTAGCCTGTCGGCACTGTCGGTTGACAGGCGGGTACGCTTATCTGTGATGATTCCCCCAGCCGCACTAAACACCCTCTCCGACAAGACGCTAGCCGCAGGACAAGCAAGCACCTCCAGGGCATACAGCGCTAGTTCAGGCCACGTGTCCAGCTTCGACACCCAGTAGTTGTAGGTGGCAGAGGCGTCACGGAGGACGGTCGTGCGATCGGCAACGTACTCCCTCACCATCCTTTTACAGTGCTCCCGCCGACTCAGCCTTGACTGGGGAGCGGTGACACAGTCTTGCTGGGGAGCCATAAAGCTGTCCAGGCCCTTAAAGACTGTTGCACTGCCTGTGCTGTACATGCTGCTCGATCTCCGCACCTCCCCTGCTACCTGGCGCTCGGAACTGCGCCTTCTGCCACTAGCGCTGTCGGTTGGGAATTTTACCATCAGCTTGTCCGCCAGGGTCCTGTGGTATAGCAACACTCTCGAACCCCTTTCCTCTTCGGGAATGAGAGTGGGAAGGTTCTCCTTATAGCGTGGGTCGAGCAGTGTGTACACCCAGTAATCCGTAGTGGCCAGAATGCGTGTAACGCGAGGGTCACGAGAAAGGCATCCTAACATGAAGTCAGCCATGTGTGCCAGGGTACCTGTACGCAACACATGGCTGTCTACACTAGGAAGATCACTTTCAGGATCCTCCTCCTCCTCCTCCTCCTCCTCCTCCTCAGGCCATACACGCTGAAATGATGACAGGCAAGCAGCATGGGTACCGTCAGCAGTGGGCCAAGCTGTCTCTTCCCCCTCCTCCTCATCCTCCTCATGCTCCTCCTCCTCCTCCTGAACGCGCTGAGATATAGACAGGAGGGTGCTCTGACTATCCAGCGACATACTGTCTTCCCCCGGCTCTGTTTCCGAGCGCAAAGCGGCTGCCTTTATGGTTTGCAGGGAACTTCTCAAGATGCATAGCAGAGGAATGGTGACGCTAATGATTGTAGCATTGCCGCTCACCACCTGGGTAGACTGCTCAAAGTTTCGAAGGACCTGGCAGATGTCTGCCAACGAGGCCCACTCTTCTGAAAAGAATTGAGGAGGCTGACTCCCACTGCGCCGCCCATGTTGGAGTTGGTATTCCACTATAGCTCTACGCTGCTCATAGAGCCTAGCCAACATGTGGAGCGTAGAGTTCCACCGTGTGGACACGTCGCACAGCACTCGGTGCACTGGCAGATTAAAGCGATGTTGCAGGGTGCGCAGGGTGGCAGCGTCCGTGTGGGACTTGCGGAAATGTGCGCAGAGCCGGCGCACCTTTACGAGCAGGTCTGACAAGCGTGGGTAGCTTTTCAGAAAGCGCTGAACCACCAAATTAAAGACGTGGGCCAGGCATGGCACGTGCGTGAGGCTGCCGAGCTGCAGAGCCGCCACCAGGTTACGGCCGTTGTCACACACGACCATGCCCGGTTGGAGGCTCAGCGGCGCAAGCCAGCGGTCGGTCTGCTCTGTCAGACCCTGCAGCAGTTCGTGGGCCGTGTGCCTCCTATCTCCTAAGCTGAGTAGTTTCAGCACGGCCTGCTGACGCTTGCCCACCGCTGTGCTGCCACGCCGCGCGACACCGACTGCTGGCGACGTCCTGCTGCTGCTGACACATCTAGATTGCGAGACAGAGGTTGAGGAGGAGGAGGAGGAGGGTGCTTTAGTGGAGGAAGCATACACCGCCGAACATACCACCACCGAGCTGGGGCCCGCAATTCTGGGGGTGGGTAGGACGTGCGCTGTCCCAGGCTCTGACTCTGTATCAGCCTCCACTAAATTCACCCAATGTGCCGTCAGGGAGATGTAGTGGCCCTGCCCGCCTGTGCTTGTCCACGTGTCTGTAGTTAAGTGGACCTTGCCACTAACCGCATTGGTGAGGGCGCGTACAATGTTGCGGGAGACGTGGTCGTGCAGGGCTGGGACGGCACATCGGGAAAAGTAGTGGCGACTGGGAACTGAGTAGCGCGGGGCCGCCGCCGCCATCATAGCTTTGAAAGCCTCCGTTTCCACAACCCTATACGGCAGCATCTCAAGGCTGATAAATTTGGCTATGTGGACGGTTAACGATTGAGCGTGCGGGTGCGTGGCGGCGTACTTGCGCTTGCGCTCCAACACTTGCGCTAGCGACGGCTGGACTGTGCGGTGCGAGGCATTGGTGGATGGGGCCGAGGACAGCGGAGGTGAGGGTGTGGGTGCAGGCCAGGAGACGGTAGTGCCTGTGTCCTGAGAGGGGGGTTGGATCTCAGTGGCAGGTTGGGGCACAGGGGGAGAGGCAGCGGTGCAAACCGGAGGCGGTGAACGGCCTTCGTCCCACCTTGTGGGGTGCTTGGCCATCATATGTCTGCGCATGCTGGTGGTGGTGAGGCTGTTGGTGGTGGCTCCCCGGCTGATCTTGGCGCGACAAAGGTTGCACACCACTGTTCGTCGGTCGTCAGGCGTCTCTGTGAAAAACTGCCAGACCGTAGAGCACCTCGGCCTCTGCAGGGTGGCATGGCGCGAGGGTGCGCTTTGGGAAACAGTTGGTGGATTATTCGGTCTGGCCCTGCCTCCACCCCTGGCCAACGCACTGCCTCTTGCAACCTGCCCTGCTGCTGCCCTTGCCTGCCCCTCTGAAGACCTGTCCTGAGTAGGCGTTGCACACCAGGTGGGGTCAGTCACCTCATCGTCCTGCTGCTCTTCCTCCGAATCCTCTGTGCGCTCCTCCCTCGGACTTACTGCCCTTACTACTACCTCACTGCAAGAGAACTGTGTCTCATCGTCATCGTCCTCCTCACCCACTGAAAGGTCTTGAGACAGTTGCCGGAAGTCCCCAGCCTCATCCCCCGGACCCCGGGAACTTTCCAATGGTTGTGCATCAGTGACGATAAACTCCTCTGGTGGAAGTGGAACCACTGCTGCCCAATCTGAGCAGGGGCCCGAGAACAGTTCCTGGGAGTCTTCCCGCTCCTGAGCATGTGTCATTGTAGTGGAGTGAGGAGGCTGGGAGGAAGGAGGAGCAGCAGACAGAGGATTCGGATTTGCAGCAGTGGACGGCGCAGAACTCTGGGTGGATGTTAGCTTGCTCCAAGCACTTTCTGCCATCCACGACAGGACCTGCTCACACTGCTCATTTTCTAATAAAGGTCTCCCGCGTGGACCCATTAATTGTGCGATGAATGTGGGGACGCCAGAAACGTGCCTCTCTCCTAATCGCGCAGCAGTCGGCTGCGACACACGTGGATCAGGAGCTCGGCCTGTGCCCACACCCTCACTTGGGCCTACGCGTCCTCGGCCGCGTCCACGTCCTCTAGGCCTACCCCTACCCCTCAGCATGCTGTATTACCAGTGATTTCCAAGCCAGGAAAGAAATTGGCGCAAGCCTGCAGCCAAAATAGAATTTTTTCCCTTGTTTTTCAAAGGACAAGCCACACTGCGTGTACTCAATGAATACTACTAAGTTTAATAACTGTGTTGTGGCCCTGCAAATGTGTCAGAGAACTGCAGTGATGCAAAGTTATTCGCTACAGCAGATCAGGGATTTCCCATGCAGGAAAAAAATTGGCGCAAGCCTGCAGCCAAAATAGAATTTTTTCCCTTGTTTTTCAAAGGACAAGCCACACTGCGTGTATTCAATGAATACTACTAAGTTTAATAACTGTGTTGTGGCCCTGCAAATGTGTCAGAGAACTGCAGTGATGCAAAGTTATTCGCTACAGCAGATCAGGGATTTCCCATGCAGGAAAAAAATTGGCGCAAGCCTGCAGCCAAAATAGAATTTTTTCCCTTGTTTTTCAAAGGACAAGCCACACTGCGTGTATTCAATGAATACTACTAAGTTTAATAACTGTGTTGTGGCCCTGCAAATGTGTCAGAGAACTGCAGTGATGCAAAGTTATTCGCTACAGCAGATCAGGGATTTCCCATGCAGGAAAAAAATTGGCGCAAGCCTGCAGTAAAACGTAGCTGGCTGCGTCTGATTTTTTTTAACGTTCTGCACGCAGCACACACGTACCCAGAGCCCTGAGGACTGTCAGAGGCAGGCGAAATAGAATTTTTTCCCTTGTTTTTCAAAGGAAAAGCCACACTGCATCTATTCAATGAATAATGTATGTCTTCTGGCCCTGCCTACACAATTCTATCCCTGTAGTATTAATGCCGGGTGCAATGGTCTGCACAGTCGGTTTTGAGAAAAAAGAAAAAAATATGCAACACTGCTAACAGCAGCCTGGACAGTACTGCACATGGATAGATGTGGCCCTAGAAAGGACCGTTGGGGTTCTTGAAGCCTACACTCACTGCTAACACTCTCCCTGCCTAACCACCACTTCTGTCCCTATTGCAGGGCGCAATGCTCTGCAGATCCAATTTTGAAAAAAAAAAAAAAAATACAGTGCTAACACATTACTGCACACTATTAGATGTGGCCCTGAGAAGGACCGACCGTTGGGGTTCTTGAAGCCTACACTAACTCCTAACGCTCTCCCTACAGCAGCTCCAGCACGATAGCACTTTCCCTCAGCTAACTCACAAGGCATCTGAGCCGAGTCGCGGGAGGGGCCGATTTTTATACTCGGGTGACATCAGATCTCCCCAGCCACTCACAGCAGGGGGGTGGTATAGGGCTTGAACGTCACAGGGGGAAGTTGTAATGCCTTCCCTGTCTTTCAATTGGCCAGAAAAGCGCGCTAACGTCTCAGAGAGGAAACTGAAAGTAACCAGAACATCGCGTGGTACTCGTTACGAGTACCGAGCATCCCGAACACGCTAATATTCGCCCGAGTATCAAGCTCGGACGAGTACGTTCGCTCATCTCTAATTATGTCCAAAATAGGAAAAGTAAAGGGGTCCCAACTTGATTATTTTATTTTAGCGCAAAAGAATTAGCGTCAAAATTTTACGTACATAATCTAAATCTCTCACTTCTCAACGTCATAGAAACTTAAAATTTGGCACAAGCATTGAATATGTCATAAGTAGGAAAAGTTAATGGGTCCCAACTCAATCATTCAATTCTAAGCGCAAATGAACTAGTGTCCAAATTTTAAGTACGGGATCTAATTTTCTCACTTCTTGGTGTAATAGAAAGTTGAAATTTGGCACGAGCATTGATTGTGTCATAAATAGGAAAAGTTAATGGGTCTCAACTCGATAATTCAATCCTAAGCGCAAAAGAATTAGCGTCCAAATTTTACGTACAGAATATAATTTTCTCACTTCTTGGTGTAATGGAAAGTTGAAATTTGGCACGAGCATTGATTGTGTCATAAATAGGAAAAAAATTCACAGAAGCAGGAGCATCAACTGGATAACTACAAAAAGGGGGTTTCACTGTCAGGATTCTTATTTGACTCTAAAACATAACCTTTAATAGATGTAAAAATAAAAGAGATAGGCTTAAAGGGCCAATCTTCAAAGGGACACGCAAAAATAAAGATTCCCTTTCCAGAATCCCAAATAAATGTGTGGGCAAAAAATGAAAGGGAATTTGAAACCAATAGAAAAAACTAGAGTTTCTAGAGAGACCGAATCCAAGGATGAATAAAGTGCTGGTCATCCGGATAATGAAACGGACTCTAATAACCGTGTTTCTGTAACCGCAATGCGAACAGAGTTTCGGTTAGACTAAAGTGTTCCATTGAGGGGTAAACCGAAAATCCGTGTCCGTTTTTAGTATAAGGCTCAAAAAAAGGTTCTTCACGGGATAACAAGAAGGATTTGAGACTAAAAACCGTCTGCAGCGTAATTCGCTATGGCAGGGTTTCAAAGTTAGAACAGCTAACGAATCCAAACAAAAGGTTCGACGCGTTTCCGCTAACGTTCATTTAGCTTCGTCAGGAACCAAAGAGAGGTGTAAAATAAACCTCAGAGCTATTCCTAGAGAGGATCTAGTAAAACAAACACCGATCCCTAAGTTAGAAAAGGTGGACTAGTCAATAGGTAGGCTGGTGCTGCTATTTTTTGTTTTCTGTTCCTGCTGGTGGGATTAGGGTGGGGAATTGCTCTAGAAGCTAACATTACTAAGGCTGGGTTCACACAGGGTGGATTTGCCCCGGTTTTGCCGCAGAAGTACTGCTTCTGCAGCAAAACCGCTTCAGAGGTTAATTTGGGCTTGCGTATTTTGCTGCGGATTTTCGTGCGGAAAAATCTGCAAGCGTTTTTTTTCCGCAGCGCTTTTTACTTTTTGCCGCGTATTTGTCGCGTATTTAGTGCGGTTTTGGCTGCTTCCATAGAGGTCTATGGACAAAAAAGCGCTGCGGAAAAGTCTAAAGAATGAACATGCTGCATCTTTTAAAACCGCGCTGCAGTTGCATTTCCGCACTGCAGCTGTGCAGAAAAAATCCGTCCTGTGAGAACAGCTTTTTGGCAAATCTCATTTGTGCTGCATTGCACTGCAAATGCAGCGGTTTTGCCGCAGTGCGGATATGCAACGGCAATCCGCAGCAAATCCGCCCTGTGTGAACCCAGCCTAAGAGGCTTTTAGGAGATAGCATTGTCTATCACCCACTTATTTGCCTATTGACTAGTCCACCTTTTGCAACAAATAATTACACAAATGTTTACCGCACAAATGTGAAATTTGCCATGACCATTCTTTGCGTACTAAATATTAGAAATTTAACCCCTTAGTGACCAAGCCTGTTTACGCCTTAATGACCAGGCCAAATTTTGCAAATCTGACACGTGTCACTTTAGCATGGAAAAAGACCAGAAGGGTTTTGCATATCCAAGCGATTCTGACATTGTTTTATCGCCGCATGTTGTACTTCATTTAGGTGGAAAAAAAAGACCGATAGAATTTGTGTTTATTTATTAAAAGCGCCAAAATTGGGAAAATTTTGAAAAAATCGTCATTTTTTCACATTTCCAACTGCAATATCTCAAATATGTGCAAACATAATATAGAAATTTTTGCTAAGATTTATATTTCCATCCGTTTACTTTATTTTGGGCGCACATTGGAAAAACTTTCGTTTTTTTTTTAACCATTTAGGAGACGTACAAATGTAACATTACTTTTCAGCATTTTGAGGAACACTTTGTTTTCCTACACCAATCCAAGATTGGAAAGGCTCATAGGAGTCAAAATGATAGATACCCCCACAAGTGACCCCATTTTAAAAACTACACCCTTTAACGTATTCACTGAGGGGTGTCGTGAGTATTTTAACCCCACAGTTTTTTTTCAGGAGTCAATGCAATTTAGAAGAGAAAAACAAAAATTTCATATTTTTGCAAATATGTCATTTTAAAGACAGGACTTTTTTCTATAGTACACATGAAAATTAGGATTTGCACCCCAGAATGGATACCCCTGTTTGTCCCGTGCTCAGAAACATACCCATTGTGGCCCTAATCTTACGTTTGGATGCACAATGGGGCCCAAAATGAAAGGAGCAATCGGTGGCTTTCGGAACAGAAATTTTGCTTGAAGGAGATTTAGTCCCCATTGCCCACTTGTAGAGCCCTTGAGTGACCAAAACGATGGAGAACGCCCACAAGTGACCCCATTTTGAAAAGTAGACCCCTTAACGAATTTATCTAGGGGTATGATGACTTTTTTGACTTCACAGTTTTTGAATGAATCTAAGCCAAGCCGATGGAAAAAAATTACAATTTTCATTTTTTTGGTAATTCTGTCATTTTAAAAGCAGTTTTTTTGTACAGCACATATATGAATGAAGACTTGCACCCCAAAATGGATACCCCTGTTTCTCCGGTGCTCAGAAACATACCCATTGTGGCCCTAATCATATGTCTGTATGCACAATAGGGCCCAAAATGAAAGGAGCAAGCGGTGGCTTTCGGAACAGAAATTTTGCTTGAAGGAGATTTAGTCCCCATTGCCCACTTGTAGAGCCCTTGAGTGACCAAAACAATGGAGATCTCGCACAAGTTACCCCATTTTGAAAAGTAGACCCCTTAACGAATTTATCTAGGGGTACGATTACTTTTTTGACTTCACAGTTTTTGAATGAATCTAAGCCAAGCCGAAGGAAAAAAAATACGATTTTCATTTTTTTGGTAATTCTGTCATTTCAAAAGCAGTTTTTTTTGTACCGCACATATATGAATGAAGACTTGCACCCCAAAATGGATACCCCTGTTTGTCCTGTGCTCAGGAACATACCCATTGTGGCCCTAGTATTACGTCTATATGCACAATGGGGCCCAAAATGAAAGGAGCAACCGGTGGCTTTCGGAACAGAAATTTTGCTTGAAGGAGATTTAGTCCCCATTGCCCACTTGTAGAGCCATTGAGTGACCAAAACGATGGAGAACCCCCACAAGTGACCCCATTTTGAAAAGTAGACCCCCTAACGAATTTATCTAGGGGTACGATGACTTTTTTGACTTCACAGTTTTTGAATGAATCTAAGCCAAGCAGAAGGAAAAAATTACGATTTTCATTTTTTTGGCAATTGTGTCAATTTAAAAACTGTTTTTTTTGGAAAGTGTACATAGGAATGAAGACTTTCGCCCCAAAATGGATACCCCCATTTGTTCCGTGTTCAGAAACATACCCATTGTGGCCCTAATCTACTTAAAGGAAACATAGCTAGGCCTAAAATGGAAGGAGCACCCGTTGGATTTCAGGGTACAACGGAATAAATTCCAGTCCCCATTGCCCACATGTAGAGCCATTGAGCGTCCAAAACGATAGAGAACCCCCACAAATGACCCCATTTTAAAAACTAGACCCCTTAACAAATTCATCTAGGGGTGTACTGCATATTTTGACCCCAAAGTATTTGAATGAATCTAAGCAAAGCAAAAGGAAAAAATTACGATTTTCATTTTTTTGGCAATTTTGTCAATTTAAAAACTGGGGTTTTTGTACAGTGTACATAGGAATGAAGACTTTCACCCCAAAATGGATACCCCTGTTTGTCCCCTGTTCAGAAACATACCCATTGTGGCCCTAATCTACTTACAGGACACATGACTAGGCCCATAATGGAGGGAATGCCCGCTGGATTTCAGGGCAGAACTGAATAAATTTCAGTGAGTAATTTCAGCTGCTCCGATGGATCCGATCCATCAGAGCAGCTGAATCTTTAACTTTTATTGCACTTTTATTTACTTTTTTGCGATCGGCGCTATCCATTGCATAGCGCCGATCGTAATGATGGGGGGGGGGGCTCCGAACAGCCCGGGATGACAGCTCCATGCTGTCAGCTACCTGCGGACACCAACAGCATGGAGCTGTCACGTCCACAGCCTGAGGGGCATTATTCTCTGCAGGAAGCATGTTTTTACGTCCTCAGAGAATAAAGCCCACTTCGGGAGGACGTAAAAACACTATGGGCTGGTCGTTAAGGGGTTAAAGGGTTGCAACTTGATTATTCAATCCTATGCATAAAAGTAAGTGACCCCCTATGTAATGTAACTAATAACACACATCTGTACTGCACAAACTTGAAATTTGGCATGACCATTCCTATGTTATATAACTAATAACATATCTGTACCCCGTAATATATTAGACAGTTATCTTCTTCGTAAAACAAAACGCACTTAGAGATATGAGCGTATATACTGACAGGAATAAAACTGACTGTCGTATGTATTGAAAGGCTGTAAAGTACAAAAGGAAGTGGATATGGACTGCTGGGATGGAGTATGCCTTTAAGTATAACAAGGGTCTGCAACCTTCAGTCTGGGTAGGAAATTTGAATAAAAAGGGGCATTACCTTTCAGGGTAAAAATGAGGAGAGTGTGTGAGGTGGCACATTCTGTGGGGTGACATTTTCAAAAAACTACCTTTTTAGTTTTAACGAGAACTTATTATTTCCTTTTAAAATTCAATTGTTTTCCTATTTGTTTTTCACAAATCTTTCTAATTTAATTTTTTATTTCATATACCTCGTATGGTTACCTCCAAATGGTGTTTCCTGGGTAACGCAGAGAACTATGCAAAATGGTGAACATATTTTTTTCCTCTGTATCTCTAAGGTAACCACGACTTCATAAGATTCTCCGTGTGAACACCAGATAAACACCAGTACCAAATTAACTCGGGCGAAGCCGGGTATATCAGATAGTATATGTTTATATATATATATGCATGTATAATTTTTTTTTCCCCTCGTCATCCTGACAGCATACACCTGGAGGTTGTCCGCTGGACACCTGTTGGGACAGGAAGCGGAATAACACAAAAGGTAACTCCAACCACCGGCTCACCAGTGTCTTCCTGTCCCTACAGGACAGTCCAAGTGGAGCCTCCAGGTGTATGCTGGAGGTAAATGAAGAAAGAAGACTCCCATGTAGCCTGTCCGCCCGTGGGGGGACGACTCTCTGTTCGGGCTGGCAGGGCTTGCGCGGGTGAGACACTATGAGGGGACCCTCAACCGCAGGATCTACCCATCACTATTTCCCATGTGGAAATCCTCCCCCAGTACGCTGCCCAGAGGGTAGTCATACTGGCAGAAGCACCGGTACCTGCAGGGCTTGGAACGCCGGCGTCTCCAGCGGGGATCCAGCACATCAAGGCAGGTATGCCAGCGTTGAAAGAGGCGCTCGGGTGCGGGGCCGGTCGGCGTGCGCATGGCAGCGTCTCCACGTGTGTCTCATAGCGGCGGCGTCCCTGTGTATGCGGCGTATCCCCCAGGTCTGGCGCGGCAGCGTGACGTCAGCGTGGCCGCGTCTCGAGGGGGCAGGGCCTCGCTTAAAGGGGGCGTGTCGGCGCCAAATTTGAAAATTTAAAAGCTGGATTCCCCTGTATGTCTCCTGTCTGCACCTTACTGAAGATGTCAGCCAGAGAGGACGCTGAGAGCAGCCTGCTGGTGAGTAGACCTCTTTTGGTTCTTGTACCGGGGGGAGGAAGGAGAAAACAAGTATCAAGTGCTGGAAGTTCCTTTTGCTGTCTCCGTCTCTTAGGACAGAGATGCACAAAAGGTTAGAGAGGCCAAAAAGCGAGTGCGCAAATGTCCGGTTTGCTTGCGGGGGCTAGAAGAGGGCCACACCAAGCCACTATGTGCGGACTGTACGGAGAAAGTGGTCCGTGAAGAGGGCTCCTCTGGCATGTCGGACATCTGATCCATGATCCGCGAGGAGATTGAAGCCTCTCTCTCATCTCTTTCTCTTCCGCCCCCCACAAAAAGGGTGAGGCGGACACGAATGGAAGAGTCGGACTCTGAGGAAGGACTCCTAGAAGATTCTCCCTCAGAATCCATGCCGCCTATGGAGGATGTAAGGAAGTACTTATTTTCATCGGCGGACCTGGGTCAGCTGTTAACCGCGGTCCGACGCACCATGCAGGTGGAGGAAGAGGTGCCGCAGCAGCCATCCTTTCAGGATAGCCTGTTCCGGGGGCTCCTACCACAGCCAAAACCGTCATTCCCGGTTAATGACATCTTAAAACAGCTGATCCTGACAGAGTGGAAGCAGGCAGAACAGAAATTCTTCCTGTCCAAAGAATTTAAGGATCGGATGATCTTCACACCAGAAGATATCGAGTTCCTGGAAACCGTCCCTAAGGTGGATCTGGCGGTTGCCAGGGTCTCAAAAAAAGCAGCCCTCCCCTTTGAGGACATTTCCCAACTGCGGGATCCACTAGATACCAGAGTGGATTCTGCAATGAAAAAGGCCTGGGAGACTGCGGCCCTGACCGTTAAAGCCAACATCACGGCCACATCTGTGGCGAGATCTATGACGGTCTGGTTGGACCAACTTCAGACGCTGATGTCTCAGAGGGGCTCTAGGGAAGACATTTCCAACTGCCTTCCCCTCCTCCAGCAGGCAACCGGCTTTCTGGCAGACGCCTCTATGGAGCCGGTGAGGTTCGGGCCCCGTTCAGCAGCCCTCTCGAACACAGCCAGGAGGGCCGTCTGGGTTAAGGCCTGGACAGGGGATAACGCTTCGAAGAACAGGCTCTGTTCCCTGCCCTTACAAGGACACAGAATCTTTGGGCCTTCCTTGGATACACTCCTAGAGAAGGCATCGGATAAGAGTCAGGGACTACCATCGGAGAAATCCTTCAAGCGGCCTTCCTCCTCCTACCCTCCTCCCTTTGTTCCCTCTAGAACATACAAGGGGAAAGGGAAAACCGGACGCTGGTCCTATCCCAAAGGTGGAAAGAGTGAGAATCCGCCCTCCAGGATCCTACAAGTAGGGGGGTAGGCTGAGGGGGTTCGCCCTTAAATGGAGTGAGGTGACCTCCAATCCCTGGGCCTTACGCCTAGTCTCGGAAGGATATAAAATTGAATTTTCCTCCCCTCCTCCCCGGAGTTTCGTGGTCACCCCCTGCCAGTCACCCTCATCTGCTCAAGCCCTCCAGTTGGGGGTGCAGGAGCTGTTGTCCCTAGGGGCCATCACTCGGGTTCCCACAGAAGAACTGTTCAAGGGGTGCTACTCCCCCTTGTTTCTCGTCAAAAAACCTAACGGGTCCTATAGAACCACTACTTTATGTGAGAGCCTCAAAAAATCCACCAGAAATATATACACTAGGGTGTGGGATACCTTCTCTAGGTGGTTGGGGCATAGTATTCATGACCTCCAACAGCCTGACATTAACAAGATATTGGAGTTCCTACAGGATGGATTGGATATGGGGCTAAGACCTAGTACCCTTAAGGTCCAGGTGGCCGACCTTGGAGCCTTCTTTGACTCCCCCTTAGACGACCATAGGCTAATTAAGAAATATCTTAAAGGGGCAGTCAGACTCCACCCCTTTATAAGGGAAACCATGCCCCCATGGGACCTGAACCTAGTTTTGCAGACCCTCTACGCACACCCCTTTGAGCCCCTGGAAGATCCTCTCCTATAAGGTTGCTTTTCTAGTTGCCATCACATCCGCTAGACGGATCGGGGAGATCCAATCCCTCTCTATTAGGATTTCATATATGACCATCTTCCCAGATAAAATAGAGTTCAGGCCTGACCCCTTTTTCCAACCGAAAGTTCTCACAGACTTTCACAGAGAACAGCGAATAGTACTTCCCTCCTTCTGCCAGGAACCCCGTAACACCACAGAACAGAGGTTCCATAATCTAGATGTTAGACGAGCAGTCCTGAAGTATTTGGAGGTCACACATTCCTTCAGGAAGTCTAACAACCTCTTTATTAAATTTCAGGGTCCACGCAGAGGAGGGGCCACTACTAAGGACTCCTTAGCGCATTGGGTCAGTGTATTGCCAACTCAAGAAGCAACAAGTTCGGATATGGCTTTAAAGAAGGACAATTGGGTTGATGCAACACAATTTATTTGATAAGATAATAAATGAACAAAATTATATAATTAAACTAATTTACATAAAATAGGTGATATTGCATACTTTTACACTATTTCTTAGGCAAAGGTTAAATACTGGTATCACCAAGTAAAATACATGAACACATTAACATTACACATGAATATACTTACAACACATAAACTACATCTGTTCAGCTGGATACCCACTACTGAACAGAGTTTCCTCACCTAGGAGTCTTTTTCCATCATCTGTCCAATTTACCCTCAGCTGGGAGAGCACCAGCGAAGTGGATCAGAGTTTCTCCTGGGGATTCATCACTGCATAAGGCGTCCCCATTGCAGGTCCAGTTTGCTCTGATCATCTTCGTTTTGCCCCAGCTTAAATACACAGAAAAATGTGTACGAGCAGCTAGTGACAACTTTGAGTCCTACACACCTGTGGGTGGCCAATCCCTCAGGCATCTACGAGTCAAAGGTCACAAGACCCTTCAGTAATTGATGGCTCATTGTCAGTTTTTTACAAAGCTCCATTGGTTTACAGGATATACAATGGGCATACCTAAACGAGTCTTACAGGCTCAGGTCAATTACAGTTCACATTAGTTTTATTCAGGCAAAATTAAGGATATAAGAAATCACTTTATACAACTATCTATACAGTCAGGAGGGCCATAGAAGAGGCATACAGATCCCAGGGGATCCCACTCCCGGGCGACGTTAGAGCCCATTCCACTAGGGCGGTCGCCTGTTCCTGGGCGGAGAGAGCCCAGGCGACAACCGACCAGATCTGCAGAGCCGCCACATGGTCGAGCACTCATACCTTCACTAAACACTATCTCCTGGACCTGGGGGCCAGCCGTGATATGGCCTTTGGGCGGAAGGTGCTACAGGCAGTGGTCCCTCCCTAAAACCCTTGGTTGTTGGCACTTCTCCAGGTGTATGCTGTCAGGATGACGAGGGGAAGACAGGAATTAGGTCCTACCTGTTAATTCCTTTTCTTGAAGTCATCCTGACAGCATAGGGGCTTTTCCCTCCCCTTGAGTTATTTTTACGTGAAGTAACGTATTGTACTATGATTTCTGTATTAAAAATGATTGGTTAAGCAAAGCCGGGTCACTGTAGTTATTTGGTACACACTGCTGAGCCGGTGGTGGGAGTTACCTTTTGTGTTTTTCCGCTTCCTGTCCCAACAGGTGTCCATCGGACAACCTCCAGGTGTATGCTGTCAGGATGACTTCAAGAAAAGGAATTAACAGGTAGGACCTAATTCCTGTCTTTCTTTAACCCCTTAGTGACCAAGCCTGTTTGCGCCTTAATGACCAGGCCAAATTTTGCAAATCTGACACGTGTCACTATAGCATGGAAAAACACCAGAAAGGTTTTGCATATCCAAGCGATTCTGACATTGTTTTTTCGCCACATGTTGTACTTCATCTAGGCGGAAAAAAAAGACCGATAGAATTTGTGTTTATTTATTAAAAGCGCCAAAATTGGGAAAATTTTGAAAAAATCGTCATTTTTTCACATTTCCAACTGCAATATCTCAAATATGTGCAAACATAATATAGAAATTTTTGTTAAGATATATATTTCCATCCGTTTACTTTATTTTTGGTGCACATTGGAAAAACTTTCATTTTTTTTTAGGAGACGTACAAATTTAACATTACTTTTCAGCATTTTGAGGAACACTTTGTTTTCCTACACCAAACCAAGATTGGAAAGGCTCATAGGAGTCAAAATGATACATACCCCCACAAGTGACCCCATTTAAAAAACTACACCCTTTAAGGTATTCACTGAGGGGTGTCATGAGTATTTTAACCCCACAGTTTTTTTTAGGATTCAATACAATTTAGAAGAGAAAAACTAAAATTTCATATTTTTGCAAATATGTCATTTTAAAGACAGGACTTTTTTCTATAGTACACATGAAAATTAGGATTTGCACCCCAGAATGGATACCCCTGTTTGTCCCGTGCACAGAAACATACCCATTGTGGCCCTAATCTTAGGTCTGGATGCACAATGGGGCCCAAAATGAAAGGAGCAACCGGTGGCTTTCGGAACAGAAATTTTGCTTGAAGGAGATTTAGGCCCTTTTGCACACTTGTAGAGCCATTGAGTTACCAAAACGATGGAGAACGCCCACAAGTGACCCCATTTTGAAAAGTAGACCCCTTAACGAATTTATCTAGGGGTACGATGACTTTTTTGACTTCACAGTTTTTGAATGAATCTAAGCCAAGCCGAAGGAAAAAAATTACGATTTTCATTTTTTGGGTAATTGTCATTTCAAAAGCAGTTTTTTTTGTACCGCACATATATAAATGAAGACTTGCACCCCAAAATGGATACCCCTGTTTGTCCCGTGCTCAGAAACATACCCATTGTGACTCTAATCTTACGTCTGGATGCACAATGGGGCCCAAAATGAAAGGAGCAACCGGTGGCTTTCGGAACAGAAATTTTGCTTGAAGGAGATTTAGGCCCTATTGCACACTTGTAGAGCCATTGAGTAAGCAAAACAACGGAGAATGACCACAAGTAACCCCATTTTGAAAAGTAGACCCCTTAACGAATTTATCTAGGGGTACGATGACTTTTTTGACTTCACAGTTTTTGAATGAATCTAAGCCAAGTCGAAGGAAAAAAATTACGATTTTCATTTTTTGGGTAATTGTCATTTCAAAAGCAGTTTTTTTTGTACCGCACATATATAAATGAAGACTTGCACCCCAAAATGGATACCCCTGTTTGTCCCGTGCTCAGAAACATACCCATTGTGACTCTAATCTTACGTCTGGATGCACAATGGGGCCCAAAATGAAAGGAGCAACCGGTGGCTTTCGGAACAGAAATTTTGCTTGAAGGAGATTTAGGCCCTATTGCACACTTGTAGAGCCATTGAGTAAGCAAAACAACGGAGAATGACCACAAGTAACCCCATTTTGAAAAGTAGACCCCTTAACGAATTTATCTAGGGGTACGATGACTTTTTTGACTTCACAGTTTTTGAATGAATCTAAGCCAAGTCGAAGGAAAAAAATTACGATTTTCATTTTTTGGGTAATTCTGTCATTTCAAAAGCAGTTTTTTTTTACCGCACATATATGAATGAAGACTTGCACCCCTAAATGGATACCCCTGTTTCTCCCGTGCTCAGAAACATACCCATTGTGGCCCTAGTATTACGTCTGTATGCACAATGGGGCCCAAAACGAAAAGAGCAACTGGTGGCTTTCGGAACAGAAATTTTGCTCGAAGGAGATTTAGTCCCCATTGCCCACTTGTAGAGCCATTGAGTGACCAAAACAATGGAGAACCCCCACAAATGACCCAATTTTGAAAAGTAGACCCCTTAACGAATTTATCTAGGGGTACGATGACTTTTTGACCTCACAGTTTTTGAATGAATCTAAGCCAAGCCGATGGAAAAAATTATGATTTTCATTTTTTTGGCAATTGTGTCAATTTAAAAACAGGTTTTTTTTGTACAGTGTACATAGGAATGAAGACGTTCACCCCAAAATGGATACCCCTGTTTGTCCCGTGTTCAGAAACATACCCATTGTGGCCCTAATCTACTTACAAGACACATGGCTAGGCCCATAATGGAGGGAATGCCCGCTGGATTTCAGGGCAGAACTAAATAAATTCCAGTTCCCATTGCCCACTTGTAGAGCCATTGAGCGTCCAAAACGATAGAGAACCCCCACAAATGACCCCATTTTGAAAACTAGACCCCTTAACAAATTCATCTAGGGTGTACTGCGTATTTTGACCCCACAGTATTTGAATGAATCTAAGCAAAGCAAAAGGAAAAAATTACGATTTTCATTTTTTTGGCAATTTTGTCAATTTAAAAACTGGGGTTTTTTTGTACAGTGTACATAGGAATGAAGACGTTCACCCCAAAATGGATACCCCCATTTGTCCCGTGTTCAGAAACATACCCCTTGTGGCCCTAATCTACTTACAAGACACATGGCTAGGCCCATAATGGAGGGAATGCCCGCTGGATTTCAGGGCAGAACTGAATAAATTCCAAGCCCCATTGCCCACTTATACGGAAACAAAATTGACTTCCTAAAAATAATCCCCCCCCACCCCCACCCCCGCCATCGCCATATTTTGGCATTCCCCAAATATTAGATAAAGGTAATAATATAAACTGCATTTTATGTCCGAAGACAGGGGTAATTACGGAGGCTGGTTGGGTTGGGCACATGGGGCAAGAAAACCGGGTATTCCCCTTCCTCTCATGTATTTTTGGGGGTATTTCGTGACCTCAGCGGTGGGGATGGGGTGTAAAAAGTGGCCCTCTGTGAGGCTTTGTAATCTTGCTGCGGTGCGGCTGTCTCACAGAGAAAGCGCTCAACAAGCTGCTCCTGGAACTGCATGAAGGCGAGCGTTCCCGGGGCTTCTTGTAAATTACGGGTTACAGGTAGCGGTCTGAATAACGCCGAGCTCACACGGCCGTATGCAGAATCCGCTTGCGGAGGCCCGCTGCGGATTCCAGATGTGAGCCCGGCTGTGACCCTGCGTACGGCCGCGTAATGTACTGCGCATAACTGCCTACTCACACAGGCGGTCATGCGCAGTACTTTTTTTTTTGTTTGCATTTCCCGCGCCATCGCTTAGCGATGACCCGGGTACCCGCAGCTCATACACAATGTATTTGCACATTGGATAACGACGATCGCGGTACCGGGGACCGCGGTGAGCTGACATCTCCTGCCTCCCGGCTACCTACAGGAGCCGGGAGCCAGGAGATTTTAAGTCGCCTGCGCGCCGGGAGCCAGGAGATTTTAAGTCGCCTGCGCCGCCGGGCCTTCTGCGCATGCGACTGACGTAATGCCGCCTGACGCGCATGCGCAGAAGGACGGCTACGGCGCCCGGAGCATCGGGACAGCGGGGAGTCGTGCGGAGGACCTCGGTGAGTAATTTCAGCTGCTCCGATGGATCCGATCCATCAGAGCAGCTGAATATGTCACTTTTTTTGCAGTTTTAATTACTTCTTTGCGATCGGCGCTATCCATTGCATAGCACCGATCGCAATGCCGGGGGGGGGGGGGGGGGTCCGAACAGCCCGGGATGACAGCTCCATGCTGTCGGTGACCTGCGGACACCGACAGCATGGAGCTGTCACGTCCACAGCCCGAGGGGCTTTATTCTCTGCAGGACACATGTTTTTACGTCCTCAGAGAATAAAGCCCACTTCGGGAGGACGTAAAAACACTATGGGCTGGTCGTTAAGGGGTTAAATAATTTGTGATTCTACTGTACCGATGCACTTTAGTGTGTCTTTCAACCTTGTTGTTCTAAACTATTATAAGGTTAGCTGTATTTATATTAAAGAGATCTTTAAAAGTAATAAATTAATTTTTTTGCTTAGAACATTACTTTTTCCTCAATTTCTTTTGACTTTACAGCAAAGAAAGGAACAAAGGTAGAACAAACATATATTAAAGCTATATAGCAGATTATAAAACAGCTGTATATAAGTCTTGAACATAAACATGGTTAACAAATAACAAAACTTTCTTTGGATGAAAAATTAAATGCATACAAACATAAGGAATTGGTGAACCATGCTTGGTCTGTTCAAAATCGTGCTTCATGCTGTTGCAGAAGCTCTAATTTGTCAGGTCTTGCCAGGGCAGAAATATTTCTTGGGTAGTCAGGCAATTTGGAATGCCATGTAGTAATTAATTCATTCAGGAATTGCTTGACATGTCGGTGCAGTCTGTGGCACACTTCTCTCAATGTTCGTTTCCGGAAGACTTGTTAACATCACATCAGCATGTTGTATTCCTGCCTTCGTCTTTGGTGAATAGTTTGTGTCCACTTCCGAGTCCGAACTAGATTGGCAGAAGCAAGCCTGCGGATCACTTAAAGAAATGGTTTCTTCAGGATCTGGATCCTGGTGAGGAGACTATAACAGTTTGCAGGTTATTCTTCGGTGTTTCTTTGGAATGTATGTCTGTGTTTGCCTTGTCGTTTGGAATTTGTGGTATTCAGTATTTGTAGCAAAGAAGCGCTTAGTTTGAAATGCTTTTTGTTGATTCCGATCGCAGGTCATGAAGTTGCATGCATACTAACAGTAGCAGAAGGTATCGCATGCGTCAATTGTAAATTCTTTGCTGAGGCTGCACTTTTCGGTAATTGCATGGCTGGGATTGTGGTTAAGAGTTGAAAGTTTTCAATACAGATGCATCAAGAATTCTAAGTTTAGGAGCTAAAGAGGTTTCCGTGTTACCCGGTTGTGGTAGCTGAACCATTTGTGCACTTGAAATAATTGGTGTTATTATTCGGTACTGATGTGAATATACGGTTGTTGGTGTGCTTGAACTGCTCATTTGGAATGAAACAGTGCTACTGGTAGTGGTGTTGATTGATAGGCAAGGAACTGTAAAGGCACTAGATGTGGACACACCAGTAACAGAGTGTTCTGTGTGACGCACACTGCTTTCCATTGGGTTTTGTATTGCAGCAGTTGCACATAGAAAAACTGTGGGTACTGCGTCACGCCGAAGCCTTCTTCAATCCTCAATGTACTCATATGAATCTGCGGTGAAATGCAGAGAGCACATCCGGTAGGAGTCATACACTTTTCCATCCATGACTTTTTGCACCATACTCTCAATATTGTCTCCATATTGCCAGGTTTGCAGAAGCCATTGTCTAATTCTGTCCCGGTTGAAAGGAAAGACATGCAAAATGGTGGAGCGATCTCTTTTCTTCCATGATAAACTGCACCCTCTGACTACACAGGAAGGCATTCTATGCAAAATGAAGAAAATAAAATGTACTATATTGTGAAAAAAAGCGTCACATGTTAAAAAAAAGATGTTCTAAATAAATTAAATAAGTTTTTATCACCTGTGTGAAACCAGCCTTAGGGCATAGTCAGACGAGCGCATGTATAATTGCGTTTTCAATCCTTATCTATTAAAAAACAATGCGTTCCAATGAAAGCGGTCACATGTCAGTTTTTTATATGTCTCTAAAATTTGCACATGTAAAAAATTGGACAGCATTTCGGAATTCACACATCGCTTACAATGGGCCGGCACTACTGCCGCCCTATTGAGGGCAATCGGAGCTGATCGCTATCCCCTGCTGCGGCTGTTACAGCTGCATCAGGGGATTACTTGGATGTGAAACCCCTGAATGCTGTCACATCTAGGGGTTTCACCTTGATGTCAACGGGGCCAGCGGCAGCAGCAACAGCCCCACTGAAATCATACAGAGCAGATTGTGATGGTACCGCACTTTTATGTGCAAATTTTCCATCATGTGACCACACAACAAGTGCGAATAAAAAAAGCATCTGCCGCTTTAATAGGTTTTTTTTATACTGGCGTTTTTTTTAACATGCTGTAGAGAAGGAAAAAAAATCGCTCATGAGACTGAGCCCTAATTTGACACTTGGGGGACAGGACAAGGGCACGTTGACACTTGGGGGAAATAATAATGCCACACTAGCACTTGGGGGACAGGATAATGCCACGCTGACACCTAGGGGTCATGATAATGACACACTGACACTTGGGGGACTGGAAAACGGCATGCTGACATTTGGGGTACATCATAATGACACAATGACACTTGTGGGACAGGATTATGGCCCGACGACACTTGCCGGACAGGATGATGGCACGCCGGCACTTGGGGGACAGGATAATGGGACACTGACAAATGAGGGATGGGATAATGCGCAACGACACTTGGTGGACAGGATAATGGCACACTGACACTTGGGGTACTTCATAATGGCACACTGACAAATGGGGGATGGGATAACGGCACAACAACACTCTGGGGACAGATTATTGGCACGACGACACTTGGGGAACAGGATAATGCATTATGACACTTGGGGAAAAGAATAATGACACATAGACATTTGTGGAACAAGATAATGGAATGGTGACACTTGGGGGACAGAACAATGGCACGCTGACACTTGGGGGACAGGATAATGGCCAAGTGACACTTTGCAGACAGGACAGTGACACGCGGCAGACAGGACAGTGACACGCTAAAGCTTGGGGGACAGAATTATGGCATTTCAACACTTGGGGTTTGGGATATTGACACGCTGATACTTGGGGGAAAGGATAATGGCAAACCGACACCTGTCATTCTATTATCCTGTCCCCCGACACTATTTAAATAAATATATATAAATATATTTACATGTGTATATTATATAGATAGATATAGAAAGATAAATATGTGTGTGTGTGTGCACACATACATATATATACATACAGACACATATATGCACACACATATATATATATATATACACACCGTATTTTTCGCTTTATAAGACGCACTTTTTCCGCCTCCAAAGCGGGGGGGGGGGGGGGGGGGAGTTCCTGCGTCTTATAAAGCGAATGTGGCGAAAATTCGTTCCGATCGCTATTTTTAGCGCGATCGCGAATTTAACGCGCGGACGCGATTTATTTGGCGCAATTGCACGTTAAATTCGCGATCGCGTGAACGAATGTGCGATCAGTTAGAAGATTTCTCTCCTCCTGTCAAAAAAAAATAAATCAGTACTCACCTTCCCCGGCGTTCTGCGGCGCTGCTGCATGCTGTCGCTCCCTCCTGGTCCCCGGCAGAGCATTGCTTTCTGGACGCAGGGCTTGAAATCCCCTCCTCCAGAAAGCTAATACTGTGATTCACTAACACACGCCGTCAGCCAATCACAGCCATTCAATGACATCATTGAATGGCTGTGATTGGCTAACACACGTGCGCCTTTAGCCAATCACAGTATTCGCTTTCTGGAGGTGGGGATTTCAAGCCCTGCATCCAGAAAGCAAGGCTCTTCCGGGGACCAGGAGGGAGCGACAGCCTGCAGCAGCGCCGCAGAACGCCGGGGGAGGTAAGTAATGATTTTTTCCCCCTATTTTCTCGCTCTAAAATGGGGGTGCGTCTTATAGACCGGTGCGTCTTATAAGGCGAAAAATACGATACATACATACATACACATACCTACATATATACATACAAATACATACACATACCTACATGTATACATATATCCAAATACATACATAAACGTACATACATACACATACTTACATATACATATATACATTTACTTACACATACTGTACATACACACACATACTTACACATATAAATACACACACACATGCATACATACAAATACATATATACATACAAATACATACACATACCTACATATACATATATACATACATACATATACACACATACGTCTAAATATATATACATAGATACTCATACATACACACATACAAATACATATACACATACAAATACATACACATATACATACATCTAAATACATATACATATATACATACATACACATACCTACATATATACATACATCCAAATACATACATACATATACATAAACATACATATATACACATACCTACATATACATATATACATACACACATATACATATATACACATACATACACATACCTGCATACATACAAATACATATATACATACAAATACATACACATACCTATATATACATACATATACATGCATATACACACACCTCTAAATACATATACATACATACATACACACAAACACACACACACACACACACACACACACACACACACACACATATATATATATATATATATATATATATATACACACACACATACAAATACACATATACACACATACAAATACATACACATACATACACATACCTACATATATACAAATACATGCAAACATACATACATACATACACACATTTATATATACATACACAGACATACACATACCTATATATACATTTACTTACACATACATACACATCTTTACACATATACATACACACAAATACACACATATACACACACATATATATACACACAAAGCCATGCATATACATACATACACATATATACATATATACATACATACACGCATACACATACACACATATATACATACACATATATACATACACACACACACATACACATGTATGTATGTGTGTGTGTGTGTGTGTGTGTGTGTGTGTATATATATATATATATATATATATATATATATATATATATATATATATATATATATGTAGATATACATATGTACACATATATACTTACATACATACATATATATATTTATATATATATGTATGTATGTACATATACATAAACATTATATATATAATATACCTATGTGTATATATATGTACATACATGCACACATGTACATATACATACACATATGTACATATTATATATATATATATGTACACGTGTGTATATATACACATATGTATTTATATATATATAAATAAATAAATAATGTTTAGGCACTGACAGTACCTTTTAAAATTCTTATTTACAAGGCCAAGAGATTTTTTACATGGGACGGATGGCTGGACGGCGATTACGAAAAACACCAGTAGAGCAGGAGAAACTCTATTTGCCTATTGGCTAATAGAAATGTATTCTACCTGACAACAATGTCAGGGATACATTGCTATTGGCTGCTACGTTAGCCTGCGAGTGCGCAAGCGCGAGAGCCCTGTCTAGCCCGTGCACTCGCGGCTCTGTCTCTCTTTTTCGCACGTGCGCGCGCTTGTGCATCACATGCACTCGTGCTGAAGTCTCACGCATGCGCGCAATATCAACCTGCCGAGAATTCGGCGCTTGCGGCCAGGACAATGAGCGCTACGTCACTAGTGACGTAGCGTACATTGCCCTTCAGGAAGAAGAATGTAGCGCAATGTACGCTACATCACCGGAAGCAGCTAAATCGGGTAGCTGCATGGCACGTGACAGAAAGTAATAAAAGTTCCAGGAGAAGCTTGGACAGTAAAAGAAGAGGTAAGCAGGCTGCCTGGGGAACAATAGATAAGTATATAATTTTTTGTTTTTAACAACAGAACCCCTTTAAATACATATAGCTAGTATAAGATATACCAGCTGTACATATATAATTATATACAGGAGATCTGCAGGTTATACCAGCATGCTCCATATCACTATATACAGGATGTATAGCTTCTACCAGCTGTACATACATAATTTTATACAGAAAAAAAACAGTTTGGGATGATTTCACACCTATACTGGGGGATTCCACTTTTCTAATGTACAATTGTTTTTTATTTGTTTCAAAAATAAAGGAAGACATAAATGCAATCAAGTAAAGAGTCACATTAAATCAATATCAAGATTTGTTAGTCAACTGTTACTCCACAGTCTTCTAGAACTAGAGTCTTTTTTTATGCTTCCTTAATTATAGAACATATAAATTGTTAGTGGGAGGGTTGCGGAGAGGAGAGAGTGGGGTTGAGGGATATAAAGCGGGAGGGGGGGGGGGTAGGGAATAGTGGGAAAGGAATTTTTGGGATGTCGATGATGTTCACTTAAGCATGAGAGAGATGGAGGTTTGAAACCTTTTCTTCTATGTAGTTTGTGGAGGATATTCCGAAACTTGAGTATTTAAAGGATTTATCTTGTTTGATTTCGGTTTGAGTCAAAGTGTTTCATCCAAGGGTTCCAGTCTGTCTTAAATTTGTTGATTCTGTTCTGTCTGAGAGCGAAAATTTTTTCCATTTCAATGTGGTCTGATATTGTTTGGATAATGGTGTCTAGAGTAAGATCCGAGTTTGTTCTCCAGCACCTTGCTAATAGCAGTTTGATAGTTAAAAGTCCATGTGAAATTAGTTTTCTGAATTTCTGGGGGATGTTGTCTATTCCTATAAGTAGGATGACCAGTTCCGGTGAAGGTGATAATTTTAGTCCTGTCATGTTTATTAGTGTGACGAATTCTTTCCAAACATGGTTGATTATAGGACAGCTCCAAAAAATATGTATCAAAGATCCTTTCTGACCGCATCCTCTCCAACATCTGTCCGAGACTTCTGGAAAGAAATCTGCAAGTCTAACTGGCGATCTGTACCAGCGTGTGAGTGTTTTAAAATGAACCTCTAGGAGCGAAGCACATAAAGTTGCTTTATTTGCTGATTTATGTGCTGCTATCCAGGAGTGATTAGTGAAGGATCTGCCCAAATCTTTCTCCCAATTTAGGAGATGTGTTCTTTTCCTTTGATCGTCATTTGTGGATTTCTCCCCACACCATATCTCGTAGATGTCCCTCAATGGGAGTTTGTTAGAATTTGGGTTGAAGATGAAGTTGAAGAGGAAGGTAGGTAATGAGACAGATCCCGATCTGATGTTTGGCCAGTAGCTCTTAATTTGGGAATAGAGAAGGAAGTCCCCTTCGTGTAGGTTAAACTCTTTTTGTAGTTGGAGGAAAGGTTTAATTTTTGAGTTCATCGCTAAGTCCGAGATAAGCTTGATTCCCTTCATTTTCCATCTTTTTATGTTGATTTCTTTTATCCAGAATTCTATAGTATCTACTGGGATGGGGATCTCCATTCTAGGTTTAAAGTTTTTTGTGATGTTGAGTAGGTTTATCCAGGTCTCCACTGTGTTGTTGACAATCGGGTTTTGCGAGGAGGTTGTTTTTGGGTTAGATGCTGTAGCTAAGAGTAGGTTTCCTAGAGTTTTATTCCCCAGAGTTTCTTGTTCAATCGTTGGCCAACTGGTTTTTTGCTGTGGGGTTCCCCATGGTTTTAAGTGTGATATAATTATTGTCTTCTGGTAAGCTGTCAGGTTGGGGACTCCTAAGCCTCCTCGTTCCTAGGGCTGTAGAGAATTGAAGCGGCCACTCTAGGTTTTTTATTCTTCCAAATAAAAGACATTAATTGTTTTTGTAGTTTTTTGATCAGGTTGTTTTCGCATTTTAGGGCTAGTGTCCTGAATAAATATAGTATTTTTGGTAGGACCATCATTTTATATATGACGATCCTTCCAAGCCAAGATAGTTCGGTATTTTCGTAGTTGGATAAATCTTTTTGTATGTTATCTACAAGTGTGGATATGTTTAGTTCCATTATTCTTTTTATTGGAAGGGTTATTTTGGTCCCTAGATACTGGATGCCCGATGGGTCCCATTTATACGGGAATTCTTTTTTCAGAATGTCTTGGATATCTTTTTTGAGATTTATTGGTAAAATATTGGATTTGGATGGGTTGACTTTATAGTAGGAAACTGAGCCAAATAGGTTTAGGAGAGTAGTAGATGCTCTACGCGATTCTAGGGGGGCGGAGAGTACTAGGACTATATCGTCCGCAAATAAGCCTATTTTGTGTTGCCTTTTTGCTATGGGTACGCCTTTGATGTTTAGTTGCATTCGGAACGCTTCTGCAAGAGGTTCTATGGTAAGTATGAAAATTGTGGGTGACAGGGGACAGCCTTGTCTAGTACCATTCGATATTTCAAAGGGCCTAGACATTATGCCGTTTATTAGAACTTGAGCTGAGGGTTCTCCATATAGGGCTTGTATAGCTTTTAGAATATTGTCTTTAAATCCCATCTTTCTAAGGACGGAGAAGGCAAATCCCCAATGTATCCTGTCGAATGCCTTCTCCGCATCCAGGGTTAGGAGCAGAGAAGGCATTCCGGATCTTTCCGCCTCATCCAAAATGTCGAGGAGGCGTCTAGTGGCATCCGAGGCTTGTCTACCTCTCACAAAACCGACCTGGTCACTATGAACCAGGTCTGGGACAATTTCTATTAGTCTAAGGGAAAGGATTTTAGCGTATATCTTTGTGTCATTATTAAGTAGGGAAATTGGCCTATAGTTTGCTGGGTTTGTTGTGTCTTTCCCTGGTTTCGGTATGGTCACTATATTGGCTCGCAGCATTTCAGGTGGTAGATTTCCACTGGAGATTGCTTTGTTAAAGAGATTTTGCATGTGAGTATTCAAGAGGTCTTTGTATAGTTTAAAGTATTCGTAAGAAAACCCATCGGGGCCGGGGGCTTTGTCATTTTTGGCTTTCTCTATTACTTTGTTTATTTCTTGAATTGTTATGGGTGAGTTAAGTTTTCCTAAGTTAGTTTCTGAGAGTTGTGGGAAGGAATTTATTTATATCTTCTTTCGATGGTTGGTGGGTATCTGGGTCTTCTTTAAGATTATACAATGTACGATAAAATTTCCTAAATTCCTCTGCAATGTCTGTGGGGTTTGATATTTTAGTTTTTTTGGTTGGGTCCAGCACGAATGGGATTTTTGTTTTAACTCTTTTTTGTTTTACTTTATTAGCCATCCATTTAGTGTTTTTGTTATGGTCTGTATAATATGATGTTTTTAAGGCTTTAAGTTGTTTTTCATGTTCGTCTATTAAGATGTTGCGGACATTTAGTCTGGTTTCCCTAAGTTTGTTTGAAAGGCTTGGAGAAGGGTTTGTTTGTATGGATTGCTCTAGTGTCGATAGTTCTTTTAGGTTGTCTTGGAGTAGTTGGAGTTTTTCTCTCTTGTAAATAGCACCTTGTTTAATCATCGCCCCTCTAATTACGGATTTGTGTGCGTTCCATAGTATGAAGCGGCAAGTCTCTGGCGTGTCATTTAGTTGGAAGTACTCTGTAATTGTTTCTCTAATTTCTTTCTGATATTTTGGCAACTTCATTAAAAATGTGTTGTTTCTCCATCCATTGAACGGGAGGGTTTGTATTCCTGTTTTTATTTTTAGTGAGATCGGGGCGTGGTCTGACCAGGAGGTCACTCCTATTTTGGCTTCTGATGTTCTGTTAAGGGTGTGGAAGTCCACTAGGAACATATCTATTCTTGAAAACGACTTATGCCTGAATGAATAAAAGGTATATTCCTTGGAGTTGGCATTAAGGGCTCTAAAGGGGTCGAAGAGTTGGGAGTCTTGTATCCAGGGGGATAGCGTGGATCCTCTGCTTCTATTAGTGTTGGTTGAGTCTAGGGTCTCATCTACTATCGCGTTAAAGTCTCTGCATATCACTAATGCGCCCTGCTGGACTCTTTTAATTTTCTTTGTTACTTTTTTCAAGAATCTTATTTGTTTCGTATTTGGGGTGTATAGGTTGACTAATGTAGTTAGAAGTCCGTTTAATTTACAAATTAGGATCAGGTATCTGCCCCCCTCGTCTCCGAATTCTTCCAACAGTTGGAAATCTACTGAGTTGTGTATTGCTATCAATACTCCGGAATTTTTTTTGGTAGCATTAGCTGTGTATATTTTGGAGAACTTCGGGTGTGATAGTTTGGGAGGTTTGAGATGGTCCAGGTGGGTTTCCTGCGCGCAGAAAATGTCGGCTTTAGATGTTATCGCCTCTTAGGTGGCGGGAAATGTTTCCTCTGCTTTTTTCCTCTCTGTCTGACAGACTTATTCTGTTGGTTGTCATTTTTATGTGAACATCCTCTTGGGATTATTGGTGAGACATGGGTGGAGAAATGGGTGGAGAAGGGGGTTGGTAACATAGTTTCTTCCTTGTGTTTAAATGACGTTTCAACTTGATGCACTAAGTGCATTCAACTTTGTTAACTAAGGTAGGACCTTTTCAACCTTCAAGTTTGGGTTTGCGATAAGGTCTTAACTGGGGGTTGGTGTACAGCCTACATTTGACTGCTTCCTCTGAATTGCGAGGATTGTCTTGTGGTTGTGAGTCACCGAATTGGTTCAGTGGTCAGGTGATCTGCTACTTCCATGTTTGCTAGATTGTTTGTGGGACCAATCATTACGGATCGGATTTGGTCCTTGTAGGTTGGGAGCAGGGATGTTCCATCTTTTAGAAGGTTTAGACCTTCTTCTTGGTTAAGAATAATGGTTGTAACACCATCTCTGTTTACATACAATTTAGTCGGGAATCCCCATTTGTATGCGATGTTATTGCTTCTTAAGGCCGACGTTATTTGTACGAATTTTCTCCTTGCGGACATAGTGGCTTGAGAAAAGTCGGCAAATAATTTTATGTTCCCGTAGGGGGGAGGGAGGTCTCGGATGTTTCTGGCGGCATGCATTATTTTTTCTTTTATATGAAAGAAATGCACTCTCGTGATGACGTCTCGAGGCGCATTGTCTGGGACCCCTTTAGGCTTTGGGAGTCTGTGTGTTCTATCCAAGAGCCTTTCTTCTTTTTTGGAGTCTGGTAGGAGAGTTTTAATCAAGTCCTGGATGTGAGTATTTAGGTCTTCTGGTTTGACAGATTCCGCAATGCCTCTGAATTTAATGTTGTTGCGGCGGTTGCGGTCTTCTATGTCCGCCATTTTGTTTTTTAGATATTGGACCTCTTCTTCTAACTTATAGTGGGCGTCTATCAGTTCGTTGTGTGAATTAGTTATTTCGCCCGTTTTATTTTCAAGATGGTTCACCCTGTCTCCCAGCTCTTCTATATTATTATTGAGCTTGGTATTTAGCTTGGACAGGTCTTTTTTGATAGATCCCTTTAATGCAAGCACCATGTCACAGATGAAGCATTCTGATGCTGCTTGGTTAGAGCATTCTATACTAAGGATTGGGTCATCTGATTCTTCCTCCTCTGAGCCTGTTATCAGTGCTGTGTCAA
Organism: Eleutherodactylus coqui; assembly: GCF_035609145.1. Taxonomy (NCBI): domain Eukaryota; kingdom Metazoa; phylum Chordata; class Amphibia; order Anura; family Eleutherodactylidae; genus Eleutherodactylus; species Eleutherodactylus coqui. Next base: position 177,330,761 of record NC_089843.1, on the reverse strand, counting down.
GAATTTGTGAGTGGGGGTCTCTTCTTGGGCGCCTCTTTTCAGGGCTTTCTCTAGGGGAGGTTATATTTCTTTTTTCTGCTCCCGCTATGGTATGCTTATGAGGAGAGACTGTCAGATCCCCCCCCCCCCCTGCTGCTTGCTGGCTCTCTATGGGTGAGTTCTCCCTTTCCTGCTCTCTTGTGGGAGTTTGGGATCGTGGGGGAGGCTGAGTGTGCATTTGTTCTGGTGTTAACTGCGGTGTGTGGGGTTCTGTTTCCTTACCGCTTCTCTTTCTTCCTGCGGTCCCCGTATCTGCAGCCGCTGTTTCTCCTCTCCTTCCCGTACTGTGCATGGTCGGCGCCATTTTATTTTTCTCCTCCCGGCCGCGTGCTGTATAGAACTCTGTGAGCCTCCTCGGAGAGGGTTTCCCTGTCTTCCTGCGGGTCGACATCGGGTGGAGGGAGGTATCCCACGTCTTTTAAATATATTTTCCGCGATCCTCGCTTGCTTTAAGTAGCTTCTAGGCTGTAAATGCTGGGAGAGCCGTTCAACACACGTCCGCCATCGGCTGCTCCAGGCCACACCCCCGGGGATTCCACTTTTCTGTTCCTTTCAGGGAGCAAGAAAGGGGAATTCCCGTGGCTGAACGGGTCTATCTCTGAACAGAAGTGAAAAGCGTCGGACGGACTCCATTGACTATAATGGGGTCCATAGGCGTAGCGTCAGGGGTTGCTGGGGTCGCCATGGCTACCCGGCCCCGGCGCTCAGGGGGCCCCGAGGCCGCCCTCCGCCATGCCCACATGCACATTCAGTGCATTAATGGCTGGCCGTTCTATCTGCAGCAAGATTCCCATCATGCGGCAGCGAGAATGGCCAGCCTGAGAGGAAGAGCAGGGAGGTACTCACATGGGCGGCAGGGGAGGAGGGAGGAGGTCACATGGGACGGCAGGGCACAATGATCATGTGATCATGTGCTGCCCCCTGCTTCCTGTTGCACGGAGGCCTCTGAGTTTACCTCTTCTGCTGCTGCTGTCACATGGAGGAGAAGTGGACGGAGCCCTGGGGTAAGTGTATATATGTGTGTGTGTGTATCTGTCTGTCTGTCTGTCTCCCTCATCTATCTATCTCATATTTATCTATCTCTCTCTATCTCATATCTATCTAGCTATCTATCTATCTCATATCTATCTACCTCATATATATCTATCTACTATCTATCGATCTCATATCTATCTATCTATATACTATCTATATTCTATCTATCTATCTATCTATCTATCTATATTCTATCTATCTATATTCTATCTACTATCTATCTATTCCATATCTATCTATCTATTATTTATTTATCTATCTATATACTAGCTAGCTATCTATATACTATTTATCTACTCTCTAGCTATCTATATACTATCTATCTATATACTATCTATCAATCTCATATATCTATCTACTATCTATCTATCTCATATCTATCTATCTGTCTACTATCTATCTACTATCTATCTATCTGACATTTATCTATATACTATCTATCTATCTATCTCATATCAATCTATCTATATACTATCTATCTATATCATATCTATCTATCTATAATCCATCCATCCATCCATCGAATATCTATCTATCTATATATCTATCTCATATCTATCTATATACTATCTATCTATATACTATCTATATCATATCTATCTATAATCTATCCATCTATCTATCTCCTATCTATCTATCTCCTATCTATCTCCTATCTATCTATCTCATATCTATCTCATATCTATCTATCTATATACTATCCATCCATCGAATATCTATCTGTCCATCCATCCAATATCAATCCATCTCTCTATCCATCCATCTCTAGCTCTCTCTGGTATAGGTTATACATCTCCCTGGATTTACTGTATTCATTTGCACACTTTACACACACAAAAAAAAACGCATCTAAACCACATGCAGTTTTTAATAGTGTCTGCAGCTCATTAATAACGCACGCGATCTTTAAATACCGCATGCAGGTTTTTTATGTGTTTCTCTTTATTGTGGTTCTAAAATGCAACAAAAACCTGACCCCCCCTCCCCCCAAGGCCGCTCTCACACACGTGTTCAGAAAACGCAGCTCGAAATTGTGGTATTTTGACCGGAATTTCAGGCAGCATCTTCGAACACAGGTTACAGCGTTTGACAGCGCTTTTTGATGCACCAAATCATTGTGATGGGTGATGAGGTGTGTTAAAAACCACGAAAATGCAGGAACAGAACAGACAGCTCTCGAAAATCACAGTGTTAGAAACACCCTGTTCGATCGCAGGTTTGAGTAAGCTCATTAAAATCTATGGGAGTGTTGTACCGTGGTTAGTACGGCACTCGGGGCGCTGTGCTAATAGCGGTAAAAAGCAGTGTGTGTGAGAGTGGCCTGCGGGGCTACAAACAAATTTTCATGTTCAGGAAATGCGTCATGTTTGGAAAGATTACGCCAAGGGGCAGATCATGTATGCAGCACGATCTAGGTATGGGTACGGGGGAGTGTGGGGTGGAGGCCCAGGGTGGGGGGGCCCGAGCTGAACTTTTGCACCCGGGCCCCTGAGCCTTTAGGTACGCCCCTGATGGGGTCTGTCCACTTTTCGCCCAGCTGCCCGGCCATTGGGTGGAAAAAAAAGCACTGCATACTACATATTTGGTGCCAGATCTGTGTTGCGGAATCTCTGGTCAGAGGTTCTGACGCAGATGTGAACCCGGCCTTCCACCAGCATGGCTGATATCACTGTATATAGGAGATGTATATAGCTCTTCCTGTATACAGTGATATGGACCATGCTGGTATAATCTGGAGATCTCCTGTATATAATAATATATGTATAGCTGGTATAACCTGGGTATATACTGCATATGATTGCACACTTTACACACAACTAAAAAACGCATCAGAACCTGCATGCAGTTTAAAAAAAACAAAAACGCATGTATTGTGTGAATCCGCATGCAGTTTTTATTAGTGTATGTATTTTTTTTTATGTGGTTTTAATTGTGGTTCAAAAACGCAACAAAAAACATGATTACTGCCTTAGGCTGGCTGCACACAACGGGGTCGGATTCCACATGCGGGAGTCCGCAGCGGAATCCAACCCTGTGCTTGGCCAGCATCCAGGCATGCCTGTCATTTCTTTCTAATTTCTGTACTGCGGATGGTCCGCACAGCAAGCTGTTGGACATGCGCAGTACAGTTTTTTCTTTTTAATCCCTGCTTCTCCCACGCCATTGCTAGGCGATGACGCTGGTGCCTGCGACCTTTCCGAAATGTCATTGCAGAAGGGCTGGGAGTCGAACAGCTTACATTGACTTCAACGGAGGCTGTCCGTGCGGAATCTGCACTAAAATAGAGTATGCTGCGAATTTTCCTCCGCGAGTGGAAAATCACAATTGATCTCCACTCTCGTACAGAAAAAAATGCTTTTCCATAGCATGCTGTGGGCGGTATTTTCTGCGGAATCTGGAGAAGGATGCCCGCTCTATATTCCACAATGCAAATCTGTCCATAGGCAGCCGGCCTTAGGCTTATTTCAAACGGGTAAGTCTGATATCGGGCCGTGAAACTGTGCCCAATATTACGCTCGCCAACAAGTGATGTCCCCGTGGATGCAAGGGGTTTTTGTGTTAAAACCAGCTCTGGGAAGTAGTGATGCTTTTAGCCATGGTGGAGGAACGCAAAGTGTACCCATTGCTTTCAATGGATAAACCTTGCATTGTATCACACTTGCATGCACCGTGCAATGCTGTGACAGACCCATTAAAAACAATGGGCGATGCTAGGCATTCCAAAGAAACACCCACAGATAGAAAGAACATGCCGCGATATTTTCATGCAATGCAGGAAAAAAATCACTCATGTGTATGACCCCATTCGAAAGAATAGGATTAATATCTGTGCGTCGATTATGCATCTCGCAATGCACAAATCTCGCTCGATTTTCGCGGGCGTGTGAAAGCGGCCTAAGGGGCTACAAACAGATTTTCACATAGTCCAGGAAATGAGTCATGTCTAGAAAGTTTATGCCAAGGGGCTAGTTCATGCATGTAAATTTTAATGGTTTACGTATGGGTATTGGTACAGATGGAATAGGGGGTGAGAACCTCAGCTGAACTCAGCACCCTGAGCCTTTAGTTACCCACCTGCTACAGATTACATGTAGCATCACATGTAGGTTGAATCAGAGATTGTAATATTATTCCCTTCCACCCCCCTCTCGCATGAGTCTCATCCACTGCAACTTTCTCTCTTGATCTTTCTTCCTGTCTAGTATTTATTATTTCAATTTAGACAGATTTGTGGAGACTGAAACTGCCCAGAAATTCTGCAGGCAGGGAAACAGGAACTGCAAGCTATCAGAAGATATAATTTTCCCCTCATTTTCTCCTAGAGTTTGGTAGATGGTTATTTGGGGGTTGCAATGATAAAAAAATGTTTCCACTGGAGGTCTTTATGATATTGTATGAAATTGGAAAAGGGCATAATTAAAAACACTAAATACTACTTTATTTTGAGGCTACTTTAAATGTACAATTTAAGGCCTCATTAACACGAGCGTATGCGTTTTCACACTGTCCGCATCGCCACCAAAAATCGCATAACTGAAAAATAGCCGTGATCAAGTCCCGAGCTTTAGCTGTGTTTTCTTGTTCATCCAAATGGCAGGCTGTGATATATTAGCAAAAATATATGCTGCAACGCGAAATCCCATAGTTGGTATAAATCCTCGGAATAGCTACAATTACTTAAATAGAGCCAATTGTAAACTTTTTGCAGCACTGGACACAGCTAAACTCCCTCCCCCTCCCTTTTTCTCAGCTCCCAAAGAAGCCTATGGGAGCCTCCAGTGTATCTCTGCAAAAGATAGGTCTTTCCCTATCTTTTCCAGCAGCATATAAAACTGGTCACCGTTTTCCGTCGCCAATGTCCTATTATACCTAGCGCAATGTTTTTATGTGGATAAAATTTGCTTATCTGAATGAATACATTGGAAACCAATGCTTCAGATGGTCGCAGTGTTTTTTTTACTGTGGCTAAATTAAACGCGTAAAAATGCTAGTGTGAAGAGGCCTCATCTGGTGAACTTACAACAGAAATGATTTCTTTAAAAAAAAGCCAGTGAGTTATCAAGCCGTGCTCTATATTATAATATTCAAAAAGTTTCTGCTTCAAAATGAAATTGTATTTTGTTAAATAAACATACTTTAAAAATACATCCACTCTGACAGGTGCAAAATCTTTTACATGCATTTCTTTTTGCATCATACCTGACCTTCAATAATAAAGTATATAAAGGTTCTTAGAATATATGTTAGAATTCTCTTTATGGACACAGGTTTCTTTATACGGCAGAGCTGACAATTAAAAAAAGTGCAGTGTCTAGAAAAGTGAAGTAGAGAATCATAGACTTCAAGTACACGACTTTAAGTAATTTCTAAAATTACCTACTCAGGCAGGAATGAAAAAGACTAATTCTTTTCTTTGACTCAGTGTCGGGTCTTATTCAAAGATGAAGAATAATAGCTTCATAGTGTCTTTGTTACATTTGTGCCCTTAAAAATGTAAAACTGCACTTTTTATGTGCTGCCAGAATGTGAGTTTTAATAGCTTATATTAAGTTTTTTTTTTAATGAACTCTAAATTATCAATGTTAGTTAATTGGAAATGAAATAGTATGTACATCTCAACATCCTTCTTATTACTGCAATTCATCTACAATGAAAAGGAAAACAAGTTTGCAAACTCTTTTAAAGAGAAATTGGCATTGTTATATGTCTTCAACTCCTATGCAGACTTAAGTGTCTATACATTTATAGTGCAAATGCAAGGTCTTAATTGTTAGACACTTACTTGTCCACACTCCCACAACTGTTCATGAGGACTGGCACCACCACCAGAGAAACAGTTGGGTAGCATGTAGGCACAGCACACAGTCACCCAGACATCTCAGCATATTCTGGTGTGTGAGCTTAGATGTTTCCTAGGTCTGTTTGTTGAGCTTGATTGATAGGTCTGCAGACCAATCTGTGTTACTCTTCACCTAGTGCTATGAGAGTACTAGGGGCTCTATTTAAATACCTCTCTATGAATCATCTATGCCAGTAATTGCTTAATCAACCTGGTATGCTATCTCAGTGATATGCATTCTGTTTTGGACTTTTAACCTTGGATTAGACTGGTATCAACTCTGGACATGTTTGACTATGTTGCCTGTTTCTCTATCATGTGTTCAACAGTAAAATTGGCCACTGGTTACACAGGGCCTATGTAATATATGGCTGGGTCATGTGATGCAGGCTTCCAATAAAATTGTTGCTCATATGCAAGATGGAAGAAACATTTGGTGACATCAACAAGTCCCCTGGGTGCTGTTGGCTGCATGCCTCTAGCAGGTATTATGGGAAATTAGATTTCTTGTGATTTTCACCAAAAATTAGTTTGGACTTACCCTATTCGATTTTACTACTATCAAGACAATTTTATCCCCAACCAATCAAGTCAAGCAACCCTAATGAGCAGCTTAGGCTTGGTAAAGGGTAGCTGAGGAACTCCAGAATTGTGTTTCGGTGAATTATGCTTTGAGAGCCACATAACTCTGACTAAATGTGGAACTTTTTTTGTTTGGATTTCTTTTTAAATATCTACACATTTTGCTGTAATAGTTCATGGCTGACATTACTTCTACATTTAGCCCATGATACATATGAATGCATACATTCTTACATGAATTTAAATTTGCAAACTAAATATATTCACCTTTGCTCTGCATCTTAGCAGTCCTGTATTTTGATAGATATTTCCTGTACTATTAAATATCAGAGCCTGAAACTTTCACCTGACATTGAATTATGTGGTATTCATCTATTTGTGACAAACCATTTGTGACATGATTTATAATTGGGCACAAGAGAGCAAAATTTTGAGTCAAAGGCCTTTATCTCTGAACTATATCTTTTAAAACTGAAATTCCCCTGATGCAGATTTTTGTAATGAATGTTCTGTGTTTCCCATTTAATTTTACCATCTGGGATTTATAAAAAAATATTAGAACTTATGATACTGCAGCAGGGTTTCCCAGTCCTGTTATGTAATGTATTAAATGCAAAATAAAGCAAAACTGGTTTTCAAACTTATAATGCTAAAATCCCAAAAAGGGGCAAAAATGTGGTGTTTTGAAAATGTTCAAATGTTTGAAAAAGATGTACATAGGTGCGCACCCATGTACGTGCAAAAACATGCGTGAATGCACGTCTGTGCAGTGTTTTTAATGGAGCCGCGGCTGCAGCCGAAGGGAGGTATGTTGTTTGTTTTTTTTGTTTTTTTTTACAGTACTTTTGCTTAATTTTCAGGGAAGGGCTTATATTTAAAGCCTTTCCCTGAAATCAATTAGCAGCAGAATCCTCTACCGCAGCTGACATGTGTGACAGCTGCGGTAGAGAATTGAAGAATTCCTTTGCTACATCTGCCACAGATGTGGAAGATGTAGCAACAGGGAATTCTTTTAACTGGCTGGGATGACGGAAACATCTGCCGCATGCAGCAGATGTGTTCTTCATCCCCGCGGGGGTCACGGCAGCGGCAGAGAGGTAAGAATTTTTTCGATCTGGTCAGAATTCAGCAACTCTCTTCTCAATATTTCTAATCCATATACATGTAGGGCACTAACCAAAAATTCAGGCATTCTCCCTTAGACTAGCAGCTTCTGCAATTCTACACCAAATGTCCTTCTGTTAATATTGTGTGGAAGCTCTTTAGCTGTTTCTTTGGCTTATGGGCTTGGGGAGCCATTTAGGGAGGAGTATATCACAGACATCCAAAATTGTTATATGTGGCTAAAGGAGGAAAGCCAGAGGGAAACACAGTAGGACTATGATTTGTTACAAATGCAGAGTAGAGGGGCATATTAGACAGACCTGTTGAGCCTCCACTCACAGGATGCTCTTCTCCGCGGTAAAGGGAGAAAAAAGTTTATAATGCAGAAAAAGCGTGGTCTGTTACAAGCAGTGTTAAAGAAGCTGGGTTTGATGAGACTGTTATGTCCATGTAAAAGATGTAATTTAATGCAGTATCAGCATAGGGGAAGATATTGCAGTAGACTGGAGAAAAAGGCATGTTATATGGGTGGATTGCGGAGGTGAGATGTTGGATAAAGAAATTATGGGGGAAAAAAATTAAAGAAGTAAATTACACGGTGTCAGCATTTATGTGTGTGAGCAAAATCAAAAAGGAAGTTGAATAGGAAAGATATAGGAAGGTGATTTAAAAGGTGTTTGAAGGTGTGATTTAGAAGGTCTGTGCAATGTGGATAAGATTCTTTGTTGATTCCTCCAATGGGGAAGGTTTTCTTATACATTGTATGAGTATATGTGTTGTATAGGAGATGCGAACATTGAGCTAGTAAGTGTTAACTAGAAGAATCAGACAATTGGCCAGGTTCAAAGTGGTGAAGCTAGATAACGTAAGGGTACACAATGGGTCGGCCCTGTCCTCAGCAAAGGAGGGAGTGAGAATCAAAGGTTCTTAAATACTGAACGCTGAAAGTCAAATCTTAGGCTGTGTGAAATGTGGGATGGAAGTAACAGTATCTCAGGAAAAGCTGGGTGGATAAAGAAAATTTTGTATTCAACAAAACTGATGAGGGCTTAAAAGATATCACATTTCCAATGTGGATATATTTTGTGAATTATTTTGTCCTATTATAGCTTTTACACTTTTAAATTATTGAAACCCTCAAAACTAAAATATTTCCGTAGTTCCAAATTGAGCTACATTGTTTCTGCTAAAATTTGGGAAGGGTGGGGAAATATGTGTGCTAATTAAGCTTATCAATGAACCCTTGCAGCTATGTGATTCTACACTCAGTGTGCTATCATATGGTACAGTATCTCTCTCCTGGAAGCATTGCTTCTATATCTCTATCCCTAAAAGGGTGTTGATTGGGGTATGGTAATGTTATCTTCTGATGTTTTTATGGGGAATCTGACAGGAAATAAAAAAAAGTTTAGGTTATTTGGTTAATGGCACAATAGAATTTTCAACACCCAGAATTAAAAAAAATTATGGACTTAATTTTCTGCCTTATTCATTCTACAGTGTGGATTATAGCTCATTCGAAAAATTCCTTTTTAGTTAGAAAGGTCCCCAGACAATAAGCTGACCACGGGTTGCCCAACTTCTGTGAGGCCCCATGACCAGCTATAATCTGTTGATACCAAGCAACAACTGTTCCATTTTTTATTTTAATGTACCTGCTTAGTAAAAATATGTTCACACAACAGATTTTAAGAGCATTTGTAATAAGGGGCAGTGAAACTGGCAGGGAACTTTAGAAAAAAAATGTTGTTTAAACTCTCATATCTAAGGCAGATATCAACTATGGTTGCAGAATTGTCTCCATCATGCATAAGATTCTGATGCAGTTCCTAGTCAGCAACATTGCAGATGTGCTACAGATTTCCCGCTTCTCATTTGAAGGTACTGTAACCCTTGATTCAAAGGTGGGTTAACAATTAATTTTTTGTTAGAAGTTGGTATGGCTCATATAGGACGATAGTATGGACATATGTGAGGATGCATCAAGGGAATTTGAAAAAAGAAAAAGAAAATATCTACAAAAGTATCTGCTATTATTCAATTTTATTTTCCAGGTTGTCTTGATCTCAAGGGTATTACAAGAGTGTGACAAGTTTAATGAAAGCCATTGCAGTGCCTATGGAGGTTTTGATCCACTTACACAGACCATTGGAATGTCTGTGAGTTTGGCCTCTAAATTCTGGATTATTGGACATTTCTGGAATGACATCTAAAATTAATTTTATAGGTTTATAAGAGTAGAGATCATTCCAGAAGAATAGGACCCCAGAAAGTAATTGGGCGATGTGCATCTTGAATAATACCACTTTAGTTATGCCTCCAGATATCTACATTGTGCTGGGAGATAGGGCATACAAATGGCTTACATTAAATACAACAAGGTTATATATTCACCTGTTATGTCCATGCTACATATGATGATTTCTCATACATGACTATCCCTAAGCAAACTTCCTTTAAGAGGGTAGTAGATAATAGACCAAAGGCCCAATGGCAAACCCCATGTGGTTGACAGGGTGCAGCAAAAGAAGTTTTTCAGTATATTTTTCATTTATCCTATGCTTATGTAAATGTATGATGATAAAGAAGTGGAAGCTACAGAACTAGATTAATCAAATACAGGGTCAAATAATCACTGTCCTTGGCCAGCACACTCAGAAACAAGTGTTATATTTCTGTGTTTAATCCCACAAATGAGTTCAAAGGAATTGAAAGGTAATTTTAAGGGAATTATCCAAGCTATGTTCAGATATTATTGTTGTTACTGCTATATTTTATCATGTACATTCCAAAATCTTGCAGTCCCACCTGCCTTAATCACAAAAAAAGGGCTGTTTCCTCCTAATCCTCAGTGCCCCCCTTGAGTCATGGTGACAGGTATATGTTCATTATAAGCTATTACTATAGGCAAAATGCTAATGAGAGGATTTGGGTAATGTTGACCCTTCCAACAATTGTCAGTAACAATTACCGGATGATGACAACTGTCTGCAGCTACGGCTGGACTGCCCCTTTACTTTGAGTGTCCCCTAAATGTTTTGGAAATGGATGAATGGAATCTGTGGATCAGTATCATGAGCGGACTGTGTTTATTTGGGTGAGAAAAAAAACTTTAACAATTCATGACTTACTACAGGTCAGGGCCATAAAATTATCTGTGTTAAATCCCGCTATATGATTTTTACATGGATTCAAAGGGGGAAGCGAATAGGAACAGTAACCACAGAGCAGCCTGAAAATACTCTATTTTAAATCGCCTTCTTATATATTTCACATTCAACTTCCTTTCCCCCTTTTGCTAAAGGCCCACATATATACCTGCTGAAACCGTTTAATTTACTTCATTTATTGTTTTCCCATAATTTCTTTGTCCAACATCTCACCTCTGCAATCCACGCAAATAACATGCCTTTTTCTCCAGTCTACTGCAATATCTTCCCCTATGCTGATACTGCATTAAATTACATCCTTTACATGGACATGACAGTTTCATCATATACATTAATAAGTATTAGTCAGCTCTGTTATTGTCCACACAATCAAAATACTGCATAGTTTCTAAAGCTACAATTAATTCAAAACCTGCAATTCACTTAACATGCTGTGCAATGGTCCATTCAATCCAAGCAAGCAGTGGTTAGTTTTCACAGTGATACAAGTTTCATGCTCCTCACCCCTCCTTTTCTATCTCCTTGAACACAGCTCCTCACTGAACATAGCATAACTCCTTTGTGAAGCAACAGCTTTTTAACTTTTTACACATAATAGCTATTTTGGCACTGCTGCATACTTCAAATATTGCAAAAGATATTAGAGAGCAGACAGAATCTTTAAACAACTTCAAATATTAGTTAGTAATAAAATAGGTATACTTCTGAGTGTCTAACTATCAATATGTATAGAATATGATGAAGCACACATTACACAAAAGGTTATTAATGGTTTAACAGCATAAATGCATGGACTGGTTTACACATAAAAGCAGCAGACACTGGAAAATCTAACAGCTTCTTTAACACTGCTTGTAACAATATCCCACCTTTTCTGTATTTTTAACTTTTTTCTCCCTTCATCGCGGAGAAGAGCATCCCATGAGTGGGGACGCAATAGGTCCTTCTAATATACCCCTCTAGTCCGCAATTGCAACAAGGTTCTCTCTATCATAGTTGTCATTACTTTCACATCTTGTTACTTCCTGTGCCACATTTTTTTTCCATTTGTTAGCCATCTCATTAAAACCATTCTCACTTCCTCTCTCTTTTATGAATTGCTTAGCTGTTTTTCTGTCAGCACCATTATTTAGCATGTTCCCCATAATGTCCTGTTACTTGTTGAATTTCACCCGAATACTCAGAACAAGGCAGTACATGCTACACACCAAGTAGCAGAAGGTAATACTACTCTCTCGTAGTACACCAAGCGGAACAACACATTGCTCACCTGGCAGTGCGTTCTATATTATTCTAGCCTGATAATATACTATAACTAAGCAATAAACAGTTGATCACTTCTATCTTCGCCAATTCAGCAATCAAAAGGAAACACACCCAAGAGGAGGGCTGGAAAATAAAACAAACACTTCACCCTAAGGCATCTATAGTGATATACAATATTTCAAATAAATTTATATTTGCCAAATTTGCTAATTTCAATTTCTATCATCTACAGTGTTAAATTGCCACAATTGTCTGTAGTCACTGCACATTATTTAGTCCACTGTCTTCTCAGGAATGTCATTTAGAGGTTGAAGAAGAGGGGGGGGGGGGGGGGGGCGAGAGAAATGTCACCGAGACCCACACATTCCAAAGACAACAGGTTTCATAGCTAACTCCTGGAAATGAGAAAATCACTGCATTCTTCGCTGGGGTCTGGACTAGATCTGGTCATGTGCCCCATGTTGGGTGCCAAATTGTTAGTGCAAATATAAATCTATTTGCTATACGGTATGCTTGTGGGGTCCAAATTCAGTTAGAGGATAGCCGGGCCTGGGAGATAACTTTCACCACAAACACAAATAAATGTGATTAAAAGTTATCTATTTATTGATTGACAGAAAGCAGTTTTTATAGAGGCACATGCCTCAATTACAATAATTCAAATTTATTATAATTAATTTATTACTATTGGTCAATAAAATATAAACTCAAATTTAAATATGCAAGATAAAGAATTTAACATCTAAAATGCCAAACAAATGCACACAAGTGCAGTAGAATCATACATGATTAGCTTATCAGAACACAAAAGCATGGTAATGGTAAACAATAAGTTGTTTAGAGAGAAATGGGAGAACAGGGTGCTACGACCTGAGTCATTTAATCTAGGACTTCGGAATGTTCTAATCACTGAGGTCCTTTTTTATTCTTCAATACATTTAAGCAAATCTTGTTAAAGAAAAAAGTACAAAATGTTGACACAGAGTATATCATATGAAATGGAAGGAGCATACTATACAATGTATAGGGAAAATTGAGTTATATTCATTTCACTAACACTATAGATGAGCGAGTATACTCGCTAAAGGCAATTGCTCGAGCGAGCATTGCCTTTAGCGAGTATCTCCCCCGCTCGAGACTGCAGGTTTGGGTGCCGGCAGCAGGCACGAAGCTGCGGGGGAGAGGGGGGCGGAACAGTGGGGAGATCTCTCTGTTTAATCACTCAGCGCACACTTCTCAAAACTGAACTTTAGAACAACTTTGGTAAAGGCATGGAAACCTTGTCTGGAATATTGCTCTCTGTAGCTTTTTCACTCTGTTACATTAAACTCAAAATATGCAATGCTGCTCACTAACAGTCTTTACTTTCATTATATATGCAGTGCCTTGCTGCTCTATAACAATCATAATAAGAATATAAACATTATATTGTTGCAAGACCTTCCATTAAAGATGGCACCATACACCATTCAGTAGCAATAACCCTTCAGGCAGTCGCATAAGGTGCAAGACCCCCAACCTGTCCAGGGATTTAGCACATAACAGAATGGGGGAAAGATTCAGAAAAAACCCTTTTCTGGGTATAGACCTCTTCCCTCCTGTTGAGTCATGTTAGGTGGTGGGGCTGAAAGATTTTTTTCACTGTTCTCTGGCTGCTTACTGCATCAGAGCTGAACGCACTTGCATAATATGATCTCCTTGGAAGGTCCTTAACTCGTTAAGGACATGGACTATTTTGGCCCAAAGGACACAATATTTTTTGGCGTTTTTTTATCTCCACTTTTCAAAAGCCATAACTTTTTAGTTTTTTTCATCAATATGTCCATCTGAGGGCTTGTGTTGCAGCTGTTCTGAAGTCTTCACCTTGCTTTCAGGCTGGACCAGGGTTTAGCAGTGTCTCTACCTTTCCTGGAGCTGAGGGGTGTGGTGTTTGGATGAGTGATGTCAGTCCTCACCTGTTTCTGAGTGGCTCAGCTCCTATATAAGCTATGCTAGAATTGACCTCAGTGCTGGTCAATTTTCAGTTGTTACCTGGACTGCTGCTGAGTAGCACAGCCTGCCACTGGAGCTCCTCCACTTTGCTGCTTCAGTTAAGTATAATTTGCGTTTATGGTGTACTGTTCCCTTTTAGAAAATGACGCCACTCCTGAAATGCCCATTTAATCACTAACAATTCCCTGTTCCCAATATCATAATTTCATTCTGAAGAAGAAAATGTACGAGAGAAGAATGCACACGTGTGGCGATCTTGCAATGTCTCTGTTCCCTGTGACAGAACTGCTCCAACCCCCACCTCTGAAGCATCGACCTCAACAATAAAAGGCCTAGAAGAATCTGGCTGCACAAGAACCGGAGAAAAACACTTCTTCAATCTCTGAAATGACTGCATTGCTTCCGCCGACCATTTACTAGGAAAGCACCCCTTCTTTGTCATATCAGTAGATTTCTATGGAAGCGCTCACATAAACGCTTGTTAGATGCGTTAAATTAGTGCATCTAACAAAGATAGGACATGCGTGACTACATTGCCCGCATCGCAGGTCTGTGCTGCCCTATTTTTGGTGCGTGATATACAGGTATTTTTATTGACTCCTATGGTAGCAAGAGTTTATGGAAACTCCTGTGCACGGGATAGCTTCCCTGTTGCTTACAGCAGAGCATTTAAAAGGCGCTTCTGGACATAAGCACCTTTTAAATTTCCCACTGTTAACTCCTTATTCCCCTCGGACAGTGTTCAGTAATGAGGGGACTGCAGCAGGGGGCGAAAGAATCCCTTGCGACAGCTATTACAGCTGTGGCAGAGGACAGCAATGCATCCCATTGCTTTCAATGATTGAATGGCTGTGATTGATCCTTGCACTCAGCCAATCAAAAGCAGCGCTTCCGGGAGGTAAGCATTTTTAAATCCCCGGACAGAAGAAACGATATGGGGAGCGGGAGAGAAGACACGCCAAAGCCCTGACAGCGCTGCTAGGTGATGTATCATTTTTTTTCCAGAAGCTATTTTCAGGGAAGACATAACCCACAGAAAAAGAAGTCAGATACAGGATATATACTATAGGAAAGGCTTGATCACCTGGTAGCATGCAGCAAGCCAGATTACGTGTTTTGGACCTAAAATACTAACTAACGCCCGCATTTATCAGTGTGTGTTTTCTATGCTTGCGGTTTGCTATAGATGCTGGAGGAGCTCAGGATGGCATGCCAGTGTGGCACACTAATTTAGTCATAGTACAGATCCATTTACGTAGGGATTCCATTTTCCTGCTCCCATTATGAAACAGAGAAAAGCAACTCAGCCATTACAACTAAGGCTACACAATGAATTTCGGTCTCCCAGCCAAAAGCTGCTTTGTAGTCCTGATCTAAGGGACTATTCATAAGGCCATATTTCTCATCTGTGTGCTGTTCGTGTATGTCTGTCTGCATGGGGGTGGATGATAGTTTTCACACTAAGCAGCTGAGCAGTCCATTCTGGTTCCAAAAATTTGAAGAATGCATGAAGATGAAAACAAGGCTTGTCTTGTCTGCATGCAGTCAATCCCACCACAGCCTTTGCCATAAGCTGAAACCCACAGTTGGATCCCCTTAAAAAGTAACTTTGTTGATATGTAGTAACATATATTGTAGTAACAATGAATTAAAAAGATCAGAGTCTCAATATAGTGCAAATGACAGTAATATATTAGTCAAAACCAGTGCTAATTAAGTTCAAATATCAGGGTCACGACTGTAACACTTGCTGCAAATGGTGCGCGCTACTATGCAGCAGTATTACTATATACTGAAGATTCAGCAAGTCGTTAGATCCCTGCATAAACTGCCAGCATGTGTGATACATGCTGCCGGATAAACTGAGTCTGACATAAGCATAGCAGGATGGACTAAATGAGGCTCTATGCTAAAAGACCAGCTCCCCCAACATGCTTCACCAGACCTCTGGCGTCATCAGGGGTATAGGGGCTAGGCTTGTCTCGTCTGTATGTACCTGATTTGTGTGGCGCATGTTTAGTTGCCCGCCTCTTATGTCAGGTATTGGATGATTTCATCCTTCAGGCTGCAGGAATTTGTATTTAAGAGCGAGCTGTAGCTAGAGAGCGGAAACTGGATGATGACCCCAGTGTGTTCTCATGGTCTGCTGGCTGGCTGCTTGCCCAGCATCTGTGCTGTGCAAGAAAAAAAGAAAAAATCTCAGGCAAAGTTTTTTTCTGCTAGACACTACTGACAGCTGAAAGAAAACACCCATTTTTTGCAAACTGTCAGTAAATTGATGGATGGTTTTTGCAGCCCTTGTTCTAAGATGGAGAATGGTTACCTAAATTTGGAAAAATACAGCTAGTGCTCATTAGCATATTTTTAAGAATCTCATATAGTGCCTGTGTAAAATAGACACAATATAAAAAAAAACACAATTGCTGGGACAGATGCTGAGATAATTTTCTGAATAAATGTTTCTTGTAAAAAGAGTATTGGACATAATTTCTCACAAGGTTCATTACTGCGCTATCTGCTATCTCCTGACAAGATAATACAACATTTTGTTGATTTAAAGTTAAGGTTAACTATAGCAAGGCCACACAAGAAGGTAAAGAAGTTCACATGGACTCATTTGGTTGTTTCTATATATTTGGAGAAGAGGTTGGATCTACCTGAAAATGCCAGGTATATTTTAGCACATACTGTAATCCTGCTTTTAAATCTTGTTGAGGTGGCACCCAATGGATTCCTTCATGTTTGTCAGCGTTGACTGGTTGCAAGATAATTCAGTTATAAATCACAAAATCTGACAGCATACAATACTTTTTCTAAATATCCAAATATTATATCTTGCATTGTCACATAACAAATACAGTATAATCACCCAAGTGATGAAAGTCCAAGATTATCTGTTGCAGCGGTCGGTATGCTTCCATGCTCTGCCTACAGCCTCTGAACTGTATTCCCAGATGGTGAATAATGGTTATATTTCTTATATGACAATGCAAGATCTCATATGATATGGGTAAAGTAGTTTGGAAAAAGTAATGTATTGGGTCAGCTTTTGTGATTTATAAGTAAATGGGAAATGGGCTTTATTTACTGATGCTTCATGGCTTGTAGATATTCCTTGGATTCGATAGTTATTAGAGATGAGCGAGCACTAAAATGCTCGGGTGCTCGTTGCTCGAGTTGAACTTTTCGTAATGCTCGAGAGCTTGTTTCGAGTAACGAACCCCAGGGGCAGCATGCATGGCTGCATCTGAGGCTCCCAGGTCCCATTATAAAGCCAAAATGGGGGCAAGAGTCTGGCATCACCCCCCCTAACAATTTACTTGGGACAAACCCTCATTAGCAAGGCACACGTGCTGGCGCGTCTTAGCCAAGCACCATACTATCTGTAACCAAGAACAATCACTGCCTGCGGGTGACACCGCTGCCTCTTCTCCTGGGTTACATGCTGGCATTGCTGTCCAACCCCCTGCATGACCTTGCGTCCACAGCGCACACAAAAGTTTCCCTGCACAGCTTTCAGCTGCCCTCATGCCACATCTCCCTTCATAGCTACACCACCCTCATGTCTATTTATAAGTGCGTACTGGATGAGGAGGAACCAGAGGCACACACAAAATGGATGCACTACAACTCCCAGCAAGCCACAAGTATAATGCACACGGTCAGATGTAGCCCTAAGAAGGAGCTATGGGATTTTTGCACGGAGGATCAGGACTGTATGGTGTATATAACGTTCCCTATAGAAGTGGCTGTGCCCTAACACTCTGTGTTATGCACTGCAGACTCAGAACGGTATAAATGAAGTCGTTCGCAGCAGGCTAGGAAATATTTGAGTGAAGTTTCACAGTGAGAGCTGGTTGTGCGGTACTGCAGCCTGAGAAAACTATTACTGAAAGGCTGGGAACAGGCCTAGATGTGTAATACAAAACTGGATGCACTACAACTCTCAGCCAGCCACAAGTATAATGCACACGGTCAGATGTAGCCCTAAGAAGGACCGTTGGGGTTCTTGAAGACTAGGATCCTACTCTAACACTTTCCCTATATCAGCTTTCCCTAACCTCTGCCAGCATGTGTCTGAGGTGAGCCGTGGGCGTGACCACTTTAAGTAATCGGTGGTCACCTGATCTCGCTAGCCACTCACTGCTGTGGAGTGGGATAGGGCTGGCACACCACAGCAGGAAGTGATAATGTCTTCCCCGCATGTCTATTGGCGAGAAAATGGCGCTAAACATGCGGGGGGGGGGGGGGGGGGAGGAAATGCAATTGACTCGAGTACCGCGTGGTGTTCAACTCGCGTAACGAGCATCTTGAGTACCTTAATGCTTGGTCGAGCATCAAGCTCGGACGAGTGTGCTCGCTCATCTCTAATAGTTATGTTTATGGCTAATTCAGAGTATAGACAACACACCTGGATAAATTAAGAGCCCCATATCAAATTCCTAAATTAATTCAGATTGTAGACTAGATACCCAAATCAATTCAGCCCCAAGAACAGACCTAAAAAAAAATATTTTAACCACTTAGTGACCACACTTTTTTGCTTTTTTCCATTTTTGCTTTTACCTCCCCCTTTTAAAAAATCGTAACTCCTTTATTTAACCATCAGCATAGCCACATGAGGGCTTTTTTTTGCGGGATGAATTGTATTTTTCAATGTTACTATTTAATGTACCATATAATGTACTGAAAAACTTTTTAAAAATTGGAGAGATAAAAGGGGAGCAAAATGGAAAAAAATGACTCTTGTTTCTATGGCGCACAAACTGCTACAAAAATGACATAATAACTTTATTCTATGGGTCTGTACTAGGGATGAGAGAGCATAGTCGTCCGAGCTTGATACTCGTTCGAGTATTAGGGTGTTCGAGATACTCGTTACTCGAGACGAGCACCACGCGATGTTCGAGTTACTTTCACTTTCATCTCTGAGACGTTAGCGCGCTTTTCTGGCCAATAGAAAGACAGGGAAGGCATTACAACTTCCCCCTGCGACGTTCAAGCCCTATACCACCCCCCTGCAGTGAGTGGCTGGGGACATCAGATGACACCCGAGTATTTAAATCTGCCCCGCCCACGGCTCGCCACAGATGCATGCTGACATAGATCAGGGACAGTGCTGCTGATGCTGCTACTGCTATAGGGAGAGTGTTAGGTGTTATTTTAGTCTTCAAGAACCCCACCGGTCCTTCTTAGGGCCACATCTGACCGTGTGCAGTACTGTTGAGGCTGCTTTTAGCAGTGTTGCACAATTTTTTTTTGTATATCAGGCGTGCAGACCATAGCGTCCTCAGTCTGCAGTCATTTTACTCAGTATAGGGGCAGTACTGGTGAGGCAGGGAAAGAGGTATACTGGCTATATAGGCAGTGGGCTTTTTCCCAAAATCTTCCAAAAAATACATTATTAGGCCTGCCTGTCACTGCCTTCAGTTGACTGCGTCTCTGCTGGGGGTAGTAGTTGTTGAATTAATACCCAGCCTTGCACATAATTGTTGCCTGCCTCTGCAGTGCGTTAGGTACGCGAAGTCAGCCTCCAACAGGGAAATCGAAATACAGTGTATATCACAGGCAGTGGGCTTTTTCCCCAAAACTTCCAAAAAATACAATATTAGGCCTGCCTGTCACTGCCTTCAGTTTACAGAGTCTCTGCTGGGGGTAGTATTTGTTGAATTAATACCCAGCCATGCGCATAATTGTTGCCTGCCTCTGCAGTGCGTTACGTATGCGAAATCAGCCTCCAACCACAGGCCAATAAGCGGCACATTTAATTACAGCGTTCTGTTTCTGCTAATCTCGTAATACACCATGCTGAGGAGTAGGGGTAGGCCTAGAAGACGTGGACTGGGGCGAGGACACGGAGGCCCAAGTCAGGGTGTGGGCACAGGCTGAGCTCCTGGTCCAGGTGTATCGCAGCCGACTGCTGCGGGATTAGGAGAGAGGCAAGTTTCAGGGGTCCCCACATTCATCTCACAATTAATGGGTCCACGCGGTAGACCTTTATTAGAAAATGAGCAGTGTGAGCAGGTCCTGTCGTGGATGGCAGAAAGTGCATCCAGCAATCTATCAACCACCCAGTCGTCTACGCCGTCCACGGCTGCAACTCTGAATCCTCTGGCTGCTGCTCCTCCTTCCAGCCTCCTCACTCCATGAAAATGACACATTCTGAGGAGCAGGCAGACTCCCAGGAACTGTTCTCGGGCCCCTGCCCAGATTGGGCAGCAATGGTTCCTCTCCCACCAGAGGAGTTTATCGTGACCGATGCCCAACATTTGGAAAGTTCCTGGAGTCCGGGGGATGAGGCTGGGGACTTCCGGCAACTGTCTCAAGAGCTTTCAGTGGGTGAGAAGGACGATGAGGCACAGTTGTCTATCAGTGAGGTAGTAGTAAGGGCAGTAAGTACGAGGGAGGAGCGCACAGAGGATTCGGAGGAAGAGCAGCTGGACGATGAGGTGACTGACCCCAACTGGTTTGCGAAGCCTACTGAGGACAGGTCTTCAGAGGGGGAGGCAAGTGCAGCAGCAGGGCAGGTTGGAAGAGGCAGTGCGGTGGCCAGGGGTAGAGGCAGGGCCAGACCGAATAATCCACCAACTGTTTCCCAAAGCGCCCACCCGCGCCATGCCACCCTGCAGAGGCCGAGGTGCTCAAAGGAGTGGCAGTTTTTCACTGAGAGTGCAGACGACCGACGAACTGTGGTGTGCAAGGTTTGTCGCGCCAAGATCAGCCGGGGAGCCACCCCCACCAGCCTCACCACCACCAGCATGCGCAGGCATATGATGGCCAAGCACCCCACAAGGTGGGACGAAGGCCGTTCACCGCCTCCGGTTTGCACCACTGACTCTCCCCCTGTGCCCCAACCTGCCACTGAGATCCAACCCCCCTCTCAGGACACAGGCACGACCGTCTCCCGGCCTGCACCCACACGCTCACCTCCGCAGTCCTCGGCCCCATCCAGCAATGTCTCTCAGCGCAGCGTCCAGCCGTCGCTAGCGCAACTGTTTGAGCGCAAGCGCAAGTACGCCGCCACGCACCCACACGCTCAAGCGTTAAACGTGCACATAGCCAAATTGATCAGCCTGGAGATGCTGCCGTATAGGCTTGTGGAAACGGAGGCTTTCAAAAACATGATGGCGGCGGCGGCCCCGCGCTACTCGGTTCCCAGTCGCCACTACTTTTCCCGATGTGCCGTCCCAGCCCTGCACGACCACGTCTCCCGCAACATTGTACGCGCCCTCACCAACGCGGTTACTGCCAAGGTCCACTTAACAACGGACACGTGGACAAGCACAGGCGGGCAAGGCCACCATATCTCCCTGACGGCACATTGGGTGAATTTAGTGGAGGCTGGGACCGAGTCAGAGCCTGGGACCGCTCACGTCCTACCCACCCCCAGAATTGCGGGCCCCAGCTCGGTGGTGGTATCTGCGGCGGTGTATGCTTCCTCCACTAAACCACCCTCCTCCTCCTACGCAACCTCTGTCTCGCAATCAAGATGTGTCAGCAGCAGCAGCACGTTGCCAGCAGTCGGTGTCGCGCGGCGTGGCAGCACAGCGGTGGGCAAGCGTCAGCAGGCCGTGCTGAAACTACTCAGCTTAGGAGAGAAGAGGCACACGGCCCACGAACTGCTGCAGGGTCTGACAGAGCAGACCGACCGCTGGCTTTCGCCGCTGAGCCTCCAACCGGGCATGGTCATGTGTGACAACGGCCGTAACCTGGTGGCGGCTCTGCAGCTCGGCAGCCTCACGCACGTGCCATGCCTGGCCCATGTCTTTAATTTGGTGGTTCAGCGGTTTCTGAAAAGCTACCCACACTTGTCATAGCTGCTCGGAAAGGTGCGCCGGGTCAGCGCACATTTCCGCAAGTCCAAGACGGACGCTGCCACCCTGCGGACCCTGCAACATAGGTTTAATCTACCAGTGCACCAACTGCTGTGCGACGTGCCCACACGGTGGAACTCTACGCTCCACATGTTGGCCAGGCTCTATGAGCAGCGTAGAGCTATAGTGGAATACCAACTCCAACATGGGCGGCGTAGTGGGAGTGAGCCTCCTCAATTCTTTACAGAAGAGTGGGCCTGGTTGGCAGCCATCTGCCAGGTCCTTGGAAACTTTGAGGAGTCTACCCAGATTGTGAGCGGGGATGCTGCAATCATTAGCGTCACCATTCCTTTGCTATGCCTCTTGAGAAGTTCCCTGCAAAGGATAAAAGCAGACGCTTTGCGCTTGGAAACGGAGGCGGGGGAAGACAGTATGTTGCTGGATAGTCAGAGCACCCTCCTGTCTATATCTCAGCGCGTTGAGGCGGAGGGGGAGGAGCATGAGGAGGAGGGGGAAGAGACAGCTTGGCCCACTGCTGAGGGTACCCATGCTGCTTGCCTGTCATCCTTTCAGCGTGTATGGCCGGAGGAGGAGGAGGAGGATCCTGAAAGTGATCTTCCTAGTGAGGACAGCCATGTGTTGCGTACAGGTACCCTGGCACACATGGCTGACTTCATGTTAGGATGCCTTTCTCGAGACCCTCGCGTTACACGCATTCTGGCCACTACGGATTACTGGGTGTACACACTGCTCGACCCACGGTATAAGGAGAACCTTTCCACTCTCATACCCGAAGAGGAAAGGGGTTCGAGAGTGATGCTATACCACAGGACTCTGGCGGACAAACTGATGGTAACATTCCCATCCGACAGCGCTAGTGGCAGAAGGTGCAGTTCCGAGGGCCAGGTAGCAGGGGAGGCGCAGAGATCAGGCAGCATGTACAGCGCAGGCAGGGGAACATTCTCCAAGGCTTTTGCCAGCTTTATGACTCCAAAACAAAACTGTGTCACCGCTCCCCAGTCAAGACAGAGTTGGCGGGAGCACTGTAAAAGCATGGTGAGGGAGTACGTAGCCAATCGCACGACCGTCCTCGGTGACGCCTCTGCCCCCTACAACTACTGGGTGTCCAAGCTGGACACGTGGCCTGAACTCGCGCTGTATGCCCTGGAGGTGCTTGCTTGTCCTGCGGCTAGCGTCTTGTCAGAGAGGGTGTTTAGTGTGGCTGGGGGAATCATCACGGATAAGCGTACCCGCCTGTCAACCGACAGTGCCGACAGGCTTACACTCATCAAGATGAACAAAGCCTGGATTTCCCTAGACTTCTCTTCTTCACCAGCGGACAGCAGCGATACCTAAGCAATACGTAGGCTGCACCCGCGGATGGAAGCATCGTTCTCTATCACCATAAAAAACGGGGACCTTTTTGCTTCATCAATCTGTGTATTCTATTCATCCTCCTCCTCCTGCTCCTCCTCCTGAAACCACACGTAATCACGCCGAACGGGCAATTTTTCTTAGGCCCACAAGGCTCAGTCATATAATTTTTCTAAACAATTTTTATACGTTTCAATGCTCATTAAAGCGTTGAAACTTTCACCTGAACCAATTTTTATTTTAACTGGGCTGCCTCCAGGCCTAGTTACCAATTAAGCCACATTAACCAAAGCGATTAATGGGTTTCACCTGCCCTCTTGGTTGGGCATGGGCAATTTTTCTGACTTACATTAGTACTGTTGGTACACCAATTTTTTGGGGCCCTCGCCTACAGTGTATTCCAATTAATTTTTTGCCCACCTGCATTAAAGCTGATGTTACATCAGCTGTGATGGGCAATGCCATGGGATATATTTATGTACCGCCGGTGGCTTCCTGGCACCCACCCGTGCTGTCGGTCCACACAGAGTTGTAACTGCATGTGTCCACTTCTAAAGAACCCCAGTCTGACTGGGGCATGCAGTGTGGGCCGAAGCCCACCTGCATTTAACATGACATTACCTCAGCTGTGATGGGCAATGCAATGGGATATATTTATGTACCGCCGGTGGGTTCCAGGGAGCCACCCATGCTGTGGGTGCACACGGAATTCCCATTGCGGAGTTGTCCCTGCCTGTGACTATTTATAACAAACCGCGGTCTGCTGGGGCATGCAGACACCTTGACAGAATGAATAGTGTGTGGCACATAGGTTCCCCATTGCTATGCCCACATGTGCAGCTCCTGATGGCGGTGGCACAGGATTATATTTCTCATTGCTTCTGTACAGCATTGTGGGCTATCACCCCGCCCCTTTTAAAGAGGGTCACTGCCCAGCCATGCCAACCCTCTGCAGTGTGTGCTTGCGGTTCCTCCTCATGGCAGACGCACTTATAAATAGACATGAGGGTGATGTGGCATGAGTGCAGCTGAAGGCTGCGCAGGGACACTTTGGTGTGCGCTGTGGACACTGGGTCGTGCGGGGGGGTTGGGCAGCATGTAACCCAGGAGAAGTGGCAGCGGAGTGTCATGCAGGCAGTGATTGTGCTTTGTTGGAGGTAGTGTGGTGCTTAGCTAAGGTATGCATTGCTAATGAGGGCTTTTCAGAAGTAAAAGTTGTTGGGAGGGGGGGACTCTTGCCGCTATTGTGGCTTAATAGTGGGACCTGTGAACTTGAGATGCAGCCCAACATGTAGCCCCTCGCCTGCCCTATCCGTTGCTGTGTCGTTCCCATCACTTTCTTGAATTGCCCAGATTTTCACAAATGAAAACCTTAGCGAGCATCGGCGATATATAAAAATGCTCGGGTCGCCCATTGACTTCAATGGGGTTCGTTACTTGAAGCGAACCCTCGAGCATCGCGATAATTTCGTCCTGAGTAACGAGCACCCGAGCAATTTGGTGCTTGCTCATCTCTAATCGCAGATATAAGTAAATATAAAACAAAATGTGTAAAAATGAATGAATTTCAATTCATTAGTAAATAGTTAAGGTGAACTGTATCTCCTTTAAATTACTGTGCTGAGGTAGGAACATCATTTTATCAAAAAGATAATCAACAAGAAACTCCTTTTGTATCCCCAGTTAGGTGTAAAATGAAATGAAATGATCTTCATGAAATGATCTTCATTTGCATTAAAGTGTTACAATCTTAGTAACTTGCTGAAATTACTTCATAATCACAAACTGAATATACAAACTTTCTTGGTACAGATCCAAGCAATTCTGCAGCATCGACAGGTGTTATAAGCTTTTGGCAAGATTAATGACAGTCAAACAAGAAGAGACATGTGGGTATTATATTGAAAATGGGAGTGACTAGCTAGAGTTCCAAGTAATTTGCAACAAAATGTTATAATGTAACTAGAATTATGTCCAAAATAACTTATATTGCACAGCATTTTGCCTAAAGCATTTCGAATTATGTGCCATATGTAGTGTCTGTGTGTATGTAAGGTGTTCTGATAACAAAGAACAAGACTGTGCACAAAATACCAAGCAGAAAAATGGTCTATCTCTTATAAAAGCCCTCATAGCAGGGTAGAGATGAAACACATAAAATATCTAATGTTAGCCGATAGTCCTTGGAGACAGAAAATGACTCCTGAGATTGGCGCTTCAAAGACTATTCAGTAAATGCAATTTCAGCCTACAGTATCTATATTAGGTTCTGATCCTGGGAACAACAAATGGAGAAGCTGTCTTTGCCTTCTCATTTTCAGTCCTGGAGACTGATTTTTGAGGATAGCCTTGGCCCTTACAAAGGCCCCCTGGCATGTCTTGAGGTAATTCTTGTTAGCGCATACCATCGACATGCCCTATAATCTGCCTGTGAATTTTCTAAGTACAAGCTATAATGTGAAAGAATACAAAAGCAACCCAATACATTACAATAAAAAATATATAAAAAAATAAATTTATTATTTTTAAATAACACTTAATAAAATAAATGGTAAAAAAAGTAAAAATGCGAATAAAAATAATAACAAAAGAAACACATATTAGCTACTAGTATAAAGCCTATAAATATCCATCCTCAGCAGGCACGTGCTGCAACCATTCAGCTTGCTGTTCTTCACTTTTGTTGGCTCCTTATTGTCTCATTCTTTCTGTTCGCGAAGCCTAGTGCTCCTTTTTGCTATTACATATTTAAGGGCTCAGTCGCACGTGTGATTTTTAAGCGCATGTATAGGCACAATTTTAAATTGCACCTACCCAGAACCAATGGAAGCGGTCACATGTGCGATTCTTACGTGCACGTAAAATTCGCACCTGCAAAAGATAGAACATAGGAGTGTCAATGGACCCGGTTACGCGATTTTTCTACATGTGATGTGAAATTTTTTTTAATTTGGCACCTATACATGCGTGAAAAAATAGCTCTTGTGACTGAGCCCTAGGGGCTCAGTCACACTGGCATTTATTTTGCGCGATTTGCGGTGCGCATAAGGGATGCGCTCCAAAAAATCGTGTGACTGAGGCCGGCGTCACGGCTGAAAAAAACGCTGCTAGCAGCGTTTATCAGCTCAAAGGGCTCGGTCAAACGGGCGCTGCCTGCTATCCTCTGCCACAGCTGTGCCACAGCTGTGGCAGAGGAGAACGATGTTCGCCCATTAATTTCAATGGAGCAGGCAATGCAGCCGACTCCATTGAAAGCAATGGGCTGCCGGCAAGCGCTGTATTAATTTTCAGGGAGGGGCTTCAAATATAAACCTTCCCTGGAAACCATCCAAAAAAGTGTAAAAAAAAACCAAACAAAAAAAAACCCCAACCTTTTTGCAGCTGCCGCAGATCAGCCACGGCCGGCCGGCAGTTCTCCTGAACTGCTTTCTGTAGTATTTAGCAGGTGGGGATTTAAAATCCCCGCCTGCTGAATGGGCTGCCTCTGATTGGTCACAGCCCTCAGCCAATCAGAGGCAGCTCTCACTCACCCACTCATGGACGCGGCTGATCTCCGGCAGCTGCAAAAAGGTGAGTGTGTATATATATTTTTTTATTTTTTACACTTTTTTGGATGGTTTCCAGGGAAGGTTTCACAGTTGCAGGGGAACCAGTAGTATAACTCATTTTTCACAGACTAAGCTTCTTATTAGAGATGAGCGAGCGTACTCGGAAAAGCACTACTCGCTCGAGTAATTTGCTTTATCCGAGTATCGCTGTGCTCGTCCCTGAAGATTCGGGTGCCGCTGCGGCTGACAGGTGAGTCGCAGCGGGGAGCAGGGGAGAGCGGGCGGGAGAGAGGGAGAGAAAGATCTCCCCTCCGTTCCTTCCCGCTCTCCCCTGCAGCTCCCCGCTCCCTGCCAGCACCCGAATCTTCAGGGACGAGTACAGCGATACTCGGATAAAGCAAATTACTCGAGCGAGTAGTGCTTTTCCGAGTACGCTCGCTCATCCCTACTTCTTATTATTTAAAATTTAACTTTTATTTGTAACCACTTAAAAAGAAAAGCTTTTGTTGGTTTGGGAAGGCCTCATAAGAACAAATTGTTATTAACTCTTTGAGTTCAATACAGATGATCTTGTTTTGTTAGGCATATGAAGTCTAATTTCACCCGTATATATCTGAGGTTCATAGAATACCTGGGGCCATATGTATCATGCCCTCTTTATCCGGGTGACTAGTATATAGTCTAATAGCAGAAAACCCCTCACATAACGATATTCCCAATTTTCGTGTTCTGCTCCAATATGTAATAGTGCGTAACTAAACCAATTCTTTGTTAATTCACCATTCCTTTGTGTTTATCATATAGATATTTCAACTCATTAATAGGCCCTATAGGCTTAACAGGCTCAACAGGCTCGGTAGGCTTAACAGGCTCGACGCGTTTCTGTCGCACTAGCGACTCATCAGGAGCCCTAGAGTTATATTTATGTAGAACCTAAATAACAAAGGTGTGCGTGTCATATGTGCCCAAAGTGTACATCTGAGATCTTAAGATGTACAACAACATGGGCTAACCATAATATAGGTCATCTGTAAATGTCACAACAGCGAAACACATCTGCAGGATTGATAACTGCAATAGTCTGCAGATGCGGACAAAGGTACAATTATAGCTAGGTGATTGATTCCTCAGAGGTAGCCCCTCAGGATAACTGACTTCAAATATAGCGTGTCAGGTTGTCACTCAATTTAAATGACCCTATTATCCCTGAGGTATATACCATTGGCTTCTGCATAGATATGCTAAATAAGCTAAATAACCCTAATCTACTAGTCTGGGCCTGAGATTTAATGCTGATTACCAGTAACTCGGCTCAGGTAGATAGGTATAGAAACAAAATAAAGTAAAAGGAAATCAAATCAAAAAACAACCTAGCAGCAGCTCCAGCCCTGAAGGTAGGCTGAAGGCATTTTAATTCATTTTTTTCTATACCTATCTACCTGAGCCGAGTTATGAGTTTCCAGGGAAGGACTTATATTTGAAGCACTTCCCCAAAAATTAATACAGTGCTTGCCAACAGCCCATTGCTTTCAATGGGAGAACATCATTCTTCTCTGCCACAGCTGTTACAGCTGTGGCAGAGGAGAACGATCTTTAGTATATGTTCTCAATGGGGTCGGCGCTGCTGCTGCCGGCTCCATTGAGCGCATATACAAGAACAACGATTTGTGCAGAACGCAGTTACATGCGTTCTGTCAATCGTTGTGTCATATAATTCTCGGCACATCCGCATAAAAAAACGGCCATGTGACCGATCCCATTGCAAAGCATTGGGTATATATATCTGCAGATCGCAAGCACATCTGCAAATCGCGCGAAAAAACGCCCGTGTCACTGTGCTCTAAGAATGTATAATGATTTCATAGGACTTGAATTGGGAATTTGTAATTGTTGTCAAGGAACCTCAGCAGATGATTGATGAAAAAGTGTACATTTTATAATTAAGGCTTGTGTGTTTGATTGAAAGAGGTAGATTTGTGCCACTTGTGTGGATGTAGGTGATGTGAAACATGAAGATTGTTATTTAGGGTAGGCCATGGAAAATTATTTTGCACCACACTCTTAAGGGCTTAGTCACACGGGCGCATTGGTGCCCGTGTTACTGCAGGTAGCAGACGGCCGCACTTCAAGACGGACGTCTCTCTGCAGCGCCAGGAGAATGAACATGTGACCAGCTTCGTTGCCGATCATGTGTTCTTTCTTCAGCGCTGAAGGGAGTTGTCTGTCTTAATGTACGGCTGTCATCTTTCCGCAGTAAAGGCTCAGTCACACGGGTGCATCGGCGCCTGTGTATGGGTGCCGATGCGCCCGTGTGACTAAGCCCTTATGAAAACTGTCAAAGAAAACTTTGTTGCCTACAGCAACCAATTACGGCACAGCTTTCATTTAAGAAATGAGAGCTGTGCTGTGATTGGTTTCTATGGGCAATAAAGATTTTTTTTATTGGTCTGCTGATATTTCTGTTTCAATAAACACTTTTATTTCCCCTAAAATATCAATTCTGGAAAATCTTTTTTCTTAGAGTTCTGTATTATACCATTGCTTTGTTTTTCCTTCTTGAAATGTATCAATAAATTGACAACTGGGTGTTGCATTCCCCTTGTCAAAGGGATGTGCCCCTACACAGTCTGATACTGTCAGCAAATGTTTAGGAGCACATCACAAATTGGTGACACTCAGTTATCAATATATTCATACATTTCTAGCAGGGGAAGAGCACAACATTGAGTTTTAAGTCAAAAAGTATCATATAATTTTAATTTTACAGAGATACAATTACTTTAAATGCTTTTGGAACATATAATATTCTGTAACTGGAGAGCTTGATTAATCATAGTATGCTGTAACAAACTTACTCAAAACACAAATCACTTACATGGAAAAAAATAGCCGGTCCTCTATGCATAATAACTACAGAACCTGAACCGCCTTCACAAACAATAATTCAATACAATAATTCCGACAATTTGACACCATTTGACAGCAGTATATAACATTCTTCTTCAATATTGTATGCCTGTTCTTATATTATTTATTGCATGAAAAATAGTGGGTTAAACATTTTGCCAAGTTTTGGAATCAAGGCAGTTGGGTGCAAAATGCTTTAGATGTAGAATTTGTCTAGTTTTATTGGTGTAACTTCACAGTCAGTTGTAAAAAATTATAATATTAGAGAATTTTTGACAATTCACTGTATTGATATATCATGTTAGATTGATGTCTCAACTGTTTGATGGAGGCAAACTGAGAACATTAGAGAATATTAGAGTGACGTTTTGTATACCAGTTATATTCTTTTTTCATTACTGTCAATTATATTGTATTATTCTTACAGCAAATCAGTTGATAAGCAGACATTCAAAACAAACCTTAAGTTAATAATTAGTATGCTAATATGCCTTAAAAGTCATCAACAGTGGAATAAAGGCACTGAAGATATTGAACATATAAAAATGGGTATTGATTTTGGGTAATACTCCCAAGGTCTAACTCAATGCTAATCATTAAATTATTTACTTTGATATTGGATACATTATTCTCCAATTTTATATATAACATTGGTAGAGTAGAGGGTTCTTGTTACGTTTGCTGCTGGGATTTGTTGTACTATGTACTCCTAGCAGCACAGTCAGGTGGTTGAGGGTTAATTGAGCTGGCTGGGTGTGGTACTTCCTGCTAGCCAATCTCCTGGATCTGTGCTCACATATAAACCCAGCTCCTGGTCAGTCTCTGGCTGGACCCTAGGGTGAGTACTCATGTTACTTCTGTGTCCTGTAACTTGTTATCAGTCATGTTCAGCTTGTTCCCACTCTGATCTGTGTTGGCAAGTAGGTCTATTGTCTCTCTGCTTCCCCAAGATTGTTTGGACACCTGTAGTCCTGGTCTGCAGTACATGCAGCCCCCTTTTCCTTCCCCCTGTACAGGTGCAGCCTCCAAAGATCTTATGTCTTATTCTGGGTGTCAGTTGGTATAACTGGACACTGTTCCCTATGTCAGCTTGTGTAGTTGATTGTCTGTTCTGTGTGTCAGTTGGTGGATCCCTGACACAGCCCCCTATGTCAGCTCTGTGGCTGACTGTCTATTCCCCCTGGTATGAGGACACATAGACTTGCTGGGAGTTTCATCTGTGTGCATGTGATCTCTGAGTGGAGTCTGTCTGGCTGTGTGCCCTGTACTCTGTCCTGTTCCTGATGCAGCTGGCGGTGTGTCCAGTGCTATGTTCTGTCCTGATGCAAGCTTTGCTGAGTGATTTCTGTCTTGCTGGTTCGTGTCCGTTTGTACGTTTTTAAATTCTGCCCATTTCGTGTCAGTTTGCGGCGTGACCTGCTATCTGTGTCCTGTCCTGTTGCAGCTTTCTGTGTGAACTCTGTCCGATTCTGCTGGACTCCTGGTTAGTGTAGGGACTAGCGGTATAACCAGGAGCCGTGAAGTGGCCAGCTAGCTTTCAACATCTTGTACAACATGTCAACTAATACCTGGTATTTATATTCAGCTTATCATCTGTTACTAGTAGTTGCATTTTGGCTGCTGTATGCTCTGTGTTCTGGCTCTGTGCGTCCTGTTGTTCTGTCTGTCATGTGTATGTCTTCTGTTCTGTGGCGTGGCTCCTAGGATCAGCTAGGGCCCAGATCCGAAGACCGCTGGGCTGCCCTTATTGGGGCAATGTTTCCCGCTTAGGTAGGGCATCCTCCCATGTAGCACAGGGACAGTCTGCTTGAAACCTGTGTGAATCCCATGTGACCCTGGTGCTACCGGTGTGCGTCCATCCATTCTAATCCCTTTTGGGTACGATCGTGTGGGCTCCCATGCTTAGGTTGCCCACACGATCGTAACAGTTCTAGTTCAGATGCCTACTGCAGCTGCTTTCAAATGGATACAACTTTTTTTCACATTATATGGCTGTGTCCCAATAGTGAATCCTACTGGCAGGAAGTCTATAATTTAATTGGTGTACTCTGTGGCCTTCTGTTCTCACTTATAATGCCTCCCAAGGATTGTGGCTTATTTAGTTCATAGTCCTGTTTTTGTTAATAAAAACAAAAAGAAAACCAAACATAGAAACAGCAAATACACAGTGGTTAGTGTAAGTGGCCTCAGATGTTGTTCAAAGTCGCCAGTTGGGTCACTACAAATTATTTGCAGTCCTTTTACAGCTAGCAGTGGGGTTTGGGTAATTGAAGTTCACTATGCCATACAGCGACAGCTAACAAAGATACAAGCTATACTCTGTGGCCTTCTCTTTTCACATATTGTGCCTTCCAGGGATTTTGGCTGGTTTAGTTGACAGTGCTTTTTTTGTTAATATAGCATAAAAAGGAAACACGAAGAAAGCAAGCATCATGGGACATGTCAATGGGGGGTTGTGGAGGTGGTAGAGGACAAGCCAAGTTGACATTTCAAGTGGTTTTCAGTGAAGCAACAGCTCCATGTTCAGCAGGAGTCCAGCAAAGCCCACCGCCATTCCTTAGAAGTGGTTCTGCCATTGCGTTACATCTGCAACTTCTGCTATGTTTCCTCCTGCTACTTCCCCCAAATGAAGCATATGTCAATGTGAAAATACAGTGCTATAGCTCTCATGTTTCCACGAGGTGCACACTATGCTCACAAGGTGCTATTGCTGCTGGTGGTGGTAAAACTGCTGCTTCTCCTGTTTCGGCCATGTTTCCTGCTTCTCCTTCTTCTCCCAAAACAAGAATTTTCCAAAGCAGAAGAAACAGCTATTGTTTTACAGCTTTTCCTTGTAGTCGGCCCATACTTGGCTATTCTGTTCACCTGGTAGTATTTTTCCTTTGCAAACTTTATGACATTGCTTTTAAAACAAGCAGCACAACTGCTGACTTCCTTGGCACAATTATTCTAGAAGACCTATGTAGGCCTTCTTTTGCATGTTATATGTATAATGTCAAGGAAACATGACATTATACATATGACATGCATTGTGTCAGCTAGAAGGTGTCCCTATACAGAATGTCAGACAATGGTCCCATATATGGTACCAGCCAGTCAGTCTCCCATATATAGTTGCATCTAAGCAGTCTTTTCTTATATAAAGTATCAGCAAGCTAGACAGTGCCTGCTTTCATAGTATTAACATTGTTAATTGCCGTCTGCAAACTACATACAGGGTTTATTTGTTTTTGCCATTTTTCATTACTTTCAAAAATATTAAAAGAGTTGTTCCACCAAGACAACCCCAGTTCATATTCTCTGTTAGGGCATATGAACATTCTAGAGCCATGACTGTCACTTAGAATCCTCCTCTATGAACCAGAATGAAGAGCCATTATGTACGAATGTCTTTTGTTCTAGTGGACTTGAACTGAACTCGCATTACAATGTCTATTCATCTGAATTGCTATCATGTAATGCTACACTTCCCCTACAGCAGTCACTGCAAGGGAAATGTCTTTGTGGTATTTCTATCCCAGGGCAGCTGTGTGTTGGAAGTGTTTGAAATGAGAGCCTGGGCAAACAGCTGATTGCCCTGGATGACTGCATTCTGAAAGACGTTGGCTTTGATGGGACAAATCCTTTATAGGGAGTCTGTCAGATCAAACATCTTATCCAAACTCCAGGCAGCATGTTATAGAGCAGGAGGAGCTGAGCAGTTTGATATATTGCTTTGTGGGAAAAGATTCATTATAACTCATTTATATGCTCATTCTGAGCTTAACAGTCCAATTGGTGGTCCTATCAGTGATTGACTGTGAATGACTGTACATACGGGGGTAGCTGTCAATCACTGATAGGACGGCCAATTGGACTGATCAGCTCAGAATGAGCAAAGGTTTAAATGAATAAAATGTAAGTTATACTGAATATTTTCCCACAAAACCAGATAAATTACTTTTCGAAAAATATGGTTCCCATTTTATTTCCAAAACTGGTGGCTCTATTTAACGGAGAGCAGTGATCTGAGGTTCTTTCTCCGTCTTCAAGACAAAGATCAGTTTGGCATTAACAGCAGGCAAATATATGAGAAGTGCTGAATTATGTTGACCTGTTTAATTATTAAATGGTTTATGCTAAGATATTCCTAAAATTTTACCAAATACAGTAGATTAATCTGTATTATTTCCTCATTGGTCTCAAAAGATCAACATTTGGGAGTCTTCAGGGAGAAACAACTCCATCATGTTTTGGATCAGGTAAAGACATGTCATTGGGTGGAGTTGTCCTACCTCTGATATTAGCTTGAGGGGTATGAGCTTTAGATACCATGTAAGAAAGGACAAGACGACTATCTCAGGTCATTTAGTTTAAAGGCACTCACAGGCTAGAAAATTAACTAGAGAAAAACTATTCAGATGCTGGACATTTTGAAGAAAACAAAACATTTAAATTATTTAGGTATTATATAGCAAGGGGCCTATTAAAATATTGAGATTTGAGTATAACCTCTATAATTCCAAAATTTTAAACCCATATAAATATAACTAAATCTGACTAAAATCACCATTAAGTAAAGCTAACAGTATAGGTTTCGTAAAGATAGATATCCTCCTGCAGTTCTATATTCTGCTAAATAGTCTCATTTGATTGGGAGAGTCTTTAAAACAATTTAGGGATTGAGGGGTTGACAAGAAAGTATGGAGGAAACAACATTTGGTAAAAGTCAGATATGGATTAGTAGTTGCAGATTTTAAAACTTATTTTCTGGCTACTGAACTACAGTATCATATAAAATGGAGGGAATTTGGATATTTAACATATATGGTGGGTCAAAATGAAATTCAATTTGTGAATATTTGGGAGCTTTTAGAGTCAGGCCAATTTAGTTAGGTTAGACCCAATCAAAGCCCTTTATTTCTTTTAGAAGGTGTGTAATAGATTAAGGAAGATTATACAAATTAAAGAAGCATTCAAATTCTCTAGTTTACAATGTTCATTTAGATGAGATAGAGAAGTTAGAAAAGAGGAAGTTTGATACATATATGAGTTGAGACAATTCACTAGTTTTTTTCATAGTATTAATGTATGAGAGTTTAGGAATATGTATGATTAATAGTGAGCCAAGGAAGGCATACTTCAGATAGCAACAGCTAAACCAGCTGAAATGAAAAATGTTGAATAATTTCAGTACACAGAAGTTATTGAGGCGAGTTATTTATACAATCCTAATAATAGAAGGGAGACTATATCTAAGTTAAATAAAGGTTTGTTAGAAATAAATGGAGCATGTTCACTGGTGGAAGTAGGGGGAAATGGAATAGAGATATTGGCCCACTGAGAAAAATACAGTGAAGAAAAATGTTATAGGAGAGAAATGGATTTTGCTGAATAAGGCTCATAGAATAACACATTTTTTATATTGTATCATCTGTACTATTCTCAAAAAAGGAGACTGGGAAAAAGTAATCGTAAATGTAAATGTCTGAAATATAATAGACCTTAAGTAGACTTCATTCACATATGAAGGGTTATTCAACATTTTTGGCAAAAACAATTGAAAAGAAAATGCAGATTAAAATTTTGGGTAAACCCCCTATTTTGTTGTTGGGGATTTGTACTGGATACAAAGTTCTTTGGTAAAGGAAAAGCTACTGCTTTAATCATTTTTTGGATAGCCATTTAATAAACAGGAAATTCTATGACAAAAAACAATTTTGAAACCTGCTTGGCCTCGTGAAAAACATTTAAAAAAGGCATACTTAGTTCACCTTATCCCTGTCGCTCATATTCCAATAGTGCCTGGTACCCTGCTTCAGCAATGACTTCACCAGCACTGGGACATTACAGGCTCACTTTGGTTGGTGATTACCTGCAGCAGTCACATGTTCCTGTGTTGGTGACAGCATCACTTCTGCAGCAGAATGGATAACAATGGA
This sequence comes from Eleutherodactylus coqui, assembly GCF_035609145.1. NCBI lineage: Eukaryota > Metazoa > Chordata > Amphibia > Anura > Eleutherodactylidae > Eleutherodactylus > Eleutherodactylus coqui. Next base: position 177,295,169 of record NC_089843.1, on the reverse strand, counting down.
AGACAGAATGAGGTGAGTATTCTTCTTAATTATGTTTTTGCAGCAGGCTAATTAGCTTTAAAAAATGTCACAAGTAACACCTTTATATATTCACCCATGATATTTCAGTGGGAAAAAAAGTAATTAGTGATACTATTAATTACAAATTTGGTATTTCTGCTGGAAGGGGAAGAGAAAGGAAATTTCATGACTTGTGGAACCCATTGATCTGGAAGAAATCCTCCAAGGAGACAATCTCTCATTAGTTGTGTAACACAACATATTTGATGCTCTTCTTCATTGCCCTTCCCTTCTATTTACTTATAGGGTGAGTAGGCCAGGTTAGGAAGTCTGGTGGTTGCAATGTAACAATTTGCCTTCTGATGATAACGTGAATGAATAACCTAAAAAAGAAATATTGCCACATACCTATTCAGAGTAAAGCCAGCCAAGGGGAGGAGCCCAACAATGCTATAGCATGTATCCCTGAAAGCAGTGCCTGGAGAAGTGTAAGTTATAGATTTTGTATTGACCCCTATCAGCACCATGGGAGCACATCAAGCTTTGCATAACCTACAAAAGCTCACCAACTTATTGGCTCTAAATGTGAAGGCAATGTGCTGAACTTCTGTAGACACTAATTCACTGAGGAAGAAAAACCTGCGTATAGGTAATTAGTAGAGATGAGCGAGCACCAAAATGCTCGAGTGCTCGTTACTCGAGTCGAACTTTCAGTGATGCTGGGGAGTGCGTTTTGAGTAACGAACCCCATTGAAGTCAATGGGCAACTCGAGCATTTTTGTATATGACTGGTGCTCTGCTAAGGTTTTCATTTGTAAAAATCTTAGCAAATCACCAAAGTCATGTAAAAAACACAGAAATGGATAGGGCAGGCGAGGAGCAACATGCAGGGCTGCAATTCGGGCTCCGAGGTCTCACTATTAAGCCACAATAGTGGCAAGAGTGAGACCCCCCCACCACTGTCAGCATAACGATCGTTCTCCTCTGCCACAGCTGTAACAGAACGATGTTAGTCCATTGAATTCAATGGAGCCGGCAATACAGCCGGCTCCATTGAAAGCAATGGGCTGCCAGCGAGCGCGGGATGAATTTTCGGGAAGGGCTTAAAGATATAAGCCCTTACCTGAAAATCATCCTAAAATGTGTAAAAAAAAAAAAAAGTATGTCAGCATTAAGATCGTTCTCCTCTGCCACAGCTGTAACAGCTGTGGCAGAGAAGAACGATGTTAGCCCATTGAATTCAATGGGGCCGGCAATACAGCCGGCTCCATTGAAAGCAATGGGCTGCCGGCGAGAGCGGGATGAATTTTCGGGAAGGGCTTAAGAATATAAGCCCTTACCTGAAAAAGAAAGATTTTAGTGTAAAAAAGAATAAAAATGCAGGCATTCTCTTCAATGGAGTCGCTGCTGCTGCCGGCGACTCCATTGAAGACAATGGTCCGCTGGCACACCTGAATTCCTTTTCAGGGAAGGGCTTTACATATAAGCCATTCCCTGGAAATGAATTAAAAGTGATTTAAAAAACAAAAAAAGTTTTTACAAACTTCTGGATGAATTGCAGGGAAGGGCTTATATATTTAAGCTCTTCCCGAAAATTCATTGTGCGATAGCCGGCAGCCCAATGCTTTCAATGGAGCCGGCTGTATTGCCGGCTCCATTGAATTCAATGGGCTAACATCGTTCTGCCGGGACAAGGTGAGTATATATTTTTTTTTTTTACTTTTTACACATTTTAGGATGATTTTCAGGTAAGGGCTTATATTTTTAAGCCCTTCCCGAAAATTCATCCCGCGCTAACCGGAAGCCCATTGCTTTCAATGGAGCCGGCTGTATTGCCGGCTCCATTGAATTCAATGGTCAGTGCTCGTTTAATTGAGACGAGCACCGCGTGGTGCTCGTCTTGAGTAACGAGCATCTTGAGCACCCTAATACTGGAACCAGCATCAAGCTCGGACGTGTATGCTCGCTCATCTCTAGTAATTAGCCATCCACAGTATAGACAACCATTTAAACTGAAGTTTATTGATACGACTAAAACTAGGGCTCAGACAAATTTATAGATGTGAAATGCCACTCTTCTATCTATAAAATCCACTTGGGATGATTGTGATCCCTCTGTGCGGGATGGCTTGATTACAAGGACAAACGAACAGACTAATTAGAAAAAAAAAAAATATATGCCAGTTAAAAGTAAAATGTGGCTAATCCTAGTTTACAAAATGCTAGGATAATGTGAGTTCCTGATGTCCCAGAGAAACTGCTCAACTAATAGTAACTTTATAAAGAAGAGCTCCAAAGTGTATGGGAGATTTATTCAAAGAGACTACCCTCCAGATGTAATTGAGCAAGCATACCAATTTGTGTCTCAACAAGAGAAAATTGATATGCTAGTCCCCTGTGTGCGCTAATCAAAAGATGTGTTGTGGATCATTGGGACCTATAATACAGGGGTTCCTCAGGTGCACAATGTTTTGCAATGCTTTTGGGACATCCTAAAAGAAGATGAGGATCTGCAAAGATCTTCAACAAAAATCTCCTGCAATTACTTTTCAATGTGAGCGCAGTACCCGCCATAGATTACTTAAAAGCCACTTGAGCCAACATATTGCAGACCAGATGTGGCTGGGGAGACACAGAATAGTCCGTATTTTTCCTTGCTCTAACTGTGCCACTTGTACATTCATAAATAAGAATACCTCCTTTACGAGAATGTCAACCAAAATAACGTTCCAAAATAGAGCGTTTATAAACTGTTGTACAGCGAATATTATCTATTTAACAACAGTTTTGAAGGACGATTTTGGCACACGTAGAAAACATCAGGAGGAAAGAGAACACCCCCTTAGCCAATCACATCTGGCTAAAACATGGTGGCAATGTTACACAAGTAAAATTTCACGGCATTGAGATTCTACATACATTTAAGAGAAGAGGTAATATTGACCAAAGACTGTTACAAAAAGAGATCTCTTGGATATGCAGATTCAACTCTGGTAATCCAGCAGGCCTCAAGGAGACTTTGTCTTTCAGCTGTTTTCTCTGAAGTGAGGATTATGCACTTCATACTTACTTTTGGGGATATGCGGATTTAAGGAGAATGGCTGGTGGTTGGCTTCTAAAATCCATATATGCGTTGAAATTTTGCACTGACTGGGAATTTGTCTCCCCTTTTGGATATATTTTTGTATACTGGTGGTATGGGCTGTTGATCCTTTTTAACCTATATATAAAATCTAATATATTTCATTTAGTTTTCCCTTATACATGCAAACATCCTGTACTCATTTATGGTCCCTGATACATGTGAATCATTGGGGATTATATACACCTTGTCGCTAAGTAAGACATGATTTAATTATTTAAGAATCTTTATGACCATGTGGTTAGTGGTACGATTCTATTTACACTACTAGTATTTAGCATTTTTGCCCTGAGCTAAGTCATTACTTGGGAACCCTAGTTTCCTTATTGAGTGACAGACATTTTTTAGCCTAAGTATGGAGTTTGTTGTGACACCTTGGCTCTTGTCTCTTCTATGGGGAGTGCCAGGGGGATCTTCTTCTCATCCTAGACATTCTGGGTGGACTGGTATTCTGGATGGGTGATGTGGGAATGCGTGTGGATTATGGGGACATTGTGTTCTTCCTCTCCCCCCCCCCCCCATCCTTCACCTAAGCTGATTCACTGATACCGGAACACTAATGGAAGTTAACTTTGCCCTGGGGGATGGACCTGTTTGACACCCATCCAGAGATGTAAACACACCCCTTAGCGCAGTGTCATGGCTGATTCGGCACGTGGGAAGGATGGGGCATCACTGAATGTGTGATGCTTAGTGTTATGACATTCGCCATGCCCTCTCTCTTCCCCGCCACATGATGTCGTCACCTTACCTCACCTTACCTCTAATCAAGGTTGGTATTTGATCTCACCGTAAGGGGTGTACCCATGTGATGCCCCTCCAACTTTCCAACTGCCGCCTTCAGATTCCCTCTCCAATAGATGACCTTGGTACACTAACACATATATTATGGCCTCATTGTCCCTATGACAACCATGATGGATGAACGTGCCCTTGTGGGCACCCTGCCATCCGAATAAGGTGGATGTATACTGTGATTGGATAAGGGAGGCAATACCCCTATTGTGGGAGGAATTAGTTTGGACTTATGATAGACTGATCATTGGGTCAAACACTCTGCAGCAGCCCACCATTAGGGTGGCTGGTTATGCTATTTTTGTTATTTTCAGTTGGTTTAACTGGATTATTACACTTGCCTTGTGCTGCTAGCTATTTAGTTGTATTCTAGCTATGTATGTAGGGTTATTATACTCTGTATTTGTAGCTGGCTCTTATGGAGGTATTCACTATCTGTTAGGTTTAAAACCTTGATGGTCATGAGCTCAATCTTAAGGCCCATTTAGACACAACGACTATCACTCAAAATTCACTCAAAAGCCGTCTTTTCAGCGATAATCGTTATGTCTAACTGCCCTGACATCGTGGAGTTTCCGTTAACCAGTTGCTAATCATTGTCTTTCAGCATGCTGAAAGACAATGATCAGCCTTAGGGTGACTACCCACTAACGTTGCGAATTTGCAGTGTTTTTTTTTTAATTAACAAGTCCCATAGACCCCTGGAGAAAAAAAACACTGCGAATTTCGCAGTGAAAAAGAACTGTAGTGGGTAGTCACCCTTATCAGGAATTCCCAGCAGGATACAGCTGATACTATTGTTTCAGCTGTATCCTGCTCCCTGAACACAGGTGGGGTATGAAGAACACAGCGGTCCAGCTGTGTTCTGCATATCCTGCTCGGAGTGCTCGACTGTATAACAGCTGGGTGCTCTGAGCAGAGAACAGCTGGATGCAGAAAACAAGTGGCCTCGCATGTCTTCTGTATACCCCATTTGGAGCACAAAGTGATCGCTCAACATTTGAGCGATCAGCTTGCGCTGTAAAGGCACACAACGATTATCGCTCAAAAGTCGCTCAAGAGACATCTTTTGAGTGATAATCGTTATGTCTAAACCAGGCTTTAGTCCCAAGTGGGATTTATGCATCCTCTTTTCCTATTTATTAGTGACTATTAGTTATTGTTCTTTGATTGATAAAAAAAGAGATATTAGGTTCCTGATAAACTGCACCGTCCATGGAAACTCATTGAAGCGCAAACCTATTTATTGAACTTATATAGCCATAGGGAATGAACCGCAAACCTATTTATTGAACTTTAATACCTATTGGGAATTCTAGCTATTTAGCATCAAGGGGCATAAACTAGTGAAGTAATCAATAGCCCTCCACAGTATAGACAACCAATATCTGACTCCTGCTATATAAGACAAGGCTCTATAAAGACTCATATAGCTGAGCCGTTATAACTGACACAACGGAAAAGCAGAATTCTTATTGAGTCTGGATCTTCTTTTCAAAAGACAGACCCAATATTTTGACATTGACCCAAAATTTTGTAAATTAGGATTAGCCACATTTTATTTTTATCTGCCATGTTTTCCTCTAATGTGGTTGGGTCTATTTTTCTAGTTCAGGAATTATTAATGCATATATCATTTTTTTTCCTAATGAGTCTGTTCATTTTTCCCTGTGATCATATCATCCCACAAAGAGAGATCACTATCCTCCCAAGTGGATTTTATAGATAGGAGAGTGTCGTGTAACATCTATATGTTTGTCTGAGCCCTAGTTTTAATAATAGTGAGTAGACACTAAAATTTAACTGGGACTCATTGCAGAACTATCCTTTTTGGCACTACTTTGTTTCAATTGCTTCTAGAAGGACATTTCTCTGTAGTGTATAGAGCACCTTATTGTGGTACAGAGTGCCTATGATTATGATAAATGGAACTACAGTTACTCTGTGTGCCTCTGTATAGGTTCTGTGCAAATAATCGTAAAGGCTAAGCACACCAATAACTGTATCCTGTTTCCTGCAAAGCAACTATGAATTGTTTTTGTCACCAAACTGTGAAATTGATTACTCTGTTCAGAAAGCATCATCATAACACTGACACAGGACATTTATCCATTTTAAAATACCACATCTTAGCAAGTCACGCTGGGTGTTAAATGATTGCTTTAATTTACATTTTCTTGCTGGTTAGCCAATTTCCACATTTCTATTCAGACATGTGACACGAGCATTCTTGTGTACTCACTGCTTTGTGCTAAAACAAATGCATATTCTGGAATAATTATGCAAATACACTGTACTTCAGTATGTGCATACTTGCATGTTTATGCAAAATACTTAGATTTCATTTGGATAACCTTTAATAAAAAAGGATTCAAAATGAAACATAGACTAGACAAATCTCAAGGTGCATCTTAAACCAATTTAACTATAAATCCCCTTCTGCTTAGTTATCATAAAGATATTTTATCTTTATACGCTATATCTACTCTTCCACCTCTGGGTCCCATAATAAACTGATTTCTAAGAGCAATAAAGCCCCATCAAAGACTGTGTGTATATATACAGTTGCTTATATATGTCCTTGATTCCTACTGAGAAAAGGAAACATATGCTATACTTAAATTTGTAATGAAAAGAGTAGTCAACTAAACTTTTCAATAAAGTTTACACAAAAGTATACTGATCTATACTGACCAAGACTCTTTTGTTATATATTTGGCTAATGATAGCCTGCTAGATATATACTTCAAAGACAATCCTCAAAAACACGTTTAATGACATGTGCAGTCACTGCTAAGCTTGATAATTTTCGGGGTGGAGAGCAAAGCGCTTTGAATAAATCACTTTGGTTCAAACTCCGTAAAAAATGAATTCATATATTCCTATCAGGTAAACATTAAGATTAGAGATGAGCGAGCACCAAAATGCTCTGGTGCTCGTTACTTGGGACGAAATTTTCGCGATGCTCGAGGGTTCGTTTCGAGTAACGAACCCCATTGAAGTCAATGGGCGACCCGAGCATTTTTGTATATCGCCGATGCTCGCTAAGGTTTTCATTTGTGAAAATCGGGGCAATTCAAGAAAGTGATGGGAACGACACAGCAATGGATAGGGCAGGCGAGGGGCTACATGTTGGGCTGCATCTCAAGTTCCCAGGTCCCACTATTAAGCCACAATAGCGGCAAGAGTGCCCCCCCCCCCGCACTGTCAGCATAAAGATCGTTCTCCTCTGCCACAGCAGTAACAGCTGTGGCAGAGAAGAACGATGTTAGCCCATTGAATTCAATGGAGCCGGCAATACAGCAGGTTCCACTGAAAGCAATGGGCTGCCGGCGTGCGCGGGATGAATTGTCGGGAAGGGCTTAAATATAGAAGCCCTTCCCTGCAATTCATCCAGAAATGTGTAAAAATAAAAAAAATATACCGTATATAACGGCGTATAAGGCAACGGGGCATATAAGACGACCCCCCAACTGTCACCTTATACGCCGGGAATACAGCGGAGCAAAAAATAAAAATCATTACTCACTTCCCCCGGCGTTCTGCGGCGCTGCTGCAGGATGTCGCTCCCTCCTGGTCCCCGGCAGAGCATTGCTTTCTGGACGCAGGGCTTGAAATCCCTGCCTCCAGAAAACACACGTGCCTTCAGCCAATCACAGCCAATGACAATGATGTCATTGAATGGCTGTGATTGGCTGACGGCGTGTGTTAGCTAATCACAGTAGCTTTCTGGAGGCGGGGATTTCAAGCCCTGCGTCCAGAAAGCAATGCTCTGCCAGGGACCAGGAGGGAGCGACAGCCTGCAGCAGCGCCGCAGAACGCCGGGGGAGGTGAGTAATGAATTTTTTTTTTGACACTTTCTTTTTTTTTGTATTACCGGCGTATAAGACGACCCCCGACCTCAGAGCAGATTTTTCGGGGTTCAAAAGTCGTCTTATACGCCAGTATATACCGTATATACTTACCTTGTCCCGGCAGACGGAGTTCAGCGCGGCCGGCCTACAGTGGGTGTGAAGGGGGTGTGAGTCAGACCTGCCCCCTGATTGGCTCAGCGCTGAGTCTGACTCACACCCCCTTCACACCCACTGCCAGCCGCCGCGGCTGAACTCTGTCTGCCGGGACAAGGTAAGTAATAGTATATATATATGTATATTTTTATTTTAACACATTTCTGGATGAATTGCAGGGATGGGCTTATATATTTAAGCCCTTCCCGACAATTCATCCCGCGCACGCCGGCAGCCCATTGCTTTCAGTGGAACCTGCTGTATTGCCAGATCCATTGAATTCAATGGGCAAACATCGTTCTTCTCTGCCACAGCTGTTACAGCTGTGGCAGAGAAGAATGATTTGTCTTCTATATGTTCTCACTGGGGTCGGCGCTGCTGCCGCCGGCACCATTGAGCGCATATAGAGAAGAGAACAGGAATAGCAGATCGCAGATAGGTGCGATCTGCGATTTCAATGGCCTAAGAAGGACCGTTGGGGTTCTTGAAGCCTAAAATCACTCCTAATGCTCTCCCTATAGCAGCTCCGGCATCAACAGCACTTTCCCTGAACTATGTCAGAATGCATCTGTGGCGAGCCGCGGGCGGGCAGATTTTAATACTCGGATGACACCTGATCTCTCCAGCCACTCACTGCAGGGGTGTGGTATAGGGCTTGAACGTCGCAGGGGGAAGTTGTAATGCCTTCCCTGTCTTTCTATTGGCCCGAAAAGCGCGCTAACGTCTCAGAGATGAAAGTGAAAGTAACTAGAACATCGCGTGGTACTCGTTTCGAATAACGAGCATCTCGAACACCCTAATACTCGAACGAGTATCAAGCTCGGACAAGTACGCTCGCTCATCTCTAATTAAGATCTGTTTATCATCTGTTTTTCTGTAACAATTACATTTTATGCAGAACAGTGGGCTTTGTAACAGGTCAGAACGCCAATAACAATAATATATAAAAATAAGTTAAATAAATAAAAATTATAAAGCAATGTTCACATTAGCATTGCTACTTCTGTTCATAACAAAGGCTTGATGGCTATGATGAATCTGTTCTCAAAAGAATCCCAACGTGTCCCAATAAGTTATGTTTGGGTCCATCAGGTTCTTGCTAGGCTTCTGGTATTTTTGATGGCAAGAATAGTGCTGCAAACTATACTTTTCTCCAATTCTGGAAAACATAGGAAAGATGGAAAAATTTAGAAAAGACAAACGGTCATGTTTACAGCAGCAATGTCATGATTTAAGGGGGGGTGGGAGATTATGTACTATTTGCATGAAGAGGCTGTATTAGAATTGATGTATACATTAGCAATATGTATATAGTTACATGATACTACACTATAATGTTATAAGCAAATAGCAATGAAACAAATATGCAACTGTAATAATAATACTAAATACATGTCACATTCTCAGGCAGTTTCTAGACCTGGACACACACATAAACAACACACGGGTTCAATTTTTGCATTGCTTTGGCTGCTCTGCCTTGACCACTGTCTGGCTTAGCACTTGATACCGGTATTAACAGAGTTGAACATTTGACATGCAATAACTAACAATGTTAAGCAGTGGTATTTTAGAGTTGGGCATCTATAAGATGTATATGCAAAACTGGAAGAGTGTTACAATCGGCATGGGTTGTATGCCTGTATGTGTGGCACATCTGTCTATGGCAGTCATCATGGTATCGGTTCATATTGTGCGGACTGGGTTTGTTAGCAATCACCCCTCCTCTACCCTGGGTTGAGGGACTGCTCAATCAGTCTGCACATGAACATTTTTACTCCTCTCTATTGCAATCTGGCTTGCTGCATACTACTAGGTCAAACAATGATTGAGCCTTTCCTGTAGTATATATCTTGTATCTGGCTTTTTTTCTGTGAGTTATGTCTTTGAACATTTTTTCTCACCTATGTGATGTCATTCTTAGTCCAGTCTATGACTTCTTTTTGGAATGTTTTGTTGTTTCTGCCTACTTTGGTTCATTTCTCAGCATTGCTTTTTGCATCCTGGGTCCTGGTGCTTTCTTGTTCTCAGAAATAGTATTAAACCGGGATGCCAGTAGGGGCAACTGATGGCTTCTGAGGGACAGTAGGGTCTGGTATATAGGTCAGAGAAAGACATTGGGATAGCTAATGTTAGTGAGAGTTTTTCTCTGGTTACTATTTTGGTTCTATAACATCTGTTAAAGTCTTCACTGCCAATTTGATTATATTCGTCATCCTCATCATCTAGTTATCATTTCTCTCTGTCTTTGTCGGATAATGGTGAGTCTCAGGTGGTATTTGTTTCATTGTGTTGATACATGCTTCATATTTATTCTCTTGCAAAGGCCAATTGATATGCTATTCAGTTCTAATATAAGTTTGGAGGTATCTGAGTACTGAAAGACACTGTTAATACCCAGAAAAGGTAAATGTTAAACGTGAAGCTGAGTTCTGCTGTTGAGTGTACAGCCAGAACCATTACAGAGAGTTAGATCGCTGAATGAACGAGTAGCACTGACTGACAGAGCACTCATGCAAACAGAGCACTCATGTCCATTTTATAGCTGTAACATAGTAACATAGTATGCAAGGCTGAAAAAAGATGTCCATCCAGTTCAGCCTGTTTCCACCCCCCCTTGTTGATCCAGAAGAAGGCAAAAAAAAAACAATGAGGCAAATGCCAATTTACCCTGTTTGGTGGAAAAAAATTCCTTCCCAACTCCATAATATCAGTCAGAATAATCCCTGGATCAACATTTGAAAGTTCCTACCTGACTCCAAGACCCAGATCAACAACCCCTTTGGTTATTCAATGTCTATATCCTGTAATGTTGTAGCGTTCAAAAAAGACGTCTAGTCCCCTCTTAAACCCCTCTATTGATTTCCCCATTACCACGTCCTCAGGCAGAGAGTTCCATAATCTCACAGCTCTTACAGTAAATAACCCCCTTCTGTGTTGATGAGGAAACCTTCTTTCCTGTAAGAGAAGCATAGAACAAGCACATCCAAACTCTGGCTTGTGTCAAGCAAATGGATGTGGATCTGCCTTGCCACACTCCGGTTTCTCTGTAAGCTAACTGAGGGCAGTATCTAGGGAACCCTGGTTTTTGCACTTAACTCCTGAATTTGCTACGTGGTTCCAAAGCCATTATGCACACAGATAGTCCTGGTTATTTGGCTGCTGATGCTACACTGGGCTGATGCTTGGTACCTGTAGGTCTGAATAGGGTGTAGTCATGAAGCAAGCTAGCAGCACATTTACATAAGGTAGGCCCAAGCTGAAGGTCAGGGCAGGCAGCAGACTGTAAAAGAGTCCAGAAACATGAAGCCAAGGTCAGGGAGCACAGAAATCAGAATGGTCAAAACTAGACACAAGTCAAAACCAGGAATACGCAGAAATAGAGCTTTATCACAATGGCTATGAGACCAATTACTTAGGCATCTTTTATGGGGGAAAGATTTTAATGCAGCAAATGCCAGGGTAGAAATTGGAATCAGGCAGTGCATTGGCCCTTTGATAGAGGGGATAGGATCACGCACAATAGGGTGGCCCAAAAAACTCAGCTTTCAGCTACAAAGCAAGGCACCCTTTAAATCTTTTTCCTTTTATCAAACTTTTATTTGGGGGCAGAGTTTCAGGTTCTTATGTCTACGACAAGGTTGTGCTCAAATAACCTGAATTTCAGACTTTTTACTGGTGACAAACAACAAAAACAACTGTTGCTTCAAGTCATGGAAGCAAATCTCAAGGCTGTCCCAACACAGTTTACCAAAAAGTCTGCAGTCCAGTCCTTAAAGGGGTTGTCCCGCGCCGAAACGGGTTTTTTTTTTTCTCAACAGCCCCCCCCCCCCCGTTCGGCGTGAGACAAACCCGATGCAGGGACTTAAAAAAAAAATTGCACAGCGCTTACCTTAATCCCTGCGCTCCGGTGACTTCTTACTTACCGGTTGAAGATGGCCGCCGGGATCTTCTCCCTCGGTGGACCGCAGGGCTTCTGTGCGGTCCATTGCCGATTCCAGCCTCCTGATTGGCTGGAATCGGCACGTGACGGGGCGGAGCTACACGGAGCTGATCTCCGGCACGAGCGGCCCCATTGAGAAAAGAAGAAGACCGGGACTGCGCAAGCGCGTCTAATCCGGCGATTAGACGCTGAAAATTAGACGGCTCCATGGAAACGAGGACGCTAGCAACGGAGCAGGTAAGTGAAAAACTTCTTATAACTTCTGTATGGCTCATAATTAATGCACAATGTATATTACAAAGTGCATTAATATGGCCATACAGAAGTGTATAGACCCACTTGCTTTCGCGGGACAACCCCTTTAAGCAGTGGCTGACAAGTATTTTTGTCATAATTTTGACTATTTTCATATATTTGGAGGTATTTTTGTACAAATGTGTAGATTGTCAAGACAAATGTCATTGTCAATACTTAATGTTGTAAAGTATAGTGGTTATTTTGCAAAAGCAAATTGTTAATATTAAAGCTGTAGTTTTTATAACTGGAAATTTTGCACATGAGCACCATTTCTCATAATATACATCAGTTTTGAGCAGCATCTTTCAGTTGGAATTTAAAGCTAAAACTTTACCCTAACATTAGTATTAGCAGTTGTAACAAAATGGGAAGGTGTCTTGCTGCATAGCTGCCACCTTATTTTTTGCCACATGGGCCGCCTTAGGGAGCACTTAATATGGGCAGAGTCCAAGGAACAAGCAGAGGCATAGAAGTGCAGTGCACAATATGACTGGCGGCAGCATTTAACCACAAACCCAAGAGCAGGTGAGTAGCGAGGACGTGCCGTTGCATGTTGTTAATATGGCATGCAGTTGTTTCCTGTTACAGGGTCACTACTAGACAACACAAAGTAACAACAAACTGGAACAGTATTTTACCACTAATACCAAGATAGCTTATTGTTTATGATTCAATTTACTTTTGTTTTTATTGTATGTTTTTATATTGTTGTTAAGGTGATTTATTTACATTTAACCAGCTAACAGAATTAGTTATTTTCTAGCAACATGAAGACAAGTAAGGTTTTTATGTCTTACAGCATAAAAAATGCAAGATCTTAACAATCCAGAAAGAGAAGAAAATGAATTCTGATCAAGTTCAGCTTTAATAAAAACTCAGCATGTGGAAATACAGGCTCCTTCTTTTTAATAAAAACGATGCTTCTGGTGTATACAATATTGTCTGGGCAAAATTGAGATTATAAATACAAAGCAAAAGTGCTTCTTGTAAGTCAGAAAGATGTTTTCATCATTGTACTGAGTATCTTCCTGTGTTTATCAAGAATGTTTAATATTCATCTGTTGACTTAATAGGAGAAGAAAAGTTTAAAAAAAGACAAATATTACCAGTATGAATAATGGAGGTATTTACATATAAATATAAAAGCAGTTCAACAAATCTTTCCCGGATAAATATGTTAAACTAATTATACAAGTTATGTATTTAATAGTTATACCAATATACATAATGTATGTGTACACAGTATACAGTTATAACATTATACAGAATGTATATACAGTACCAGTCAAAAGTTTGGAAAACCTTTACATTCCATGCTTTTTCTGTTTGTTTTTTTTCTACATTGTAGAATTTATCAGTTGTGTTCTGCAGACCTCAGTTTGGTACACAGTTCCATAAGGTGTTTAGCCTTATTTAACTACTGTCACATTGTGACCAGAACCACTCAACTAAGTAAACAGAATTGACAGTCCGCCATTACCTTAAGACACGATGGTCAGTCAATCCAGAAAATTTAAAGAACTTTGATGGTATCCTCAAATGCAGTCATGAAAACCATCAAACGCTATGAAGAAGCTGACTCTCATGAAGATGTCCCAGGAAATGAAGACCGAGAGTTACCTGTAAAGGATAAGTTTATTAGAGTTACCAGCCGGAGAAACCACAAATTAATAGCACCTCAGATTAGAACTCACATAAATGCTTCACAGAGATCAAGTACCAGACACATCTCAGCATTAAATGTTCACTAGACAACTGTGAGAATTAGATCCTTATAGTCAAATTGCTGCAAAAAACCCACTAAGAAATAATAAACTTTATTTGTATAGCGCCAACATATTCCGCAGCGCTTACATAGACAGGGGGGATACAGAAAGACGATACAAACATTACAGAACCACGGTTACATAGTAATCAGTAATCAGTTGATGGAAACAATAGGGGTGCGGGTCCTGCTCCAACGAGCTTACATACTACGAATAGTGGGGTGATACAGAAGGTAAAGGGGCTGGAGATGTGCATGGTATGGCGAGGTGGGGAGTGAGCGATGTTATACACAGACAATGGTCAGACACTTAGCCGAGTGACGGCAGAAACAGTATGACTGCAGGAGTGGTTTATGATGGCTAGCAGGGATTGCAGTCAATAGGTCAGGAGGATGTTATCAGGCGGAGTACAGAGGGGTTTGTTTGGGAAATGCGGTATGCCTCCCTGAAGAGGTGCGTTTTTAGAGCACACCTGAAGTTCTGCGAGTCCTGGATTGCTCAGGTAGCCTTTGGTAGTGCGTTCCAGAGGACTGGTGCTACTCTGGAGAAGTCTTGGAGGCGGGAATGAGAAGTTTGAATTAAAGGGGCGCTCAGTCTGGTTTCGTTAGCAGAGCTGAGAGCCTGGGCTGGTTGATGGATTGAGATAAGGGAGGCGATATAGGGTGGTGCTGCGCTGTGGAGGGCTTTGGGGATGAAGGTAGCGAGTTTAAAATGAATTCTGTATTTAACGGTCAGCCAGTGCAGTGACTGGCACAGGGCAGAGGCATCCAAGTAGCGGCTGGACAGGAAGATGAGCCTGGCTGCCGCATTCAGGATGGATTGGAGAGGGTAGAGTCTGGTGCAGGGGAGGCCGGTCAGCACCGAGTTGCAATAATTGAGCCGGGAGTGGATGAGGGTAACAGTAAGCATTTTTAACGTGTCCACAGTGAGAAAAGAGCGGATTCTTGCGATGTTCTTGAGATGCAGCTGATATGTTCGGGCGAGAGATTGGATGTAGTGGGTAAAAGAGAGATCAGAATCGAATATGACCCCAAAGCAGTGGGCATGTTGTCTAGGAGTTATGGTGGCGCCACACACTGAGATGGAGATGTGAGGATGAGGTCGGTTAGTGGAGGGTGGAAATACCAGTAAGTCAGTTTTAGAGAGGTTTAGTTTTAGGTAGAGAGAGGACATGGTGTTAGAGACAGCAGACAGACAGTCAGTGATGTTTTGGAGTAAAGGTGCAGAGATGTCACGGGAAGAGATGTATAGCTGGGTGTCATCAGCATACAGGTGGTATTGGGGGCCAAATCTGCTGATGGTTTGTCCAGGGGCTGTGTAGATAGAGAAAAGAAGGGGGCCGAGGACCAAGCCCTGGGGATACACTGAAAGAGCGGTCAGATAGGTAGGAGGAGAACCAGGAGAGAGCAGTGTTCTTTAGGCCAATGGAGCATAACATACTGAGGAGGAGTTTGTGGTCAACAGTGTCAAATGCTGCAGAAAGGTTGAGGAGGATCAGTAAAGAGTAATCACCCCTCGATTTGGCTGTCAGTAGGTCATTGGCTACCCTTGTAAGGCAGTTTCTGTCGAGTGTTGAGGTCGGAAGCCAGACTGTAGGGGGTCTAGGAGAGAGTGCTCTGATAGGTAGCTTACAAGGTGGGAGTAAACCAGGTGTTCTAGTAGTTTGGAGATGAAGGGGAGGTTTGAGATGGGTCGGTAATTGGCAGCATCAGTCACGTCCAGAGTCGGCTTCTTTAGCAGTGGGCATATTATGGCGTGTTTGAAAGAAGAGGGAAAGATGCCAGAGGTTGGAGAGAGCTTGAATATAGTGGTGAGATGGGAGATGACTACTGGGGTGAAGGAGCGGAGGAGGTGTGAGGGGAGGGGGTGGCTAGCGCAGGTGGTGGGGCGAGCAGAGAAGAGCAATTTGGAGACTTCTTTCTCTGTCACTGGTCTGAGTCTGGGATTGGGAAGTTATTTCCTGACGGATGTCATCAATTTTCTTTTTGAAGTAAGCAGCCAGCTTCTGCACTGAGATCCGTCACCGAGGGCTGTGGTTTAGGGCTGAGAAGGGAGTGAAAAGTATCAAAGAGCCGTTTAGGGTTGTGTGATAGTGAGGGGACTAGAGAGATGAAATAGACTTGTTTGGTGTGGTGGAGGGCGAGGTTGTAGGTTCTGAGCATGAATTTGTAGTGGAGGAAGTCTGTGGACGTTTGCGATTTCCTCCACAGCCGTTCACCACTTCTAGAGCACCACCGGATGAAGCACGTTTGAGGCATGAGCCAGGGTTGCCGCGTTCTACATCGGATGGCTCGGGTCCTGGGGGGAGCCGCTTCATCCAGGGCATGTTTGAGAGCCGTGTTGTAGTTAGCGGCAGCCAGGTTGAGGCAGGCGAGGAGAAAGATAGTGGACAGAGTGGACTGTAGGGATTCAGCAAATCCTGGGTGTGAATGGCCTTAAGGTTCCTGTAGGTACGATAGGTAGGTGGGTCTGGAGAGATGTTAGGATGCGTGACAGAGAAAGAGAGGAAGTTATGATCTGAGAGCGGGAGACGGCAGTTAGTGAAGTTGGAAGCAGAGCAGAGACGGAGGAAGACCAGATCAAGAGTATTGCCATCCCTGTGAGTGGGAAAGGCTGTGAGTTGAGAGAGACCAAGAGAGTAGGTGAGCGAAAGTAGCTGAGAGGCAGATGGGGAGTTGGGGTCATTAGTGGGGATATTAAAATCACCTAAGATGAGGGTTGGAATTTCACTGGATAGGAAGTGGGGGAGCCAGGCAGCAAAGTGGTCCAAAAACAGCATATGATTAGCAGATTTATGAGGATGACTGTTATTTTTGTTAGTGGCATTAGGGGGTTTGAGGCTAAGCAAGAAGGTAAAGAGTGCATGCGAGCTGTGCATAGGTGAGGACAGGAGAGAGGGGCTAATGTGAATACTGAGGAACATCAACAAGAAGAGACTTGGTGGACCAAGAAACACAATGATTGGACCTTAGACCAGAGGAAATTTGTACTTTCATCTGATGAGTCAAAATTTGAGATTTTTGGTTCCAACTGCCATTTCTTTGTGAGATGTAGAAAAGGTGAGCGAATGGTTTCTATTTATGTAGTTCCCACTGTGGAGGATGAAGTCGGAGATGTGATGGTGTGCGGGTGCTTTGCTGGTGACAATATTGGTGATTAATTCAAAATTCAAGGCACATTTAACCAGCATTGTTACTAGCCGCATATGCCATTCCATCTGGTTTGCGTTAAGTGAGACCATCATTTGTTTTTCAACAGGACAATAACCCCAAACACACCTCCAGGCTATCTAAAGACTATTTGACTAAGAAAGAGAATGATGGAGTGCGGCGTTAGCTGACATGGCCTCCACAACCACCAGACCTAAGCCCAGCAGTGCAGAGAACAGTGCAGGCACACCTGGAACTCTTTCTTATGCTATGCAGTTAGGTGAAGGTACATTTCTCAGCCCTGTCTTCACCTAGATGCATAGCAGAAGAATTGTTTAGTATGAAAAATGTACAGAATAGGCTAACAGAACCCATTTCAAAAATTCTTTGAATTGCCTTTTCTGTACACTAAAAAAGCACAGATACCTTTAATGCTGTAGGTCTGTGTTTATAACACACCAGTTTAGTATATACGGCATTGTACTTTAATGCTATTATATTATTGTATTGTATACATTTGTAAACACTTTTAATTTAGAAGCTTTTGCTTTCTTGTTTTAATGTCTCGTGTAACAAAAAGTGTCCTTCAGTTATTTCAGCAAGACACATTAGGTTGTACAGTGGCCCTCACAGAGATTGCTTTATCAAGGATGCTCTATTTGGTATGTATTTTATCACTTAAAATACTTTTCTTTGTGTTATGTATTTTTTTAAAAGCTAGTATAATTAAACTCATAGCCACTGTGCTCTCTTGCTAGATCTTCACTATTCAGATCAGAACTCATTCCTACATATAGGTGCCTATGAATTTAATCTTGCAGAAATGGACAATTTATAAGTTCATCCGTGTTGTGGTGTTACATGCCAGTCAGTCCAACCTAAGCTCTATTGGGACAAGACAAAAGTAGAAATTGATTAAAATGAAGCAATCGTTTTTCTCTTAAGTGACAAGGAAACTACTGATTATAAGGTACAGGCACTGGCGTAACTATAGGTGATGAAGGGGATGCAGTTGCACCCAGGCCTAGGAGCCTTAGGGAGCCCTTAAAGGGGTTGTCCCACGAAAGCAAGTGGGGTTATACACTTCTGTATGGCCATATTAATGCACTTTGTAATGTACATTGTGCATTAATTATGAGCCATACAGAAGTTATTCACTTACCTGTTCCGTTGCTAGCGTCCCCGTCTCCATGGTGCCGTCTAATTTCAGCGTCTAATCGCCCGATTAGACGCGCTTGCGCAGTCCGGTCTTCTTTCTTCTGAATGGGGCCGCTCGTGCCGGAGAGCGGCTCCTCGTAGCTCCGCCCCATCACGTATGC
This sequence comes from Eleutherodactylus coqui, assembly GCF_035609145.1. Classification (NCBI taxonomy): domain Eukaryota; kingdom Metazoa; phylum Chordata; class Amphibia; order Anura; family Eleutherodactylidae; genus Eleutherodactylus; species Eleutherodactylus coqui. The sequence continues at coordinate 177,276,751 of NC_089843.1, read as the reverse complement.
CGATTCCAGCCAATCAGGAGGCTGGAATCGGCAATGGACCGCACAGAAGACCTGCGGTCCACCGAGGGTGAAGATCCCGGCGGCCATCTTAGCAAGGTAAGTACGAAGTCGCAGCAGCGCCGGGATTCGGGTAAGTACCGGACATTTTTTTTTTTTACCCCTGCATCGGGTTTGTCTCGCGCCGAACGGGGGGGCTATTGAAAAAAAAACAAACCCGTTTCGGCGCGGGACAACCCCCTTTAAGGCCTCTTTTCTCCATATAGGAAGCCCAGTACTATGAATAAAGCATTAAAGTTGGGGGCCTTGTTACAGGTTTTGCATTGGGGCCTAGGAGCTTCAAATCACGCCTGTGGGTACAGGAGTCTTGTAGAAATCAAGCTCCGAGAAGAACCACAGTTGTCCATTGTTGTTGCATTAAGACAAATCCAAACTACTAACCACTAATTATTATAATACTAGATAATGTATAGTGACATTCATGTTACTATATTGACCCGATGTTCGCTATGCGAACATAAAATCTTTCCAAAGTAGTGGTTGTGAACTTCTAAATCTGCTGGTTAGGTGATTATTTAGAGTGTCACTTTCTATTTGGAGCAGATATCTAATATAAAAAACGTACAGGTCTCTCTGTCTCTAACTTTGTTTGTCTCTTTCTCTCTCATTGTCTGTCTCTGTCTGTTTGTCTCTCTCTCTGTCTGCCTCTATCTCACTATCTGTTTTTTTGTTGTCTGTCTCTCTCTGTTTGCTTCTGTTTGTCTATATCTCTCTGTCTCTCTCTCTCTTTCTGTCTCAGTATCGCTCTGTCTATCTGTCAGTCTGTCTCTTTCATTCTCTTTCTGTCGCTCTCTGTCTGTCTCTGGCTCTCTCTTTCTATCTCTATTGCTCTCTCTGTCCTTCTATCACTCTCTCTATGTATCTCTATAGCTTTCTCTGTCTTTCTATCTCTCTCTCTGTCTTTCTATTGCTCTGTCTGTCTGTTTATCACTCTTGCTCTGTCTGTCTGTTTATCGCTCTTGTTCTGTCTGTCTATCTCTCTCGTTCTATCTGTCCATCACTCTTTCTCTGTTTCTCTGTCTCTCAATTGCTATCTCTCTATTTGTCTCTCTATCGCTCTCTCTGTCTCTCTACGCTCTCTTGCTGTGTTTCTCTGTCTCTCCATTGCTCTCTCTCTGTCTGTTTCATCTGTCTCTCTATCACTGTCTCTGTCTCTCTATCATTCTATCTTTCTGTCTGTCTCTTTATTGCTCTCTCTCTATTGTTATCTCTCTGTTTCTCTAGCACTCTCCCTCTATCTGTTTCTTTATCGCTCTCTGTCTGTTTCTCTATTGCTCTTCTGTCTGTCTCTATTGCTCTCTCTGTCTCTATTGCTCTCTCTGTCTCTATCGCTCTCTCTGTCTGTCTTTCTATGACTCTATCTGTCTCTATATTGCTCTCTCTGTCTGTCTCACTATCTCTCTCTCTTTCTGTCTATCCCTCTCTCTGTCTCTCTATCGCTTTCTTTCTGTGTTTCTATTGCTCTTTCTCTCACTGTCTATCGCTTTCTCACTCTGTTTCTCTATTGCTCTCTCTCTCTGTCTCGCTCTATTGCTGTCTCTCTATCTCTCTTTCTCTCACTGTCTCTCTATCGTTTTCTCTGTCATTATCGCTCTCTCACTCTATCGTTGTTTCTCTTTCTATTGCTGTCTCTCTCTGTATCACTATCACTTTCTCACTGTCTCTCCTTTATCGCTCTGTCTGTCTCTCTATCACTGTGTGTCTCTCTCTGTCTCTCTATCGCTCTTGGTTGGGCAGTGTATGGGGCAGCTTAGCAGGGTATGCTGCATTGCTCAGCAACGCTTCACTCATTCCAGCACATGCCTGAAGCACAGCAGTGCACACCCATAGACTTAACATTGTAACTTTGATCCGCCAGACAGGTCCCTGAATGTATTAAACTCACATTTGATAATTTTATGGCATCGGTGAGCATGTGTGTCATCTAATGACACCAGCATCATACACCAAATTTACAGCAAAGGGGTCAAAGTGTAGTGAAAGAAAAAGCATGTAGGCTTATTTATATTAGATGTGAACATAATATCGGCTCTTAATATCATACAGTTATGTTGAAGATAAATCTATAACACACAAGCTGTACCTGATTCACTTATTGGAATGGTTTATTGACACAGATGAATGAGTCCAAGGCAATAACTGAGTTCATTGGTACAGGTAGTACAAAACAGCCAGATGTTAATATGTGGATATCTCAGTCCACAGACTTTTTCAATGCAAAGGCTAGTCTGCATAGCAAGGACATAGACAATAGTTAGACAGCTCTTGGACTGCTATGTCCTTGTTATACAGACTCCAGACTATGTGTTGAAAAAGGTCCATTGACCAAAATCTCTACATATTAACATCTGGCTGTTTTGCACTACCTGTACCAATGAACTCAGCTATTGCCTTGAACTCATTCATCTGTGTCAATAAACCATTCCAATAATTGCATCATGGACATATAGTTTGCTGTGAATTCATCTTCTGCATGCTTCTTGGGCTGTTTCCAAGCCTTCCATTAGCACCTGAAGCAGAGTACTGAAACAATTGTTGGGAATCATAAAGTTATTCATAACTGTGATCTAACTTAAAGTATAACTGTAAATTTAAAAAAAATGTAGACATGTCATAGAGACCTTTCATAAATTTTGATAGGTAGGAGTCTGGGTGCTGAGACCCCTACCGATCACTTAAGCAAAGAGGCAAAAGCACTCAGCAGAGTGCTGTCACACCTTGCTAGCTGAAAACGGGCTTATAGACCTTCTGTGAATAGTTCTTGAGCTACCAAGCAGATCCAGCACTTGGATGAGCATTTCTACCACTTCATTCCAGTGATCGATAGTGGTCTCAGCAACCAAACTGTTGCCAATTCAATTTTCTAACTTAAAGGGGTTGTCTCGCGGCGAAAGCGAAATTTTTTTTTTAAATGGACCCCTGCATTATGCCCTGTGAAAAAGAAAGCATTTGTTAGTTTTTAAAAAGCACATTGCGCTTACCTGCATCAGCGTTCTGCAGCTTCTTCATTTCTTCTTTTAAAGATGGCGCCGCTGGTCTTCTCCCACGGTGCACCGCGGGTCTTCCCATGGTGCACCGTGGAGTTTCTTCTTCTGTCTTCCGCGTTCCACTGCCGATACAGCCACCTCATTGGCTGATCGGCACCACGTGACGGAGGCGGAGCTTCGATGACGACGCGCAGACCAGCTCTCCGGCGCGCGCGGCCCCATTCACCAGGCAGAAGACCGCACAGTGCAAGTGCGTCTAAAAACGCCAGAAGACAGCGAAATTAGACGGAGCCATGGAGACGTGGACGCTAGCAATGGAGCAGGTAAGTGAATAACTTCTGTATGGCTCATATTTAATGCACGATGTATATTACAAAGTGCATTAATATGGCCATACAGAAGTGTATAACCCCACTTGCTTTCGCGAGACAACCCCTTTAATGTGACAAGTCAAAAAAAACCATTCTTTTTAACATGTATTTTGCAGTTTGTGATGTAGAGTTTCTTCAATATAGAAATGTTTCATGAAAATATTATATATGAACATTTTATCTATAGGATAAATTTTTATCATGAATTCAATAAATAACACCAAATATCCTGTTATGTACGTCAAATACTTGAAAAATATTTTTTATCATATTTCCATGCCAGGACTCGAATACTCAGAAGATGTATATACACAAAGCCTAATGTAGTACTCTTGAAAGATTCTAGTGACAGTAATTACTACCTGCATCAGTATCTACAGTATATTGTAACTCATTTGAAAAGTTAAATATGTATGTATGTATGTATATATGAATGTCGATAGTGATTTGCATCTGTTTAAAAGCTGAAAAGCAGCCAAACAACCAAACTCAGGAACATGCATATAAGCTAATCTCCAAAATCTAAATAAAAAAATCGAATTTTATGGTAAATAACATACAGAGTACATTGATTTCTTGCTAAAATGAAATTTAGACACTACTAGTGTACTCATAAATAAGGATTTTATTTATGAGGTGCCCAATAGCTCTGTACAAAAAGTTACAGGGTAAAGCGGCATCCAGTAACAATGTCAATGCTACAATGTTGTAATCATAAAGGGCAAGGATTGATGCAATAGGAATTATTGCACCACTGAACAATCCAAGGTTAACAAACATGCTTTACATGCTTTAAGTAATATACATACATATGTGCAGCCCCAAATGCTATTCTAAATTCTGTGTTTTTTTAATTACAAACTGTAATAGTCTTGATAAAAATCTTTTGCTATTTTAATATCATTGTGATATGCAAGGCAAATAAATATACCGGATGCTATTGCCATTTATAGCAACAGACATTGAAATTATTCACAACTTGAATGTGGGCTCTTCTTTCCATTTGTAAATTTATTACTAAAATCCTTAGGCCTTGGTCAGACGAGCGTTTTTTTCAGGCATTTAGGAGTGTAAAAAAACCAGCAAAATACATGTTAAAAAAATTTGCGTGACCGAAGTGGCATGTGCGTTTTTAAATTCGCACTTGTTGTGCGGTCACACGATGGCAAAATTCGCACATAAATGTGCGGTCTCATCGCTATTCCCTGCTGCGGCTGTGACAGCTGCAGCAGGGGATTCTTTGGATGTGAAACACCTGGATGTTTTCAGGTCTGGTGGTGTCGGGACCGGCAGCTCACGGCTCCGCGGTGCTCACATCACTGGTCCTGTCCCTCAGGTTGGGGCTGTGTGGCGCAGGGGAGCTCCTGCTCTTATTACCTTCCCCAGCCACCATACTCCTCCCCGCCGCCGGGTTGCTAGGGACGCGGCGGGTGCCACTCCGCGTCCCGTCCTCGACACCATAGCAGCCAGGCATGCTTGGATCTCCGCCTGTTCTGCAGTGCTGGGGGTGGGTTCCCCAGCACTGTTGGGAGTCTCTGATGCTGTCAGACTCCCTGCCCCAATCAGCTGCGGGGGTTCTGACAGCATTTAAACTTCTCTGATGCTTCCCTCCTTGCCAGTGTTAGTTTGGTCTTCCAGCTGCATGCATATTTTCTGCATTGACTCCTGTATTGAACCCCAGTTTTGACCCTCAGCCTTCAGGACCTGATTTTCCTTCTGCTTGACCCTTTCTGTACTGCGTACCCTCCTGCTGCCGACCCGGATAGTCTGACGTGCCTTAGTGTTTGTTCATTTTTCCTCAGTGTCTGTATAGTCTTCCCTGTGTCCCATTCCCCTAGTGAGTGCAGGTAACATTGCCCAGTTGTCGACCTGGGGCCTAGCCCAGGGGGGCGAGTAGGCAGGGACAGGGGTTGCGGGCAATGCAGGGAATTCCTGTATTCCGGTATCCGGTTCCCTGACTGATGCTGTCACATCCAGGAGTTTCACCTTGTGGTCAGTGGGGCTGAGAAGGTACAGGTCCATAAAAAAGATGTAAATAAGCTTGTGTGTAGTGAAACAATAATTAAAGCAAAAATAACTTGCAGAGCATGGCATTCGGCGCAATGTCTAATGATTTGTTTTTTTCTATTCATCCGTGAACATATGCCTGGTACAGTCGCTATCAGAAGAGACTCCCCCATGTCCTGAGCTTTGGGAAAAGAGCAAATCGTGCTGATAAGACGCTGCGATCATCCAAACTCCCAAGGGAGGAATAATCATTTGAAGGACATTTCACATATTTATTCTCACTGCGCTGATTGTTAAACAAAGCACAATTCTTGATGTTTTTCTAACCCAATGAAATTAACCCCATGACTAATGATGACGTATTCCTTTCCTGTATTAGAACTATACTCAGTCAATAAACGCTCAGAGTACGTACGCCTTAAGCAGAGTGAGCTATATACTTGCCGTGGCTCTCTCTCCTTATCTGAGGAGAACTAAAAACCGACTCTTTGTGTGGTTCTTGGCCTCCGTGGTGCACCGGATACGAATTGATTTAGAACCCAAGGCTTGAAAGGTTAATGTGACCTAGCGGTCCTTAACAACTGGCGTAGTCGCCAGGATTATTGATTGACGCTGATGATAACCATTGGACTACGACACAGACCTGGATTGATGATATCAGCCGTGCCAAAGTCCGGGGACTGATCAACCCCATACAGCGCGGTAAGTCACATATATACATATATATGATGTCTACCGTGGTCTGTTTTGGCACGTTTGATTGTAGTCTGTCCTGCGGTCAGTCGTTATTTCAATGTACAATTGTTAAGCTGTCATCAATAGACATTGTTATCTCAGGTCTTGGGTAATCTTAAGTGACACCGAGGGACAGAATCTGTAATTTGACTATATGCATATATATGTGTTTTCATTGTGGGTCCAGTAGGACTGGCTGTTTAAATGTACAGGGCGTTTTGGCTGTTTAACTGTACATGGCATTTTGTGGGTCCATTAGGACTGGCTGTTTAACGGTGCAGGGCGTTTTGGCTGTTTAACTGTATCGGGCATTTTGGCTGTTTAACTGTATCGAACGTAGAAGTTTGTGAACACTACGTCATCGAGGACAGGGCATTTGGCGTGGAAGTCTTTGAACACTACGTCTTGTTGTATCGTACGTAATAACATGTTGAAGTTCTTTAAGAAGACTACTGATCAGGGTCTCCTGGATTCTGTCCACTTGGTGTCATGTAGAGCAGGCAAAAAGTTAAGAAGTTATGTGAGATAGTGGGTATGCCGTCTGGTGGCAGGCTACAACCTGGATTGTGGTCAGAAATGTTGATTAAGTGTAGAGGGTCACTGAATGATGCTGGTTTATTGAAAGACGCTGAAATGTGGCATAAGGTTTCTGTACAGTTGAAAGCTGAAGGTTATGAGGAAGTTGAATGGATTGAAGAACATGTAAAGTCTTACAAGTACCGTAAGCCTGTCAGACCGCCTCCATACGAGGGCTCTGATAAGACTGATGATGTTCCACATTGGATGTGCACAAGGTGTGGAATTCAAAACCCAGCATATGTGTTTATCTATGAGTCTAAATGCAGGGAATAGTTCATATGCACAGAGAGCTGACAGCCGTTTTACAAAGGTGGGGGCTGTCGGAGAAGGCTTGAAAAGTGTGTTAGCTGATAATGAAGGAATTGTAGTTAATAGACGATTGCTCAAGTTTGCAGAGAAAGATGTTTCAGTAAGTAACGTAAAGTTAAGGTAAGAAAGTTGCAGATTCAAGATGGCGATTATTCATATGCTTTGAGTTGAAGACAAAGGAAGGCAGCCCTTCTTCACCATCTGAGGGCACCGCCCCGGCCGTGTCATGGATGATGTTTTTCTCCCTTTTGTCCTGCCCCTCGATGGCCGTGTTGTTATTGGGGCCAATACCAGTCGGTATATCTTGATACGTGTCTAGTATGTAGTATTCCTGGACCCTCCCGTCACCATCGCCCAGTCAGGCCACACCTTCGGTGGCCATTTCAGTGCCAGCCATGGCCCAGCGGCCATTTTAGTATCTGTTGCAACAATACCTTGTTACCCCTCAGACGTCATCTTAGCTCCGCAGCAGAAATGAGCTGGCTTCTCATCTCCCATCTATGTATGTTTTTACCCAGCATACCAATTCTTTGAACTGCAATGATGAGTGCCTTTTCTGAATTTTGCATAGAAACATTCAAGTCCCCTCAGCGCGCCTGCAAACAGCCTCCTCCCGATTATCTGTTCTGCAGTCTGTGTTTAGCACCCCCATCCCAAGTAGGTTTGTGCTCAAAATTGCCCACAAATGTAGTTGTCGCGAGGAGGAACCTGGGGGCGAGTTCAGGCAGAATCTGTGAACTATGTGACAATTTGTATGTTTTAATGTCATAACATTGTGTCATTGCTGTACGTGTTGTCCATTCCTGATAAGTCAGATACTGCTGAGAAGAAAGGTCGGAAGGAGAGGGTCAATATGTGATAATATATATAGATATATAAATATATAGGAGTACATAGAGGGTTAATGCTTGATCTATTAGAAGCCGCAGCTAGGCCGGAGCAGGTCCTCCCCCTTGTCTCCAATCTCCCCCCTTCCCTTTGTTTTTCTCTTCATCTAACTCTCAAGGCCAAAGATTAGAGCGGAGAACACTGGACAATTAATTAAGTTTGCTTGACTAGAATAGAACCCAAAATGAATCCAGTGAATCTTACTGTTTTTGCTGTTCTTTGTGTAAATGTCAGTTCTGTAATTGGTTGGATGTGTGCATAATTGCTAAATGTGTGTTCCTTTTATGGGAAATATTAGTGTTGTGGAATCTGTTGTACATCTCTAGTATTACAGACAGTTAAAGTTTGACTGATTCCAGGGAGAGGTGGTAGTGATTGAATGCATTTGTTTGCAAGATAAGGACAGTTGCATCATACGCGTTACGTCCTGTGTGAACTCTTACTAACATTTGAATGAGAGAGACAGACTTGACCGCATGGATGGATGAGAGTTAATGACCCGTGTTCAGACTATGATAAATGTAAGATGTGTGATGCAGATATTGACTGGGGATACAAGTTTTTCTCCCCCCCCCCCCCCCTTCTGCATATGCAGACTGTAAATTTCCAATGTGGATAGATGTTTGTAGAATATTCTACCCTGATGTAATTCATGTCTCTGTTATTGGCACTGATATCTTACAGGCCTTATCTGCATCCATCAAATTCTCACCAGATGGATCAGTACGGGTTGAGACCTCAGGTGCCGGTTCAGAAGAGTTTTGTAAACTAACTGTTCCAACAAACACCCCTCTTTTTCCAGTCCAGAAAAGACGCTGAAGGGTCAGCCAGGCGCCTAACAGATGTAGGCGCTGTGTGCTGTCGGCGCTGTGTGATGTAGGTGCTGTATGCTGATAATTTGGAAGCCTGCCAACAGGCCACAATTTCACTGTTAATTCTTCTTGCAGAAATGACAAACTCCAGTTCTGCAAAATAAAGGTTGTTCTCCTGGGTCATTGTTTAGGCCAAGGAACTGGACATCTGACAGAGGAACAAAAGGCTGCTGTCCAGGCCATACCTGTATCTACATCTGTTGCCAAACTCCGCACCTTTCTGGGCCTTGTTTCATACTGCCACCCATGGTTCTACTCGGTTTCCTCTCTTATGCAACCACTCTTTGACTGTCTTTCAATTATTCTGTTCTCTCTCGCCTCTGAAGCAGCTCTCTAGTCTTGGGTATTCCCAACTACACTTTACCCTTTACTCCATTCTGTACTGAACTTTCTAGCCATGTGACAGCAGTGTTGACACAAAAGCACAGAGGACAACCACGGCCACTTGGATACTACTCAATGAGGGTGGATCCAGTGGCTCGAGGAGCTCCCTCATGTGTTTGTGCGGTGGCAGCAGTACAGGCAATGGTTGACAAACCTTCTGAGTTGGTATTGGACTACACCCCCCCCGCCCCCCCCATTCCTTAGTGGTCCTCACCCCTCATGTCATTCGGAGCATACTCACGCAAGTGCAACCCAAGCACTTATCTCTGGCCTATCAGATCCAGCTACAATGTGCTCTTTTGAACATGGCTACTCTTCTTTTAATTGAGTATCCTGGTTCACAGGGGGGAGGAGAAGGCATAGGTGATCTAGGTATGGCAGGTCAGCTATTTTTAAATTTTTAAATTTTTTCTTTTCCTTCTTACAACAAGGTTATGATCTATTTGAAATAGAATACCAGCCTGATTGTCTAGTGGTAATTGGTGCAAGGGGTTTCAGAAGTGCCAATTCAGCTGGCAGAAACTGAACTGCTTGAGGTAATGTTTAAAGGGTTGCGATGCCTCACGCGCTTCCTTGTGCTGGAAGGTCCTGAAAGCATATTGAGAATTGCGTGATGGGACCCTTGGGATGTTGTATCAAACTTCACCTGTCCGGTGAGGCTCGTATACACCCCGGGTCTGAAAGTCACCCGACCTTATGTCGGATGGCAGCAGACCAAGCGACACCTCTCCCCGTCCTCACTCTTACGTACGCAGAGGAACAAGCTCGTAGCCCCCTTGGTCCGTCAGTACCCCCTGGCACATGTCCAGGAAGATGCAATTGCAGACACTGTCTCTTCTTTATGCTAACTGAAAGCCCTTGTTAATAATGCATATTCTGAGTTGTTTTTGTAGATGGTACCAGGGTGATTGACGACTCCACACTGGATATGCAGTGGTCACGCAACAAGATGTCCTAAAAGCAGAATGCCTCCGCATGTCCCAGGACAGGAAGCGGAGTTACAGGCCCTCACTGAGGCATGTGGAGTGGTAGAAGGTAAGACGGCAAACCTTTTACACTGACTCCCGGTATGCATTTGGCATAGCTCATGATTACGGCCCAACATGGAAGGCCAGACAGCTTGTTACCTCAGCAGGACAGCCAATTAAGAATGGTGCAGCGGTGCGAAGTCTCATGGAAGCCCTACTTCTACCTGACAAAGTGGAAAGCTCACACCAATTCCTACAGCAGAGAAACAAGAGGCAACGCCATCACAGACCACACAGCAAAGGCAGCGGCCCTTAAGCCGTGGAAGAAAAGAAGAAAAGAAGAATTCAACAATAACTTTGGACTTTGACTAAACTTTGGACTTTGATATAAATTTTGGACTTTGATACAAACTTTGGACTTTGATATGCTAAAGACGTTACAGTTACAAGCCAGCAAGGAAGAAAAAGACAAATGGACTAAATATGGGAGCAGCAGAAATGGGACGGTGAATGGCGAACAGTCAACAGAACTTGCCCACCACGGTCCCTGTGCCCCATGATGGCCCAGCGAATGCACGGAAAGACACACCTACCGGGGGTCCAGAAGTCCGCCTTGAGGTCGTGTCCTCTGGCCTGCTCCGTCGCCTCCGGTGCCATCCGGCATGGCGTGCCCACGAGGGTCTTTCTGACTTTATCCCTGATGATGTTGCCTCCTGTGGCTAGAAACGCGCTGACGCCGAAATCTGCAATCTGCACGGAACCGTCTTCACCCAGGAGGATGTTTCCAGCTTTAACATCCCTGAGGATCTGGCCGTTCTTATGCAGGTACTCCAGGCCTTCTAGCACCTCCTTCAGCATGGTGGCGATGCTTGCCTCATCCAGCACCCCGTTCAAAGCAGCAATGATGTCAACGCTTGAGCAAGGACGGGTGGCTACTGGGTTTTCTGTAGCTGCTGCATCATTTGTCCAATTTTGCGTGATCTTTGCCGTAAAGCAACAGGGCAGAAGTAAATTTGCCACATAACACTTGCCTAGACCACTCTACCCATTTCAGGGATTGCAAATTGGCTACATTCAGCTCCCACTTGTTGGGAAGTATGAATATGTGCTTGTTGTTGATTTCTTTTCAGGTTGGAGACCTACTCTGTTACCAAAGTAAATAAGCAGGTAACCGTACAGAAGCTCATGAATGAGGTAATCCGCAGATATGGGGTACCGGAAGTGATTGACTCAAACAAAGGTACAAATGTCACAGGTGAAATAATGCAATACATCATGTCTGCTTTGGGTATATTCCAGGCTTTTCACACACCCTACCATCCACGGAGTAGTGGGAAAGTAGATCCATGGGCAATGAAGGAAATGGGCAAATCTTGAATTGAGTGTTTTCCATTAGTTTTTCTTTTTCTCCGGAGGATACATGCCACAGTAGCTGAGTTTGGGAAATGATTCTCTTGTTAATTTTGTCATAGGCCTCTCCAAGGAATTGTCAATAACGCATTCTGTGGTCTCTGCTTCTCTCTCAGGTCCTACAGACGAGCGTCACAATCTGAAACCAGGTGGCAGGTTTGATCCACATGTGTATGTATATATATAGATGCAATCAGAGTGCCAAGGGGGGGTGCCAGATGAGTTTAAAGCCAGGGATCAAGTTAAGGCCGGATTTGAGTCCCTGTTTGGAATAGTAACCATCAATAAGAATGTTTGTATATATATTACAACCAGCAGGGGTTCGTGAGCTATACAAGAGATGCACTTTAGGGGCTTGCTGATCAGTTGGGCCCCACGGCCACCATGGCTTTCCGGAACCGAGTGGCTCTGGATATGATGCTAGCCGAGAAAGGTGGTGTTTGTAAAATGATTGGTGAAATTTTGCTGTACGAATATTCCAGATAATACAGGCCCCACAGGTAAAGTGACTATTGCAATAAAGAAATTGGCCACATTGTCAGAAGAGCTGAAGCGTAATTCTGGGATAACTAACCCCTGGGATGAGTGGTTTGTATGGACCGGACAATGGAAACAATTCTTGGTGCAGATAGGTATAGGGATTCTGGTTACTCTTATCATACTCCTGCTACTTTCTGTCTGTATTGTGCCCTGCATAAAACGCTCCTGTGCTAAGCTTACAGATCAGATGGTACCTGTCGCCCCCATACACGTAGATGTAGAGACCCCAGGCGATGGCTATATGCCTATAATACAACAGAGCGATTTGTCCCCTTATGGATCTGTCTCAGCAGAAGCAGGGGTGACCACTCTAGTCTCCCAGCCATTAGAATAAAGTAGCGTGTGTGTTGTAGATCCCTTCTGTGTCTATTAGGTCTTTGCGTTTAGTTAGTTAGGATTAGTTGTCGGGGAAGGGATTAGCCCTTGGACAGCTGACCAACAATGATAGGTAGGGCATAGATCATAAACTAGAGATAGGGAAAGCAAACCTTACCCCGCCCAGTAGAAGTTATAAGGTATTGTTTATTTTGAGACAGTTTCTAGGGGGATTTGAGAAGGTACAGGTCCATAAAATGGAAGAATCTGTCTCAAAATGGCCGCTAGATACAAAATGGAGCATTATAAGATGTAAATAAGCTTGTGTGTAGTGAAACAATAATTAAAGCAGAAATAACTTGCAGAGCATGGCATTCGGTGCAATGTCTAATGATTTGTTTTTTTCTATTCATCCGAGAACATTTGCCTGGTACAGTCGCTATCAGAAGAGACTCCCCCACGTCCAGAGCTTTGGGAAAAGAGCAAATCGTGCTGATAAGAAGCTGCGATCATCCAAACTCCCAAGGGAGGAATAATCATTTGAAGGACATTTCACATATTTATTCTCATTGCGCTGATTGTTAAACAAAGCACAATTCTTGATGTTTTTCTAACCCAATGAAATTAACCCCATGACTAATGATGACGTATTCCTTTCCTGTATTAGAACTATACTCAGTCAATAAACGCTCAGAGTACGTACGCCTTAAGCAGAGTGAGCTATATACTTGCCGTGGCTCTCTCTCCGTATCTGAGGAGAACTAAAAACCGACTCTTTGTGTGGTTCTTGGCCTCCGTGGTGCACCGGATACAAATTGATTTGGAACCCAAGGCTTGAAAGGTTAATGTGACCTAGCGGTCCTTAACAGGGCTGTTGTGTGCCATTAGTTTAGTTAGATTGTGTCTGTCAACAGTTGGGACTTAGATAATATTTATTAGTAATTATAATTAATAAAGAAATCTGGGTAATTCCAAATGGCTCACTGAGTCTTGCTGGAAATATCAATTGAAGACTATTTTTTGTCTATGAAAAATATTTGAAAACAAATTTGTTATTTTAAACATTTTAATATTGTGCTAGGCCTGCTACAAGATATAGCTGCTAAACTAGCAAAACATAACAAAGTGTTTGTACATCAGATAATATATCAGTTAATTGATGAGAATGACCCAATTCTTGAAAGTTAAAGTTTTTGTCTTTCTCTGATTCACCTTCACCTTTCATATTTCTAATTGTTTAATGAGACTATATGAACAAACGTGATTGTTAAAGGAGGACAGGAGAGTCCCTAAGGTTCCTGTAATCTGTGCTTTATTTTTGGTCTGTTGCTAACTGTGAGACCATTTGGCAGTTGCAGCCTTAAAGCTTTCAGATAATTAGATTTACAAAGGAGGGTAGAGACTTCATGAACAAAGATTGACATTTTTTCCCATATCTCAGATGCTGCTTTGGTTTGACCTACTTGCTATTTGTGATATTACACAGGGTGACTTGACCTCTTTGAAGGTGACTAGCTTTAAAGAGAAACCTCACCTGTAAATTGGATTGGCTTTATACAATGCAACAACTGTAGAATATAGCTAATTTGCAATATACAGTACTATTTGTGTGTGTGTGTGTATGTATGTGTGTGTGTGTGTGTGTGTGTGTGTGTGTGTGTATATATATATATATATATATATATATATATATATATATATATAATATATAATTTTTTTTTCTTTATTTTTCAATTTTGTTCACGGTCCATGAACACATATTCTTCATTTTTGAGTGCCGGAAAACAGGAGGATATATATATATATATATATATATATATATATATATATCGTGTTTCCCCAAAAATAAGACCCTGTCATATATTAATTTTTGCCTTGAAAAGGACACTCGGGGAGGTCTTTCCGTGGAGGTCTTATTATAATTACCCAGCGGGCTCTAGGAAATGCGATGGCTGTGATTGCTTTATCCAGCACTCCATTGATTGGCTGAGCAGAGGAGGAAGAACCAATCAACAGCCATCGCATTGTAGAGGCAGGATTAATGAATTGGCTGAGATGTGGCCAATCACAGCCATCGCATTGGTTCATCCAGTGCTGCATTAATTCACTGAGCAGTGCTAGATGAACCAATCAAAACCATCGCTTCCTGGAGGTAGGATTTATGAATCCCTTAACCAGAAAGTGATGTTGTATGAGCATGAAGCGCTTCGGAGCTGTGGAGAGCAGTGTGAGGGATTGTGGGAACTGCGCTGAACCTCTAGAGACCAGCAGGAGGGACCTGGACTGAGCCAGCTAGATAATGTATTCTTTTTTTTTTGCAGTGTAACTAGGGCTTATTTTCAGGGAGACAGATATTGTGTACATCTAAAAAGGTTAAAGGAAATATTGCTGAAAAGAATATATATCATAGATTTTTCTGGTGCATTTATACACTATATACAACCATATACACACATAAAAAGGGCTCCTTCACATGTGTATATTTGTCATTAGTATTTTGTAAGCCAAGACCAGAAGTGGAACCTACAGAGAGAAAGTATAATGGAAAGATGTGCATTTCTTCCTTGTTTTGGACCGGCTCCCGGCTTTGTCTCAGAAAATACTGATGAAAAACATGCCCATGTGAAGAAGCCCCAATACTCACTACGTACATGCATTCACACAAATACATGCTCACTGCATACTATCACACATATAGTAAATATGCATACTCACTACATTCCTAAACATTCATTTAACACACATACTGTAATATGTAAATAAATACACTATGCGCTACAGGTCTCTTACCTATTCCCGCGGTTTTATCTCTGGACCATATGTAGCCTAATTATTTGAATCTGAGAAAGCAAAAAGATCTGGCAGGTACCATATCGGAAAACAAAATAATGAATGTATACATGCGGCTCTACATATGTGTCTATAATATTGAGAAGACACCAAGAATAAAAGCTAAGCAACACATAAAGGGTTGTGCACACCCATGAAACAGAGTTAATGAATTTAATGACAAATATAAAGAACAGAAACAAGTTAAAACAACAAAAAAGGCCAAAAAATTGCATGATAAGCCTAGAGTTATTTATTTTACACATTTATATTGTGCATACGTACTCTACAGTGTGCACATAACTTGATGCCACCATTGAAACCCATATTCTCAGTTTATCTATTAGTATGTTTTTGAAGTGTGGAAGGAAACTGGAGTACTCATAGGAAACCTATATAAAGATGGGGGAAACATACAAACTCCATGCAGATGTTGTGCTTGGCAAGTTTTAACCCGTTAGTGACAGCGCTATCGTAAAACTACGTTCTGCTGTTGCAGGACGTGCATGGAGGGAGGTAGCGCCGCTATCTCCCTCCATACAGCACGGGCGTCAGCTGTTTATTATGTTTATTACGCGGCTATTAACCCTTTAAATGCCGCTGTCAATTCTGACAACGGCATTTAAATCCCCAGAACACTGTTCGGGGGTCCTGCACGGCCCCCTGCGGTGAAAACGGGGGAGCCGTGCAGGTGTCATGGCAGCCGAGGGCCTTTAGAAAGGCCCCAGGGCTGCGTTAGCAGACTGTCTATCAAGCCATCCCCGTGGGGTGGCTTGATAGATTGCCTGTGAAAAAGCAGTATGACGTAATGCTATAGCATTAAGTCATACTGCAGGAGCGATCAAAGCATCGCATGTAAAAGTCCCCCAGGGGGACTTCAAAGTAAAGTAAAGTAAAAAAAATCAATAAAGTTTTTTTTTATTGTAAAAAAAAGAAGTTTAAATCACCCCCGTTTTGCCATATCTATTATAAAAAAATCTAAATCATAAAATAAAAATAGGTATTTGGTATCGCCGTGTCCGTAAAAGTCCGATCTATCAAAGTAGCACATTATTTTTCCTGCATGGTGAACGTCGTCCGAAAAAAAAAATAAAGAACGCCAGAAATACACTTTTTTAGTTACCCTGTCTCCCAGAAAAAATGCAATAAAAAGCGATCAAAAAGTCGTATGTATTCCAAATTGACACTATCGGAAACTACAGGACATCCTGCAAAAAATGAGCCCTTGCTCAACTACGTCGATGAAAACATAAAAAAGGTATTGCGCGCACAAAATGACCGCAGAAAATAATTGAAAAAAAAAAAAATACAAGTACTACAGCAAAAGAAATACTATATAAGTTTGGTATCATAGTAATCGTATTGACCCATAGAATAAAAATATCAGGTCGTTTTTGTTGCAGTTTTTGCGCCATAGAAACAGGACGCACCGAAAGATGGTGGAATGTCTTTTTTTTTTTTCCATTCCTCTCCGCTTAGAATTTTGTAACAGTTTTTCAGTACATTATATGGTACAATAAATAGTGCCATTGAAAAATACAACTCATCCCGCAAAAAACAGCCCACATACAGCTACGTCGATGGATAAATAAACGAACTACGATTTTTTAAAAGGGAGTAGGAAAAAACAAAAATGGAAAAAAACAAAAAAAGCTCTGTCACTAAGAGGTTAAACCCAGGACCCCAAGACAACAATGCTAACCACTGAGCCACCATGCTGTCATTTGCAAATAAAGTTGCTAATATATGAATTTCCCTTGCCCCAACCACAGTATATAATACCCGTTCACATGCTAACATTTTTCGCACCCCACACACAATATATACTGTCTCAAACGGGATAAACTCACAACATAGTATACATTTTCCCACACAGTAGATGCGTCTCCCAACAGTATCCAATCGCCCCCACATACAGTATATCCCCCGAAGAGTATACTTACAGTATTTAGTCTCTTTCCACGTAGAGTATATTTTTTCCTACACACAGTATATTCCTCCTACTGTATATATTTCCCCACAGTCTATTCTTCCTCTTAAAACATACCATCTCCTCTATATGATTTATCTTAACCCCAACAGTATATCTCCACTCCTTGTGAGCAGTCTCACTTTTGGCTCTCATAACTCCTGTTCTGTAACCTGTGCTCTGACAGCTGAAAGAAAGATTGCTAAAAAGGAGGACAGAGCTACACAGAGGTTATGGGATCGAATGGGGAGCGCCTTCTATTGTGAGGTGAGCCAGGTGTGCTAGGAGAGGGCATTTCTCCCATCATGCCCTCTAAGTATTACAATGCTGTCATTTCAGCTAAATTCTCAGAATAGGCCATATTGTGTGAATATCAGTTATAGTGCAACACCCCAGAGGGGTACCCTGGACACTTGACAATCGTGGAGAGCTGGGGGGGTTAAGTGTTGGCCTGTCACGGTGGCAGACTTTCTTCCCAGAGGGATGACACATAGCCAAGGCCAGAGCTGGATTGCAGGCCACCTTCGACACCCCTAGAATAGGAAATGCCAATAAACTGGATGATGGGGGTAGTAGTTATCACGCGTGACACCACCATTCCCACCCACTGGTATGTTACATTGTAGCATAGTATGTAAGGCCGAATGAAGACAATGTCCATCTAGTTCAGCCTGTTTAACCTCCTTGTTGATCAAGAGGAAGGCAAAAAAAAACCCAAGAGGCAGAAGCCAATTAGCCCTTTAGGGGGGGAAAAGTTACTTCCCGACTCCCTAATGGCAGTCAGACTAATCCCTGGATCAACCTCTAATAGTTCCTTCCTGTCTGTATACCCGGATCAACAACCCGCCTAAAATTTATATCCTGTAATATCCTTCCACTCTAGAAAGACATCAAGTCCCCTCCTAAACTCCTCTATGTATTTTGCCATCCCCACATCCGCAGGCAGAGAGTTCCACAATCTCACTGCTCTTACAGTAAAGAACCCTTTTCTGTATTGGCGATGAAACCTGCTTTCTTCTAGACGTAGCAGATGCCCTCTTGTTACCGTCAAAGTCCCAGGTATAACTGAGGAGAAGAAATACAGACACTTGTGTATTGGTATCTCGGGTCCCCAGGAACGGTTAGGGCCTGGTATAACTTTACTTGAAATAAACCTTGGCAAACAATTATTCCCAATAATACAGGTAATAAGTAGAAAAAAAGAAAAAACTTTCTTTATAGCTGCGCTACAACATTAACCCTTAGGCCTCCTTCCCACGAGCGTGACGGGGTCCGCCGCGTAATATTACGCAGTGAAGCCCGTCACGGCGCCCCCCAGAGCCCCTATACTTACCTGCGGGAGATAGCGTGAAATCGCTTCCCCGCCCACCACCGCCGCGTCACCGCCCGTCACCGCCCACCACCGCCGCGTCACCGAGCGTGTCACGTGACGCGGCCGGCCGTGTCACGTGACGCGGCCGGCCGTGTCATGTGACGCGGCCGGCCGCATCATTTGGCGTCAGATGACGCGCGGCGGTGGGCGGGAAAGCGTTTTTTCACGCTATCTCCCGCTGGTTACAGCGGGAGATAGCGTGAACGGACGGCTTCCATTGACTGCAATGGAAGCCGTCAGTGCGTACAGCCCGTCCTCACCCGCAGAAAATAGAGCATGCTGCGGGTGAGGACGGGAGAAATCGCGGTGCGTAATTCCGCGCTGGAATTACGCATCGTGAGCATTGTGCTATTAGGTTCAATAGAACCTAATAGCTGCGGGCAACGCAGCGGATTTTCGCCGCGAATTACGCGGCGGAAATCCGTTCGTGGGAAGGAGGCCTTAGGTAGACAAGGGAATAAGCCTCTAAAAAACCTCAGTTCAAATAATACAGGTACAATTCTTTACACTGAAAGTAGAACAGTGTTCAAAGATGAGGGAGGATACACAGGATGACATCAGTCCTACAGTCCACGTTATCTGTCAGGTACAGCTCCTGCATTGGGAGCCTTCCAGAGGAGAAAGGGCTAGGGGTCACTCCACAGACACTCTGGCAGCAATTATTTACGCACCAACACCCCAGTACTGGAGACGCATGGGTGTGACTTGTAGCATACTTCTACGCAGTGATCCTAACTGTAGATGGCTGCGTAGGGAAGACCTGTGGTTTTGAATTAGTACCTTTACGATGGGTCTCTATATACAGAATTAGTTTTGAATGCTCTCTCTTACTGTTTTTGTGACTCACTCCTCTCACATCCAGGATTCAGTCGCTATGGGATGTCTCTCCTTTTCCTCCATCTTCACCTACATAGAAGCTGAAGGTGCTTCCATGTGTATCTGTGTTAGGTCAGGAGCTACCACTGAAGATGGACTCAGAACTAGTACTCTTTCCCACTCTCAAGCACTCACATTTATACCTTCTCACACACCACATGACCTGACAGACTGATACATTTACATGCAGGCAATGATTTTAGTGTAGTTAAAGGGGTTGTCCCGCAAAAGCAAGTGAAGTTAAACACTTCTGTATGGCCATATAAATGCACTCTGTAATATACATCATGCATTAAATATTGTCCATACAGAAGTTATATACTTACCTACAGGGGGTCCCCCCTGTGTTGGCGTCCCCGTCTCCCTGGCGCTGGCCGAATCCTTCTCCCTGATTAGACGCGCTTGCGCAGTCTGCCTCTTCTGTCCCGTTGAATGGGGCCACTCCAGCGTGCTCACGCCGCACAGGTCGTCTGCGCATGCCCAGACCAGCTGTGCGGCGCGAGCACGCTGGAGCGGCCCCATTCAACGGGACAGAAGAGGGCAGACTGAGCAAGCGCGTCTAATCAAGGAGAAGGATTCGGTCGGCGCCATGGAGACGGGGGCGCCAACACAGGGGGGGGGGACACCCTGTAGGTAAGTATATAACTTCTGTATGGCAAATATTTAATGAACAATGTATATTACAAAGTGCATTTATATGGCCATACAGAATTGTTTAACTTCACTTGCTTTTGCGGGACAACCCCTTTAACCTCTCAAGCGCCACAGCTGTGCAACACACACTGACTATGACAAGACAAGCTTTGTACAGTACATCTACATAAGACAAACTTGTAAACATTTATGGAGGGGACCAGGATGGTGTACTGGACCCCTACAATAGAAGCACATTATTTTTGAGTAAATATTACTCATTGAATTCACTCTTCGCCAATTTTTCTTCTGATCAAGCTTAATATCTCATTATATTTATCGTTCGTTGTTCATGTTATACAGGGATAAAAATTATTGTTCATCATTTGCCAGTGGTTGTGTGTAAAAGGTGACTGTTCAGTCTTTTGCAAAACATTCCCAGGCATTTCCAGACTTCCTGGGCAGACCAATCATGTACTGAAGGAGCTAGGACAAAAAAAATGTAAATTATTATCTACAAACAGAGGTTGTTTGATAGCAGATGACTGTTTGCTCATTCCAATGATTAATTGCTCTGTGTAAAGGGACCCTTAGGGCTCCTTCTCATGGGCGTATTTATCATCACTATTTTGTGAATCAAAACCAGGGGCGGGTCCAAAATACGGAAGGAATGCAAATCTTTCAATTATACTTTCTCTCTGTATGTTCCACTTCTGGTTTTGACTCACAAAATACTGATGAAAAATACGCCCGTGTAAAGGAGCCCTTAGGGCAAAAAAAGATTGCTGTAGGCGCAAGTACGCTTGGCGGCACGTAGCATAGTTGCGCCTGAACGTAGGAAATGTCTTCTCCCTCTCTGGCTTTTCAAACTGCGCGCCAGAGCATAGGAGTTTGAAAATAACAGGGGGAAGATAGCTGCTGCCCCATCTTTCCCGCACGATTAATTCACTACTTGTGGGGAAGATATGGCATGTCCTATCTCTTCTCAGCCCTGCTGTTCACTGCTGAGAAATCCTACCAATGAAAACGAAACCACTGAAGTCCTATTGAAATTAGTGGTTTTGTTTTGCCCCATTATACGGCCATGATTCTTATGTGGCAGAATCACTGCTGGCATTCTGCAAATGGAATACCCACAGCAATTCCGCGAAAAACTTCTGCGGTGCGCAAATCTGCTCTTTAAATGGTGGGGATTCTGTGGCATTTTCCCTTGTATAACAGCTGCAGAGTTCAACCATTGTACTTCAAGGCTTGAATTCTACAGTGTAATTCCACAGCATAAATAGACATGCTGCAAAATCAGAATTTGCAGCGTTTTATAAAAATGCTGCGGATTTGTTGCGGAAATTCTTCGCACCATCTGATAGGAATTTTTATTATACCCTCACTTGGCTTGCACTGTAAATGCTGAAGCATTTTTGCTGTGATTCTGCTAGAGGAAATTCAGCAGGGAATATCGCCCATGTGAAGGTAGCCTAAAGTATTTCCTCTTATCTTTTGTGAATGTTACTCACCCTACCTATGATCTCCATTCCACTAATCACCTTAGATTAAATTCCTCCATAATTCAAACCTTCTGCTCCAGCCTCCAAGACTTTTCCCAAGCTACTCCACATCTCTGGAATGCTTTACCGACAATCAGGTTAATCCTCAATACTCTTAATTTTAATAGTGTGTCTCTTTAGTGAGGCATCCAGTGTCATATCCCCTAATCTAACAGATTCCAATTATCCTGTTGCTATATTAGTTTCCCGAACCTGATCACAAAATTCCCCACATCCTATTAACCCTAATGCACTTAATATTTGTTCATTTATAAATATTAGCTTATGACTGTTTCATACAGTATTATGTATGTTACGGGCAAAGTGTGAAATGCAGGCATTATATAGAATGTTTTAGGCAATGCGTGAAATCAGTCATTGTACAGATTGCCTAAGCAATCCATAGAATGGCAAAAATAAACATCAAATTATGAAATAATGAGTAGATCACACATTTCCTAGGCATACTATACACTGCCAAGAGTCAAACTGACAAAGTATAAAATACTTACACTAGTAGTAGACCACCTTCTGTACCTCCTGTGAGGCACCCCTTTTTTATACACCTAAAGATTTTTTTCCTCCCCCCTGTTTAAAAAATCACAACTTGGCCCGCAAAAAACAAGCCCTCACATGGCCATGTCAATGGAAAAATGAAAAAGTTATGGCTCTTGAGACGCAACTGCAAAATTAGTTGAAATTCAATGATTAGACCATTTTAAAAAACCTGCCCTGGTGGGCACGACAGGGTGGTAGGAAACCCGCCACTCAAGGGGTTAAAGTAGCATGCCATAACACTCTATGCTATTTGCATAATGCAGCCTTTCTAAAAATAAGTGAGGAGCAGCTTGCTGTGCAAATAGTGTAGTAGTGTTAAGGACTAGGGATGAGCGAGCATACTCGTCCGAGCTTGATACTCGTTCGAGTATTAGCGTGTTCGAGATGCTCGTTACTCGAGGCGAGCACCACGCGATGTTCGAGTTACTTTCACTTTCATCTCTGAGACGTTAGCGTGCTTTTCTGGCCAATAGAAAGACAGGGAAGGCATTACAACTTCCCCCCTACGACGTTCAAGCCCTATAGCACCCCCCTGCAGTGAGTGGCTGGCGAGATCAGGTGTCACCCGAGTATAAAAATCGGCCCCTCCGGCGGCTCGCCACAGATGCATTCTGACATAGCTCAGGGAAAGTGCTGCTGATGCTGGAGCTGCTATAGGGAGAGTGTTAGGAGTTATTTTAGGCTTCAAGAACCCCAACGGTCCTTCTTAGGGCCACATCTGACCGTGTGCAGTACTGTTGAGGCTGCTTTTTGCAGTGTTGCACATTTTTTTTGTATATCGGCCGTGCAGAGCATTGCGTCCTCAGTCTGCAGTAATTTTACATAGTATAGGGCCAGTAGTACTGAGGCAGGGACAGTGAAAAACGTGAAAGACATATACTGTCTATATAGGCAGTGGGCTTTTCCAAAAAAATTGGGACAAAAAAATATATTTGGGCTGCCTGTGACCGTCCTGACTGTACTGCATCTCTGCTGGGGGTAGTAGTCCTAATTAATACGCAGCCAGCTAAGTGTTACAGCAGGCTTGCGCAAAATTCTTTCCTGGCTCTGCGTTGCCCGTTACATCATTGCTGTCATCCTGTCCAGAGGGAAACAGTCTGCAGTAATTTTACATAGTATAGGGCCAGTAGTGCTGAGGCAGGGACAGTGAAAAACGTGAAAGACATATACTGTCTATATAGGTAGTGGGCTTTTCCAAAAAAATTAGGGACAAAAAAATATATTTGGGCTGCCTGTGACCGTCCTGACTGTACTGCATCTCTGCTGGGGGTAGTAGTCCTAATTAATACGCAGCCAGCTAAGTGTTACAGCAGGCTTGCGCAAAATTCTTTCCTGGCTCTGCATTGCCCGTTACATCATTGCTGTCATCCTGTCCAGAGGGAAACAGTCTGCAGTAATTTTACATAGTATAGGGCCAGTAGTGCTGAGGCAGGGACAGTGAAAAACGTGAAAGACATATACTGTCTATATAGGCAGTGGGCTTTTCCAAAACAATTTGGGACAAAAAAATATATTTGGGCTGCCTGTGACCGTCCTGACTGTACCTCGTCTCTGCTGGGGGTAGTAGTCCTAATTAATACGCAGCCACCTAAGTGTTACAGCGGGCTTGCGCAAAATTCTTTCCTGGCTCTGCGTTGCCCGTTACATCATTGCTGTCATCCTGTCCAGAGGGAAACGGTCTGCAGTAATTTTACATAGTATAGGGCCAGTAGTGGTGAGCCAGGGACAGTGAAAAACGTGAAAGACATATACTGTCTATATAGGCAGTGGGCTTTTCCAAAAAAATTTGGGACAAAAAAATATATTTGGGCTGCCTGTGACCGTCCTGACTGTACCTCGTCTCTGCTGGGGGTAGTAGTCCTAATTAATACGCAGCCAGCTAAGTGTTACAGCGGGCTTGCGCAAAATTGTTTCCTGGCTCTGCTGTGCGTTCCGTAAGCGAAGTCAGCCTCCAACCACAGGCCAATAAGCGGCACATTTAATTACAGCGTTCTGTTTCTGCACTACTGTTAATACACCATGCTGAGGGGTAGGGGTAGGCCTAGAGGACGTGGACGCGGGCGAGGACGCGGAGGCCCAAGTCAGGGTGTGGGCACAGGCCGAGCTCCTGATCCAGGTGTATCGCAGACGACTGCTGTGGGATTAGGAGAAAGGCACGTTCATCTCACAATTAATGTGTCCACGCGGTAGACCTTTATTAGAAAATGAGCTGCGTGAGCAGGTCCTGTCGTGGATGGCAGAAAGTGCATCCAGCAATCTATCGACCACCCAGAGTTCTGCGCCATCCACTGCTGCAACTCTGAATCCTCTGGCTGCTGCTCCTCCTTCCTCCCAGCCTCCTCACTCCATTACAATGACACATTCTGAGGAGCAGGCAGACTCCCAGGAACTGTTCTCGGGCCCCTGCCCAGAATGGGCAGCAATGGTTCCTCTCCCACCGGAGGAGTTCGTCGTGACCGATGCGCAACCTCTGGAAAGTTCCCGGGGTCCGGGGGATGAGGCTGGGGACTTCCGGCAATTGTCTCAAGAGCTTTCAATGGGTGAGGAGGACGATGACGATGAGACACAGTTGTCTATCACTCAGGTAGTAGTAATTGGAGTAAGTCCGAGGGAGGAGCGCACAGAGGATTCGGAGGAAGAGCAGCAGGACGATGAGGTGACTGACCCCACCTGGTTTGCTAAGCCTACTGAGGACAGGTCTTCAGAGGGGGAGGCAAGTGCAGCAGCAGGGCAAGTTGGAAGAGCCAGTGCGGTGGCCAGGGGTAGAGGCAGGGCCAGACTGAATAATCCACCAACTGTTTCCCAAAGCGCCCCCTCGCGCCATGCCACCCTGCAGAGGCCGAGGTGCTCAAAGGTCTGGCAGTTTTTCACTGAGAGTGCAGACGACCGACGAACAGTGGTGTGCAACCTTTGTCGCGCCAAGATCAGCCGGGGAGCCACCACCACTAGCCTCACCACCACCAGCATGCGCAGACATATGATGGCCAAGCACCCCACTAGGTGGGACGAAGGCCGTTCACCGCCTCCGGTTTGCACCACTGCCTCTCCCCCTGTGCCCCAACCTGCCACTGAGATCCAACCCCCCTCTCAGGACACAGGCACTACCGTCTCCTGGCCTACACCCACACCCTCACCTCCGCTGTCCTCGGCCCCATCCACCAATGTCTCTCAGCGCACTGTCCAGCCGTCGCTAGCGCAAGTGTTTGAGCGCAAGCGCAAGTACGCCGCCACGCACCCACACGCTCAAGCGTTAAACGTGCACATAGCCAAATTGATCAGCCTGGAGATGCTGCCGTATAGGCTTGTGGAAACGGAGGCTTTCAAAAGCATGATGGCGGCGGCGGCCCCGCGCTACTCGGTTCCCAGTCGCCACTACTTTTCCCGATGTGCCGTCCCAGCCCTGCACGACCACGTCTCCCGCAACATTGTACGCGCCCTCACCAACGCGGTTACTGCCAAGGTCCACTTAACAACGGACACGTGGACAAGCACAGGCGGGCAGGGCCACTATATCTCCCTGACGGCACATTGGGTGAATTTAGTGGAGGCTGGGACAGAGTCAGAGCCTGGGACCGCTCACGTCCTACCCACCCCCAGAATTGCGGGCCCCAGCTCGGTGGTGGTATCTGCGGCGGTGTATGCTTCCTCCACTAAACCACCCTCCTCCTCCTCCTCCTACGCAACCTCTGTCTCGCAATCAAGATGTGTCAGCAGCAGCACGTCGCCAGCAGTCGGTGTCGCACGGCGTGGCAGCACAGCGGTGAGCAAGCGTCAGCAGGCCGTGCTGAAACTACTCAGCTTAGGAGAGAAGAGGCCCACGGCCCACGAACTGCTGCAGGGTCTGACAGAGCAGACCGACCGCTGGCTTGCGCCGCTGAGCCTCCAACCGGGCATGGTCGTGTGTGACAACGGCCGTAACCTGGTGGCGGTTCTGCAGCTCGGCAGCCTCACGCACGTGCCATGCCTGGCCCACATCTTTAATTTGGTGGTTCAGCGCTTTCTGAAAAGCTACCCATGCTTGCCAGACCTGCTCGGAAAGGTTCTGCGCACATTTCCGCAAGTCCCACACGGACGCTGCCACCTTGCGCACCCTGCAACATCGGTTTAATCTTCCAGTGCAGCGACTGCTGTGCGACATGCCCACACGGTGGAACTCTACGCTCCACATGTTGGCCAGGCTCTATGAGCATCGTAGAGCTATAGTGGAATACCAACTCCAACATGGGCGGCGCAGTGGGAGTCAGCCTCCTCAATTCTTTACAGAAGAGTGGGCCTGGTTGGCAGACATCTGCCAGGTCCTTGGAAACTTTGAGGAGTCTAAACAGATGGTGAGCGGCGATGCTGCAATCATTAGCGTCACCATTCCTCTGCTATGCCTCTTGAGAAGTTCCCTGCAAAGCATAAAGGCAGACGCTTTGCGCTCGGAAACGGAGGCGGGGGAAGACAGTATGTCGCTGGATAGTCAGAGCACCCTCCTGTCTATATCTCAGCGCGTTGAGGAGGAGGAGGTGGAGGAGCATGAGGAGGAGGGGGAAGAGACAACTTGGCCCACTGCTGAGGGTACCCATGCTGCTTGCCTGTCATCCTTTCAGCGTGTATGGCCGGAGGAGGAGGAGGAGGATCCTGAAAGTGATCTTCCTAGTGAGGACAGCCATGTGTTGCGTACAGGTACCCTGGCACACATGGCTGACTTCATGTTAGGATGCCTTTCTCGTGACCCTCGCGTTACACGCATTCTGGCCACTACGGATTACTGGGTGTACACACTGCTCGACCCACGGTATAAGGAGAACCTTTGCACTCTCATACCCGAAGAGGAAAGGGGTTCGAGAGTGATGCTATACCACAGGACCCTGGCGGACAAACTGATGGTAAAATTCCCATCCGACAGCGCTAGTGGCAGAAGGCGCAGTTCCGAGGGCCAGGTAGCAGGGGAGGCGCGGAGATCAGGCAGCATGTACAGCACAGGCAGGGGAACACTCTCTAAGGCCTTTGACAGCTTTCTGGCTCCCCAGCAAGACTGTGTCACCGCTCCCCAGTCAAGGCTGAGTCGGCGGGAGCACTGTAAAAGGATGGTGAGGGAGTACGTAGCCGATCGCACGACCGTCCTCCGTGACGCCTCTGCCCCCTACAACTACTGGGTGTCGAAGCTGGACACGTGGCCTGAACTCGCGCTCTATGCCCTGGAGGTGCTTGCTTGTCCTGCGGCTAGCGTCTTGTCAGAGGGGGTGTTTAGTGCGGCTGGGGGAATCATCACGGATAAGCGTACCCGCCTGTCAACTGACAGTGCCGACAGGCTTAGACTCATAAAGATGAACAAAGCCTGGATTTCCCCAGACTTTTCTTCTCCACCAGCGGACAGCAGCGGTACCTAAACAATATGCAGGCTGCACCCACGGATAGAAGCATCGTTCTCTATCACCATCAAAAACGGGGACCTTTTAGCTTCATCAACCTGTGTATTATATTCATCCTCCTCCTCCTGCTCCTCCTCCGAAAACCTCACATAATCACGCCGAACGGGCAATTTTTCTTAGGCCCACAAGGCTCAGTCATATGACTTTTGTAAACAATGTTTATACGTTTCAATTCTCATTAAAGCGTTGAAACTTGCACCTGAACCAATTTTTATTTTAACTGGGCTGCCTCCAGGCCTAGTTACAAATTAAGCCACGTTAACCAAAGCGATTAATGGGTTTCACCTGCCCTCTTGGTTGGGCATGGGCAATTTTTCTGAGGTACATTAGTACTGTTGGTACCCCAATTCTTTGGGGCCCTTGCCTACAGTGTAATCCAATTAATTTTTTGCCCACCTGCATTAAACATGACGTTACCTCAGCTGTGCTGGGCACTGCAATGGACCCATTTAATCCTGGCCACATTCCGAAAACCAACTAAATAAAATCACGCTAGTAGGTCCACAGTCGCCACCACATTCCCACCAACGCGGTTACTGTTAAGGTACATATTACCACTCTGACTGGGGCATGCACTGTGGGCCAAAGCACACCTGTATTGTATGTGATGTTAGCTCTGCTGAGCAGGGCACTGCAATGGGATACGTTTATGTACCACCGGTGGGTTCCAGGGAGCCACCCATGCTGTGGGTCCACAGGGACTTCACATTAGGGATTTGTACCTGCCAGTGTCTATGTATTAAAAACCCCGATCAGACTGGGGCATGTGGGCCGAAGACCACCTGCATTTAATCGGACGTTACCTCAGCTGTGATGGGCACTGCAATGGGATATATTTATGTACCGCCGGTGGCTTCCTGGGACCCACCCATGCTATCGGTCCACACGGAGTTGTAACTGCATGTGTCTACTTATAAAGAACCCTAGTCTGACTGGGGCATGCAGTGTGGGCCTAAGCCCACCTGCATTTAATCTGACGTTAGCTGTGCTGTCCAGGGCACTGCAATGGGATTTGTTTATGTACAGCCGGTGGGTTCCAGGGAGCCACCCATGCTGTGGGTGCACACGGAATTCCCATTGCGGAGTTGTACCAGCCTGTGACTATTTATAAAAAACCCCGGTCTGACTGGGGCATGCAGACCCCTTGATAGAATGAATAGTGTGTGGCACATGGGTTCCCCATTGCTATGCCCACGTGTGCAGTTCCTGATGGAGGTGGCACAGGATTGGATTTTTCATTGCTTCTGTACAGCATTGTGGGCTATTGCCCCACACCTTTTAAAGAAGGTCGCTGCCTGGCCCTGCCAACCCTCTGCAGTATGTGCCTCCGGTTCCTCCTCATGGCAGACGCACTTATAAATAGACATGAGGGTGGTGTGGCTATGAGGCCAGCGTGTGGCATGAGGGCAGCTGACGGCTGCGCAGGGACACTTTGGTGTGCGCTGTGGACACTGGGTCGTGCGGGGGGTGGGGTTGGGCAGCATGTAACCCAGGAGAAGTGGCAGCGGAGTGTCATGCAGGAAGTGATTGTGCTTTGTTGGAGGTAGTGTGGTGCTTAGCTAAGGTATGCATTGCTAATGAGGGTTTTTCAGAAGTAAAAATTGTTGGAAGGGGGGGGGCACTCTTGCCGCTATTGTGGCTTAATAGTGGGACCTGGGAACCTGAAATGCAGCCCAACATGTAGCCCCTCGCCTGCCCTATCCGTTTCTGTGTCGTTTCCAGCACTTTCTTGGGTTTTGCAGATTTTCACAAATGAAAACCTTAGCAAGCATCGGCAATATACAAAAATGCTCAGGTCGCCCATTGACTTCAATGGGGTTTGTTACTCGAAACGAACCCTCGAGCATCGCGAAAAGTTCGTCTCGAGTAACGAGCACCCAGCATTTTGGTGCTGGCTCATCTCTAGTTTTTAACATTAGAAACTCCTATTGTCTATCACGAGCATGACATGCAATAAAAATGCGAGAAAATCGCAATTGGCTTTCCGTGGGTGTTTATTCATGGGTGTTTATTTATACTATGGCAAGAAGCTTATATACCCTTTAAGCCCTGTCTATAGCAGTGCTTTATAGGCTGCTGTGGAACATACAATATATTGCAATACAGAATAGTTGCAGTACATTGTACAGATAATCAATCTATCGCAAGTTCAAGTAAATTCCATAGTGAATGTCATGGAAGGGTTAAACATTGCTGCAGACCAGCTATACGCGGTACAGACCAAATACAAGTAGTATGTCCTGTAATAATGCAGAAATTGCAAGCAAAAACAAGGTCATGGCTCGAGTTGTGGTATAATGGCCGTGATGCGGAGATGGACTAGAAGTACAATAGCAGCCCAAGCACATTATGACATTTTTAGGGTCATATATTTACTATCCCTTAGGGTTCCACCGTTATTTCAGAGGGTTTCCTGGGGGTCATATGCAGTGAATCCCTTAGGCGTTTTGTGTTTCCTCTGGGCGACCAATCTACTAGAGGTGGAGGGTATATCTATTTCAGCCCCTGCACCTGCAGGATAATGATTCATCTTATGTTGGTGAAGCTGGTCTGGTCCATGTTCCCCTGGGGGCCCTTTAGATAATTTGTGTGTGTATGTATATATATATATATATGTGTATGTGTATGTGTATATATATATGTGTATGTGTATATATATATATATATATATATATATATATATATATATATATATGTATATATATATATATGTGTATATATATATATATATATATATATATATATATATATATATTGGCATAGCCTCAGTCGTGTCTATTGTATTTCCATCTATTTATAGGCACTCCCTATTTCCACCTCGGTACAGTGCAGGTTGCCCAAGTTAGAGATGTGGGGCCACTTTTATCAGGGCTATCACACTGCTTTAGGCAGGCATTTTCGCTCTTCCAGCAGATAGGGCTAGATTTCTCCTTTTCTCCCTTGGTTGTGTTTGGTGGTGGTTTCAGTGCTAGGGCTCAGTCAGGTGAGCGGAGATCCGCGCGTATTTCCGCTGAAAAATAAATGCACCGCATGTGCAAGCAAAAATCCGTACCTACCAAAGAAAGAACATATGGGTGGCAATGGACGTGGTCATGCAGATTTTTTTCCAGCACACTTCTGACTAAGCCCTTATACATGGGACGAACTGGTGTTTATTTGTTTCATGTGAACATTGCCTTGTGTTGATTCTAGGACTGGCATTTTAATGCTCAGTGTGGATGTAACAAATAGTTTGAGGAACATGAGAAAAAGTTCAATGTGCTGAATTGATCTCCAAATTCCTCAAATGTCAATACGATTGAACATCCTTATATACTAGTTCATATATATGCATGTGTCTGGGCATGTGTGTTAATTAGACAGTACTCACTTTAGTCACATATGTATGTATACTCAGGATACTCATATGGTTGCTTCCATGCAAATAACAGTATGCTTGATTGCTTTGCATTTTTGGAAGAATTATATACAGAAATAAATATAGAATTCGGTTTTATTTATGCAAACATGACTAATAAGATATGCTATTAAATACAAAAAGGAACTATGATTTCCACGTAGTTATGGATGGAAACTATATTGTGAATTATTAGGTGGAAGGCTTATGATCTCAAGGTACAATTAGACTAAAATAAGGATCCACATAAAATCATATATTGCTGACATTAAATATTTTTATAATAGCAAATGTAAAATAATTATTAATTGTAAAACAGCTTAATTCCCCCCCATAATTTGCATTTATTATAATCTTAAAATTATGCATTAAATCATTACAATTAGCCTTTACCTTATATTGCGGTTTTATTAATAATTGTTATTTTTCAATGCATACTTTTTACATGATTTCAACTATGTATTCCATCGCAGTAGGGGAAATATGAAAACATAAAAACAATCACAGAAAACGGCCATATACTTACTGACTAAGGAGTGCATATAGATGCATCCTCTCACCATGCAGGTAGCAGACTACCAAAATGAGGGAGCTAATTACACCTGTGAGGGACACCGATGAGACAGCCACTCACTCAGCCTCTTAATATAGAGGGGGATAGCTGCTTGGTGTATAATCCCACACTATATCTACTCTTGTGGGACTGACAGCTGAGAACAGCTGAGACAATGTTTTCAGCTGTTCTCAGCAGTTTCCAGGTAGAGCACAGCATGCAGTCCGTCTTATTAGCTGTTTTCAAACCGAACTGAGGACAGTCGATCGTCAGAAAACTAAAAGATGGGCACATTTAAACACAATGATTATCGCTCAAAAGATGGCTTTTAAGCAAATTTAGAGCGACAATTGTTGTGTCTAAATGGGCTTTAACTCTCTTACTGTATATAAATACTTTCTGCTCAGCGCTTCACATAGTATGTCAGCAAGAAGTGAGCGATACTTTAGCAGTGGTCTGCCTGTCTAAACATTCTGCAGTCATTTAGCTGACAGTCATCTTCTGTAAATGAAGTATAGCTTTGTACCACCTATTAGCTGGCTTAGTTCACACCAAAAATTGCACCAAAGTTTGGCACAATTTTTGGTGCAAAATGTTGCATTTAGTCCACACACCCTTTTTACACCCCTTTTGTTGGTCAAAAAGAGCTTGAAATTGTGTAAAAACACCTGATAAATGTGATCCAATAGTGTCCAAATATTTTTACTTACATTATTACTAGAGATGAGCGAACGTACTCGTCCGAGCTTGATACTCGTTCGAGTATTAGCGTGTTCGAGATGCTCGTTACTAGAGGCGAGCACCACGCGATGCTCGAGTTACTTTCACTTTCATCTCTGAGACGTTAGCGCGCTTTTCTGGCCAATAGAAAGACAGGGAAGGCATTACAACTTCCCCCTGCGACGTTCAAGCCCTATACCACCCCCCTGCAGTGAGTGGCTGGCGAGATCAGGTGTCACCCGAGTATATAAATCGGCCCCTCCCGCGGCTCGCCACAGATGCATTCTGACATAGCTCAGGGAAAGTGCTGCTGATGGTGGAGCTGCTATAGGGAGAGTGTTGGGAGTGATTTTAGGCTTCAAGAACCCCAACGGTCCTTCTTAGGGCCACATCTGACTGTGTGCAGTACTGTTGAGGCTGCTTTTTGCAGTGTTGCACTTTTTTTTTTTGTATATCGGCCGTGCAGAGCATTGCGTCCTCAGTCTGCAGTAATTTTACATAGTCCAGGGCCAGTAGTGGTGAGCCAGGGACAGTGAAAGAAATATACTGTGTATATAGGCAGTGGGCTTTTCCAAAAAAATTTGTGAAAAAACATTCTATTTGGGCTGCCTGTGACCGTCCTGAGTGTACTGCATCTCTGCTGGGGGTAGTAGTCCTAATTAAAACGCAGCCAGCTAAGTGTTACAGCAGGCTTGCGCAAAATTCTTTCCTGGCTCTGCTGTGCGTTACACATCACCGCTGTCATCCTGTCCAGAGGGAAACAGTCTGCAGTAATTTTACATAGTCCAGGGCCAGTAGTGGTTAGCCAGGGACAGTGAAAGAGATATACTGTGTATATAGGCAGTGGGCTTTTCCAAAAACATTTGGGAAAAAACATTCTATTTGGGCTGCCTGTGACCGTCCTGAGTGTACTGTGTCTCTGCTGGGGGTAGTAGTCCTAATTAATACGCAGCCAGCTAAGTGTTACAGCAGGCTTGCGCAAAATTCTTTCCTGGCTCTGCTGTGCGTTACACATCACCGCTGTCATCCTGTCCAGAGGGAAACAGTCTGCAGTAATTTTACATAGTCCAGAGCCAGTCCCAAAAAAAATTTGGGACAAAAAAATATATTTGGGCTGCCTATGACCGTCCTGACTGTACCTCGTCTCTGCTGGGGGTAGTAGTCCTAATTAATACGCAGCCAGCTAAGTGATACAGCGGGCTTGCGCAAAATTGTTTCCTGGCTCTGCTGTGCGTTCCGTAAGCGAAGTCAGCTTCCAACCACAGGCCAATAAGCGGCACATTTAATTACAGCGTTCTGTTTCTGCACTACTGGTAATACACCATGCTGAGGGGTAGGGGTAGGCCTAGAGGACGTGGACGTGGATGCGGGCGAGGACGCGGAGGCCCAAGTCAGGGTGTGGGCACAGGCCGAGCTCCTGATCCAGGTGTATCGCAGCTGACTGCTGCAGGATTAGGAGAGTGGCACGTTTCTGGCGTCCCCACATTCATCTCACAATTAATGGGTCCACATGATAGACCTTTATTAGAAAATGAGCAGTGTGAGCAGGTCCTGTCGTGGATGGCAGAAAGTGCATCCAGCAATCTATCGACCACCCAGAATTCTGCGCCGTCCACTGCTGCAACTCTGAATCCTCTGGCTGCTGCTCCTCCTTCCTCCCAGCCTCCTCACTCCATGAAAATGACACATTCTGAGGAGCAGGCAGACTCCCAGTAATTGTTCTCGGGCCCCTGCCCAGAATGGGCAGCAATGGTTCCGAATCCTCTCCCACTGGAGGAGTTTGTCGTGACCGATGCCCAACCTTTGGAAAGTTCCCGGGGTCCGAGGGATGAGGCTGGGGACTTCCAGCAACTGTCTCAAGAGCTTTCAGTGGGTGAGGAGGACGATGATGATGAGACACAGTTGTCTATCACTCAGGTAGTAGTAATTGGAGTAAGTCCGAGGGAGGAGCGCACAGAGGATTCGGAGGAAGAGCAGCAGGACGATGAGGTGACTGACCCCACCTGGTTTGCTACGCCTACTGAGGACAGGTCTTCAGAGGGAGAGGCAAGTGCAGCAGCAGGGCAGGTTGGAAGAGGAGTGCGGTGGCCAGGGGTAGAGGCAGGGCCAGACCGAATAATCCACCAACTGTTTCCCAAAGCGCCCCCTCGCGCCATGCCACCCTGCAGAGGCCGAGGTGCTCAAAGGTCTGGCAGTTTTTCACTGAGAGTGCAGACGACCGACGAACAGTGGTGTGCAAACTTTGTCGCGCCAAGATCAGCCGGTGAGCCACCACCACCAGCCTCACCACCACCAGCATGCGCAGACATATGATGGCCAAGCACCCCACAAGGTGGGACGAAGGCCGTTCACCACCTCTGGTTTGCACCGCTACCTCTCCCCCTGTGCCCTAACCTGCCACTGATATCCAACCCCTCTCTCAGGACACAGGCACTACCGTCTCCTGGCCTGCACCCACACCCTCACCTCCGCTGTCCTCGGCCCCATCCACCAATGTCTCTCAGCGCACCGTCCAGCCGTCGCTAGCGCAAGTGTTGGAGCGCAAGCGCAAGTATGCCGCCACGCACCCGCACGCTCAAGCGTTAAACGTGTACATTGCCAAATTTATCAGCCTGGAGATGCTGCCGTATAGGGTTGTGGAAACGGAGGCTTTCAAAGGCATGATGGCGGCGGCGGCCCCGCGCTACTCAGTTCCCAGTCGCCACTACTTTTCCGGATGTGCCGTCCCAGCCCTGCACGACCACGTCTCCCGCAACACGCGCCCTCACCAACGCGGTTACTGCCAAGGTCCACTTAACAACGGACACGTGGACAAGCACAGGCGGGCAGGGCCACTATATCTCCCTGACGGCACATTGGGTGAATTTAATGGAGGCTGGGACAGAGTCAGAGCCTGGGACCGCTCACGTCCTGCCCACCCCCAGAATTGCGGGCCCTAGCTCGGTGGTGGTATCTGCGGCGGTGTATGCTTCCTCCACTAAACCACCCTCCTCCTCCTACGCAACCTCTGTCTCGCAATCAAGATGTGTCAGCAGCACGTCGCCAGCAGTCGGTGTCACGCGGCGTGGCAGCACAGCGGTGGGCAAGCGTCAGCAGGCCGTGCTGAAACTACTCAGCTTAGGAGAGAAGAGGCACATGGCCCACGAACTGCTGCAGGGTCTGACAGAGCAGACCGACCGCTGGCTTGCGCCGCTGAGCCTCCAACCGGGCATGGTCATGTGTGACAACGGCCGTAACCTGGTGGCGGCTCTGCAGCTCGGCAGCCTCACGCACGTGCCATGACTGGCCCACGTCTTTAATTTGGTGGTTCAGTGCTTTCTGAAAAGCTACCCACGCTGGTCAGACATGCTCGGAAAGGTGCGCCGGCTCTGCGCACATTTCCGCAAGTCCCACACGGACGCTGCCACCCTGCGCACCCTGCAACATCGGTTTAATCTGCCAGTGCACCGATTGCTGTGCGACATGCCCACACGGTGGAACTCTACGCTCCACATGTTGGCCAGGCTCTATGAGCAGCGTAGAGCTATAGTGGAATTCCAACTCCAACATGGGCGGCGCAGTGGGAGTCAGCCTCCTCAATTCTTTACAGAAGAGTGGGCCTGGTTGGCAGACATCTGCCAGGTCCTTGGAAACTTTGAGGAGTCTACCCAGATGGTGAGCGGCGATGCTGCAATCATTAGCGTCACCATTCCTCTGCTATGCCTCTTGAGAAGTTCCCTGCAAAGCATAAAGGCAGACGCTTTGCGCTCGGAAACGGAGGCGGGGGAAGACAGTATGTCGCTGGATAGTCAGAGCACCCTCCTGTCTATATCTCAGCGTGTTGAGGAGGAGGAGGAGCATGAGGAGGAGGGGGAAGAGACAGCTAGGCCCACTTGTGAGGGTACCCATGCTGCTTGCCTGTCATCCTTTCAGCGTGTATGGCCTGAGGAGGAGGAGGAGGAGGAGGATCCTGAAAGTGATCTTCCTAGTGAGGACAGCCATGTGTTGCGTACAGGTACCCTGGCACACATGGCTGACTTCATGTTAGGATGCCTTTCTTGCGACACTCGCGTTACACGCATTCTCGCCACTACGGATTACTGGGTGTACACACTGCTCGACCCACGGTATAAGGAGAACCTTTGCACTCTCATACCCGAAGAGGAAAGGGGTTCGAGAGTGATGCTATACCACAGGACCCTGGCGGACAAGCTGATGGTAAAATTCCCATCCGACCGCGCTAGTGGCAGAAGGCGCAGTTCCAAGGGCCAGGTAGCAGGGGAGGTGCGGAGATCAGGCAGCATGTACAGCACAGGCAGGGGAACACTCTGTAAGGCCTTTGACAGCTTTCTGGCTCCCCAGCAAGACTGTGTCACCGCTCCACAGTCAAGGCTGAGTCGGCGGGAGCACTGTAAAAGGATGGTGAGGGAGTACGTAGCCGATCGCACGACCGTCCTCGGTGATGCCTCTGCCCCCTACAACTACTGAGTGTCGAAGCTGGACACGTGGCCTGAACTCGCGCTGTATGCCCTGCAGGTGCTTGCTTGTCCTGCGGCTAGCGTCTTGTCAGAGAGGGTGTTTAGTGCGGCTGGGGGAATCATCACGGATAAGCGTACCCACCTGTCAACCGACAGTGCCGACAGGCTTACACTCATCAAGATGAACAAAGCCTGGATTTCCCCAGACTTCTCTTCTCCACCAGCGGACAGCAGCAATACCTAAGCAATACGTAGGCTGCACCCGCGGATGGAAGCATCGTTCTCTATCACCATCAAAAACGGGGACCTTTTTGCTTCATCAATCTGTGTATTCTATTCATCCTCCTCCTCCTGCTCCTCCTCCTGAAACCTGACGTAATCACGCTGAACGGGCAATTTTTCTTAGGCCCACAAGGCTCAGTCATATCATTTTTGTAAACAATTTTTATACGTTTCAATGCTCATTAAAGCGTTGAAACTTGCACCTGAACCAATTTTTATTTTAACTGGGCTGCCTCCAGGCCTAGTTACAAATTAAGCCACATTAACCAAAGCGATTAATGGGTTTCACCTGCCCTCTTGGTTGGGCATGGGCAATTTTTCTGAGGTACATTAGTACTGTTGGTACACCAATTTTTTGGGGCCCTCGCCTACAGTGTAATCCAATTAATTTTTTGCCCACCTGCATTAAACATAACGTTACCTCAGCTTTGCTGGGCACTGCAATGGGATATTTTTATGTACCGCCGGTGGCTTCCTGGCACCCACCCATGCTGTCAGTCCACACGGAATTGTAACTGCATGTGTCCACTTCTAAAGAACCCCAGTCTGACTGGGGCATGCAGTGTGGGCCCAAGCCCACCTGCATTAAACATGACATTACCTCAGCTGTGATGGGCAATGCAATGGGATATATTTATGTACCGCCGGTGGCTTCCTGGGACCCACCCATGCTGTCGGTCCACACAGAGTTGTAACTGCATGTGTCCACTTCTAAAGAGCCCCAGTCTGACTGGGGCATGCAGTGTGGGCCGAAGAACACCTCCATTAAACATGACATTACCTCAGCTGTGCTGGGCACTGCAATGGGAAATATTTATGTACCGCCGGTGGCTTCCTGGCATCCACCCATGCTGTCGGTCCACACGGAGTTGTAACTGCGTGTGTCCACTTCTAAAGAACCCCAGTCTGACTGGGGCATGCAGTGTGGGCCCAAGCCCACCTGCATTAAACATGACATTACCTCAGCTGTGATGGGCAATGCAATGGGATATATTTATGTACCGCCGGTGGGTTCCAGGGAGCCACCCATGCTGTGGGTCCACACGGACTTCACAATAGGGAGTTGTACCTGCCTGTGTCTACTTATAAAAAACCCCAGTCTGACTGGGGCATGCAGTGTGGGCCGAAGCCCACCTGCATTTAATCTGACATTAGCTCTGCTGTCCAGGGCACTGCAATGGGATACATTTATGTACAGCCGGTGGGTTCCAGGGAGCCACCCATGCTGTGGGTGCACACGGAATTCCCATTGTGGAGTTGTACCTGCCTGTGACTATTTATAAAAAACCCCGGTCTGACTGGGGCATGCAGAAACCTTGACAGAATGAATAGTGTGTGGCACATAGGTTCCCCATTGCTATGCCCACGTGTGCAGCTCCTGATGGCGGTGGCACAGGATTATATTTCTCATTACTTCTGTACAGCATTGTGGGCTATCGTCCTGCCCCTTTTAAAGAGGGTCGCTGCCTAGCCGTGCCAACCCTCTGCAGTGTGTGCCTGCGGTTCCTCCTCATGGCAGACGCACTTATAAATAGACATGAGGGTGGCGTGGCATGAGGGCAGCTGAAGGCTGAGCAGGGACACTTTGGTGTGTGCTGTGGACACTGGGTCATGCGGGGGGGGGGGTTAGGCAGCATGTAACCCAGGAGAAGTGGCAGTGGAGTGTCATGCAGGCAGTGATTGTGCTTTGTTGGAGGTAGTGTGGTGCTTAGCTAAGGTATGCATTGCTAATGAGGGCTTTTCAGAAGTAAAAATTGTTGGGAGGGGGGGGGGCACTCTTGCCGCTATTGTGGCTTAATAGTGGGACCTGGGAACTTGAGATGCAGCCCAACATGTAGCCCCTCGCCTGCCCTATCCGTTGCTGTGTCGTTCCCATCACTTTCTTGAATTGCCCAGATTTTCACAAATGGAAACCTTAGCGAGCATCGGCGATATACAAAAATGCTCGGGTCGCCCATTGACTTCAATGGGGTTCATTATTCGAAACGAACCCTCGAGCATCGCGAAATTTTCGTCCCGAGTAACGAGCACCCGAGCATTTTGGTGCTCGCTCATCTCTAATTATTACCCCTATAATAACTTTTTGCATGTTTCAAAACAAAACAGTAAAAAATATATATTGATAGTTCTCTGTACAGTCATTTCTTTTTCTGTAAATTCTTTTTTTATTGAAATCGATTGCAAGTACAATACAGTGAAAAACATAAATAAACATGTTGTTATATAGAATTGCGATGACTGCATTGCTGTTATGCAGATGAAATTCTATTTTCAACATTTTTATTCCATGAATACACAATAAATGCAATTAAAGATGAGATGAAAGAAGAAAAGAAAATAAAAAATGAAGAACGGGGGTGGTTGTAGGTATAGGTAAAAGGTAAAAGGGGGGGAGTTTGTAAGGAGGGATATGTGGGGCGAAGTGGGGGGGGTAAAGGAGAGTGAGAGTTGCATTATATAGAATGCAGTGATACTTCTGGTTTAACCATATAGGTTAGAAGTAAGAGACGGAGAGACCAAATAAAGTAGGACCATAGCCTTGCGGCTAAGCCCCTTGCTTTAGCTAGGAATATCAGCCATCAATCCCCAAGTAAACGTAAGAGCAATGAGGTTTTCAACAGTCATAGGCCCAAAAGAAAAAAAAAATAGCACAAGTGTTTGTTTCCCTCAGCTGTTTTAATAGTTTAAGAGATTAAAAACGTTGCTTCCATGGCAGCCAGATAGATTCAAATTTGTTATGGCATCAATTAGCCCAACTTGACAGTTCCTCAAACCTGCGAATTTCATTAACTTTTGTAATCCATTGGTTGAAAGAGGGAGCTATGGGTTGAAGCCATAGGAATGGAATCAAAGACTTAGCTGTCATAATTAAATGTGTGGTGAGATTGCTCCTGGAAGGTTTAGAGTCAATGGAGGGTTTGGAAAGAATTACATTTTCAGGGGTAAGTCTGAAAGAGCTTCCATTTATGTTGCATATGGTTTTTTCTATCTGCTTCCAATAAGGTTTTAAAACTGAGTAGGACCACCAGATGTGTTAAAGAGCTCACTTGTGTACATTGCACTGCCAGCAACGATTAGATTTAGATAGATTATGAGCGAAAAGCCACTCGGGTGACTTGTACCATCTTGTCCGCAGCTTGTAGTGGTTTTTTTTGTAACATAATGCATTTAGAATGGCCATGTAAGCTGCTTAGAATAGATACAACCTCCTCATCCGACAACTTAACACCGAGCTCCTTTTCCCAAGATATAATGAAAATAGGCTTGGTGTCGACTTGTGGTATTATAAATTTTCTTTTGAGGAGTGCAATCTTCCTACTGGCGCTACATTGTGCTACTGTAGTATGCTCAAGCTCTGTGAGTGGACAGGAGGATGGGAACTCAGTGTTGAATGTTTCCAGAATTTTACACAGATGCATTTTTTGCAAGGGGTTTAACGAGGGGGCTGCTACCTGAGAGAACAGTCTCTCCAAGAGTTGCTCTCTCTTTAATGTGCGTTGGGTCCAGAGATCTGCAATTGAAAGGTCACTTAAAAGGGGCCATATATGTTTTGTATGAACATCCAGTTCCAAACCCAGATAATTTGGTATTAAATTTAGAGGAGTAATTGGGGATGGATTAGGAGCCGATTCCCCTCGGAGAGAGTCCCAGACCTCGCATGCACCTCTCAACAGGGGGTCAAAAGAAGCTTTCCTATATATTTTCTGTGAAGGGAGCAACATATCTGTAACAAATAATGCTCCATAAGAAGCTTGGGCTAAGAGACTCACAACTCGATTTTTGAAGGCTTTGTCAATTCCATCCATCTGTTGAGTTGGATTGATTTATAGTATTGGGCCATGTCTGGTAGGCTTATCCCACCTCGCTCCTTCCTCTGAACCAGTATTCAGAGTGCCAGACGGGGTCTTTTTAATACCTCTATATGAATCTAGAAAAGCTTTGTTTGATCTGTTTAAAAAAGGAGACGGGTAGATAGAATGGGAGCATCTGTAATTTGTATAATATTCTGGGGACTATGTAGGTTTGTAATAGGTTTTTGCGTCCAAACCAGGAAATTACTGGTAAATTGTAAGATTTTAATAGATTTGCTATTTCTGTAAGAAGAGGAGCAAAGTTATTATCATATAGTTTCCCTAGGTCTTTGGTGATCTTAATCCCCAAATATTCAATATAGGTTTCGGTCCAAGTATATTGAGTGGAGAATTTTAGCTTTTTAGCCGTGTCTGTGGGTAGTGTGATATTGACTTTCACAGATTGAAACCATGCACCTGTGTGTGATTTGGCTAAGGTCGGATTAATTTCCCTAAGCCAAATCTCCCCTAGTAGGGAATATTAAAGGTATAATGGACTATTATACTGTGGCAATGTTAACAATCCTAATGTCCGATTATAACTTACTAAGGTGCCTACCCGCCTTTTAAACTCATTAATTTTAGAATAGATATTGTTTATGGACTAATTTATTGGTCCAAACAGCAGGTTCTATGAAATACTTTCCATATACCCATAGAAGGTCTTACGGACGTATATATTAGTCCAAACACAATTGTAACTGTGACTTCTAGTGTGATATTAAGCACTGTGAATTTTAAGACATTAACTTTAAAATTGGAAACAGATGCGTAAGTTTGTAAAATATTATTGAGTGTCGGCAGACCTTGTTCTGGATTGGTTAAAGCAAACAAGATGTCGTCTGCAAATGCTACAGTTTTAAACGAAAGGTGCTTGATTCTAATTCCCTCAATCCCCTCACTCTGTCTTACTCATTGTAGGAGGACTTCTAACGAAAGAATGAAAAGAGTGGGGGACAGAGGGCAGCCCTGTCGAGTTCCGTTTGTAATGGAAGAAGGGAGGGGAAAAGGAGTTATTGACTTTGATCTTGGCATGTGGGCTCGAGTATAGCGAGAAAATTGCATTAATGTAAGAAGGGGGAAAGTTAAATTTATGCAAAACTGCCCGCATAAAGTTCCAATCAATTCAATCAAATGCTTTTTCAGCGTCGATTCCCCCAAAAATTAATGGGATCTAACTTTTTTGGGTGTATCTTATAGTAGGTGTATTGAGTTATCTTTTCCTTCTCTACCCTTAACAAATCCTGATTGTTCATTGTTAATCAAATTGGGAATATATTTATTAATTCTTCTGGAGAGGAGTTTTGCCCATATATTGATATCAAGATTTAAGAGAGAGATGGGTCTGTAGCTACCACACAGGAGGGGATCTTTCCCTTCTTTGTGAATGAGAGTAATAAAGGCTTCTTGTGTCTGTTTGGGCAGCCCAGCCCTTCCAGTACAGCGTTCAGAGACAACGTTAGTTGGGGTAAAATAATTTCCTGAATTTTTTTGTAATAGATTAAGGGAAGACCGTCAGGGCCTGGGTACTTATGCAGCGGGAAACTATTTAGTAAGGATGAGAGTTCTTCAAGCGAAACTGGGGAAGTGAAGGTAGCAGCTTCCTCTTGGTTTAAAGAGGGAAGGGTTATATATGCCAGCAGATCCTCTACTTTTTTGCTTTTGACCTCTTCTAGGTGCCTGTCAAATTCAGTCAAATTGTATAACTTTAGATAGAAGTCCTGAAAAATTAGGGCTATTTTGTTTGTTTCCCTATGGGTTGTCCCTGATGGGTCCTTTATTCCTGATATGTGCGTTTTTCCTCTAGTTTTTTTTTATCAAGGAAGAAATTAATCGGCCACCCTTATCGCCTGGTGTTTGAAATATAAGAGGGATTTAGCAAATCTGTTATTTGGGATGTCCTTAAGACTCTCAGTTCGGTTAATTTTGTTTGGGCCTCCTTAAGCATTTTTTGTTTGGACAGCTGTTCTAATTTAGCTATTTGGGTTAGTATATCCTCTATCGCCTTCTGTTTTTGTTTTTTCTGAGCAGCTCCCATGGCTATAAATATGACTCTAATATAAGCCTTCTGAGTTTCCCAAACCAAGGGTTGCTTATCTGGAGAGAGTTTGTTTTCTCTAAAGAATGTTTCTAGATGCGAGGATATGTTTTTGACTGCTTCCTGATTCTCCAGTAAAGACTCGTTTAATCTCCAGCACCATATTCGGGATGAAGAGGTTGGGCTAAGTGAGATCGAAACAGGGGCATGATCAGACACAGTGATATTGCCTATGTTTGAGCTTCTGATTTGATGGATAATAGAGGAGGAGACTAATATATAGTCTATTCTTTGATACGAGCCATGAACTGAAGAATAAAAGGTGTAGTCCTTTGATGCTGGACTGAGTGTTCTCCAGGTATCAGAGACCTTTAGATTCTGTAATATGTTATGGAGTTTTTTATGAGCTTGTTGAGAAATCTGCGACCTCCCCGAGGAGGTATCGAGTAAAGGGTTTAGGGTGAGATTTAGGTCTGAACCTATGACTATTTTACCTTCTGCGAAAAGTGCGAGTTTATTCAAGGCATCCGTAAGTCAGGATATCTGGTGTTTGTTAGGGACATAAAGGTTAACTAAGGTGTAAGTTTCTGCAAAAAATTGGCCTTTTATAAAGAGCATGCGGCCTTCTGCATCAGACAGACTGCTCTCAAAGACAAAGGGGACCCATTGGTGTAGCACAATTGCCACTCCTCTAGCAGTTTTGGTGGGATCATTGCTAAAGTACCACCTATCAAATGGTTTCTTTGGAATCTTAGGCTCTGCATTACCTTTGAAATGGGTTTCTTGTAAGAATGCTTCTTTAAAAGCCATAACACTCTGCTTCTCTTTTGTGGTGAGTTTAAACCTTTTGTGTTCAGAGAAGTGATATTGATATCATCCATTATTGAGCTTGATCAAGGTATCAGTGTAATGGTACGGTAAGCCCCTTGTTTCTCACTGCTAGCTTCCAAAAGAGTCAACTCCTACTGGTACGGTTGGTGGGTTGGGTAAGGGATGAATAACAAGGTTTAAGAAGGAGACTGTCGTTGCGCAATGATCAAGCGTAAAGAGCCTGCGACGTCTGCAACGATTATCAAAAAAGTCAGGGGTTAACTTAAAGTGAAAATCAAAACATAAACGTGCACCTACTATAACAGCATGTGATGTCTAGTTTAGAGGAAGTTTCTCCTATCCTAATACTGCTTTTGGCAATAGAATTAACTTGTTCTCCTCTCTCTTAGATAAACCATAGGCCAACACCGAAGTGACTATCACATGCGGTAGCCACGACTGAATACCTGCCACATATCCAAATTGCCCGGAGGCTGAGAGGCCTCAATAGTAGCCATATGAGTCACAGACCCACAGTGCTTCCGAGTCAGAGAATCTAAGAAGGTCTCATTTCCTCGTTCCACTGGTGCGTGTGTCCGGACCTGTCCCCCGTCCGTCCACCTACTGTATGGCAGATACGATCAGGATGACCCAGGGGGCAAAAGGGTACTCCTGGGGCTGACCCGAGCTACCCTGGGGTCAGAGGCAGAGAGGGAGGGGAGCAGGCCACCAGCACACAACCAGGCATATTACGAGTAAAGACAGCACAGTGGAATGTAAAAGAAGATAAACAGTAAGGCAATACTTCCCAATGGAAACAGTCTATATGTCAGGTTCACT
Source organism: Eleutherodactylus coqui (assembly GCF_035609145.1). NCBI lineage: Eukaryota > Metazoa > Chordata > Amphibia > Anura > Eleutherodactylidae > Eleutherodactylus > Eleutherodactylus coqui. The sequence continues at coordinate 177,232,183 of NC_089843.1, read as the reverse complement.
AGTGCAAAAGAACAGTCTTCCAAGAAGTAGAGATGTTGTTTGAAGTGAGTGCGACCTGAGTTCCCTAACTATAAACAAAAAAAAAAAACAGATCCAACGAGAGCAGAAAAAAATAGAGAGAGAGGGGGATGACCTACTCAGCCACCTCCCAACATCAGCTTTCATTATGAAGGATGGACCTTCTCCCATTAAGGTCCTCAGCAGTACATGCCCAGCCACCTGTAAACATGGAATGTACTGCAATCAGATTTTTTGTGATGGTGTCACCATCACATTTTCACTTTGTGGAAAGTCTAGCCTAGCACGTGGCCTTCTGTTCCTCGGGGACTTGGAGTGTGGAACCTCTCTCCATGCTGTTTGTTCCATAGCCCTGCGAGGTCTCATCTTCTCCCCTAATGGCATCCAGGAGGGAATCTGTATCGGAGAGATCTCCAGCAGGGGCCAGGCCCTCTCCAAGTCCGCAGGAGTATGAATATAGATGCGTCTACCATCCTTGTGCACCGCCAATCCAAAGGGGAAGAGCCAGGCGTACTGTAAATTTTTAGCCCTTAAGGCTTCTAGAAGAGGTTTCATAAGCCTTCTCTTAGCAAGGGTGGAGGAAGCTAGGTCCTGGTATATCTGAATTGATGATCCTTGATAGCTTAGTTGATCTCTGTCTCTGGACGCAAGTAGAATTGCTTGTGTGTCATTGAAAGAGAGTAGCCCACATATTATGTCCCGTGGTGGGTCACCCAATTTTGGTTTGGGGCGTAGCGCTCTGTGAATTCTTTCAATGATAACAGCGCTGGCTCTCTCCTCCCCCATGAGATCACTAAATATGGTTGAAGCCATCTTCCTAAGCTCATCTGGTGCATGTGATTCAGGGAGGCCTTTAATCCTGTTGTTACGTCTCCTACTCCTATTCTCTTGGTCCTTAATTAGGGTCAGGGCTCTATCAATTTGATCCCTCTGCATCTCCACGTGGTCAGTTAGATCATTAGTTTGTGTGATGATGGCAGCTTGGGAATTCTCAAGCTCCTCCACTCTATTGCCTATGTGGAGGATTTCTGTTTTTATGTCATTCAGCTCTGTGAGTACCAGTTGGATAGCTTGAGCTAGAGCTTTTGTGAGGAAGTCTTTTGATATATTTGATCTCTGTGAACAGTTCTGTTCCCTTTCATTTTCACTCTCTATATGTGAGTCCTCTGGGACTTCCTCTTCATTAGTGGTTGGTGGATGCTTTTTGGAGGTCCCAGCCGGGGAATGAGCGTTGGAAGCCCCCTTGTTTTTTTGATGCCGACTGCTGCCCAGATGCTAGGCTGGTCCTCTCCTTCCCCAACTTTCCCATCCTGTTTCTTGGTAAAGCAACTGCAGTTGTATAAGGGGACGTAAGATGGAGAAGAATTGATGTATTACACCGGTATGAGTAGGTGGGGATCAACATTGACAAGTGTCTCTTTCTATGGTAGTAAGAGGGATGTAAGTTAGAGACACTTGGAGCAGTAGGACACAATGTGGGCCAGAGAGCTGGGCTAGCGATTCACGGATGCAGGTGGGCAAATTTATTTGTAGGCTTCTATGATGCTATTTGGGCATGGTGTATGCAGATAAGAGTCTTGAGCTATGACATCACTGCTGCGTAGGGCACAAAGTGGTGGATCTCTTAAAACATTTTTTTACTTATTCTCTGGGTGTTAGACAGAATATTATTCCCAGCAATCAATCCTGCAGCACTTTAGGTATTTCAGTGTTTGCTGTTAGGGGCAATTGTTTTCTGGAGCCAACAGATATAAAGTTTAATTGCTGGTAATTAAGTATCTGCTCTCTGGGTCTTATGTTGGATTGACCCAGTACTCCTCAGTGCTCTTCTGTGAGGAGGGGGGGGGGGGGCAGAGAGGATGCTGCAAGCAGGGCTGCAACTTCACTAGTTAGGGCTCTTATGGATATCTTGATTGCAGCTCAGCCTTCCCCTCTATCAGCCTTCTTGCTGTGGGCAGCTCTCTCCAGGATGGAGTTACTGTGCACATGGGAGCACTTCCCTCCTGTGCCTGCACACACTGCTCCTGTCACCTCAGTGTGTAGAGCAGAGCATGGACCCCCTGCTGACCTCCTCACCTTTTCCTGTCAGTGCTTGCACAGGCGTCTCTGTTTCTCCCCAGGTAAGCTGCTTCTGTCACTAGTGGTTGCAGTGACGGCTTTGCCGTTTAATCGCAGTGCTCTCGCGTGACCTCCACCAAAATTGAGTCCCTGGCTTCCTGCTGTGCTAGGCCTCAAGTGCTGAGGGAGATCTAAACAGCCAGGGAAAGCTGTGAGACCTTTTCCCTGCAGCCCAGCAACTCTTGAGGTCTCCTACTTGTCTTTAGGAGTATATAGAGCTTGATAAGTACCTTTAATCTCAGGATTTAGGTGGTCTGTATGAAGAGCTCTATTCCTGCACATCTGAACTCGTTGCCAGTTAGCCATGCCCCCTCCGTACAGTCATTTCAAGAAGAAAATAATACCTTAAAGTTGATACAGCCATCGTTAACACATTGTAAGACTCATTTCATCATGAAACGTTATGTCTAGAGATGAGCGAGCACCAAAATGCTCGGGTGCTCGTTACTCGGGACGAAATTATCGCGATGCTCGAGGGTTCGTTTCGAGTAACGAACCCCATTGAAGTCAATGGGCGACTCGAGCATTTTTGTATATTGCCGATGCTCGCTAAGGTTTCCATTTGTGAAAATCAGGGCAATTCAAGAAAGTGATGGGAACGACACAGCAACGGATAGGGCAGGCGAGGGGCTACATGTTGGGCTGCATCTCAAGTTCCCAGGTCCCACTATTAAGCCACAATAGCGGCAAGAGTGGGCCCCCCCCCTCAACAACTTTTACTTCTGAAAAGCCCTCATTAGCAATGCATACCTTAGCTAAGCACCACACTACCTCCAACAAAGCACAATCACTGCCTGCATGACACTCCGCTGCCACTTCTCCTGGGTTACATGCTGCCCAACCCCCCCCCCCCTGCACGACCCAGTGTCCACAGCGCACACCAAATTGTCCCTGCGCAGCCTTCAGCTGCCCTCATGCCACGCCACACTCATGTCTATTTATAAGTGTCTGCCATGAGGAGGAACCACAGGCACACACTGCAGAGGGTTGGCACGGCTAGGCAGCGACCCTCTTTAAAAGGGGCGGGGCGATAGCCCACAATGCTGTACAGAAGCAATGAGAAATATAATCCTGTGCCACCGCCATCAGGAGCTGCACACGTGGGCATAGCAATGGGGAACTTATGTGCCACACACTATTCATTCTGTCAAGGTGTCTGCATGCCCCAGTCAGACCGCGTTTTTTTATAAATAGTCACAGGCAGGTACAACTCCGCAATGGGAATTCCGTGTGCACCCACAGCATGGGTGGCTCCCTGAAACCCACCGGCTGTACATTAATGTATCCCATTGCAGTGCCCATCACAGCTGAGGTAACGTCCGATTAAATGCAGGTGGGCTTCGGCCCACACTGCATGCCCCAGTCAGACTGGGGTTCTTTAGAAGTGGACACATGTAGTTACAACTCCGTGTGGACCGACAGCATGGGTGGGTGGCAGGAAGCCACCAGCGGTACATAAATATATCCCATTGCATTGCCCATCACAGCTGAGGTAATGTCATGTTTAATGCAAGTGGGCTTCGGCTGACACTGCATGCCCCAGTCAGACTGGGGTTCTTTAGAAGTGGACACATGCAGTTACAACTCCGTGTGGACCGACAGCATGGGTGGGTGCCAGGAAGCCACCGGCGGTACATAAATATATCCCATTGCATTGCCCATCACAGCTGAGGTAATGTCATGTTTAATGCAAGTGGGCTTCGGCCCACACTGCATGCCCCAGTCAGACTGGGGCTCTTTAGAAGTGGACACATGTAGTTACAACTCCGTGTGGACCCACGGCATGGGTGGCTCCCTGGAACCCACCGGCGGTACATAAATATATCCAATTGCAGTGCCCAACACAGCTGATGTAACGTCAGCTGTAATGCAGGTGGGCAAAAAATTAATTGAATTACACTGTAGGCGAGGGCCCCAAAAAATTGGTGTACCAACAGTACTAATGTACCTCAGAAAAATTGCCCATGCCCAACCAACAGGGCATGTGAAACCAATTAATCGCTTTGGTTAATGTGGCTTAATTGGTAACTAGGCCTGGAGGCAGCCCAGTTAAAATAAAAATTGGTTCAGGTGCAAGTTTCAACGCTTTAATGAGCATTGAAACGTATAAAAATTGTTTAGAAAAATTATATGACTGAGCCTTGTGGGCCTAAGAAAAATTGCCCGTTCGGCGTGATTATGTGAGGTTTCAGGAGGAGGAGCAGGAGGAGGAGGAGGAATATTATACACAGATTGATAAAGCAAAAATGTCGCCGTTTTTGATGGTGATAGAGAACGATGCTTCCATCCGCGGGTGCAGCCTACGTATTGCTTAGGTATCGCTGTTGTCCGCTGGTGAAGAAGAGAAGTCTGGGGAAATCCAGGCTTTGTTCATCTTGATGAGTGTAAGCCTGTCGGCACTGTCGGTTGGCAGGCGGGTACGCTTATCAGTGATGATTCCCCCAGCCGCACTAAACACCCTCTCTGACAAGACGCTAGCCGCAGGACAAGCAAGCACCTCCAGGGCATACAGCGCGAGTTCAGGCCACGTGTCCAGCTTCGACACCCAGTAGTTGTAGGGGGCAGAGGCGTCACCGAGGACGGTTGTGCGATCGGCTACGTACTCCCTCACCATCCTTTTACAGTGCTCCCGCCAACTCAGCCTTGACTGGGGAGCGGTGACACAGTCTTGCTGGGGAGCCATATAGCTGGCAAAGGCCTTGGAGAATGTTCCCCTGCCTGCGCTGTACATGCTGCCTGATCTCTGCGCCTCCCCTGCTACCTGGCCCTCGGAACTGCGCCTTCTGCCACTAGCGCTGTCGGATGGGAAGTTTACCATCAGTTTGTCCACCAGCGCCCTGTGGTATAGCATCATTCTGGAACCCCTTTCCTCTTCAGGAATGAGAGTGGAAAGGTTCTCCTTATACCGTGGGTCGAGCAGTGTGTACACCCAGTAATCCGTAGTGGCCAGAATGCGTGTAACGCGAGGGTCACGAGAAAGGCATCCTAACATGAAGTCAGCCATGTGTGCCAGGGTACCTGTACGCAACACATGGCTGTCCTCACTAGGAAGATCACTTTCAGGATCCTCCTCCTCCTCCTCAGGCCATACACGCTGAAAGGATGACAGGCAAGCAGCATGTGTACCCTCAGCAGTGGGCCAAGCTGTCTCTTCCCCCTCCTACTCAAGCTCCTCCCCCTCCTCCTCCTCCTCAACGCGCTGAGATATAGACATGAGGGTGCTCTGACTATCCAGCGACATACTGTCTTCCCACGCCTCCGTTTCCGAGCGCAAAGCGTCTGCCTTTATGCTTTGCAGGGAACTTCTCAAGAGGCATAGCAGAGGAATGGTGACGCTAATGATTGCAGCATCCCCGCTCACCATCTGGGTAGACTCCTCAAAGTTTCCAAGGACCTGGCAGATGTCTGCCAACCAGGCCCACTCTTCTGTAAAGAATTGAGGAGGCTGACTCCCACTACGCCGCCCATGTTGGAGTTGGTATTCCACTATAGCTCTACGCTGCTCATAGAGCCTGGCCAACATGTGGAGCGTAGAGTTCCACCGTGTGGGCACGTCGCACAGCAGTCGGTGCACTGGCAGATTAAACCGATGTTGCAGGGTCCGCAGGGTGGCAGCGTCTGTCTTGGAGTTGCGGAAATGTGCGCTGACCCGGCGCACCTTTCCGAGCAGGTATGACCAGTGTGGGTAGCTTTTCAGAAAGCGCTGAACCACCAAATTAAAGACATGGGCCAGGCATGGCACGTGCGTGAGGCTGCCGAGCTGCAGAGCCGCCACCAAGTTACGGCCGTTGTGACACACGACCATGCCCGGTTGGAGGCTGAGCGGCGCAAGCCAGCGGTCGGTCTGCTCTGTCAGACCCTGCAGCAGTTCGTGGGCCGTGTGCCTCTTCTCTCCTAAGCTGAGTAGTTTTAGCACGGCCTGCTGACGCTTGCCCACCGCTGTGCTGCCACGCCGCGCGACACCGACTGCTGGCGACGTGCTGCTGCTGACATGTCTTGATTGCGAGACAGAGGTTGCGTAGGAGGAGGAGGTGGGTGGTTTAGTGGAGGAAGCATACACCGCCGCAGATACCAGCATTGAGCTGGGGCCCGCAATTCTGGGGGTGGGTAGGACGTGAGCGGTCCCAGGCTCTGACTCGGTCCCAGCCTCCACTAAATTCACCCAATGTGCCGTCAGGGAGATATAGTGGCCCTGCCAGCCTGTGCTTGTCCACGTGTCCGTTGTTAAGTGGACCTTGGCAGTAACCGCGTTGGTGAGGGCGCATACAATGTTGCTGGAGACGTGGTCGTGCAGGGCTTGGACGGCACATCGGGAAACTTAGTGGCAACTGGGAACCGAGTAGCGCGGGGCCGCTGCCGCCATCATGCTTTTGAAAGCCTCCGTTTCCATAAGCCTATACGGCAGCATCTCCAGGCTGATCAATTTGGCAATGTGCACGTTTAACGCTTGAGCGTGCGGGTGCGTGGCGGCGTACTTGCGCTTGCGCTCAAACAGTGGCGCTAGCGATGTCTGGACGCTTCGCTGAGAGACATTGCTGGATGGGGCCGAGGACAGCGGAGGTGAGGGTGTGGGTGCAGGCCAGGAGACGGTAGTGCCTGTGTCCTCAGAGGGGGGTTGGATCTCAGTGGCAGGTTGGGGCACAGGGGGGAGAGGCAGTGGTGCAAACCGGAGGCGGTGAACGGCCTTCGTCCCACCTTGTGGGGTGCTTGACCATCATATGCCTGCTCATGCTGGTGGTGGTGGCTCCCCAGCTGATCTTGGCGCGACAAAGGTTGCACACCACTGTTCGTCGGTCGTCAGGCGTCTGGCCACCGCACTGGCTCGGCCTGTGCCCACACGCTGACTTGGGCCTCCGCGTCCTCGCCCGCGTCCTTGTCCTCTAGGCCTACCCCTACCCCTCAGCATGGTGTATTACCAGTAGTGCAGAAACAGAACGCTGTAATTAAATGTGCCGCTTATTGGCCTGTGGTTGGAGGCTGACTTCGCTTACCGAACACACAGCAGCGCCAGGAAACAATTTTGCGCAAGCCCGCTGTAACACTTAGCTGGCTGCGTATGAATTAGGAGGACAACTACACCCAGCACAGACCCAGTACACTGAGGACAGTCACAGGCAGCCCAAATAGATTTTTTTCCCAAATGTTTTTGGAAAGGCCCACTGCCTATATTCAATAAATATATGTCTTCTGTCCCTGCCTCACCACTACTGGCCCTGGAGTATGTAAAATAACTGCAGACTGTTGCACTGTGGACTGGAATACAGCGGTGATGTAACAGCCAACACAGAGCCAGGAAATAATTTTGCACAAGCCTGCTGTAACACTTAGCTGGCTGCGTATGAATTAGGAGGACAACTACACCCAGCACAGACCCAGAACACTGAGGACAGTCACAGGCAGCCCAAATAGATTTTTTTCCCAAATGTTTTTGGAAAGGCCCACTGCCTATATTCAATAAATATATGTCTTCTGTCCCTGCCTCACCACCACTACTGGCCCTGGAGTATGTATAATTACTGCAGGGCGCAATGCTCTGCACGGCCGATATACAAAAAAAAAAAAAAAGTGCAACACTGCAAAAAGCAGCCTCCACACTACTGCACACGGTTAGATGTGGCCCTAAGAAGGACCGTTGGGGTTCTTGAAGCTTAAAATACTCCTAACACTCTCCCTATAGCAGCTCCGACACCAACAGCACTTTCCCTCCTCTATGTCAGAATAAATCTGTGGCGAGCCGCGGGAGGGGCCGATTTTTATACTCGGGTGACACCTGATCTCGCCAGCCACTCACTGCAGGGGTGTGGTATAGGGCTTGAACGTCGCAGGGGGAAGTTGTAATGCCTTCCCTGTCTTTCTATTGGCCAGAAAAGCGCGCTAACGTCTCAGAGATGAAAGTGAAAGTAACTCGAACATCGCGTGGTACTCGTCACGAGTAACGAGCATCTCGAACACGCTAATACTCGAACAAGTATCAAGCTCGGACGAGTACGTTCGCTCATCTCTAGTTATGTCCATTACAAATCATTTTCTAAAGATGAGTTCAATGATTTTGTTGAAACAATGCAAGGTAAAAGCTTGTTAGAAAAAAATGCATTTGTGACTACATTAAGTTAAAAATTATTACCTACTGATTCTATTAAACCTGCATGAAAATTGCCCCATGGTTAAAGGTGTGTATTCATATATCACTGTGCTTATAGAATAGTGATTGATTTGATCAGATAAACTCAATTATGCGTGAACAACTCTACCTGGTTTCTCGAGGAGAATAAATGGATCTCACTGTGGCACTGTACTTTTTAATGATTCTTCTTGCCAAGTTGACATATATTGTAATCAAAATCTTTAATGCTTCTAATGCAGTGTAATAAGTATTTTCGCAGACAGGAATCAATTTTGTACTGAGTATTCACCCTGTGAGTGCAAGTTAATTTAACTCAACATAAATAAGTTTTATATGAAAATGCACTATTATGGCAAAAAATAAAATGGCGAAGAGCATTTTTCAAAATTATTATTATTTTGATTATTACTGATAAAGTAACTATCTTTACTTAAAGAATTCCTCTTACATTTTATGATATGTCTTTTTTTATATGCAAGCTTTAAGTAGCTTTTCAGTTTATTGGATTTTCCATAATTTACCTGAGAAAAGATATCCCAGAAAATCATATAGAAATAAACGTTTCATACTTCGTGCTTCCTATGGAAACGTTCAGAAGGAGGAATTTTAGCCGCGTAAAAAAATCGTAACTAAAAAGATAGGACAACAGTGACTGAAATTTAGCAACTGAAGTTCCCTGCTGCGTGAAAACAGGTCTTGACTTATCTTTGGAGCGCAATGCGCAGAGTGCCTGTAGACTCCTATGTAAGCCGGAAGAAAAGGGAGGGGGAGAGAGATAAGGTGCGTCCAACTCTTGGAAAAGAACAGGTGCTTGTATTCAAGACAATAGAAGTCATTAGGAGGATTTCTACTGACTGAAGAGAATTCCGAACAGCAGCACCTTTTTTTCTGCAAGCGCTGTCCCAGATCATGTAAATGGGTGATTTTTACACAAATGAAGCTCAGGACTTGACTAAGGAAAATTGCCCATTCACAAGTTTTTTTTGTGCAGTTAGCCACGTTTTTTTGCGCATAGAATTTTTGCACAATTAGGTTCCTCATGTGAACAAGCCCTTAAGGAATTTGGTTAATTTTCTGCAGATGTTCTCATCTCCTCCTTTAGGCCTTGGTCAGACGAGCATTTTTTTTCGCACTTCTAGCAGCGCACAGAACACGCTTCCAATAGGAACCAATAGGTTCCTATAGAAGTGCTCACATGAGAGAATGTCAGGCTTGAGAAATGGTGCACACCTAACAAAGATAGGACATGCTGCAGGTCACATGTAGCTCCATGGTGTGCACAAAAGATAGGACCGGTCCTATTTTTGGTGCAAGCTGTACAGGAGTTTCCATTGACCCAGGGATCAGGAGTTTATGGAAACTCCTACACAAGAAAAGAAGATCCCCCACTACTTACAGCAGGATGTTTAAGATATGCTGCCCATAAGCACATTTTAAATGTCCCGCTGTAAACTCCTGTTAGCCTCTGTGGAGATGAGCGGACTCAGGAATTTACAATGGGACATTTAAAATGTGCTGCTGGGCAGCACATCTTAAATGTCCTGCAGTAAGCAGCGGAGTATTCCTCCAACACCACTGCTTGGCAATTCCCCAGCAGTGGAGGGCAATAGAGGACTCCCTCTATCTCTCTCTCCAAGGGATTTCCTTATAGCAGGGAGAGAAATGGGGCGAGGTTACAGGGCTATCCTTGAGGGCTTCCATGAGAGCGGGGCAGAGTCCCGCACCTCTAGCTCAGCCCCCTTTATTTTTGCTATGCTAATCCCTGTGAGACACCATGTAGCTCCACCCCTCTCTCTAGCCCCACCCTCTCTCTGCGCTATGAGGATATCCCTGGGGATCCCCATAGCAGGGAGAGACAGAGCAGAATATGAGTTAATCCCCTATAGCCATGCTCTCTCTCCCTGCTATGGGGAAATCCCAAAGCCCTGCGGGAATTCTTCTCTCTCTCCTCCTTGAGCAGCTACACTTTTTGAAGTGCAGCTGCTCCATGAAGTAGCTGCTTGTTCATGTGATTTTTACACAAGCAAGCAACGATTGTGTAACAAAAAATGTTCAGATTGGAGAATTTAAGTGCGTAAAAAAAATTGCACTTAAAATAATAGGACTGAAAACCACAACTGAAATTCCCTGCTATGTAAAAGATAGCACATGACCTATTTTTGGTGCATGAGGCGCAGGAGTTTCCATAGACTCCTATGGGAGCTGGATAACAAGGGAGGGGGGAGGTTGATTAGGTAAAAATTCCAATTGTTTAGTTTAAACTTCTAAACTATTGGAATGGGGGATGATGGGAGATAATTAATTAGCGCGGAAGTCCTGCCGCATCACTAAACACAGAAGCACATTTTAAATTTCCTACTGTAAAGGCCCATTTACACTGAAAGATAATCGCTCAAAAATTGCTCAAATGACAGTTTGAGTTACAGTTTGGAGCGATATTTTTGGAAATAACTCTAAGTAGCTAATTAGCTACTTAAGAGTTAATGCAAGTGGAGCAGGATAATGCGGCAGTAGCTCTGAGAATGATCCAGCTGCTTTGTATATCCAAACATTTGCATTGTTCTCGGAGCTTTCGGCTGGTGTCCCACTCAGAATTGCCAAGGGAATACCAGCTGAAAGAATACTATCAGCGCCGCCTGCTGAGAAAATCAGCGAGCGATGCTGGTAAGTCATTGGTGATTCCTGGCTTGCCAGAAATCACCAATGAGCGAATAATGCACAAAAAGTGCACAATAGCCGCGTGTTTAGATGCAACAGTTATCGCTCAAAAAATGGCTTTAGAGCGAATTTTGAGTGATTATCAGTATGTCTAAATGGGCCTTTAGTTCCTGTTAGTCCCCTCATCCCCACAGGGATGTTTACAGTGAGACATTTAAAACGTGCTTTTAGCTGTTGAGAAATTCCCCATAGCAGGGAAAGAAGACATTGCTCTGCAGAGGGACCGCTCTCTCTCCCTGCAGCTGGGAGACAGAGGTGAAGGAAAGCCATGGGGGAACTCCCTTCTTTGCAGGGCTTCCCCTCATCTCAGCTGAAAAATAAGGAAATCCCTGTAGCCACATGAGAGGGGGGGGGGGGCTATAGGACTTCCCGGAGTATGGGGGCAGAATAGGGGAAGGGCTAGAGGAAACTATCCTCTATTCCCTCGCCTCTAGCCCTGCCCTATTTTTCCTTGCTTGGGAGAAACCCTGGGAGAACCCCTCTAGCTCTACCGTGTCTCTAGCCCACCCCTTCAGCCCCACCCTCTCTCTATCCATGCCCCCCGCTCTCTGCTTGCTATGCGTGAATTCCAAAAAGCCAGAGTTTATCTGCAGGGGATAATAAGCGTGATGGCTGGGTTTGCCTGCAGAGGAAAATGAGGAAATCCTGAGTTGCTGGGGAATTCCTTATTCTCCCCTGCAGTTGAACCCCGACATCACACTGCTGGGGATTTCTTTATTCACCCCTGCAGTCAAACCCTGACATCGCCACAGTGGGGATATCCCTCCAGCCCAGGTGAGATAAAGGGCTTTACTTCACCTCTCTCTCTTTCCCTTCTTGGAGCTGCAGTATTCTTTTTCAATGACACACAGCTCTGGATCGTGTGAATAGACAATTTTACCGCTAATTAAGCTTGTGGCTTGATTACGGGAAATCATTCATTCATGCTTTTTTTCGCAAACTTAGCCGAGAACTTTTTGCATGGCTAAGTTCAGCGTGGATTTCATGCTCGTGAGAATGAGACCTTAGGTATATGGCATAATTGACTCTAAATCCTAACATAAATGGTTAGTAAATGCATTGTGCAGCAGATTACTGTTTTGGAGTACAATGCACTAAAAAAGGTGCAAATATGTTACTAACTGAACCATAAACAATTTTGACAGATTTTTTATAGATATAGAATCATAGAATGGTAGAGTTGGAAGGGACCCATGGTCATCAGGTCCAACCCCTGCTCAGTGTAGAATTTACTAAATCATTCCAGACAGATATTTGTCCAGCCTTTGTTTGAACACTTCCATTGAAGGAGAACTCACCACCTCCCGTGGTAACCTGTTCCACTCATTGATCACTCTCACTATCAGAATGTTTTTTTCTAATATCTAATCTGTATCTCCTCCATTTCAGTTTCATCCTATTGCTTCTGGTTTTTCCTTGCGTGAATTAGAATAGGGCTGATCCCTCTGCATTGTGACAACCCTTCAGATATTTGCAGACAGCTATTAAGTCTCCTCTCAGATTTCTTTTTTGCAAGCTAAACATTCCCAGATCCTTTAACTGTTCCTCATAGGACATGATCTGTAAACTGCTCACTATCTTGGTAACTCTGCTCTGAACTTGCTCCAGTTTATATTGCATTTGCTAAAAAGGAAAAAAAAGTCAGCGCCCAACTCTATTAACCCCTTGAGTGGCACGCCCGGAAAATTTCCGGGACGAGCTCCACTGCTCATAACAACATAGCCCGGAAGATTCCCGGGCTATGTATCACTATGGGAGCTGCAGAGCACAATGCCACAAGCTGTGACATTGTGCTCTGCCTGCACAGACCCACAGAGAACAAAGCAAGGGCTTTGAAAAACCAGCAGAAGATATTGCCGATATGTCGGCAACCTCCTGCTTTGTTTACAGGTTGCCATAGAGACCATTGGCTTGTCAGAAGCAAGCCGATGGTCTCTGTGGCAGGGAGAGCTTGGTGTTTGGCTGTCAGAGGACAGCTAGGTACCTGCTCTTACAGCAGAGATCAGAGAAAACCTCCGATCTCTGCTGTGTTAACCCTTTACATGCGGCAGTCTATGTGACTGCCGCATGTAAAGGGCTGTCACTTCAGCATGTAAAGGGATGTTACCATCGGACCCCCGGAATGTGATCAGGGGGTCCTGATGGGTCCCTGTGAAAGTCCCCTAAAGGGACAAAAAGAAAATTAAAAAAAAAAAAAAGTTAAAAAATTATAAAAAAAAATAATAAAAACACTTGTCTCCCTTTACTTTGTAAAAAATCAAAAATACAATCACACATGTGGTATCCATGGGTCGTAATGACCCAGAGAAGGAAGTTAATACATTATTTAACCCCTTAATGACATGGCCCCTTTTTTTCTTTTTTCCCCATTTCTTTTTTTCCTCCCCCCTGTTTAAAAAATCACAACTTGGCCCGCAAAAAACAAGCCCTCACATGGCCATGTCAATGGAAAAATGAAAAAGTTATGGCTCTTGAGACGCAACTGCAAAATTAGTTGAAATTCAATGATTAGACCATTTTAAAAAACCTGCCCTGGTGGGCACGACAGGGTGGTAGGAAACCCGCCACTCAAGGGGTTAAAGTAGCATGCCATAACACTCTATGCTATTTGCATAATGCAGCCTTTCTAAAAATAAGTGAGGAGCAGCTTGCTGTGCAAATAGTGTAGTAGTGTTAAGGACTAGGGATGAGCGAGCATACTCGTCCGAGCTTGATACTCGTTCGAGTATTAGGATGTTCGAGATGCTTCTTACTCAAGACGAGCACCACGCGATGTTCGAGTTACTTTCACTTTCATCTCTGAGAAATTTTCACGCTTTTCTGGCCAATAGAAAGACATGGAAGGCAATACAACTTCCTCCTGTGACGTTCCAGCCCTATACCACCCCTCTGCAGTGAGTGGCTGGGGAGATCAGATGACACCCGAGTATTCAAATCTGCCCCGCCCGCGGCTCGCCACAGATGCATGCTGACATAGATCAGGGACAGTGCTGCTGATGCTGCTGCTGCTATAGGGGGAGTGTTAGGTGTTATTTTAGTCTTCAAGAACCCCAACGGTCCTTCTTAGGGCCACATCTGACCGTGTGCAGTACTGTTGAGGCTGCTTTTAGCAGTGTTACACAATTTTTTTTTTTTTTTGTATATCGGGCGTGCAGACCATAGCGTCCTCAGTCTGCAGTCATTTTACTCAGTATAGGGGCAGTACTGGTAAGGCAGGGAAAGAGGTATACTGGCTATATAGGCAGTGGGCTTTTTCCCAAAAAGTTCCAAAAAATACAATATTAGGCCTGCCTGTCACTGCCTTCAGTTTACTGCGTCTCTGCTGGGGGTAGTAGTTGTTGAATTAATACCCAGCCTTGCGCATAATTGTTGCCTGCCTCTGCAGTGCGTTACGTACACGAAGTCAGCCTCCAACAGGGAAATCGAAATACAGTGTATATCACAGGCAGTGGGCTTTTTCCCAAAAACTTCCAAAAAATACAATATTAGGCCTGCCTGTCACTGCCTTCAGTTTACTGCGTCTCTGCTGGGGGTAGTAGTTGTTGAATTAATACCCAGCCTTGTGCATAATTGTTGCCTGCCTCTGCAGTGCATTAAGTACGCGAAGTCAGCCTCCAACAGGGAAATCGAAATACAGTGTATATCACAGGCAGTGGGCTTTTTCCCCAAAAATTCCAAAAAATACAATATTAGGCCTGCCTGTCACTGCCTTCAGTTTACTGCGTCTCTCCTGGGGGTAGTAGTTGTTGACTTAATACCCAGCCTTGCGCATAATTGTTGCCTGCCTCTGCAGTGCATTACGTACGCGAAGTCAGCCTCCAACAGGGAAATCGAAATACAGTGTATATCACAGGCACTGGCCTTTTTCCCTAAAACTTCCAAAAAATACAATATTAGGCCTGCCTGTCACTGCCTTCAGTTTACTGCGTCTCTGCTGGGGGTAGTAGTTGTTGAATTAATACCCAGCCTTGTGCATAATTGTTGCCTGCCTCTGCAGTGCATTAAGTACGCGAAGTCAGCCTCCAACAGGGAAATCGAAATACAGTGTATATCACAGGCAGTGGGCTTTTCCCCAAAAAGTTCCAAAAAATACAATACTGGGCCTGCCTGTCACTGCCTTCAGTTTACTGCGTCTCTGCTGGGGGTAGTAGTTGTTGAATTAATACCCAGCCTTGCGCATAATTGTTGCCTGCCTCTGCAGTGCGTTACGCACGCGAAGTAAGCCTCCAACCACAGGCCAATAAGCGGCACATTTAATTACAGCGTTCTGTTTCTGCTAATCTCGTAATACACCATGCTGAGGGGTAGGGGTAGGCCTAGAGGACGTGCACGGGGGCGAGGACGCGGAGGCCCAAGTCAGGGTGTGGGCACAGGCCGAGCTCCTGGTCCAGCTGTATCGCAGCCGACTGCTGCGAGATTAGGAGAGAGGCAAGTTTCAGGGGTTCCCAGATTCATCTCGCAATTAATGGGTCCACGTGGTAGACCTTTATTAGAAAATGAGCAGTGTGAGCAGGTCCTGTCGTGGATGGCAGAAAGTGCATCCAGCAATCTATCGACCACCCAGTCTTCTATGCCGTCCACAGCTGCAACTCTGAATGCTCTGGCTGCTGCTCCTCCTTCCTCCCAGCCTCCTCACTCCATGAAAATGACACATTCTGAGGAGCAGGCAGACTCCCAGGAACTGTTCTCGGGCCCCTGCCCAGATTGGGCAGCAATGGTTCCTCTCCCACCAGAGGAGTTTATCGTAACCGATGCCCAACCTTTGGAAAGTTCCCGGGGTCCGGGGGTGAGGCTGGGGACTTCCGGCAACTGTCTCAAGAGCTTTCAGTGGGTGAGGAGGACAATGACGATGAGACACAGTTGTCTATCAGTGAGGTAGTAGTAAGGGCAGTAAGTCCGAGGGAGGAGCGCACAGAGGATTCGGAGGAAGAGCAGCAGGACGATGAGGTGACTGACCCCACCTGGTTTGCGAAGCCTACTGAGGACAGGTCTTCAGAGGGGGAGGCAAGTGCAGCAGCAGGGCAGGTTGGAAGAGGCAGTGCGGTGGCCAGGGGTAGAGGCAGGGCCAGACCGAATAATCCACCAACTGTTTCCCAAAACGCCCACCCGCGCCATGCCACCCTGCAGAGACCGAGGTGCTCAAAGGTATGGCAGTTTTTCAATGAGAGTGCAGACGACCGACGAACTGTGGTGTGCAAGGTTTTTCGCGTCAAGATCAGCCGGGGAGCCACCACCACCAGCCTCACCACCACAAGCATGCGCAGGCATATGATGGCCAAGCACCCCACAAGGTGGGACGAAGGCCGTTCACCGCCTCCGGTTTGCACCACTGACTCTCCCCCTGTGCCCCAACCTGCCACTGAGATCCAACCCCCCTCTCAGGACACAGGCACTACCGTCTCCTGGCCTGCACCCACATGCTCACCTCCGCTGTCCTTGGCCCCATCCAGCAATGTCTCTCAGCGCAGCGTCCAGCCGTCGCTAGCGCAACTGTTTGAGCGCAAGCGCAAGTACGCCGCCACGCACCCGCACGCTCAAGCGTTAAACGTGCACATAGCCAAATTGATCAGCCTGGAGATGCTGCCGTATAGGGTTGTGGAAACGGAGGCTTTCAAAAACATGATGGCGGTGGCGGCCCCGCGCTACTCGGTTCCCAGTCGCCACTACTTTTCCCGATGTGCCGTCCCAGCCCTGCATGACCACGTCTCCCGCAACATTGTACGCGCCCTCACCAACGCGGTTACTGCCAAGGTCCACTTAACAACGGACACGTGGACAAGCATAGGCAGGCAGGGCCACTATATCTCCCTGACGGCACATTGGGTGAATTTAGTGGAGGCTGGGACGGAGTCAGAGCCTGGGACCGCTCACGTCCTACCCACCCCCAGAATTGCAGGCCCTAGCTCGGTGCTGGTATCTGCGGCGGTGTATGCTTCCTCCTCTAAACCACCCTCCTCCTCCTCCTCCTACGCAACTTCTGTCTCGCAATCAAGATGTGTCAGCAGCAGCATGTTTTCTTAGACCCACAAGGCTCAGTCGTATGACTTTAGTAAACAATGTTTATACGTTTCAATGCTCATTAAAGCGTTGAAACTTGCACCTGAACCAATTTTTATTTTAACTGGGCTGCCTACAGGCCTAGGAACAAATTAAGCCACATTAACCAAAGCGATTAATGGGTTTCACCTGCCCTCTTGGTTGGGCATGGGCAATTTTTTTGAGGTACATTAGTACTGTTGGTACACCAATTTTTTTGGGCCATCGCCTACAGTGTAATCCTAGTAATTTTTAAGGGCTTCGCCTGCACTCATGGTACAGCAAGGTGTGTGCTGTTGGCCTACACTTTTGCTACATAAATGTAACTGGGGCCTTGTCTATACTGCAACTACTGAAATGTGAAAGAGACTGTTATCTCCCTAAACTGCTGCAAACGGGAATGTTACTGTGGCCTGTCTTGACTGCTACTATTACTGAAATGGAACTAAGACTGTGCTCCCCCTATACTGCTGCTTCGGAATTGTTACTGGGGCCTGTCTTGACTGCTACTATTACTGAAATGGAACTAAGACTGTGCTCCCCCTATACTGCTGCTTCGGAATTGTTACTGGGGCCTGTCTTGACTGCTACTACTACTGAAATGGAACTAAGACTGTGCTCTCCCTATACTGCTGCTTCGGAATTGTTACTGGGGCCTGTCTTGACTGCTACTATTACTGAAATGGAACTAAGACTGTGCTCCCCCTATACTGCTGCTTCGGAATTGTTACTGGGGCCTGTCTTGACTGCTACTATTACTGAAATGGAACTAATACTGTGCTCCCCCTATAATGCTGCTTCGGAATTGTTACTGTGGCCTGTCTTGACTGCTACTATTACTGAAATGGAACTAAGACTGTGCTCCCCCTATACTGCTGCTTCGGAATTGTTACTGGGGCCTGTCTTGACTGCTACTACTACTGAAATGGAACTAATACTGTGCTCCCCCTATACTGCTGCTTCGGAATTGTTACTGGGGCCTGTCTGGACTGCTACTACTACTGAAATGAAACTAATACTGTGCTCCCCCTATAATGCTGCTAGTGATATGTTACTGGGGCCTGTCGCTAATGCTACCGCTGAAATGTTACTAATTCTGGGCTCTGCCTATACCGCTGCTAATGCTATGTCACTGGCGTGTGGAAACGGAGGCTTCCCAAAGACATGATGGTGGCGAGGCCATTTCCCACCAATGCGGTTACTGTTAAGGTACATATAGCCACGGACACGTGGAGAGGACACGTAGTGCCTCAAAAAAATCCCCCTCCTCCTCCAACAATGAAAACATTCTTGGCAAATACCTTTGCATTGGTCCGTCTGGTGGCAGTCCAAGAATTTCACCTTTACCGACACAACAAAGAGCCCCCCGACCATTCCCCCGCCACGGCCCACTTAATCCTGGCCACATTCCGAAAACCAACTAAATAAAACCGCTCTACTAGGTCCGCAGTCGCCACCACATTCCCACCAACGCGGTTACTGTTAAGGTACATATTACCAGTCTGACTGGGGCATGCACTGTGGGCCGAAGCCCACCTGTATTGTATGTGACGTTAGCTCTGCTGAGCAGGGCACTGCAATGGGATACATTTATGTACCACCGATGGGTTCCAGGGAGCCACCCATGCTGTGGGTCCACAGGGACTTCAGATTAGGGATTTGTACCTGCCAGTGTCTATGTACTAAAAACCCCGGTCAGACTGGGGCATGCAGTGTGGGCCGAAGCCCACCTGCATTTAATCGGACGTAACCTCAGCTGTGCTGGGCAATGCAATGGGATATATTTATGTACCGCCGGTGGCTTCTTGGGACGCACCTATGCTGTCGGTCCACACGGAGTTGTAACTGCATGTGTCCACTTATAAAGAACCCCAGTCTGACTGGGGCATGCAGTGTGGGCCGAAGCCCACCTGCATTAAACCTGACGTTACCTCAGCTGTGCTGGGCACTGCAATGGGATATATTTATGTACCGCCGGTGGGTTCCAGGGAGCCACCCATGCTGTCGGTCCACACGTACTTCACATTAGTGAGTTGTACCTGCCTGTGTCTATGTATTAAAAACCCCGGTCTGACTGGGGAACGTAGTGTGGGCCGAAGCCCACCTGTATTTAATCTGACGTTAGCTCTACTATCCGGGGCACTGCATTGGGACAAACTACAGGAGCAATACAGCGCTAATGAGACTTGCACAGCTACGCTAGCATAGAAGTCCGCTGAAGGCCCGCGATTGCTGAGGGTTTGTGCAGAGGCCTATGTCCTTGGTGCAGTGAAAGTCCGCTTCCTGCCTAGGATTGCTGAAGCTGTGGGCCGAGGCCTATGTCGTGGGCACGGTGCATGTCTGCCATGTTTGGCCGCTCAGATCAATTTTTGGTTCATGTCTTGGGCTTCCTAGGGCCCCCCTATGCTGTTGGTGCAAACTTAGTTCCCATCGCGGTGTTTGACCTGTCTGGCACAAAGGCACTGACTGACTTGGGTAGAGGACAGAGCGCTGACGGCTTTCCCCTTGCAGTGTGGATTGAGCTATGCGACACCTTGACAGAATGAATACTGTGTGGCACATGGATTCCGCATTGCTATGCCCACATGTGCAGCTCCTGATGGAGGTGGCACAGGATTGGAGTTCTCATTGCTTCTGTACAGCATTGTGGGCTATCGCCCCGCCCCTTTTAAAGACGGTTGCTGCCTGGCCCTGCCAACCCTCTGCAGTGTGTGCCTGCGGTTCCTCCTCATGGCAGACGCACTTATAAATAGACATGAGGGTGGTGTGGCTGTGAGGCCAGCGTGTGGCATGAGGGCAGCTAAAGGCTGCGCAGGGACACTTTGGTGTGCGTTGTGGACACTGGGTCGTGCGGGGGGGGGGGGGGTTGGGCAGCATGTAACCCAAGAGAAGAGCCAGGGGTGTGTCCCGCAGGCAGTGCTTGTGCTTTGTTGGAGGTAGTGTGGTGCTTAGGTAAGGTGTGCCTTGCTAATGAGGGTTTGTCCGAAGTAAAAATTGGTAGGGGGGGGGCCACTCTTGCCGCTATTGTGGCTGAATAGTGGGACCTGGGAACCTGAGATGCAGCCCAGCATGTTGCCCCTCGCCTGCCCTATCCGTTTCTGTGTCTTTTCCAGCACTTTCTTGGGTTTTGCAGATTTTCACAAATGAAAACCTTAGCGAGCATCGGCGATATACAAAAATGCTCGGGTCGCCCATTGACTTCAATGGGGTTCGTTACTCGAAACGAACCCTCGAGCATCGCGAAAAGTTTGACTCGAGTAACGAACACCCGAGCATTTTGGTGCTCGCTCATCTCTATTAAGGACCTTTCACTCAGGATGGAATATTCTGCAATAGTGTTGCAGAATATGCCCTCCTGCAGAATATTCAGCACCAAAATCTGTATTACTAACCATTGGATTTTGCAGCAGGATTAAAAAAAATAACAGAATGCTGCTAGTAATTCAGCATCAAAATCCACAGTTAACAGTATGGATTTTGATCCATAATGCTGTTGTGAATATTCTATCCTGTGTGAAAGGTCCCTTATGTTAAAGTTGTAGCATACCATGGCAGTGCATGTTAAATCTGTACAATATTATAAGTAATAGAGATGAGCGAGCACCAAAATGCTCGGGTGCTCGTTATTCGGGACGAACTTTTCGCGATGCTTGAGGGTTCGTTTCGAGTAACGAACCCCATTGAAGTCAATGGGCGACCCGAGCATTTTTGTATTTCGCCGATGCTCGCTAAGGTTTCCTTGCGGTTGAGGAGGAGGAGGAGGGTGCTTTAGTGGAAGAAGCATACACCGCCGCAGATACCACCACCGAGCTGGGGCCCGCAATTCTGGGGGTGGGTAGGACGTGAGCGGTCCCAGGCTCTGACTCTGTCCCAGCCTCCACTAAATTCACCCAATGTGCCGTCAGGGAGATGTAGTGGCCCTGCCCGCCTGTGCTTGTCCACGTGTCCGTAGTTAAGTGGACCTTGCCACTAACCGCATTGGTGAGGGCGCGTACAATGTTGCGGGAGACGTGGTCGTGCAGGGCTGGGACGGCACATCGGGAAAAGTAGTGGCGACTGGGAACTGAGTAGCGTGGGGCCGCCGCCGCCATCATAGCTTTGAAGGACTCCGTTTCCACAACCCTATACGGCAGCATCTCAAGGCTGATAAATTTGGCTATGTGGACGGTTAACGATTGAGCGTGCGGGTGCGTGGTGGCGTACTTGCGCTTGCGCTCCAACACTTGCGCTAGCGACGGCTGGACTGTGCGGTGCGAGACATTGGTGGATGGGGCCGAGGACAGCGGAGGTGAGGGTGTGGGTGCAGGCCATGAGACGGTTGTGCCTGTGTCCTGAGAGGGAGGTTGTATCTCAGTGGCAGGTTGGGGCACAGGGGGAGAGGCAGCGGTGCAAACCGGAGGCGGTGAACGGCCTTCGTCCCACCTTGTGGGGTGCTTGGCCATCATATGTCTGCGCATGCTGGTGGTGGTGAGGCTGTTGGTGGTGGCTCCCCGGCTGATCTTGGCGCGACAAAGGTTGCACACCACTGTTCGTCGGTCGTCAGGCGTCTCTGTGAAAAACTGCCAGACCTTAGAGCACCTCGGCCTCTGCAGGGTGGCATGGCGCGAGGGTGTGCTTTGGGAAACACTTGGTGGATTATTCGGTCTGGCTCTGCCTCTACCCCTGGCCACCGCACTGCCTCTTGCAACCTGCCCTGCTGATGCCCTTGCCTCCCCCTCTGAAGACCTGCCCTGAGTAGGCGTTGCACACCAGGTGGGGTCAGTCACCTCATCGTCCTGCTGCTCTTCCTCCGAATCCTCTGTGCGCTGCTCCCTTGGACTTACTGCCCTTACTACTACCTCACTGCAAGACAACTGTGTCTCATCGTCATCGTCCTCCTCACCCACAGAAACTTCTTGAGACAGTTGGCGGAAGTCCCCAGCCTCTTCCCCCGGACCCCGGGAACTTTCGAATGGTTGGGCATCAGTGACGATAAACTCCTCTGGTGGGAGAGGAACCGCTGCTGCCCAATCTAAGCAGGGGCCCGAGAGCAGTTCCTGGGAGTGTTCCCGCTCCTGAGCAGGTGTCATTGTAGTGGAGTGAGGAGGCTGGGAGGAAGCCTACACTAACTCCTAACACTCTCCCTGCCTAACCCCCACTTCTGTCCCTATTGCTGGGCGCAATGCTCTGCAGATCCAATTTTGGACAAAAAAAAATAAAAATACTGTGCTAACACAGTACTGCACACTAGTAGATGTGGCCCTGAGAAGGGCCATTGGGGTTCTTGAAGCCTACACTGACTCCTAACGCTCTCCCTACAGCAGCACCAGCAGCAGTACTTTCCCTCAGCTAAGTCACAAGGCATGTGTGGCGAGCCGCAGGAGGGGCCGATTTTTATACTCGGGTGACATCTGATCGCCCCAGCCACTCACAGCAGGGGGGTGGTATAGGGCTTGAACGTCACAGGGGGAAGTTGTAATGCCTTCCCTGTCTTTCAATTGGCCAGAAAAGCGCGCTAACGTCTCAGAGAGGAAACTGAAAGTAACCGGAACACCGCGTGGTGCTCGTTACGAGTAACGAGCATCCCGAACACCCTAATATTCGCACGAATATCAAGCTCTGACGAGTACGTTCGCTCATCTCTAATAAGTAACAATTGACTTTTCTAAAGAATCTAAATACAAGAAAAGCAAAATAATAAAAACTACTGACAAGAACTTATCCATAGATTTGGGAAACTTGCATAAAAATCTGTATCAGAATATACTCACATTATATGGCTGTTTGAGTTTGCAGAACTTTAGTAAGCATGATGAAAGGATGTGCATACACTAATTTATATACAGTTCAGTGTTCTTATTAGGCCCTGTTCAAACTTCTGTTATTTCAATTCTCTCAGTTTTTATTGTGTTTCCACAATTAGAATAGAAAACAGACGTAATCTTCCTGACTAAAAAAATGGATACCTAATGGAAAGCTAAAAATGCGTTCAGTCAAGATGAGTCAATGTGTTGACAGTTGAAATAAAGGATGCTATTTACAAACTTTGATGAACAGATCATAATTGACAACTACATTAAAAAAAAAATCAATATTTGCTATAGGCAAACCTTTTATTGACTAGACACCTGTCAGTGTCCTACTTGTACAATAGTAGTGTAGTTTTTTTCTTCCCTCAACACTTAAGACGATTTGTCTGAGAAGACCTTAATTAGAAAATTTTACACATTTTTTTAAATATAAGCAGTCTCTGGAAAAGACAGTCAGTTGTCTTTAGGGGGGACAACAAACAGGGCTACCCTTAGAACACCACAAGGTGAAACATGTCGTTGTGGCTATAGATTAGATTTTAATAGGGTTTTGATGGTGCTGATTTATTAATTTCTACATAGGCTTTTGGAAGTTGGCCATCCAGGTCTATGTTTTAGTGTGTATATGCACAATTACAGACATGATACTAACTGATGACTGCTGGTCACATTTCATTTGCTACCACCATTTGCCCCTTTATTTTAAAAATGATTCGTTGTTGTCTTTGTCTTTTTGAATAAAAAAGCATTTAGATTATATGTTAGGGGATATTACCTATGGGCATTTTTGGCCTTTGGCAATTAGAATTGTGTTTATATAACCCTGAGAATTCCTAGGGCAATTTCCTAATTTATTCCAGGATATGAAATTTGACAGCATTTTGGTAAGGGGTAAGAACAGTTGAAACAGCAGAAATACAGCTGTGGGTAACATTATTTGCACCCTTGATTGTTTAGTATAAAAGAACAATATCTCCAAGAATAAGTGGATATGTACTAATTTTGTATTATTAGAATATTCTAATATCATTCATGTACAAATATGTTCAACTAAAGTTGACTTATCAACATACATTCAGTCATTTCTAGAAAAAATAATATATGACAAGGACAGGATTAAAGACATCTTTCCCTAGTACTTGGCTGTACAACGTTTGGCAACAATAACCGCCTCCAAACATTTTTGTAGCCATCTATGAGCTTGTTGCACCTGTCTGTTGGTAGTTTATTCCACTGAAATGCTCTTAAGCTCTTGAATGCTTGCAGGGTTCCTTTTCCCAATAGCAAATTTCGGCTCTCTCCAAGGATTTCGAATGGATTCAAATCAGGACTCATTGTTAGCCAGTTTGAACAGTTCATTTTTCCTTCTTAACCATTCTTGCTTGGAGTTGGATGTGTGCTTTGGGTCATTATTCTATTGTAGGACCCATTGTGTTTGTATTACAGTGGATTCAAAAAATTGTTGTGCATAAAGATGATACATGTAAAAACTAAGTAAATAACACTAGATAACAATTTTTTTGTTTCCGGGAATTTAACACTAGTTTTGTGTTCCCTAGGTCACATATAACTGGTAATATGCTTTTATTCAGTAATAGCTGTGATTTTGTACCAACTGAGCAGGTATTTTAGCAGGCCCTATATATTATGCAGCATATCATTGCACGCATCACACCCAATCATGGCAGATTACAAACAAACATGTAATTGCACTCTTCACATGCATCTATTTGTTTTTTGCAAGTCTGGAGCTGCCTGGAAATCTGAAGTATACTTTCTGTTGTCTGTAGTAGACAATCAGCCAAACTATCTACACTGGCTTTGCCAAGGCCTTAAAATATTACAGCCTAAGGGCTTAGTCCCTGCACTAAAAGATGGCCGCACTGCAGATGCAGACGAATCTCTGCAGCGCCGAAAGAAAGAACATGTGACTGGTCCCATTGCCGGTCATGTGTTCTTTCTTCTGTCGCTGCGGAGAGACGTCCGTCCTGAAGTGCAGCCATCTTCTTCGTGCAGTAACACAGGTGCTGATGCGCCTGTGTGACTAAGCCCTTAGAACAAAAAGTGTGTTACACAGTAACAAAGTAAAATAAGCAAGCAAATAATATGTCAAGTAAAGAAGATAATAATATGCACATAAATGATAGCAAAGTAAAATAATCAAACAAAAAATAAATCAAAAGATTATTTAGCTTCAGTCAGTTCTTTACATGCACAAATGACCCAGGAATTCAGAGAGAGTAGTGTGGTGTCAAGAAGTTTGTTTCAACCTGAGCTCCCTCTACCTTTTCCACTCTTAAATAGAGATGAGCATTGTCCTTAGCAAGTATCTCCCCGCTCGGCAGAGAAGGTTCGGCTGCCGGTGCGGGTGACAGGTGAGTTGCGGCCATGAGCAGAGGGAAGCGGGGGGGGGGGGGAGAGGTCTCCCTTCCTTTCCTCCCCGCTCTCCCCCGCCACTCCCCGCCCACCGCTGGCAACCGAATCTTTGCTCTTGAGTGGGCAGGTACTCGCTCATCTCTACTCTTAAATACCAAAACTGCTATTTTTAGCCAAATTAAGGATACGATTATGCTATTTTTAGCAAGTCTATGACAGAATGACAAATGGAGCGCTTGGAATTGAGTTAAATATCAGACAATGGTGCATGTTTAAGAGTTATCAAGTAATCCATGATGACTGAACTCACATAAGCGTCTTGTTTATAATTGGAATGTTGAAATCATAAAAAAATAATTCGTACAATTTTCGACTCAAACTTAGTTTTGAGTCGAACACTTAGTAACACATTTTTGTAATAAACTGTTCTGATAATCCTTTGATTTCATTGTTGAATTAACACATTCAAGGCTTCCAGTCCTAGAGGCAACAAAGCTGCTCCACTACATTATTGATCCTTCACCATATTACGCTGAGAGTAGAGACAACTTTTCTTTATAGGCCTAATATCATCATCTATTAATATAATGTTGGAATGCATTGCCCAAAATCTTTCATTGGTTTTCTTTGTCTGTAGAACATTTTTCCCATAAGGATAATAGTTTCTCTATGTAACTTTTAGCACAAATCAGTTGCTCTTTTTTAGGCCTTTCTTTAAATAGTGGGGTCTTTGGCCCTCATTCATACAGCCCTGTTTTGTTCAGTGTATGTTGTATGGTACGGGATGAAACCATAACTCCAAATGTCTTCATGTCTTCTGTATCTAAGGTGGGTTCCATGTATGCTTTTTAC
This sequence comes from Eleutherodactylus coqui, assembly GCF_035609145.1. NCBI lineage: Eukaryota > Metazoa > Chordata > Amphibia > Anura > Eleutherodactylidae > Eleutherodactylus > Eleutherodactylus coqui. The sequence goes on along the minus strand of NC_089843.1, from coordinate 177,206,152 downwards.
ATGTCCATGTTTGACTCATAATCATACTATTATACTTTTTAGGAGTTCATTGAGAGAGAGAGGTCTATTACCAATGCTTACAACACTCTTCTATTATTTGTACATCTATGCACTTGTACTTTGCTAACAGACTATACATAGTTTTTATCTCCTCTAGTTACTGTATACTTTATATGACTAGCATGATCCCACTTATGAATGAAAGGTGTTTCTGTATCGTGAGTAGGCCTTTTTTATGCTTTTGGTATATCCATTGTTGACATACAACCATCCTACTACATGTTTTTCAGGAGTCTATATGGAGAGAGGTTTATTGCTACGTTTACTACTATGTTTAGGGTGCTTTCACACGACAGTTTTTGTGTTTAATTTTTTGTGAGCTAAAACCAGGAGTGGGTCCAAAATATGGAAGAACTGCAAATCTTTCCGTTAAACTTTTCCTCCACTCCTGATTTTGGCTCACAAAAAACTGAACACAAAAAACTGTCATGTGAAGGAACCCTTATAGTATTTTACTCCTATTTGTGCATTTATATGTTTGCACTTTGTTAAAAATATTGCATACAGCTTCTTTTTTTTCCCTTTATATCTTATGTGATTAACGTGATCCTACCTATAATTGATTTTTAATTGTTTTGTAAATTTGTTATCCCTGCATTTGATTGCAATGTATTCTGTGTTTGTATAATAAATAATAATTTATTATATAATATATGGTCCTTCCCCTTTTTGTGCTGTAATTTAATATATGGTGGAGTGATACGCAATACTGATTTGTTTGAGGTTTCTACTAAATACTGGCCTTACTGTAATATAGATACCCTGTGTTATTTCTATACACTAATGATCAGGTCTTTGTAGTTAGTCTTGCATGCTTTTGACTCTTTGTGCTTGATGATAATAGTTTTTTGATATGCTCAAGTTTTCTTGTCTTTGACATTGTGAATAAGATATAGGGAACAAAATTGAATTTATTAAGCATCAAAGCCACCATTAATAGCTATTTACCTAGGTAGGTACTGATGTGTCTTAGTTTTTAATGAACCACAGGTTAGTCTGATTTTATCCTTTGTTTCAAATTAAACAAAGGGTGCTATTAATTATGTTCTGGAATTGTTTTCAATTTTGTATCCTTTTTCCAGCCAAGCAATTATTTTGCTATTTTTGTATCTTGGGCTTTTCTGTATCAAACATATGAGCTAATATACCAGCATTTGCACTAAACACTTCATTTCAGGAGATATCTTATGTGGTGCACTTAATATCCAGGGATGCCAATAATGTTGACAACAACATAAACAAAATCTCTTCAAAAGGTTCTTCAAAATCTCTTCCAAAGAAAGCTATAAATGTGGAAATAAAAGACATAATTGGATTTAAAATCCCTGTGTGCTAAATGGGCTGTCTCTGATTGGCTGAGCACTGTGACGAAACAAAGGCAGCACTCAGCTATTGAATGAAACTCAGCTGAGAGCTGCCTCTGATTGGTCACAGTGCTCAGCCAATCAGAGGCAACCCTTTCAGCAGGCGGAGATTTTAAATCCCCGCCTGCTGAAAGCTCTTCATAGCAGTTCAGGAGAAGACCCGGCTAGATGCGCCTGAGCCCCAGTAGCTGCAGAGAGGTGAGTACATATATATTTTTTATTTTTTACACATTTTAGGGATGATTTTCAGGGAAAGGCTTATATTTAAAGCCCTTCCCTGAAAATCACTGCAGGGCTTGCCAGCAGCCCATTTCTCTCAATGGCGCCAGCTGTAGCGCCGACTCCATTGAATTCAATGGGAGAACATCACGATCCTCTGCTACAGCTATGACAGCTGTGGCAGAGGATTTATTCATCTCTGCGGGGAGCCACAGTGTTCTGTGACAAGGGGACTCCCCGCGGAGATGAAGAAATCCTCTGCCACAGCTGTCACAGCTGTAGCAGAGGAGCACAATGTTCTCTGTATGTCAATGGGGCCGCCGCTGCTGCCGCCAGCCCCATTGACCAAAGGTGAACCTTGTGGATGTGACAGCATCTAGGGGTTTCACATCCAAGGAATCCCCTGCTGGAGCTGTCACAGCTGCAGCAGGGGATAGCGGGCAGCGCACTGAATGTGCAACAAAACACAGCCAAGTGCGTTTTTTTCTGCTTGCCGCCTGCTTCAGTCAAACGAATTTTTGTGCATTTGCGTTCCTCACACAAAAAATTTGCACATCAAAACAGCCATGTGACTAAGCCCTTAAAAAGAGATCCAAAAATCGTAGGACTGTAAATATTACACTATACTCCATTATGTAAAGGCAGGTCAAAATATGAAAAACACGTGATCTACTGGGTAAATTCAACAGTCAAAAAGCCATACACATTAATTTTTGATGATACTTGTCTATTCATTATTGTATATTAATCTAAATACTACTTCTTAGACCACTTTCAGACAAAGATATGAATAAACATCCATAATATGGATCTGTATTACAGACGCGTTACAGTTGTATGTCATCAGTATTTTCATTAGCATATGCCTCCATATATTTTTTTCTAATGCAAAAATCAGTTTTTGCCCCATAGAAAGCAAAAATAGGTCATCCTGCATTTTCAAAAAATGTCCATAAAACATACAGCCATGTAAATACATACATAGCTTTACACTAGCTCCTTATTACAGTCCCCAAAACACAAACAAAATATGGAGCTAAAATACACTTATTTGAAGGCAGCCTCATATTTATTTGTCATATGGACTTCTTTTCACACAATTTTTTTTACCTAACACAGTTCTCAATTGTTATTCTGTATTAATATGACAGGCGATCTAAAGTATGAAAAAATGTTATTTCATTGTGACCTTCTATACTTTACCTGGGGATTTTATAAAATTTCTAGTTATTCTATTGAGTGTCTGGCACTTTTTTTTCAAAGCGAGAAGTAAGGTTATTTCATTCTGACCTTATAAACCTTTTTAAAGATTTTAATAAAATGCTGAGTACAACAGGCTGTAACACTGTATTAATGAGCTGAAACCTGCAAAACTAATATTTATAAAAAATATAATAAACAACATGTTACCTGCTATTTGAAATCTAACATTGCATCATTTTAGTCTTTTCTCTATATTATGGTTAGAAAATGTTTAAATATAAATTTATTTTATCCATATCTTTGAGGTTTTAGACTGCAGTTTAGTCATTATTGTTAAAGCATTATCTAGGCATTATATGCAGTACAGGACCTTAGTGTCATATGATCCCAGCTGCTGCAATGTGGTTATTTCAAAATTTGCCTAAAATAAGCATGGCAATTTGCAAAAAATCTAGGAAATGTGTAAATATTAATTTATTTTTACATTATGCATTGTCTTCAAATTTTAGGCATTCTCTATCACTAAATTTCCCAAACTCCAGTCTTCACGACCCCTCAACAAGTCATGATTTGAGGATATGTACAGTATATAGATATATCTGTGGCACTGACAAAAGTTACATCACTTGTGCAATTCTATGGAGATCGTGAAAACCAGACCTCTTGGCGGTCATGAGGATTGGAGTTTGGGAAATACTGCTCTAGATAGGAATTTTATAGACTGCATTCATTTCACACATTAACAACTGTAAAAACAGGAAGAACAAAGTTAACTGTTTCATTGTGACTTTTTCTACACAAGGTGCTGCCTGTATTGCTTGCGTTAAAGGGGTATTCTGGTTATGCAAAGTTGCTGTCAAATGAATGCTAATCATATGTTTTTAAAGTTTAAAATGTGGTGCTGCTTTGAATTTTGTGCCTTTTTATGGCACTTCAGAAGTGTTTATTCACGGGTTGCCTCTTGATACACCTGTAGGCATTCCACCTCTATAGGTCAGGCTTGAAATATAGTTTCAGAATGCATATCGGCAGGGATGCAGTGGTCATCCTGGAAAATAACAATTTGGGGGGAAGCATCAGAAACAGAGAATCGGATAAGAAGATAATGGCTGCACTCCTTATACCCATAATAAGATGTACATAAATACAGTGCAAACTTCTTTCTTGTCTGGAATTTTTGAAAATTGACTTGACAACCGGAATACCACTTTAATGTTCCGTAAAGGTTTTTTTTTTTAGCAATTTTTTAGGTTATAACAATATACATAGGCACAAAATATAAAGATACTGTAAAACTTTATAATATATATATAATTTTTTTTTTTGCTTCTTCTTTTTTCATGATGTTGCTTTGTACAATGTCTTAGTCCTCTCCGTTTACAAGTGAATGTGATGCTGCGGCTTTTAGGACGAATTGTAAAAACAAATGAATAACTGTGTTAGAGCAAAGGATCTGCAATATATTGTGCCCTGCGTGATTGCTACAGAGTCCAGGTATGTCGTTCTACTGAAAGCATCTTACACCTAATATATGCATATCAAATATTCCAGTTTACCATTCAGACCACAATACAAGGCTAAACTTTTATATTTACAGGAAATATTCAGATACTGGCACATGCATTCTTCTGGGCACCTGTGTAAGACAGAATAGCTATTTAGAATTAGGTTTTACTTTTTACATTACTCTTACATTTCCTGTGTAGACACCTGTGAAATATTGTAAGCAGATCTTTGAGTTTAACAGAACATGTTGGTGAAAAGGCCAAAGGTACAGTACAGCAAACAATACAATCTTATACAAAAGACCAGAAGTTGACTTAGGCGGAATGCACACATTGGGTCGGATTCCGTATGCGGCATCCCACAGCGGAATCTGACCCGGTGCCTGGCTGGTGATCCCGCCATACCTGTCCGCATTCGTCTTTTCTGTATCGCAGATGTGCTGGCCAGTGCACATGCGCAGTACAGAAAATGCTGCGCTGACACTAGGCAATGACACGGGTTCCACGGTCCATCTGCAGTGACAACTGCGGGCGGGCTGCAAATCGGACGGCTTCCATTGACTTCAATGGAAGCCATCCTTGGGGAATACATGTTGGAATAGGACATGCTGAGTTTTTCCCTCCGCGAGCAGAAAATTGCAATTGATTTCTGCTTGTGGACATGGCAATTTTCCATAGCATGTCTTATGGGCAGTATTTGGTGCAGAATCCGGAGGTGGATGCTGGCTCCGGATTCCACAATGCAAATATGCCCATGTGCATTGGACCTTAGAAAGATAATATTTGTATTTTTTATAGAAAAATGAGGCCTCTTACCATAGAAATGTATAGCCTTTTTAAAGTTTCAACAGATTTTCAACTCTTCCTTCTGCTTGCCTCTGGTCACATGAACAAAATGCAACTTCAGTACATGCCAAATTGGTATATTGCTATCTCACTTTTATACTGCCACATCAGTTAAAGGATGTGGTCATGTAACAAAGTCACATGACCACTATGTGGTTCTGGAAGTGGAGGGAAAGGTTTCATATTTGTTATGGAGCTTATAGGACTTTAGTTACCTGATATGAAATAGTGGCACAACATATGATTTTTTTTATTTCTTGGCCCTTGATCACTCTGTTTTGTAAAGTGCTGCATTTTATGAACCTCTGTTTTCTTGGGCAATTTATTTACATACTTTTATCACATTATTAGAATGTGTAAATCTACCATTTTATGTTGGCTCCTTTTATTTCCAAAGTGTGTATTTGAAGGCTAGTTCTAAATTTTGTGCATAAATAATGCATTTTTTAATTTTGTATCTGATGATACTTGATGAACATTGGTAATCCTAAGGCACATTTAATTATAGATAATTCAGAAATTATTTTTTAAAAGTTAAAGATTAAACTAACAGGGTTAATAAGAATTATTGACTCTTGACTCGTGTTTCTTAATTGTACGTATATGAAAGCTTTTACAGTAAATCCTTGGAACTCCGCATCACTGTGCACATAAACAGCTATCTGTATGAAAGCAGGACTCATTTAACACATTGAGATCTGTTTATTTCCCTTTATATTTTAGTGTATTTCCCTCTAAAACCATTCATAGCGTTGTCTGAACACAGCAAAGGGAATAAACAGCATTCTTGTAGGTCATTTACGACAATAATTTGATGTGTCATCTAATTGTAAAAATATTTTTGTAACTGGGGAAAATTTTGTAGATGGGGAAAAATATTTGGCACAGAAAGGCCGAACTCACACGAGCAGGTCAGATTCTGCGAGAGAAGGCCCACAGTGTATTCCAGCTGTGAGACTGGCCAGTCACCCTGCATAGGGCCATATAATGTACTGAGTATGACCACGTACTCATGCAGGTGGTCTTGCGCAGTACACTTTTTTTTATGTTTGTATTTCCCACACCATTGCTTAGTAATTGCGTATGAGCTGCAGGTATCTCCGCGGCAATAGAGCACAATGGGATTACGTCGTGTATATCCGTGATAACATAGAACTTGCTGTTTTCTATTTTCCATGAGCGGTTATGCAATTCCGACCCGCTAATGTGAGCAGTACTGCGTAATCCAATGCATTTGATTGATCCGCATATTACCACCAATCAATCGCTTGCGGAATCTGCAATTACTATCTGCCTTGTGAGACTCCCCTAGAAGTGCTTCTAAAAGTTAATTGTTTATTTAGATAATCTGGAATTTCACATATGTTTTGGTCGGAAACTCATAAATGACTGTCCAGATTTCCCAAATAAACATTATCTTTTAGACTGTGGTAACCATATGCAATATAAACCGCACACATCTCCTGTAGCCAGTGGCCGCACAATCTTGCCAATAATGTCACCAAGATTATACAGCTATTGGTTGCCACATTAGGTTGGGTTCCCAGTTGCATGCAGTGACCACATTGTGTGGCTGCAGCCTTAGACACATTTTAACCATGTGTTGTCTCTCTTTCACCATAGTCTTGGATGTCCAAGTGTACCTGCATTCCTCTTCATTTGTCCCTAAACCTAAAACATGCAGTGCAAGGTCTACTATATACTGTAAACTATCAATTATAATTAAACTATCAATCATAGTAAATTTACTTTAGAACACACACACACACACACACACACACACATATATATATATATATATATATATATATATATATATATATATATGTATATGTGTGTGTATATATACACACACCTCCCCGTGCTTATGCAGAACTGCATACACAAAATCTATATGACCCCCACATGGAGTCCCTATGGTTCCATGCTATGGACTCCATATCCCATCTTACTGTATTACATAACCACAAAGATGTATTACATTTTCCACAAAGATCATTACAGCATTGCAAGTTTAAGAAGAAATATATCTGTAATATGGAGTTTGTTGGAACATGGCACACATTTTTTTCTGCCATATTGAAAAGAATTTGTGAAGCAATCCACTATACTGCATGCCTCCATAACACATTAAATGCATATAGGGGTATAGTGGGACCTCCTGGACTTTTATGGATGGCAAATTACAACTCGGAGCTTGTAACAAACTGCGTGACTATGTGCATGAAGTCTGAAGTTGCTGGTTTCATAAACACTCCTTGCATGTCACATTTTGCTTACTGATCATAAGACTAGAACAAGAGCAGTCAGTATAGGATGTGATATATTTGTTTTGATATTTAAAGATTGGAAAACACTGCTGGTTGTAATTTATTTTTCATTTTATATATTATTATTAATAATAATAGAAATAATAATAATATTGTGTCTATGTCTAAAAAGCTTCACAGAAATGTGACAAATCAAGTAGAGAAGGAACTGTAAAAAAAATATTTTTTTTAGATTTAAAGTATATGTAGGCAATAGAGATGAGCGAGCACCAAAATGCTCGGGTGCTCGTTACTCGGGACGAAATTTTCGCGATGCTCGAGGGTTCGTTTCAAGTAACGAACCCCATTGAAGTCAATGGGCGACCCGAGCATTTTTGTATATCGCCGATGCTCGCTAAGGTTTCCATTTGTGAAAATCTGGACAATTCAAGAAAGTGATGGGAACGACACAGAAACGGATGGGGCAGGCGAGGGGCTACATGTTGGGCTGCATCTCAAGTTCCCAGGTCCCACTAGTAAGCCACAATAGCGGCAAGAGTGGCCCCCCCCCAACAATTTTTACTTCTGAAAAGCCCTCATTAGCAATGCATACCTTAGCTAAGCACCACATTACCTCCAACAAAGCACAATCACTGCCTGCCTGACACTCCGCTGCCACTTCTCCTGGGTTACATGCTGCCCAACCCCCCCCCCCCCCCCGCACGACCCAGTGTCCACAGCGCACACCAAATTGTCCCTGCGCAGCCTTCAGCTGCCCTCATGCCACACCACCCTCATGTCTATTTATAAGTGCGTCTGCCATGAGGAGGAACTGCAGGCACACACTGCAGAGGGTTGACACGGCTAGGCAGCGACCCTCTTTAAAAGGGATGGGGCGATAGCCCACAATGCTGTACAGAAGCAATGAGAAATCCAATCCTGTGCCACCTCCATCTGGAGCTGCACACGTGGGCATAGCAATAGGGAACCTATGTGCCACACACTATTCATTCTGTCAAGGTGTCTGCATGCCCCAGTCAGACCGCGGTTTTTAATAAATAGTCACAGGCAGGTACAACTCCGCAATGGGAATTCCGTGTGCACCCACAGCATGGGTGGCTCCCTGGAACACACCGGCAGTACATAAATATATCCCATTGCATTGCCCATTACAGCTGAGGTAATGTCATGTTAAATGCAGGTGGGCTTTGGCCCACACTGCATGCCCCAGTCAGACTGGGGTTCTTTAGACGTGGACACATGCAGTTACAACTCCGTGTGGACCGACAGCATGGGTGCCAGGAAGCCACCGGCAGTACATAAATATATCCCATTGCATTGCCCATCACAGCTGAGGTAATGTCATGTTAAATGCAGGTGGGCTTCGGCCCACACTGCATGTCCCAGTCAGACTGGGGTTCTTTAGAAGTAGACACATGCAGTTACAACTCCCTGTGGACCCACAGCATGGGTGGCTCCCTGGAACCCACCGGCGGTACATAAATATATCCCATTGCAGTGCCCAGCACAGCTGATGTAATGTCATGTTAAATGCAGGTGGGCTTCGGCCCACACTGCATGCCCCAGTCAGACTGGGGTTCTTTAGAAGTGGACACATGCAGTTACAACTCCGTGTGGACGACAGCATGGGTGGGTGCCAGGAAGCCACCGGCGGTACATAAATATATCCCATTGCATTGCCCATCACAGCTGAGGTAATGTCATGTTAAATGCAGGTGGGCTTCGGCCCACACTGCATGCCCCAGTCAGACTGGGGCTTTTTAGAAGTAGACACATGCAGTTACAACTCCCTGTGGACCGACAGCATGGGTGGGTCCCAGGAAGACACCGGCGGTACATAAATATATCCCATTGCATTGCCCATCACAGCTGAGGTAACGTCAGATTAAATGCAGGTGGTCTTTGGCCCACACTGCATGCCCCAGTCTGACCGGGGGTTTTAATACATAGACACTGGCAGGTACAAATCCCTAATGTGAAGTCCCTGTGGACACACAGCATGGGTGGCTCCCTGGAACCCACCAGCGGTACATAAATATATCCCATCGCAGTGCCCAGCACAGCTGAGGTAACGTCAGCTTTAATGCAGGTGGGCTAAAAATTACTAGGATTACAATGTAGGCGACGGCCCCAAAAAATTGGTGTACCAACAGTACAAATGTACTTCAGAAAATTTGCCCATGCCCAACCAAGAGGGCAGGTGAAACCCATTAATCGCTTTGGTTAATGTGGCTTAATTTGTAACTAGGCCTGTAGGCAGCCCAGTTCAAATAAAAATTGGTTCAGGTGCAAGTTTCAATGCTTTATTCAATTGAGAATTGAAACGTATAAATATTGTTTACAAAAGTTATATGACTGAGCCTTGTGGGCCTAAGAAAAATTGCCCGTTCGGCGTGATTACGTGAGGTTTCAGGAGGAGGAGCAGGAGGAGGAGGATGAATATAATACACAGATTGATGAAGCTAAAAGGTCCCCGTTTTTGATGGTGATAGAGAACGATGCTTCCATCCGCGGGTGCAGCCTACGTATTGTTTAGGTATCGCTGCTGTCCGCTGGTGGAGAAGAAAAGTCTGGGGAAATCCAGGCTTTGTTCATCTTTATGAGTGTAAGCCTGTCGGCACTGTCAGTTGACAGGCGGGTACGCTTATCCGTGATGATTCCCCCAACCGCACTAAACACCCTCTCTGACAAGACGCTAGCCGCAGGACAAGCAAGCACCTCCAGGGCATACAGCGCGAGTTCAGGCCACGTGTCCAGCTTCGACACCCAGTAGTTGTAGGGGGCAGAGGCGTCACGGAGGACGGTCGTGCGATCGGCTACATACTCCCTCACCATCCTTTTACAGTGCTCCCGCCGACTCAGCCTTGACTGGGGAGCGGTGACACAGTCTTGCTGGGGAGCCAGAAAGCTGTCAAAGGCCTTAGAGAGTGTTCCCCTGCCTGTGCTGTACATGCTGCCTGATCTCCGCGCCTTCCCTGCTACCTGGCCCTCGGAACTGCGCCTTCTGCCACTAGCGCTGTCGGATGGGAATTTTACCATCAGCTTGTCCGCCAGGGTCCTGTGGTATAGCATCACTCTCGAACCCCTTTCCTCCTTGGGTATGAGAGTGGAAAGGTTCTCCTTATACCGTGGGTCGAGCAGTGTGTACACCAAGTAATCTGTAGTGGCCAGAATGCGTGTAACGCGAGGGTCACGAGAAAGGCATCCTAACATGAAGTCAGCCATGTGTGCCAGGGTACCTGTATGCAACACATGGCTGTCCTCACTAGGAAGATCACTTTTAGGATCCTCCTCCTCCTCAGGCTATACACGCTGAAAGGATGACAGGCAAGCAGCATGGGTACCCTCAGCAGTGGGTCCAACTGTCTCTTCCACCTCCTCCTCATGCTCCTCCACCTCCTCCTCAACGCGCTGAGATATAGACAGGAGGGTGCTCTGACTATCCAGCGACATACTGTCTTCCCCGTCTCCGTTTCCGAGCGCAAAGCGTCTGCCTTTATGCTTCGCAGGGAACTTCTCAAGAGGCATAGCAGAGGAATGGTGACGCTAATGATTGCAGCATCGCCGTTCACCATCTGGGTAGACTCCTCAAAGTTTCCAAGGACCTGGCAGATGTCTGCCAACCAGGCCCACTCTTCTGTAAAGAATTGAGGAGGCTGACTCCCACTGCGCCGCCCATGTTGGAGTTGGTATTCCACTATAGCTCTACGCTGCTCATAGAGCCTGGACAACATGTGGAGCGTAGAGTTCCACCGTGTGGGCACGTCGCACAGCAGTCGGTGCACTGGCAGATGAAACCGATGTTGCAGGGTGCGCAGGGTGGCAGCGTCCTTGTGGGACTTGCGGAAATGTGCGCAGAGCCGGCGCACCTTTCCGAGCAGGTCTGACAAGCGTGGGTAGCTTTTCAGAAAGCGCTGAACCACCAAATTAAAGACGTGGGCCAGGCATGGCACGTGCGTGAGGCTGCCGAGCTGCAGAGCCGCCACCAGGTTACGGCCATTGTCACACACGACCGTGCCCGGTTGGAGGCTCAGCGGCGCAAGCCAGCGGTCGGTCTGCTCTGTCAGAACCTGCAGCAGTTCGTGGGACATTTGCCTCTTCTCTCCTAAGCTGAGTAGTTTCAGCATGGCCTGCTGAAGCTTGCCCACCGCTGTGCTGCCACGCCGCGCGACACCGACTGCTGGTGACGTGCTGCTGCTGACACATCTTGATTGCGAGACAGAGGTTGCGTACGAGGAGGAGGAGGAGGGTGGTTTAGTGGAGGAAGCATACACCGCCGCAGATACCACCACCGAGCTGGGGCCTGCAATTCTGGGGGTGGGTAGGACGTGAGCGGTCCCAGGCTCTGACTCTGTCCCAGCCTCCACTAAATTCACCCAATGTGCCGTCAGGGAGATATAGTGGCCCTGCCCGCCTGTGCTTGTCCTCGTGTCCGTTGTTAAGTGGACCTTGGCAGTAACCGTGTTGGTGAGGGCGCGTACAATGTTGCGGGAGACGTGGTCATGCAGGGCTGGGACGGCACATCGGGAAAAGTAGTGGTGACTGGGAACCAAGTAGCGCGGGGCCGCCGCCGCCATCATGCTTTTGAAAGCCTCCGTTTCCACAAGCCTATACGGCAGCAATGTGCACGTTTAACGCCTGAGCGTGCGGGTGCGTGGCGGCGTACTTGCGCTTGCGCTCAAACACTTGCGCTAGCGAATGCTGGACGGTGCGCTGAGAGACATTGGTGGATGGGGCCGAGGACAGCGGAGGTGAGGGTGTGGGTGCAGGCCAGGAGACGGTAGTGCCTGTGTCCTGAGAGGGGAGTTGGATCTCAGTGGCAAGTTGGGGCACAGGGGGAGAGGCAGTGGTGCAAACCGGAGGCAGTGAACGGCCTTCGTCCCACCTTGTGGGGTGCTTGGCCATCATATGTCTGCGCATGCTGGTGGTGGTGAGGCTGGTGGTGGTGGCTCCCCGGCTGATCTTGGCGCGACAAAGGTTGCACACCACTGTTCGTCGGTCGTCTGCACTCTCAGTGAAAAACTGCCAGACCTTTGAGCACCTCGGCCTCTGCAGGGTGGCATGGCGCGAGGGGGCGCTTTGGGAAACAGTTGGTGGATTATTCGGTCTGGCCCTGCCTCTACCCCTGGCCACCCCACTGCCTCTTCCAACCTGCCCTGCTGCTGCACTTGCCTCCCCCTCTGAAGACCTGTCCTCAGTAGGCGTAGCAAACCAGGTGGGGTCAGTCACCTCATCGTCCTGCTGCTCTTCCTCCGAATCCTCTGTGCGCTCCTCCCTCGGACTTACTCCATTTACTACTACCTGAGTGATAGACAACTGTGTCTCATCGTCATCGTCCTCCTCCTCACCCACTGAAAGCTCTTGAGACAGTTGCCGGAAGTCCCCAGCCTCATCCCCCGGACCCCGGGAACTTTCCAAAGGTTGGGCATCGGTCATGACAAACTCCTCCGGTGGGAGAGGAACCATTGCTGCCCATTCTGGGCACGGGCCAGGGAACAGTTCCTGGGAGTCTGCCTGCTCCTCACAATGTGTCATTGTAATGGAGTGAGGAGGCTCAGAGGAAGGAGGAGCAGCAGCCAGAGGATTCAGAGTTGCAGCAGTGGACGGCGCTGAACTCTGGGTGGTCGATAGATTGCTGGATGCACTTTCTGCCATCCACGACAGGACCTGCTCACACTGCTCATTTTCTAATAAAGGTCTACCGCGTGGACCCATTAATTGTGAGATGAATGTGGGGACGCCAGAAACGTGCCTTTCTCCTAATCCCGCAGCAGTCGGCTGCGATACACCTGGATCAGGAGCTCGGCCTGTGCTCACACCCTGACTTGGGCCTCCGCGTCCTCGTCCGCGTCCACGTCCTCTAGGCCTACCCCTACCCCTCAGCATGGTGTATTACGAGTAGTGCAGAAACAGAACGCTGTAATTAAATGTGCCGCTTATTGGCCTGTGGTTGGAGGCTGACTTCGCTTACGGAACGCACAGCAGAGCCAGGAAAGAATTTTGCGCAAGCCCGCTGCGTATTAATTAGGACTACTACCCCCAGCAGAGACGCCGTACAGTCAGGACGGTCACAGGCAGCCCAAATATATTTTTTTAGCCCAAATTTTTTTGGAAAAGCCCACTGCCTATATAGACAGTATATGTCTTTCACATTTTCACTGTCCCTGCCTCAGCACTACTGGCCCTATACTATGTAAAATTACTGCAGTGCAGACTGTTTCCCTCTGGACAGGATGACAGCAATGATGTAACGGGCAACGCAGAGCCAGGAAAGAATTTTGCGCAAGCCTGCTGTAACACTTAGCTGGCTGCGTATTAATTAGGACTACTACTCCCAGCAGAGACGTAGTACAGTCAGGCGGAAACAGGCAGCCCAAATAGATTTTTTGTCCCAAATTTTTTGGGAAAAGCCCACTGCATATATAGACAGTATATGTCTTTCACATTTTTCACTGTCCCTGCCTCAGCACTACTGGCCCTATACTATGTAAAATTACTGCAGTGCAGACTGTTTCCCTCTGGACAGGATGACAGCAATGATGTAACAGGCAACGCAGAGCCAGGAAAGAATTTTGCGCAAGCCTGCTGTAACACTTAGCTGGCTGCGTATTAATTAGGACTACTACCCCCAGCAGAGACGTAGTACAGTCAGGCGGTCACAGGCAGCCCAAATAGATTTTTTTTGTCCCAATTTTTTTTGGAAAAGCCCACTGCCTATATAGACAGTATATGTCTTTCACGTTTTTCACTGTCCCTGCCTCAGCACTACTGGCCCTATACTATGTAAAATTACTGCAGACTGAGGACGCAATGCTCTGCATGGCCGATATACAAAAAAAAAAAAGGTGCAACACTGCAAAAAGCAGCCTCAACAGTACTGCACACGGTCAGATGTGCCCTAAGAAGGACCGTTGGGGTTCTTGAAGCCTAAAATCACTCCTAACACTCTCCCTATAGCAGCTCCAGCATCAGCAGCACTTTCCCTGAGCTATGTCAGAATGCATCTGTGGCGAGCCGCGGGAGGGGCCGATTTATATACTCGGGTGACACCTGATCTCGCCAGCCACTCACTGCAGGGGGGTGGTATAGGGCTTGAACTTCGCAGGGAGAAGTTGTAATGCCTTCCCTGTCTTTCTATTGGCCAGAAAAGCGCGCTAACGTCTCAGAGATGAAAGTGAAAGTAACTCGAACATCGTGTGGTGCTCGCCTCTAGTAACGAGCATCTCGAACACGCTAATACTCGAACGAGCATCAAGCTCGGACGAGTACGTTCGCTCATCTCTAGTAGGCAAGTTTTATATAAAATATCTACATATTTGGTGTTAGTACAAGATTGACAAGCATATATAGCACTTCCAATGAATTTGTATCATTGGAATATAAAGCCATATGAATGCAGGCTACAATCTAATTTACGAATTTAAAATGAACCTCCAATACAATAACAGTATTGAATTCTTATGTACAGGGCCATTTTACCCACGTAGCGACTACCCACATGTGTTTTCACGTCCTGGGTATCTGGGCTTTATTCTACGGGGCTGTAAAAACATGCTGGTCCTGTAGACTAAAGCGCAGGGTTGCGGACTGTAACAGCTCCCGATTCTCGGCTACCGGATGGAGCTGGATGCTGTCATCGAACGCTGCGGTGTGCGGTCCCTAGTTATGCGATTGACAGTACTACTTATAGTATTTTTTATGCTCCTCAATATTTTCAACTGAATCCATGTCCTGAGGATGTGGATACAATTGAAAGTGGTGCCACTTTCAGAGGACCTGGTCGAGATACATCACTTGCGCTATGGTTAAAGCAGCTCTGCTCATGAAGATTTTTATATATGATGAAATATTTATACAGCATTAGGGAGAGTCCCATGTATGAAAAGACACCTGAGATTAATGTCTAATGTGTTTTCATATGATATTCAGTATTTATTTCCATGCTAAGTTTCCTTCTTCCATGTACCAATTTGCAATTAAAACAAATTAATTATTCATGCTAATGTAGCTTTAGAAAAACAAGAGATTTTCTGTGAAAAGTGAATATTTTAATTACATTTCATGAATTGTAGCTTTTGATTGCTGCATTTATTAAAACTTGGGCCTTGTAATTGTTAGCAATATAATTTTCTATGTAAGAACTCCGTCACAGTGGGAAACCACATCAACTTACTCAAAGAAATGAGACTAATAGAACTTAATTTAAACCATGGCATTTGTCTAAATCAGTGCATGAAAACTTAAAGTTGCACTCTTTTCAGTGAGAGACTAAACTGTGACAAATCAATTTTATCGATGAAAACATGCTGAATACAAAAGCAAAAAAACAATTGTTGCTGACCATACATCAACTATTATTGTAGTAAATAGCAAAGGTCCAATTAATTTTTCTTAAGAATAAATATGGCACTCATCTTTATATAGTGTAGTGAATTTGTTATGATATTGACATAGCAAAGCCTAATTTGATATTTAACTCCATTGTTAAAGGGTTTTTCTGGGCAAGTATTATTGATGACCTATTCTCAGGATACAATTACGAGTGCTAGCCAGTACACAGGGATTGGAGCTAACTGCTTCCACTCCGTACCCCTGTGTACTGTGGCACTGACAGTGGGTGGCTCATCAGTTGATCAGCTGGGGTCCTGAGCAGAGGATCTCAGACAATCAACTACTGATGACCTATCCTAACGATACATCATCAATACTATTTGCCCAGAAAACCCCTTCAATAACTTACTCATACTGCAATCACAATTCAAATTAGCCTATTTAAAGGAACTGTAAAATATGATTGAATATGGTATTACCTTTAGTTATAAAGCCTCTGATCCAATGTTTTTGGATACTGATGTTTTTGGTAAACTTGTGCGTTTACGGTTAATTTTCTTTGTAAGTCTAATTTAGTGTTCCTGCATATTATAAAATAAATTGGAAAAACCACTACATGGATTTAGTGTTAACCTTCAGGGATTCCATTGTTGACTAGGATAATAGAGGACTCCTTTGGGTTGAACAGACTCCTCTATGAAGTAAGTGTTGTCAACTTCCTATTAAATATTGGTTGTTACTTTGCATATTACATACCCACCAGGTGCAGAGGAATTTATTCTTTTAGTTCCTACTTGTTGATTTGATCGAGATTGTTCTACTACCTCGGGACCTCCTGTGGTGCTCTCCCTATGGATCCAGACATCCATCAGAGATCTGTTGATAAACTATACCTAGGATCATATTCAAAGCACCCTTCGACTGGTAGTGTGGGCGCCTGTCAGCTGACGGGCACTCCACACCAGGTGACTCCATTCCAATTCTTATATATACATATATTTATATATAATTATTTCCATTGTTTAGAGCACTATCTATACCTACACATGTTTAAAGTGTTGACCACAAGGATCGGTTCTGAGTCATTTTCTTTTTCAAATGTCCATAAATTATATGGGAGAACACTTAAAAAGTAAGATTTGCCTGTTTAATTAAACAAAACAATACAGGACCATATTGTATGAGGGCTGGGCACATTGTAATTTTGTCTACAATCTCCCCATAATTAAGTAAAGCAAACAACAGCAGCTCCAAACAATATCACTTTCCAAAAAATAAAATAGAGTACAGGATTATCTAAAAAAATGAATATACTTTATTAATATATAATTAAAAAATATGTATGGACATCATATCAAGAATGATTATAAACACAGGTATTATTACCAACTGTAGAGAAGGTTGAAAATCACATATATATCAATGGTATGCTAGTAATTAACTAATTACAGTATACAT
This sequence comes from Eleutherodactylus coqui, assembly GCF_035609145.1. Lineage (NCBI taxonomy): Eukaryota > Metazoa > Chordata > Amphibia > Anura > Eleutherodactylidae > Eleutherodactylus > Eleutherodactylus coqui. The sequence goes on along the minus strand of NC_089843.1, from coordinate 177,188,896 downwards.
CATAGGTGCCATAAGTAACAAGGCTACCAGAACCACCAGTTTCTATCAAAGATAATCTTCCCATGGAGAGGAGTACCGACCCAATGTGCATTTCACACCTTTTTCTGGGACAATTGGGTAATGATAATTTATTAGTTTAAATACACTTCCTTGAACATCAGAGAAACTCCCAGCCCCTTTGAAGTGATCAGTGATGTGGGAGAATGAGAAAGGCTGCCAGGAGGCTCTAACTCAATATCCTCTTCAGACCCACTATCAGAAGAATCCTCTACATATCCTATCTTAACTGAGCTGGAGGGAGGAGATGCAGCTGCTACTGCACAAATTTTAATTAAGTCCTTGGCCAGGCACCTGCTGTCAGGAACTCCTGTTCCGCCTCTAACTCTCTCCACTCCTCCACTGTCTGACATCCCTCCTGCCTCCCCTTCACTAACAGAGCTGGCTAGGAGTGAAGCTGCTGAGCAAAGTTAAAGTAAGACACGGACGGACGGCTGCTATCAGCGCTTCCCTCTCCACCTCCCCTCCTTCTTCTCCTCCCTGTCCCTCTTTGTGGTTGTGGTGGTAAGGATGCCCATTTACCCTTTGTGGACTCACCCCTCTTACTTGCTGTTCTGGGTTTGCTGTCTGGTTGGGACTGTAGGGAGCAGCTGCCTCTGTTATCTCCTCCTGCTGTTCTCAACTCCTGCGTATCATCCAGTGCCATCCTGGAGGGGATTTTCTTTGCCGAGAAAAATTCCTCCAGTTTCCTCAGCTGGGATTTAGAGGTCTTCCTTCTGGATGTCATCTGGAACTCTGGAACTTTAGGCTTGCTGTAGGTGAAAGTCCCGCTGACTTTAATGCTCAAAAGTTGTGGTACAGGAGGCTACAGCACGGAGCTCTTCCTCACACGTCCGTCTTCCTCTTGCTCTAGGTCATGTCCAGCAATATCAAACATATTCTCTGGTAAAGAAGTCACCTGCAAGTGTGTTGCAGGTAGCAACATAATAATTTCAGTGCAGCAAAAATGATAAAAATATTGCAATTTAAGTATTCCAAAACAGATACATAACTCATTCAAAATGTGTCACAGTATAAAATAAATCCAGTTTGTCATAAAAAACAAGATATAATCCAGGAAGCAAGTCTTCACACACCAACCCGTTGTAATCTACAAACCACAAAATAAATGTAAATAACACAGCTCACCATTATCCAGTCATCTCCATTACATTTACAGGTGCATGGAGTGGATCACGATGTTAGCCATGGGCATAGGTAAACAGGACACATGAAGAGGGTGACTCCAGCACACCAAGTTGAAATAAAAAAACAACAACTTTATTTGAACACTTTAAAACAGAAAAGTACACTTGCTGAATGTTCCTTACGAGTTTAAACTAAAAAAGATGAGTAATAGCAAAGTTCAGGCACAGAATGACTCCTACACTTACTTCCAATTAACTCTGCTTCTCAATGCTCATATAAACAGAAAATATATAGTTTAAAATAAATCAAAAACACTTTCTACGGTATATGATATATGTGATTTAGTAATTCAATAAAAATATGAAAGATCTGTTTTCAGGTTTAGGCCCTTTGAAGACCTACATTCTAAAGGCATTACCCAAAAAGCTTGGGTAACATACATATGTTACACAACATATGTCTCCAGTCTCCACCCCAGCTTGGCTGGTTAACCCTCTCCTCTGCAATTATCTCCATATAATCCAGACAATTCTGGTGTTCAGAATAGAATTGCCTGGAAATACTTGACATAATGTGAGTGAAAAGGTTAATCTCATCATGGACATTGCAGCACTGACCCATAGTGGGAAACAACTGCGGCACAAAAAGTAAATCACAGATGAGTTGTTCCATTGTCTTAGTATGGACCAATGGTAGATGATTATAGGGGGCGAATGGGGCAACTACCCTGAGTCTGAGGCTCCAGGAAGGCCCACAGACATTCCAATTGCTTCTATTATAATCCACGTTATTAAACCTCTGGTGGTATACAGAGATGATGCAGTCGGAGAGACCTGTTGGTGGATTTTTCAGTTTGGAGGCAATGCAGTTCTTGACCATACAACTGACCCCAGAAAGGCACCTTTCAATCTCTGGCTTACCTGACCAATAAAAGGGTATAGTCTGAACTATGTTCTCGGAAGTAAATCTCACTAAGAACTGTGATGTCAATATTCAGCCACAATAGTTCAAGGGCAACCAACGCTGAGTAGCACTCTGGGCGACCACTGTCAGCTAAATCGAACATAGTTCTGATGTTCCCTCATGTTAATGTTATTTTGGATACACCTATAGTATGTTACCATGAGGCCGGCCAGGGATCACGGGTGGCAGTGGCGCGGTTCGCCGCGGCGTTCTAGGATAGTGTGTTTTGCCCACGTTCGGGTTGGCGAGCCCTGGTGTGCGGTCATGGCGCGCTCTACCTCTGTGAGTTATAGTGGCTGGCTGGGAGCTCCAGTCAGCCGGCTTGATTGGTCTCCGACCCAAGGGGCGGAGACTCCTGAATATAGTCTGGCAGCTGCTGAGAGCAGTTGCCAGTTATTGGTTCCGTTCCCTGTGTGTCTGACTTCGGTCCTGCTCCAGTGAAAGTTACCTTGTCTCGATCCAGCTCTGCCTGTGTTCTGTGGTTTTCTGTCGTGTTGGTTTATTCGATCGGCCAAGCCTGTTGGTACTAGTAAGTTGTCATCTGCATAGGTACGGCGGTTTCTTCCTTTCCTAGCAGTAGGCAGCATAGGGTCAGTGTTGGCGGCCTGGACCTGTCCACCTTTGGGACTACCTCCTGGAAGGGACATTGGTGTGGGTGAGGGTCAGGGAGTCCCGCGCCGTGTGTAGCTGTGCACCCTACTAGTACTGTAACATAATAACTGGCCCAGAAAATATTTTTCTGTGGTTTTTTGAGGTGGGATTCATGATGTGAATGGAGTCTTACAACACAATTACCGATCAGATTCGTGACCTGGCCGGGGTGGTCCAGGACCTGTTGGGGCGTCTCAGCCATCATGAGCAGCGGTTGTTTGTGCCCGCTGATCCAGTACCTGAACCTAAATGCCCATTACCTGAGGTGTTCTTGGGGGACCGGAAAAAATTCTTTGTCTTCCGGGAGTCTTGTAAGTTGTTTTTTAGCTTGCGGCCTCGTTCTTCTGGGTCCGAGCCCCAACGGGTGGGGATTGTTATGTCACAGCACAGAGAAGGGCCTCAGTCTTGGACCTATTCTTTACCATCTGATTCCGCTTGTCTGCAGTCGGTAGACTCTTTTTTATTGAGCTCAGGAATATTTTTGATGAACCCGATTGTGCAGGTTATGCAGTCAGTAAGTTGTTGGCCCGGCGCCAGTCAGCAGAAGAATATTCTTCTAGTTTCAGGCAGTATTCAGGTGAATCTGCATGGAACGACTGTGTGCTCAAAGACTTGTTTTTGGTAGGCCTGTCTGACGCAGTAAAAGATCTATTACTGTCCCATCCATCACCCTTAACTTTGAATCAGGCTATGGAATTGGCAGTCAGAGCTCATCGTAGACTCAGGTCTAGAAGGGAAGCTAAGCTAGAGTGCCGTCGAGAACATGGTGCTAAGTCTCTGGTGACTTCTACAGCTTGTACCCCATTGTCAACTCCCGGAGCTGATGGTATGGAAGTGGACTGGTTGAGTCCTGACGAATGGATGCGGTTCCGGGTTTCAAACCAACTCTGTTTCTATTGCAGCAAGGCAGGTCATCGCATTGCATCCTGCCAGGAAAGGCGGAATCGGAAGCAGCAGGAAAACTTCAGCTCCTAGGTGACTGTCGGGAGGGTCATCTAGGAGATCAGGTACTCCCTAAATTAATGGTGCCTTGTAGTGTGTCTTACAAGGCTTTTCACAGGGTGGGACAGGCATTTATTAATTCTGGGTCGGCCGCGAACCTTATCCATTTGCAGTTCGTAAGACGAAGTTTTACCGCGCTAGGTTGGCCAATCCACTTTACTAGTATCAATGCAACGCCTCTGTTCTCAGGGGTAGTGTGTTGGAGGACACCTGAACTTCGGTTCATGGTGGGCGCATTACATAGTGGTGATGGAGAAGATGTCCAGGGATATTGTTCTGGGATTGCCGTGGCTAAGGACACACAATCTGCAGTTCGATTGGACTACTCTGGAGCTAGTCCGGTAGGGGGTAGAGATGAGCGAGTATACTCGCTAAGGCACATTACTCGAGCGAGTAGTGCCTTAGCCGAGTATCTCCCCGCTCGTCTCTAAAGATTCGGGGGCCAGCGCCGGTGACAGGTGAGTTGCGGCGGGGAGCAGGGGGAGTGGGGGGGAGAGATGGAGAGAGAGATCTCCCCTCCGTTCCCCCCTGCTCTTCCCCGCCGCCCCCGCCGGCCCCAGGGAGGGTCCTGTCAGGATCATCTAGTGCCTTTTATATTGTGCTCCACTGATACTATTAGTATTCTGGACTATTTATGGGATTTTTAAGATGCGTTCTCTAAGAAGCTTTCTGAGGTATTACCCCCATACCGCGAATGGGATTGTGGGATTGATCTGGTCACGGATAGTCCCATCCCTGAGGGGGACATATTTAATCTGTCGGGTCGGGAGCATGAGGCTCTTAAATCCTATATTTCAGAGGCTTTAGCCAAGGAACATATCAGACCATCAAAGTCACCAGCTGGAGCAGGCCTATTTTTGTCGAAAACAAAGATGGGTCTTGGCGGCCTTGTGTCGACTATCAGGCTTTAAACAAGATCACCATAAAAAATCAGTGCTCTCTCCCCCTGATCCCTGATCTGCTGAATGGTGGGTTCTCTAAGCTTGACCTTCTGGGGGCTTATAACCTTATACGTATTAAGTCTGGTGACGAGTGGAAGACCGTGTTAAACACCCTGTTGGGGCACTTCAAGTGTCTGGTTATGCCCTTTGGGTTATGCAACGCCCCTGCGGTTTTTCAAGGGTTTATGAACGCGGTCTTCGATGATTATCTAGGGGTTTTCATGGTTGTCTATTTGGACGACATTTTGGTGTACTTGTCGGATTGGGACACGCATGTCAGACATCTCCATTTAGTGTTAGAGCGGCTACGGGAGTACCAATTGTATGTTAAATTGGAGAAGTGCTCATTTGGGGTCAAACGTGTGTCATTCCTTGGGTGTATCGTTACTCCAACTGATGTATATATGGAGTCAGACAAGGTTGTGGCAATCGCACAATGGGTTAAATCAGATAATTTGAAGGCTCTTCAGTGCTTTCTTGGGCTTGCCAACTTTTACAGAAAATTTATCAGAAATTTTTCAGTGATTGCACAACCGCTGACTGATCTCACGAAAAAAGGAGTGTACGTGACGTCGTCGTCTCCGGAAGCTTCTGAGGTGTTTGAGCAACTTAAAAGGGCTTTTTCCACCGCACCGGTGCTTGCTCAGCTGGACCCTCAGAAGTCCTTTTTCGTGGAGGTAGACGCTTTGGAGGTTGGAGTGGGGGCAGTCCTCTCCCAGGAATTGGGGGTCTGTTCAGGGTATAGTCTGTGTGCCTTCTTTTCCCGTAAATTCAGTAGCACCGAGCACAATTACGATGTTGGGAACAGGGAACTGTTGGCAATAAAATGGGCATTTGAGGAATGGCGTCATCTTCTGGAGGGGGCTCAACACCAGGTGACAGTCTTCACCGATCACAAGAACTTAGTGTATTTTGAGAATGCTAAGTGTCTTAATGTGCGGCAAGCCAGGTGGTCACTTTTCTTCTCGAGATTGAATTATACAGTCATGTACATGCCAGGAGATAAAAATGTGAAAGCTGACGCCCTCTCCCGCAGTTTTGGGACTCCGGAGGTTAAGGACTCTTTTCTGGAAGGCATCCTCCTGCCCGGTGTCGTGGTGGCAGCCCTGACATGGAACCTTGCAGCTCAGCTTCAGGAATATCAACAAGAAGCCCTGGAGGGGGTTCCGGCAGGGAAGTTATTTGTACTGATGTCTCTGCGGTTGTTGGTTCTGGAAGAGTCTCATTCCTCACTTTTTGCAGGGCATCCAGGGGACTCTTGAACTATGTTCCCGATTCTACTGGTGGCCCGACATGGCACGGGAGGTCCGGGAGTTCATAAATCGGTGTTCAGCTTGTGCACGTAGTAAGAGCCGCTGTAAGAGCCCTGAGGGACCGTTAATGCCTCTGTCTGTACCTAGTAGTCCATGGTCGCACGTGTCCATGGATTTTGTCACTGACCTGCCTCTGTCACAAGGTTGTTCCATTTTGGTAGTTGTTGACAGGTTCTCGAAAATGGCCCATTTTGTTGCTTTGAAAAAATTACCGTCTGCCGCTGAATTAACGAAGATTTTCATTAGAGAGATTATAAGACTGCACGGAATACCGGTCAATATAGTTTCGGATCGGGGGGTGCAATTCGTGGCCCAATTTTGGAGGGCCTTCTGTAAAAACTTGAGAACATCTCTATCTTTCTCATCAGCGTTTCATCCGGAGATGAATGGGCAAATGGAACGTCAAAATCAAGACCTAGTACAATATTTGCGTCTTTTTGTGGGCGAGAGGGTCAGTCGGTGGGTAGAGTTTTTACCTTTGGCCAAATTGGCCATAAATAATCATATCAGTTCTGCGATGGGGGTGTCACCTTTCTTCTGTGTGTTCGGTCGGCATCTCCAGTTCCTGACTTCCATTCCAGTACCTACAGCTTGTCCCACTATTGTTGTTGTTACTAGTAAGTTGCGGGAGGTCTGGAATGGTGTGCACAAGAATCTGGAGGAAGCAAGTGGTCCTATGCAACTACGTAGTTTTAAAAGGTCCACTGTGTCGGAGCCATTTGAAGTCAGTCAGAAGGTTTATCTGTCCACAAAGAATTTAAAATTGAAGTTCCCCTCGGAAAAGCTTGTGCCGTGTTTTATGAGTCCCTTTGCGATAACGCGAGTCATTAATCCTCTAGCACATGAGTTGGATTTACCCTTTTGAAGTTTTTTATCACTCCGGTAGAAAGTAGAACATTAACCATGAATAACATTATACAAGTAGCATAGTATTAACGCTTTAATGTATTGCGCCGCCAAGGTTTCAACATAGAATTAAAATTGTCTAGACTATTATTAGATCTAGCATATGTTCCCTCATAAGTATATAGTCAGCCATCATGTCTAGTAAACTTTCAGTATTGGGGGGAGAGCAAGGTTTCCACCTCTTTGCTATTATGAGTTTTACAGCTAATAGGAAATGGCAAATCCATCCAGTTTCGATATTGTCGAGAACTGTTATTACACTCCAGCAGTAGGAGGGCTAAGTGTGGACTATGACTTAGGGATATGCCTGTTATAGTGTGTATGAGCTGAACCACATCTCTCCAAAATATTTGTATTTGTGGACATTCCGAAAAAATGTGATTAGGAGACAAAGGAGATTTATTGGTCTACTCAAAGGACAACAGCCATTAATCTAGAGAGAACTTCCTCTTCAGGTCACCCTCCAAATTTAATAGATGAATCTTTTTTGTGCTCCTATGTCTCGGAAGAGGGCATTGTAGAATGTCCTGGTGAGGGACTTTTGAGGCAAGGCCTTTAGTGAGAAGAGATACCAATCCAGTCGGGAAGGTACAGCTCTCTAAATGAGTCCCATGGAGGGCAGATTGTATTTGGCAATATACGTGAAAGTCAGTAGCAGGTAAATTAAACTTTTCTCTAAGTAGGAGGAATGGCAGCATACCCTTCCCATCCAAGAAATCTGAGAAAAACCTTATCTCCAGTCTGTTTCACTTCCCAATATTTAGATTGTGGACAAAGTATGTGAGAATCTCTACAGGCAGCTCCAGATTTTTTTTTTCTGTGGAGTATTTAAATTTATATAAGCATAAATTCCAAACATGGAGAGTCGAGAGCATGGGGGAGATAGACCTTGAATATTCAAATGTGGAGATAACTTTGGGTAGAGTATACCCAGCATTAAGGCCTTAAGAGGGGAGTCTAATGACTTGTTTCTATTGAGATGTCTTTCCATATGGTTCCAAGTTATTGTCTGGGAGGTACCCAACCATAAGGCAGATCACAATGTCATCTGTAAAGCCTGATACCTCCTGTTTTAAAAAATAAAGCATTTTTTTACATGTAGAACCAACACTTTGTGAGAATGTATGCCTAGTAGAGATGAGCGAACACGTTCGGCCCCGCCCCTTTTTCACCCGAACACCGAACTTTGCGAACACTTCAGTGTTCGGGCGAAAAAGTTCGGGGGCCGCCGTGGCAGCGCGGGGGGGTGCGGCGGGGAGTGGGGGGGAGAGGGAGAGAGAGAGGGCTCCCCCCTGTTCCCCGCTACTGCCGCCCGCGCCGCCGCGCATCTCCCTGCCCCCCGGCGGCACCCGGACCTTTACGCGCGAACACTGCAGTGTTCGGCAAAGCCGGTGTCCGGGTGCGGATGTGTCCGTAACGGACACGTTCGCTCATCTTTAATGCCTAGTAATGCCGTTTGGACTGTTGGCGTGTCTGGAGCTCTGTGGACCTAAGCAATAGGGAATCTGGTTTCCCATTGGAGAGGAGGTGAGTGTTTATTCTTTTCACTGTGTATTACATAAAGCAGACTGGTTCATGATAGTTGCTTTGTAGTATGCTTGTAAATTGGGGACTCCCAGTCCTCATTGTCTCCGGTGTAGGTATAAGATTGTGACTGCTACTCTAGGTCTTTTATTTTTCCAAATAAAGCACATCAATTGTTTTTGAAATCCTGCTATAGTAGATTGCAGGAATAGATAAGCTAAAGTACAAAAGAAATATAGAAATTTTGGTAGCATTAACATCTTGTACAGTATTACTCTACCAAGCCAATAGTGCTCCATCTTCTCCAGTCCTTCCAACTCCTTTTGAATAGAAGTAAGCAAGGGGCTAGGTTAGCAGATATGATATTCGATAATGAATGGCATAATTTTATGCCTAGATATGGAATTGCAGATTTCCATTGGAATGAGAGTTCTTATTGAATATCTGCTTTCAGCTTTGTTTCGCTGTTAATACCCAAAATTTGTGATTTATCTAGATTCAAATTGTAAGACAAGCCTTGCTAAACAATGAAATAGTGTGCTTCACCATTCTAAAGGAGTTTAATGGGTCAGTTAAAGACAGAAGCACGTTGTCGGCGAAAAGCCCAATTTTGTGTTGTCTTATCGTGAGCGGGAAACCCTTGATCTCAGGGGTCATTCTTATTAGTTCTGCCAGTGGCTCCCTAATCATTCTAAATAGTTATGGGGAAAGTGGGCACCCCTAGCGAGTTCTATTTGTTAGATAAAAGGACGAGGACAAGACAGGGGAAAATATTCTGTAATATTCATTTGAAAACCTATCCAGGCCAGGGGACTTAAAGTTTTTTAAAAGACTAATAGTTTGAGGTACTTCAGATAAAGAGATGGGTCTGTCTAGCTCTTGTTTTTGTTGGCTAGATTAGGAAGGGCCATTTTACTTTAAAAGTCATTAATAATAATTGAATTAGGCTGGGGCATAACAAGATCATCTTTTAGGTTATACAGTTTGGCATGAAAGGATTTGAACTCCTCTGCTATATGTTATGGGTGAAATAATTTAGTTTGGGGGTGTCTTGATTCGCTAATATGTGGGATTTTGACTTTAACATGTTGTTGTTTTGTGAGATTGGCCAATAATTTTGATGGTTTGTCAAAAGAAGAGTAGAAATTTGCTCTCAAATAATCAAGGTTTCTATTATAATCTAGCAAAATTGATTTAGACTAAATTTTAGTGACATTAGGTTTGTTTGATAATCCCCTGATGGAGTACTCTGTACGATTTTCTCTTGTTTTTGAATTTTATCGAGAAGTTCATCAATCTGTACCAGTTTGTTCTTTTTATGTTGGGCGCTCAACTTTATTAGAACTCCTCCAATAACTGCCTAATGGGCGTTCCACAGAGAGAAGTTATTAATATCTGGGGTTGCATTAATATCAAAATATTCTCCCAGAGACTCTCTGATCTGGGATTCCCAGTGCAAGTTTTAACTATATAGGCAAACGATCTGACCATGTAGTTGTGCCTATTTCTGATGTCAAGGTTATTGGAAGAGTCCATCTTTCAACCACGAATAGGTCTATGCGAGAAAATGATTTTATGTTGTGGGGACTAATTAAGACATCTAAAGGTGTCATACAAAGCTTCCTTATGAAGCCAAGGTTGCAGCAGGGGAGAGGTTCTGTGACTGGCTGTGGAGTCAATTGATTTATCTGGGATAATATTAAAATCTCCACATTTCCTTTTCTCCAGTTTTTCTTTTTTTCTTTTTTTTAACTATTTTGCTAAGAAAAGAGATTTGAGCACTGTTTGGAGCAGAGATCTTCACTAGAGTAATGGAAATTCTATTTAGGGTGCCCACTAGGATGAGATATCCACCCTTTGGATCAGCCACTTGGTTTATCATTTCAAAGTGCAGATTTTCACTAATTGCAATTAAGAGTCCTGCATGGTTTTTCTGTGCGCAGGACATGAAAATGTGAGGATATTTCCTGTTAGTGAATTTTGGGGAGGCTGTATTCAAAAAGTGTGTCTCTTGCAGACACAACACAACTGCCTTGAATGCGTTAGCATTAGAGATGAGCGAACACGTTCGGCCCCGCCCCTTTTTCGCCCGAACACCGAACCTTGCGAACACTTCAGTGTTCGGGCGAAAAAGTTCGGGGGCCGCCGTGGCAGCGCGGGGGGGTGCGGCGGGGAGTGGGGGGGAGAGGGAGAGAGAGAGGGCTCCCCCCTGTTCCCCGCTACTGCCGCCCGCGCCGCCGCGCATCTCCCCGCCCCCCGGCGGCACCCGGACACTTACGCGCGAACACTGCAGTGTTCGGCAAAGCGGGTGTCCGGGTGCGGATGTGTCCGTAACGGACACGTTCGCTCATCTCTAGTTAGCATCTTTCTAGATCATTGCTCTCTTAAAGGGGGAATTCAGCCCTCTAAGATTTTGCAATAAAATCTTAATCAACATGGAATGTAAATAAAGCCGAGTTGTATTAGGAATCAAATATATTGTGGTATATATAACAAATGAGGCAGCTACGGTACTTACTTAGGAAATAAAATCAGGACTCCTGACAATTGAAGTCGTAGGCATACATAGCTCGTAGTTATGTGAAGGAACCTGAAAAATAAAACACATAAACCAAACATTAAGCAGAATAGATATTAACACTAGAGATGAGCGAGCATACTCGTCCGAGCTTGATGCTCGTTTGAGTATTAGGGTGCTCGAGATGCTCGTTACTTAAGACGAGCACCACGCGGTGCTCGTCTCGATTAAATGAGCACTGACCATTGAATTCAATGGAGCCGGCAATACAGCCGGCTCCATTGAAAGCAATGGGCTGCCGGCTAGCGCGGGATGAATTTTCGGGAAGGGCTTAAAAATATAAGCCCTTACCTGAAAATCATCCTAAAATGTGTAAAAAGTAAAAAAATAAATATACTCACCTTGTCCCGGCAGAACGATGTTAGCCCATTGAATTCAATGGAACTGGCAATACAGCCGGCTCCATTGCAAGCAATGGGCTGCCGGCGATCGCACAATGAATTTTCGGGAAGGGCTTAAATATATAAGCCCTTCCCTGCAATTCATCCAGAAATGTGTAAAAATAAAAAAATATATATACTTACCTGCTCCCGGCAGACGGAGTTCAGCTGCGGCCAGCTGGCAGTTCTCCTGAACTGCTCTCTGTAGTATTCAGCAGTCGGGGATTTAAAATTCCCGCCTGCTGAATGAGCTGCCTCTGATTGGTCACAGCCTGACCAATCAGAGGCAGATCTCACTCACACCCATTCATGAATTCATGAATGGGTGAGTGAATACTACCTCTGATTGGCTCAGCGCAGCTCTCAGCTGAATGACAGCAGTTCAGCACCACAGTGCAGGGGACAGCAGGAGAAGACGCGGCTGTGCCCCGGCAGCTGAAGGGAGGTGAGTATCTATTTTTTTTGTTTTTTAAATTACTCTTAATTCATTTCCAGGGAATGGCTTATATGTAAAGCCCTTTCCTGAAAAGAATTCAGGTGTGCCAGCGGACCATTGTCTTCAATAGAGTCGCCGGCAGCAGCAGCGGCTCCATTGAAGAGAATGCCTGCATTTTTATTCTTTTTTACACTAAAATCTTTCTTTTTCAGGTAAGGGCTTATATTCTCAAGCCCTTCCCGAAAATTCATCCCGCTCTCGCTGGCAGCCCATTGCTTCCAATGGAGCCGGCTGTATTGCCGGCTCCATTGAATTCAATGGGCTAACATCGTTCTTCTCTGCCACAGCTGTTACAGCTGTGGCAGAGGAGAACGATCGTTATGCTGACAGTGGGGGGGGGGGGGGGGGGTCTCACTCTTGCCACTATTGTGGCTTAATAGTGAGACCTCGGAGCCCGAAATGCAGCCCTGCATGTTGCTCCTCGCCTGCCCTATCCATTTCTGTGTTTTTTACATGACTTTGGTGATTTGCTAAGATTTTCACAAATGAAAACCTTAGCGGAGCACCAGTCATATACAAAAATGCTCGAGTCACCCATTGACTTCAATGGGGTTCGTTACTCGAAACGAACTCTCGAGCATCACTGAAAGTTCGACTCGAGTAAGGAGCACTCGAGTATTTTGGTGCTCGCTCATCTCTAATTAACACCTGTATACTTTTTGGGGAAACAATAAGTTCGCCTGACAGTAATAAGCCTATTTAGTCATTTGCAGTGAATTAAGACCAGCAGCTGCAAGATGATCCAGCAAAAATGGACGATAGACTGAGAAAACCGTGATGGCGGAGATTTGTATGACCAGTCCCTGAGGGTTTTCCTATTTTAGATGGTAGATGGAGATAGGTCAGCATATAGGTGAATAGAGGAATATGGGCTAAGTAAATTGGTTAGTTTGCGTGCAGCAAACATTAAAGCCTCTTTTATGTTAAGAAAGTGAATTCTCACAATCACATCCAGTGGAATTGCTTCTAAAAGAAATCTTGGTTTGGGCAGCTATGGGCTCTATTAATTATGCGATCTTGTTCTGAGCTGTTTGGTAATAATTGTGCAATGAGTTTTGTTAGAAAGTCATTTAGATTAGCTTGGGTGATATTTTCAGAAATGTCTCTGAACTTTACATTATTCCTCCTGCTCCTGTCTTCTAGGCCTGGCATTTTATTTTTTATGAGAGCCACTTCCGCCTCTAGGGCATAGTGTGCATCTATAAGACTGTTATGCGAGGTGGTGATTTAATCCATTTTATTCTCAATGTGATTCGTGGAGTCTTCTAACTCTTGGAGGGAGGAGTTGAATACAGAGGAATAGTGACTGAGATCACTCTGCAGTGAGCCCCTCAGCACTTTCATCGTATTTTTAATGAATTCTTCTGAGACTGGGTGACTGGTTGCAGGGATATTTGCTATGGGATCTTCATCAAGCATTGGATTTTTTGGTGGTGAGAAAGGTGGGGAGAGCCTAGGTTTCTGCTCCTCTGGGCTCATTGATAGGGATGAGGCAGAAAAAGAGGGGGAGTGGGAAGGTAGCCATCTTGTCGGGCTGTACATGGATGGTGTATGTCTCTTTGCTTGCCTTACTCACTCCATCCCCAGATGAGTCTCCCAGCACTATCTGTTGTATCTGCCTGCTAATGACAGCAGTATTAGATGTGCTGTCAGCAGGGCTCATTGAAAGTGCTGCTGGAGAAGGGAGGGGGAAAGAGCGCTCAGACGCCATTTTGTGCACTGCTGGAGGACTTGTGTGTGCTTCCCCCTCTCTATCACTTACCCCTCCCGTCGACTGTTCATTCTGTGGTGGTCTGTTGCTTGTGGTGGAGGCGTCAGCGCTGTCAGCTGTATTGAAGGGGACTGACTCTTCTCCTTCACTTGCGGTTGATCCGGTGGGGGAAGGAAGTCCTTGGGAGCCTGCGGCCTGCTCTCGTCCGGTGCCCCGCACCATAAAGAAGTCCAAGACCTTCTGTGGTGCAGCTTTGGAGGACCTCCGCTTCGACATGGTGAGGCACTAGGCAGACAAATCTAACAAAATCACCATCTGTTCCTGATATGCCTTTAGAGTACATCGGTGTGCTTGCATTAACCAATAGGCTCACATCGACCAAAGGGAACAACTTAACATTGTACACTTTTTAGCAAGAAATAATGGGTAGAAGGAAAAGGAAGAAGCACTCTTACCAGAAACTGAATTTTGAGAAAAGGTACAAAAAGAGGGAAGAGAAAGTAAATGCACATAGAGTGGATAAAAAAAGAAGGGAGGAAGATTTTAAAAAAAGAGGAAGAAGGGGGGGAGGGGGAGGCCAGGGTCATGTACAACTATTGCATTTGTTTGCAGTTCGCTCCTGGAGTTTATCCCAAACATCACCTCTTGTTCTTGTCTTCCTCTCCCTCCCCCAAATACCCTAATTGGGGCTCATGATTGCTTTGTACCCCGGAGTGCCTTGAAAGCTTCCATGTTTGGGACTAAACATTATGTTTATCCTGTAGGGAAGCTGTGAGTTCCACCATCCATTAGATCTCCTCCACTCTATGAACCCACTGGGAAAGAGTTGGAGGTGTCAGGGACTTCCATTGTGCAGGAATACTAGCTCGTGCCACATTAATGAGGCGACTAAGTAAAGATTTGTGGTATGTGAGTAAGAGTATGTCAGAGAGATGTAAGATATAAAGAGTCAGTGGCTCCAGGGTATACATGTAGAGGATGTTCCCAATGGTAGAGTGAACCACCTTCCAGTAGTTGCTTATTAGTGCGCATTCCCAGAAGATATGTAGAAGTGGGCTTATTTTTGAGCTGCAACCCCAGCACAGTGGGGACAATGAGGGGTAGATTTTATAATGTTTGTGGGGGACCAGATACCATCTTGAGAGGATATTCGGCACATAAAGACACAATGTCAAACCTTTTCTGACATTAACTGTGAGAACACCAGTTATCCACTCTTGTGGGAAATCTATAAAGCCCACATAAGGGGAATTTTCATAGGATTGGGCTGCAGTGTCAACAGAGGAAAAAGGAATGCAAAAAGAAATCGATTCCATCGATTAATTCATCCCACTTGTGTTACGGCATTTGACTTGCCCACAAATCTAAATTGACCTTAGTCCATCTCAGCATAGATATTGTGGCCTTCGACAGAGTTGACTGGTCATTTAAGAAAGCAGCATTTAGACGATTTAACTTCCCTGACGCTTTTGACAAACATGTTGCTCCTCCACAGCACCCCTCACTTCCTCACTTATGCCTGCTGAATTACTCCCCAAACTCTGTGGGCTAAGAAACAATGCCTACCACATACTTTGGAAGAAATTAAATAAAGTTGCATTCCAAGACTTTTTGGGCATTGGCTCAACCTCAGACTTTGCCAACTTCAAGTTAATGCTGATAAAATATAACCCTTCTTTCTACATTTTAAACAAGTTTGCTGAAAATATATCTCCTCTTTTTCTCATGTTAGACCTTTGACTGAATTTGAAAATGCAATAGTTGTTAAAACTTTAGCATTAAGGAATATTTCAGAGATACTAACCAAATTTGTGAGTATGTCTTCATTTTCTAAACCTGCTTATTTGATCTAATGGGAGAAGAAAACGGGGATTACCCTATTAGAAGACAAAGTTGATTCTCAATACTTTATTTTTTTCCATTGCATGCAATTACTCAAAAACCCTTTTAAACTCTTCTTTAGATTTGACCACTCTCCAGAGTATTTTTTCACACAGGCTAGCTAACTCTAATAAATGTTAGTGCTGCATTTCACAAACTGGCTCCTCCTTATCACACCTTTGGTCGCATTGGACCCTAATTAATTTTTTCTGGGAGCGTATTGAGCAAACTTTAAAATTAATATCATCTCCAAATTTCTTGCTTACCCTAGACATGATTGTTCTTGCCAGACCCAGTGAATCATACAACCCTTTAAAATACAACCTTTGCATTTTTTTAATAACTGCTGATAAATCTCTGGTCCTCCTTTACTGGTTGAACCAAACCTCCCCAAGTTGGTCTGAATGGAAAGTGAAGGTAAACCAAATTTGACGTCTTGAAGAACTGCAAAGCTAGGAAACATAACTCATTTGTAGAGATATGGTCGTCTCAGACAGCAATGGATCTCTGAACCTCTACTAAAGCTTTACCCTTGCAACTTTTTCTCCTATATATTTAATTCCCAATTTAATTATATAATATGTTCATACTGTCTGTTGAGCTCTCCTTAACAGTCCATTGTATGGGGCTTGAAGAATAAACCCCCTCTCCACTTCCCTGCCCATTCTCTCCAGTCTTTCTCTTTTCTATCTTTCAGTCCCTTTATCCAAGCCCACACCCCCCACCCATTCCCCCAATTCTTCTTGTCCTTATTTGCTTGTAGCAGTATGCTCACTACTTGTAAAAGCCTTGTCCTCTCTATTTTGTTAAAATTGAAAAAAACAGAATTTTCTAAGAAAAAGAAACATAATTTGTCACATACTCACTATGATTAAATCTCAATTGCTAGTGTAATGCACTCATCACATTCTGGAAAGATGTAGAGGAGGTCTTACGCTTACATAAAGCTAACTTCCGAATCACACCAGAGATTCTCTTCCTTTGGAGACCCTCAGCAAACTTCCACCCCCTTAGAGACAAATTATTAGCCTTCCTATTAGATGCAGCCAAAGCACTGATACCCTCCCTCTGGCTCCAGAAAGCACCACTCACTCTAGCACTTTGGAAAACCAAAGTCGAGGCAATCTATAACATGGAGGAGTTACATAGCTGGAACACAGACTCACACGAGGGATTTATCAAGACATGGCACCCTTGGAGACTTTTTTACCTTATTCTTTCCATCCCCCCCCCCCCCTCCCCAACCCCCCCACCCATAAGAATTGTTCAGAAGTTAAACTTGTTTACCTTTTCTCTCACGGGAAATGGGCGCGATAACGGTGTACTTATGCCATGTGGCAAAAAGACGCCAACCCCCCTTTAGGTAATGAGCGCCCCGTCCGCAGTGATGAGAAAAAAGTTTCATTTTACATTATAGTAATTATAAGTTATCTTTAATGTTACTGTTACAGCATATTCATATGCCAGAGACCGTGGAGCGGCAGACACAGACTCTTCTCATTGAAATTCGGTACCTCTGCTGTTATCTTATGTTAACAATTATCTTTGTGATTGGTCTATGGAAAACTGAATGTCTTATATAATGTAAAACCTTAATAAAATTTGGTTTAAAAAAAATAATAAAAATCTCAATTGCTAAAAAGTGGAAGTTTCATGACCCACCATTACTGTCAGATATCATCAAATGGATGAATACTCACTATGCCAATGAATGCATGTTAGGACATGTGAATTGTTCTGTTCAAGGTGTATGTCCCTATGTCCAAGCATGGGCCCATCCCCATTCCGTATTGGGATTATTGCACTGCTTGTATGCAGGACTTCTGGAGTTAAGTTGTGTTGTTAGAGTGGGGACTCACGAGACAACGAGGACCTTTGTTGTGGGCTTGTTAGCTTAACCCTTTCCAATCCACTGTCTGACATCTTCCTACATTCTGATTGAAGCCTGTGCAGCTCCAATGTCTGAAGATGTCCAGCAGGATATTCTTACTATATACTGCTGTCCGCTTTTTTGTCGGGGCCTCTCCTGCATGTCACATATTGCAGTACTGGCTCTAGCCAGCAGATAGTGCCATTGTATAATGGCAGAAAGTAAAAGCCACCTAGGAAACCCTGAATCCAAAATTGGATTGCAAAGGGTTAAGTATCTTGACCAAAATATGAACCAATACCTCATACGTACTTTAGCTATTCTATGGGCTTATTCATGTTGGTTATCTTGGTAAGTGTTTTGGTGGTTGTTAGTCATTGTCAGATATTTGCTTGCAAGTCCCATTTACAGTTCACTTTGTTATGCTGTTCAGTGTGTATGTATGTTCCCCTGTCCCAATCCTTTCCCTTCAGTCCTTGTTTGGGTGGCGTCTGTGTAGGTCGTTATTCCTACAGCCTGTAACACAGTGTTTCCAAATCGGGGTGCCACGGCACCCCAGCTAGTATTTTTGTATTCATTGTTTCATGCCTTCACCGGAATATGCGGGTGGCGACATAATGCACGCAGCATAGTTCAGAAAAGATTACGCCCCCAGCTACTGATTGGCTCTTGGCGTGTTTTTATACAGAGAGCCGGCGGAAACAGAGCAAAGCGCGCGAGAATGGCGACCGGAACGCTGTGCACACAGCATCTACTCACCAGGTGGCCAGCGAGAGGAGAAACTCCAGGGCACTGGCACCGATGCTGGAGCACTGAGGGGACCCCGGTGAGTAATAGCTCTGGTGCCGACTGTCGCAGCGCGTTAGGGAGCAGGCAGAGGGCCGGGGGTCAGCGACGGAGCGACGACGGGCGCAAGCAGAGAGCTGAGGTTGACTGACAGATGTCGGGCTGCATTGCTTTTTGCATGCCCTGGACTCCAGGGGAGGGGGGGGGGGGGAGTAATGGCCGCGTGTTAAGTTGTGTAGTGGGGGGGGGCATTTTAATTCTTTCCACAAAACTTCTGCCCTATTCATCAATTCCAGAAACCTGATTGGTTGTTTGGTGAATCAGCCAACCCAAACAACCAATCAGGTTGCTGGAATTGCTGAATAGGGCAGAAGTCTTGTGGAGAGAGTTAATATGCGGGGGGGGGGGGGGTTATGGGGACATGTAAGGTGGTGGTGGGTGCGTGGGGGAGGGTAATGGGTGCATGTAAGATGGTGGTGGGTGCGTGGGGGAGGGTAATGGGCTCATGTAAGGTGGTGGTGGGTGCGTGGGGGGGGGTAATGGGCTGATGTAAGGTGGTGGTGGGTGCGTGGGGGGGTAATGGGCGCATGTAAGGTGGTGGTGGGGAGGTAATGGGCGCATGTAAGGTAAGGTGGGTGCGTGGGAGGTAATGGGCTGATGTAAGGTGGGGGTGGGTGCGTGGGGCAGGGTAATGGGCGCATGTAAATTGGTGGTGGGGTAATGGGCACATGTAAGGTGGTATTGGGTGCGTTGGGGGGGGGGTAATGGGTGCATGTAAGGTAGTGGTGGGTGCGTGGGGGGGTAATGGGCTGATGTAAGGTGGTGGTGGGTGCGTGGGGGGGGTAATGGATGCATGTAAGGTGGTGGTGGGGAGGTAATGGGCACATGTAAGGTGGTGGTGGGTGCGTGGGAGGTAATGGGCTGATGTAAGGTGGGGGTGGGTGCGTGGGGCAGGGTAATGGGCGCATGTAAATTGGTGGTGGGGTAATGGGCGCATGTAAGGTGGTGGTGGGTGCGTCGGGGGGGGGTAATGGGTGCATGTAAGGTAGTGGTGGGTGTGTGGGGGGGGGGTAATGGGTGCATGTAAGGTGGTGGTGGGTGGGAGGGTAATGGGCGCATGTAAAGTGGTGATGGGTGCATGGGGGGGTAATGGGCTGATGTAAGGTGGGGGTGGGTGCGTGGGGGGGGGGGTAATGGGCGCATGTAAGGTGGTGCGGGGGAGGTAATGGACGCATGTAAGGTGGTGGTGGGTGTGTGTGTGGGGTACTGGGTGCATATAAGGTGGTGGTGTGTGTGTGTGGCTGGGATAATGGGTGCATGTAAGGTGGTGGGTGGGTGGGTAATGGTCGCATGTAAAGTGATGGTGGGTGGGTAATTGGCGCATGTAAGGTGGTGGTGGATCCGTGGGGGGTAATGGGCTCTTGTAAGGTGGTGGTGGGTGCGTGAGGAGGTAATAGGCGCATGTAAGGTTGGGGTGGGTGTGTGTGTGTGTGGGGGGGGTAATGGGTGCATGTAAGGTGGTGGTGGGGGTAATGGGCGCATGTAAGGTGGTGGTGGTGATAATGGGCACATGTAAGGTCGTGGTGGGTGTGTGTGGGGGGTAATGGGCACATGTAAGGTGGTGGTGGGTGTGTGTGTGTGTGGGGGGGGTTAATGGGTGCATGTAAGGTGGTGGTGGGTGCAGAAGGGGAGAGGTAATGGGCGCAGGTAAAATGGTGCAGGGAGGGAGGGAGGGCAGAGAATGACTGCATGTAAAATGAGTGAGGGAGGGGAGAGAATGACCACATGTAAAATGGTGGCGGGAAGGAGGGCAGTGAATGACCGCATGTAAAATGGTGGAGGGAATGGCCACATGTAAAATGGTGGGGGAGGCATATTGGCCTTTTACTTCCCACCTCTACACAAGCCAACCTAAACAACCAATCACCGTGATTGCATAAATCCAAACAACAAATCAGGTTGCGAATGGTGTGGAGTTGGGGAGTAAAAGGCTAATATGCATGGGGAAGGGAATGGCTGCATGTAAAATAGAGGAGGGAGGCAATGGCTGCATGTAAAATGGTAGAGGAAGGGAACAGCTAAAAATGATCATTAAAAGGTTGTAAATTACTAGATTTTGTATATTATGTAAACATTTTGGGTAGAGGTGCCCCTGTGAAAAAAAATCCCACGTAAAAATTGACATTTAATGCAGAATATATAATATGTCGTAATAAGCCACACCCTAACCACGCCCCTGGTTTCACCCTAACCACACCGCGCCGCGCCATAAAAATTTTTTCACAGGGGTGCCCCAAGGCTGAAAAGGTTGGGAACCACTGCTGTAACATAATGACCAGCCTTCTATTGGTGTTTGTCCTGGGTGTGGTATGTCTGACGCTCAGGGCAAACATGACACCTGAACTCCTTGCACCATGGCGGCCAGGATGTGAGCGCCAGGAGAATGGAACGGGATGCTGTGCCCTTTGATTGGCTATAGCAGTCATCTGGCTTTAGCCGAATGTACATACCAGGATCGTGCTGGGGCAGCTCAGCTGATTTCCATGGGGCTCAAGAGAAGTGACTATTACCTTTTTGCTATTTTATGCCATGTTCAGCTATTAAAAAAAACATTGTAGCGGGAAATCCACTTTTAGTATGTGATGTCTCATAATTTTACATTTTCCTAGTTTTTCTGACGTGTTTTTAATCCCTGGGTATGGCATGGTTTATTTTTTTTTTCAATTTAAAAATAATATCTGTTACATTTTAAATCTAATAGCATATTTTAGAAGTACTTTGCATTATTTCTAGGTGTTAGAAAAACAAATTGCATTCTCTTTGTTCATATTGAAAACATACTTTAAAGCTAGAGGGCTGATTTACAATCTGATAGTTATATTGCCAGTACTCATAGAATGCAAATAGATACTAATCCATCATCTGAGCTGAAGGAGCTAGTTCTGGACATTCCATACCATCTGCATCTCTCCCCTGGTGGAAATTAATTATTCTGCTGGATTGTCACCAATTGTGACAACAAAAGGTTGATGCTGCTGACCGTGTTCCTGTTTTGATAGATTTTGAAGGCGTATCGTCTTCTGAGTAAATATCATTCCCCATGATATTCATATGTAGCCTGTTATTGATTAGGCAGCCTAATTAAATCCTGTTTTAATCTCTCACATATGTGCCAAGGAGAATCAGATAGGCATATCATTCAATAGTTAAATATATTCATGGTGGAAAGTGTAGCATCTGTTACAGAGGCACAATGGTACCCTTCACAGATCTAGAATTATAATTGAAGATACTTTTAAAAAGCCAACAGCTGCAGTAAGTTACAGAGCAAAAATAGTTTGCATAATGGAAATTTTCCATAGAACCATATTATGTCATAAAGTTTATGGGAAAGCAATTTCTAGAAAACACATGCAAAAATTTCCTATAAACATTAATACATATCAAAAAGCTTACGTTTATCCTTTTAGTCTCTGGAGAATTTCAACCTAATGTATCAACAGTGCTGTGAAAGTTTTTTTTTTGCGGGATGAGTTGTATTTTTTAATGGTACCATTTGTTGATTCATGCAACATATTCATCACTTTCTATTCCATTGTTTGCAAGGCGAGATAAAGAGAATTATGCTGTTTTCGACATTATTTTTTTTTCTCTTCATGACATACACTGTATGGATTAAAGGGCTCAGTCAGACAAGTGTTTTTTTGAACGCACCCATACAAGCAAAAAAAATGCACTCCACGGATGAGCAAAATGCGCATGACTGAAGGCCCATGCATATGCCGTTCCCTGGAGCAGCTGTGCTTGTAGAAGCGCAGCTGTAAAAGCAGAGCTGCTCCAGGAAGGTCCCCTCAACACTGAACACTGTGACAGCACTGTCACAGTGTTCAGTGATGGGGGACACCTCGTGGGGGTTACAGAATCCACTGCCACAGCTGTTATTAGTTGTGGCAGAGGACCACAATGCTACTACATTTCTTTCAGTGTTCCCTTGAAAGCAATGAGCTGCAGGCAACCCCTGCAGTGATTTTTGGGGGTTCTCCAGAAAGCACTGCCTCTGATTGGCTGAGCGCTGTGACTAATCAGAGGCCGCACTCAGCTGTCATTCAATGGTGACAGCTGTGGCAGGGAATTCTTTAACCCCTACGAGGTGTCCCCTCATCACTGAACCCTGTGACAGTGCTGCCACAGTGTTCAGTGAGGAGGGGATTCCCCACGGGGATTCTTTATGTGCACCGGTTAGGTCCCTGTTGCGCATGAGAGGCACAAATGTCCTAGCTTTTGCAGGTGCGCATACTTTGCGCCTGTAAAAGATGGACATCTGACCAGTGCCATAGGGACCAATGGTTCTAATAGATGCGCTTTTTTTGCTCACATAGGTGCGTGCAAAAAAACACTTATCTGACTGAGCCCAAATAGTGTATTAACTTTTTCTATATGGGTCATTATAAAAGCACCGATACGGTGGCCTGGATGGCTCTAACGGCAGACGTCAGCTAGTTAGCTCTGCTGTCTTACACACCAAAAGCAACCTATAGCCACGCCAGAGGATCGCAAAACTTACCCTGGAGGTGTTGGAAGGCGTCCTGCACAGAATGCTGACAAGAAGGAGACATTCAAAGACGATTCCTAAGCACTTAACAGACTTCTTTCAGCGTGCAGCACTGCAGAAAAGCCAACAGAGGAGGACATGGCCGACAGAGCAGAGCATGGGGAGCAGCCGGAGGAGGTGCGAGGGGGGGACCCACCACTAAAAAGCAGTGAAAAGAGAGCTACCCCTAGCCCCTAGCCTCCTCGGCAAGCCACGCAGACAAAATCCTCTCAGATTACAGCACAGCATATGTCTCACAGGGAGCAAGAGGAACAGAGAAGGGGGAAGGCATCCCAGCCCAGTGCAAAGAAGAGAGGGGGGGGGGGGGGGGGCTCAGGCAGCCTGTCAACATTTTCTCCCACACAGTCACAAGCAAGTACAGAGAGTGGGAATACAGTCACCCCCAGAGTGAGCCCTGAAAAAAAGAAAACCCAGAAGAGAGGAACCCCTGCAGCATCCTTCATTGCATTACAATCTAGATGATGGAGAGATTGTAGACCCTATTCTGAATATAGAATGTTCCAGCCAAGCGGCATCCGAGTTCTTCATAAGGGAGATGTGAGGCGGATATACCAAATATCTATACTTCAGTGACAGTGGTTATATACTTTCATATATCTGTAGCGGACATTCTTCCTCATATATCCTTTACATACTATACATTTTTTGTCTTCTATATACCTATGACAGTATTTTTCCATCCCTTGTTTACTTACACATATATATATATTTTTATATTTTTATATATCCACTTCCTCATATGGGAATGTACAGTGAAACTCTCTGTTTCCCGATTCCTAGCAGACTTTAGCAGAAGCAAGACAGACATACGAAACCGCAGTCTTAACATTACCGCTTTTAGCAAACGCACTGATCAGCATAGGCAGTTTAAGGGAAATTTATGCAAATAATTCAAGCCATAACCCCCAATCATACCGGACCATCCACACGTGGTACCTAAGACAACTCGTTCATCCCATCTTGCCCCATCCTGACTAATACCATGTGATGGGCAATGCCAAGAACAACAGATGACCGGATGCAGGAAGAACCTTAAATAACTTATCCAATTGTCTATCCATACATTTTATCTATGCAATCTTTGGCCTGCCCATAAAGGGCAGATATGTTAAACTCTATAAAAGAGACTACGTGACCACAAATAAAGCAGAAATGAGGAAGTTTTCATACGCTGAACTTGTGTCAGTGTGATTGCTTCAGGCTGTGCGCACAGCCTCATAACATTAAATTGGAAGGATGCAAACATTCCCATTGATCATGCTGTGGACATGGTGCTAGCATTAAGAGGCTCTCTAAAAAATGACCTATCTGAGCTAAACAGCAGAGTCGGCTCTGCTATATCAGACCTAGGGGACAGAGTGGACCATTGGGAGAATAAAACAAGCAAAATTACTAGCTCACACAATGAGCTTAGAGACGCTCATTATAAACTGGAAGAGGATTTTGAAAATCTAAAACACAAAATGGCGGACACGGAGGACCGCAATAGGCGTAATAATGTCCAGTTTAGAGGAATCTAAGAATCAGTTTAACCAGAAGATTTAAACAAATATGTTAAAGATCTCATCAAAACTCTCCTGCCTGATTCCAAACCCGAGGAGCATATTCTGACCAGAATTCATAGGCTCCCTAAATCTAGGAATATCCCTGAAAAAGCTCCCAGGGATGTGATAGCTAGAGTGCATTTCTACCATATTAAGGACGAGCTCATGAAAATCTCTGGAAACCTCAAGGAATTACCCTACCCATTTGAAGATATCAATTTTTTTTCCGACGTCTCACAAATCACAATGCTAGCTCGCAAGAAATTTTCCCAAGTAACGACAATTCTGAGAGAACACAAAATCCTTTACAGATGGGGATTCCCAGCTAAGCTCCTTATCAACAAAGTGGGAACTTTCAATGTCATTAACTCACCGGAAGAGGGTATAGGGTTGCTGAAAAAATGGAACCTCCCCATTCCAAAGGAGGGAGGCCCCCTTCAAGTCGCCAAAGATTGTTCATACAAACAGGCTTCCTAAGCAAATAAGAAACCCCCTACTCTCCGTTGATGGTTTATGTGGAGAAACCTCCACTTCCACATGCAGTCCTCGGATCAGCTTATTAGATACCATCAGTTAGATGGCTGAACTGTGTTCACCCCCGACCAAGACCTTTTAATGGGCTTTCACCGGACCCATAATCTGAAAAGGTCTCAATCTACCATGTTTACCCAAGTCTCTCCTGCGTTGTGTGAGACTTACCAGTTTTTTCTTTCCACAAGCATTCCTATCTCATCTTTATTTTTTCAAACCGGTCAAGAACATCTCACTGGTCTTACAAGCATTTCCCCGACACTTTAAATGGAGCTAAGGCTGTTGTCTTTAATTGTGAGAGGGCTTAAAGGGGTTGTCCTGTGAAAGCAAGTGGGGTTATACACTTCTGTATGGCCATATTAATGCACATTGTAATATACATCGTGCATTAAATATTGGCCATACAGAAGTTATACACTTAACCCCTCCAGTGCTGGCGTCCCTGTCTCCATGGCGCCGACCGAAGCCTTCTTCTCCTTGGATTAGAAGCGCTTGCGCTGTCTGCCCTCTTCTGTCCGGCTCCGGCGTGCTCGCGCTGCAGAGGTCTTCTGCGCATGCGCAGAAGACCTGTGTGGCATGAGCACGCCGGAGCGGCCCCTTCAGCGGGACAGAAGAGGGAGATGGGGATGGGGCGCCATGGAGACGGGGACGCCAGCACCGGAGGGGGTAAGTGTATAACTTCTGTATGGCTCATATTTAATGCACGATGTATATTATAAAGTGCATTAATATGGCCATACAGAAGTGATTAACCCCACTTGCTTTCACAGGACAACCCCTTTAATTCCCCATTCAAATGATCATCACCGTGGAAGGAGGCTCCCTCCTTCAAAGCAGACATACTATGCATTGGAGGAGGGAGCCTCCAAACTCATTTTGCCTGAGACAAAACTCTCACTTTTTCCCACTCAAGGTTCTCTACAATGTTCTCAGCTACAATTCTCCCCCCTCCCTTATTATTTGTCAAACTATTTGTTACAAGTATTTGATTTTAAAAATTTCTGAGAAAAAAATGTTCACAAATGTATGAATGTCCGTATATCGATAACACCAGGATATGAAAAAAATATATACTGTTAAATCTAATCGGATATTTAAGGCATACATTGTTATTACTCTATGATGTTTATGCAAACAAACAATAAAAATTATTGCACGAAAAAAAAATAAACAAAAGCACCGATACCACATATATGTTTTTGTTCATTTTTATTACTCTGTAAAGGGGGAAAGTGGAGATTTTGACATTTTAATTCTTTTTTTTTTACTATTTTTTTTAAACATTTTTTTTTTCTTTTTGTTTTTGTCCCACTAGGGGGCTTGAATATCAGCCTATTTTATCATTCTTCTAATACACTACTATACTTCTGTATAGCAGTGTATGAGAAGGCCTATGAAGCTCAGTTAGAGGCTGAGCCTTATAGGGCACCATAGCTGTCATTGGTGCCATAGCAACTAATCACATTGTGGGGGTCTTACAAGTGAGAGAGAGACCCCCCCCCCCCCCCCCACTGTCAGCCTTTTACCTGCTACGGCCAGTGGGTGTAAAGGGTTAAACAGTGGGGATTGAAGGGTGCCATGCCAGGCTTCTCATGCAGCCACATCAAAAGACGGAGATGCAGAATAAAGCTCCTTAACTGCCACCATCAAAAGATGTATGGATGGTCATTAAGGAGTTAATACAGATGTGCCCACCCATATCTTGGCTTGAATTTTGTAAAGGACTCAGGATACAAAATTAATACACCCAGTAAAAGACATGTAGTTTCAGTGTATTATATATATATATATATATATATATATATATATATATTTTTATTTTTTTTTACCTGGATACGTACAGGCAAAGGATGACCAAAAGACAGCATCAGTCGGAGGTGTCCATAACTGGTTTACATTTTAGGCCTAATTTACATGGGCAATGCATTTCTACACTGGCTGCATCAATGCGAGTCCTGAGCTTATTTAAAGGGGTTGTCCCCCGCCGAAACGGGTTTTTTTTTTTTCAACCCCCCCCCCGTTCGGCGCGAGACAACCCCGATGCAGGGGTTAAAAAAGAACACCGGACAGTGCTTACCTGAATCCCCGCGCTCCGGTGACTTCTTACTTACCTAATGAAGATGGCCGCCGGGATCCTCTCCCTCGGTGGACCGCAGGGCTTCTGTGCGGTCCATTGCCGATTCCAGCCTCCTGATTGGCTGGAATCGGCACGTGACGGGGCGGAGCTACACGGAGCTACACGGAGCCCCATTGAGAACAGAAGAAGACCTGGACTGCGCAAGCGCGGCTAATTTGGCCATTAGACGGCGAAAATTAGTCGGCTCCATGGGAACGAGGACGCTAGCAACGGAGCAGGTAAGTGAAAACCTTCTTATAACTTCTGTATGGCTCATAATTAATGCACAATGTACATTACAAAGTGCATTAATATGGCCATACAGAAGTGTATAGACCCACTTGCTGCCGTGGGACAACCCCTTTAATGTTTTCTCGTCCATTCACATGGGTGTATTGGGTGAAAAACATGCTGCAGCACGAAATTCTATTGGTCGGCAGAAATCCGCAGAATGACTTCTAATACCTTAAAGGGGTTGTCCCGCGAAAGCAAGTGGGGGTATACACTTCTGTATGGCCATATTAATGCACTTTGTAATATACATCGTGCATTAATTATGAGCCATACAGAAGTTATTCACTTACCTGCTCCGTTGCTGGCGTCCCCGTCTCCATGGTGCCGTCTAATTTCAGCGTCTAATCTCCCGATTAGACGCGCTTGCGCAGTCCGGTCTTCTCCCTTCTGAATGGGGCCGCTCGTGCTGGAGAGCTGCTCCTCGTAGCTCCGCCCCATCACGTGTGCCAATTCCAGCCAATCAGGAGGCTGGAATCGGCAATGGAACGCACAGAGCCCACGTTGCACCATGGGAGAAGACCTGCGGTCCACCGTGGGTGAAGATCCCGGCGGCCATCTTCGCAAGGTAAGTAAGAAGTCACCGGAGCGCGGGGATTCGGGTAAGTACTATCCGTTTTTTTTTTTAAACCCCTGCATCGGGTTTGTCTCGCGCCGAACGGGGGGGCTATTGAAAAAAAAAAAAAACCCGTTTCGGCGCGGGACAACCCCTTTAAATAGAGGCAGTTATCTTCTTTCCTGAGCGCTGGATGCAGGTAAACCCCCCCCCCCCTTTTTTTCAGCCCCCATAGGAGTCTATGGGAGCTTTCAGCGTTTTTTGTCAAAGGATAGGTCTAGACCTATCTATTGACACAAAATGAAAAATTGGCGACCGTTTTCAGTTGCCGATTTCTTATTTTGATGGCACGATTTTTCCTGTGGCTGTAAATTGTGCATGGAAATTAATGCTTTGCAATCCAATGCTTCACATGGTTGCAATTTTCTGCTGACGTGAGGCCTTAACATGAAAGTTTTTCACTTCGTACCATTCATTTCAACAAATCTTAAGCCAAGAGAGTACTTAAGGAAGGTTACATTTGTATGTTTCTTCTACATTCTCTGAGTGGAATGTGTCTCCTGTCTATCGCTCAGAGTTGAATGTGGTTTAAAAAGTGAAAATGTTGAGGACCACTAAAGTAAAGAATTTTTGCAGAGCATGTTTTACAATTTTATATCATTGTTATTTAGGAACCATAATAGTAACATGATATGCTAGGCCAAATAAAGACAAATGTCCATCCAGTTCAGCCTGTTTTAAATCCCCCTTGTTGATCCAGAGGAAGGCAAAAAACAAAAGAAAACAATGAGACACAAGCCAATTTACCCCATTTTGGAAGAAAAAATACCTTCCTGAGTTCATAATGCCAGTCAAATAATCTCTGGATCAACATTTAATTTTTTTTTCATGACACCAAGACCCTGATCAACAACCCCTCTGCTTATTTAATGTCTATATCCTGCACGAATGACATAGTTGCTTATACACTGTATAGAGGATTGAAAATAGATTATACACCATATGAAGAGGGGTACATGATCAAGGCACCATCCAGCATAGAGGTAATCTAAAAAAGTCACAGAATTTTTTTGGAGAGTTAGTGCTTTAAAGATATGGCTGCAAGAAAAAGTAAGTAGAACTTGTGCTTTCTTTCTTTGTGGATTTCTGAATTTATTACCAGTAAAATATGGTCTTATTGTTATCTAAGTCACAATTATAGACAAAAACAATCTTTCACATGGGACTACCTGTAGGGCGTAGATGCCCACCTCCCTCTATACACAGTAAACAGGCAGTCTTTCATAGATGATTGACTGACGTTTTACACATGTAGTGGCCTAGTACATCTATTCCTGGCCCCCTCCATAATTTCATACATATTATGTCTTTTGTTGGTGCACTGTGCAAAAGTGTCTAGTCATTCTGTTATATGTATTGCACAGCTGCAGCTTGTGATGGGTTAAGTGTTTGCAAGAGCCTGCAGATTGCCTGAGAATGTATCAATTTATGCCCTGGATCCTCTTTTTCCTGTGATATTATGTACATTCTCAGCAATCTTCTTCCTGCAGGTCAGTGTATGCTCTATCCACTTTGAATTCATGTTTAAAACTTATAACCTAGGCCTTCACCATGCCAAACAAGTTTATTTCACCTCCCTTGTCTTCTCACTATCCCACAATGCCAACGACTCTTCAAGAACAGGCCCTCATGACAGATCTGATGGCTGGAGAACTACCGTAGCTGCCTATTTCAAAGAAAAATCAACAACATCCGAAAAGAAATCAATAAAAACTGCATGGCTAGCCCAGATCCCAGTCTTCTCAGCATTGCACCCAGCACCTACTCACTTTCTATGATAGAACCAAGGACAGAGGAAGAAGTCTCTAGGCTGCTTTCCACTGCCCGCCCCACCACCTGCACTAGCAACCCTCTCCCATCTCACCTCCTCTGGTCCCTTTCCCCAGCTCTCATTATTCACCTCACCACAATCTGCAATCTCTCCCTAACCTCTGGCACTTTCCCCTCCTCATTTAAGAACTCCATCATATCCCCTCTGCTTAAAAACCAACCCATGACCCGACTGATGCTGCCAACTACTGACTCGTCATAAATCTCCCCTTCATCTCCAAATTACTAGGATGCCTAGTCTACTCCCGCCTCACACACATTTTCACATTTTCTCTCTGACAACTCACGCCTTGACCCCCTGCAGTCTGGTTTCTGCTCTCTACACTGGACCACTGCAAGTAACTATTAATCCTCTCATCCACTCTCGACTCGACTACTGCAACTCGCTATTCATCAGCCTCCCCTGCACCAGACTCTCTCCACTCCAATAAATACTAAATGTGGCAGCTAGGCTCATTTTTCTATCCAGCAGTTACTCAGACGCCTCTGCACTATACATCATCTCCCTCCTATCCGTACACCACCCAGCCTGCTCACTCCGATCTGCTAACACACTCAGACTAAACACCCATCTAATACAAACCTCACATGCTCACCTACAGGACTTCACGAGAGCAGCACCCATCCTCTGAAATGCTCTATCCCAAGGCATCTGGACAATTCCCAATGCACAAAATTTTAGACGTGCCTTAAAGACGCACCTCTTGAGGGAGGCATACCAAATCCCCTGACCTAGTCCCCCATTCCTCCCTATGGCTCCCCACACCTTCCACCCTGCCTATCACATATGACCTCTACACCTGCACCTCGTTACCGCCCCACCCCGTTTGCTTTCTAATAACTGATTTCCATATTGAATCCCCTACTGCCTGTTTCCTATGCCTCATCCCCCCCCCCCCCTTGTACCTCCTGTACCACCCCGGCCCAAACTGACTGTACTTCACATTGTAACTGTTGTATTGTTTGCATTTATCCCATGCTTGACAGCGCTGCGGAATAAGTTGGTGCTATACAAATAAAGATTATTATTACTAGTGATGTAGTGTTCACTGCCTAGCAGGGAATGTCAAATCCTATACTGGGCTATTGCCGTGACTACGCATGCATGCTGTCTCATGGCAATAGAATATGAACACTCACGGCAAAATAACATGCATGTGCAGTCGCGGCAATGTCCCAGCATAAGATTTGGCATTCCCTGCTAGACAGTGAATGTTATATCACTAGTGATGTAGCGTACACTGACCTGCAGGAAGGAGTGCTAAGAATGGACGCTGCATAACAGGAAGAAGAGGATCCAGCTGGCTTGTGGTGAGGTTACCCAGGGGGACTGGAGTAGCCAGGAGAAGATCGGTGGAGGAAGATGTGGTATGAAGACTGTGTGGGTAGGAAAAGATAAGTATAGCATTTTTTTTCTAATGACAGAACCCCTTTAAAAAGGTGAGAAAGAACCCAAGAGTAACAGCAAAAGACCTACAAAAGACTTTATAAGCTTTTAAAACCTCTGTTAATGTGTCCCTATTCTTGCACAATGAAGAAGGTTGCTGCGGCTAAAAAAAACATTGCTTCTAGGTCATGTGGCCTGCAGTGAATGGTGTAAGCCACACTCTCTTCTTACTCCATGCCCAGGGCTTCTAAGTGGCTCTCAGTGACTCCCTGTGAGGGTAATCAGCCTCCACCTTGATTGAAAACCCCCGCAGACAGCATGGAAAAATCTCTGTATGCTGACCTGTCTGTGACTACTTTGTGGTTACTACAAATGTCACAAAAATTCTCTTTGATAATAATATCCCTTATAAATGGGGATTTCCAGTTAAGCTTATGGTAACCAAAGATGGTAGGAAATAGAGATGAGCGAGCACCAAAATGCTCGGGTGCTCGTTGCTCGAGTCGAACTTTTCGCGATGCTCGAGAGTTCGTTTTGAGTAACGAACCCCATTGAATTCAATGGGTGACTTGAGCATTTTTGTATATGACCCATGCTCCGCTAAAGTTTTCATTTGTGAAAATCTGGAAAACCCAAGAAAGTGATGGAAACGACACAGAAACGAATAGGGCAGGCAAGGGGAAACATGCTGGGCTGCATCTCAGGTTCCCAGGTCCCACTATTAAGCCACAATAGCGGCAAGAGTGCCCCCTAACAATTTTTACTTCGGACAACCCTCCCCCCCCCTGCATGACCCTGCGTCCGCAGTGCACACAAAAGTGTCCCTGCACAGCCTTCAGCTGCCCTCATGCCACACGCTCACTTCATAGCCACACCACCCTCATGTCTATTTATAAGTGCGATGAGAAGGAAGCGGAGGCACACACTGCAGAGGGTTGGCAGGGCCAGGTAGCGACCCTCTTTAAAAGGGTGGGGGCAGGGTCGATAGCCCACAATGCAGTTGAGAATCAATGAGAAATTGACGTTGGATCTTCATTCCAATAAAGTGCCAACCTCCGTCAGGAGTTGCAAATGTGGGCATGAGTTACATAGCTATGGGGAATCCATGTGCCCACACAGTATTCATTCTGTCTAGGTGTCAGATAGCTCAATCGACACCACAAGGGGAAAGCCATCTGCACTCTGCCCCCTACCCAAGTCACTCACTGTCTTTGTGCCAGACAGGTCAAACACCGCGATGGGAAGTCTGTGTGCACCAACAGCATAGGTGGGCCAACGCAACCCAAGACATGAACAATAAAGAAATCAGAGTGGCCAAACATGGCAGACTTACACTGCGCTGATGACATAGGCCTCGGGCCACAGCTTCAGCAATCGTAGGCATGAAGCGGACTTCAATGCTAGTACAGCTGTGAAGGTCTGATTAAATCACTTACGTTTTCTTTCACCGCTCCAAAGACTGGATTAGCCAGGAAAAGGTTCCACAGGCCCAACCTGGCGCCGTTGCAGTTCCCCCGGGACATAGGCCTCGGCCAACAGCTTCAGCTATCGTAGGCAGGAAGCGGACTTCGATGCTAGTACACCTGTGAAGGTCTCAGTAAATCACTTACGTTTTCTTTCACCGCTCCAAAGACTGGATTAGCCAGGAAAAAGTTCCACAGGCCCAACCTGGCGCTGTTGCAGTTCCCCTGAGACATAGGCCTCGGCCAACAGCTTCAGCAATCATAGGCAGGAAGCGGACTTCGATGCTAGTACACCTGTGAAGGTCTCATTAAGGCAGTTATGCTCCTCTCCTGTGGCCCAAACGAGTTTCTCAGATAACTGTGGTAACACAAGAGAAAATACATGATGCGCAATGCAGACCCCCTGGCCCCAAGCAGGAGGAGGAGGTGGCCTCACAAGGCCAAGAAACCATGACCAGGACCCGCTGTAGCCTGTGCTGAAAGGATGTGAGCGGGCCCTTGGCCAGGCTCGGTCCCAGCAAACACCTTGTGTGGCCCAAGGTGCTGCAAGTGACATAGCAATGGGGAATCTGTGTCCACACACTACTTATTCTGTTTGGGTGTCGGATACCTCATCGACAACGCACGGGGTAAACCATCTGCATTCTGCACCCTACCCAAGTCTGTCAGTCTTTTGAGGACAGACAGGTAAAACACCTCTATGGGAAGTCTGTGTGCACCCACAGCATGGGTGGGCCCAAGGAATTTAAAGACAGTACACATAAAGAAATCAGAGTGCCCAAACATGGCAGACTTTCACTGCGCCGAGGACATAGGCCTCTACACAAACCCTCAGCAATCGCGGGCATAGAGCGGACTCCCATGCTAGCGTAGCTGTGAACGTCTCATTAGCGCTGTATCACTCCTCTTGTTTGGCCCAATGCAGTGCCCCGGATAGCTGTGGTAACGTGAGAGAAAATGCATGTTGGCTTTAGCCCACACTCCATGCCCTAGTCAGTCAGTGTTTTTTGGGGGGCCAGATAGGTAGAACACTGCAATGGGAAAACTTAGTGCACCCATAGTATGCACAAACCCCTGTAATATTCCTGTAGCAAAGGTATAAGCTGACCCCAGGAACAGTTATGTTGCAGAAGTCTAGGGAGACCCCAGTAACATTTCAGTAGTAACAGTATAGACAGACCCCAGAAACATTTCTGTAGTAACAGTATGGGCAGACCCCAGTAACATTTGTGTAGCAGCAGTATAGGCAGACCCCTGTAACATTTGTGTAGCAGCAGTATAGGCACACCCCTGTTACATTTCTGCAGTTGAAGTATAGCCAGACCCCTGTAACATTTCTGCAGCCGAAGTATAGGCAGACCCCTGTAACATTAATGCAGTTACACTCCTCTCCTTTGGCCCAAACAAGTTTCTCAGATAACTGTGGTAACACGAGAGAAAATACATGATGCGCATTGTTGATCACCTGACCCCAAGCAGGAGGAGGAGGTGGCCTTACAAGGCCAAGAAACCATGACCAGGACCCGCTGTAGCCTGTGTTGAAAGGATGTGAGCGGGCCCTTGGCCAGGCTCGGTCCCAGCAAACATCTTGTGAGACCCAAGGTGCTGCAACTGACATAGCAATGGGAAGTCCATGTGCCCACACAGTATTCATTCTGTCTAGGTGTCGGATAGCTCTAGCGACACCGCAAGGGGAAAGGCATCTGCACTATGCACCCTACCCAAGTCAGTCAGTCAGTCACTTTGTGCAGGACAGGGAAATCACCGCTATGTGTAGTCTGTGTGCACCCACAGCATAGGCGAGTCGAAGGAACCCAAAGACAGCATTAAATATGAAGGAATCAGAGTGCCCCAACATGTCAGACTTAAAGTGCGCCAAGGCCATAGGCCTCTGCCCACACCCTTATCAATCGCGGGCATAGAGCGGACTCCGATGCTAGTACAGCAGTGAACGTTTCATTAATGCAGTTACGCTCCTCTCCTTTGGCCCAAACGAGTTTCTCAGATAACTGTGGTAACATGAGAGAAAATTCATGATGCGCATTGCTGATCCCCTGACACCAAGCAGGAGGAGGAGGTGGCCTTACAAGGCCAAGAAACCATGACCAGGGCCCACTGTAGCCTGTGTGGGAAGGATGTGAGCGGGCCCTAGGCCAGGCTCGGTCCCAGCAAACATCTTCTGAGACCCAAGGTGCAGCGACTGACATAGCAATGGGAAGTCCATGTGCCCACACAGTATTCATTCTGTCTAGGTGACAGATAGCTCTATCGACACCGCAAGGGGAAAGCCATCTGCACTATGCACCCTACTCAAGTCAGTCAGTGACTTTGTGCTGGACAGGTAAATCACTGCTATGGGAAGTCTTTGTGCACCCACAGCGTAGGCGAGCCGAAGGAACCCAAAGACAGTAATAAACATGAAGAAATGATAGTGCCCAACCATGCCAAACTTTCACTGTGCCGAGTACATAGGCCTCTGCACACACCCTCAGCAATCATGGGCATAGAGCAGACTCCGATGTTAGTACAGCTGTGAAGGTCTCATCAATGCAGTAATGCTCCTCTTCTTTGGCCCAAACCAGTGTCTCAGATAACTGTGGTAACACGGGAGAAAATACATGATGCCCAGTGCTGATCCCCTGACCCCTAGCAGAAGGAGGAGGTGGCATTACAAGCCCAAGACACCATGACCAGGACCCGCTATAATCTGTGTGGGAAGCACGTTAGTGGGGCCAGGGTCAGGCTCGGTTCCAAGCCTCCACCTTTGTGATCCAAGGTGCCCTGAGTTGCATAGCAACGGGAAATCCATGTGTCGCAACATAGATAGCTCAACATTGGAAGGGGCAGTCTTTGAGTTCCTTGGCCTAGCCTATGCTGTAAGTGCACAAAGATGGTATTACACAGGAAGAAATCGGAGTGCCCAACCATGGGAGAGTTTCGCCCCGCCAAGCAACTTGGCCTTGGCCAGCAATTCTGGCCTAGTCAGTCACTGTATTATTTGTGCCACATAGGTAAACCACCGCGATGGGAAGACTTAGTGCACCCATTGTATAGACAGACCGCTGTAACATTCCTGTAGCAAAGGTATAAACAGACCCCAGGAACATTTCTGTAGCAGCAGTATAGGCAGACCCCTGTAACATTTTTGTAGCTGCAGTATAGGCAGACCCCAGTACCATTTCTGTAGTAGAATTATTGGCAGACCCCAGTAACATTTCTCTAGCAGTAATATACGCAGACCCCAGTAACATTTCTCTAGCAGCAGTGTAGGCAGACCCCTGTAACATTTATGTAGCAGAAGTATAGACCGACCCCAGTACCATTTTTGTAGCAGCAGTATAGGCAGACCCCAATATCATTTCTGTAGTGGAAGTATAGGCAGACCCCAGTAACATTTCTCTAGCAGCAGTATACGCAGACCCCTGTAACATTTCTGTAGCAGCAGTATCAGCAGACCCCTGTAACATTTATGTAGCAGAAGCATATGCAGACCCCAGTACCATTTTTGTAGCAGCAGTATAGGCTGTGAGGAAGGAGGAGCAGCAGCCAGAGGATTCAGAGTTTCAGCAGTGGACTGCGTAGAAAACTGGGTGCCCGATACATTGCTGTATGCATTTTCTGCCATCCACGACAGGACCTGCTCACACTGCTCTGTTTGCAATAAAGGTCTACCATGTTGACCCATAAATTGTGATATGAAGCTGGGGACCCCAGAAACTTGCCTCTCTCCTAATCCCGCAGCTGCCGGCTGGGATACACCTGGACCAGGAACTCGGCCTGTGCTGACACCCTCACTTGGAACTCCGCATCCTCACCCGCGCCCACATCCTCAACCCCTACCCCTACCCCTCAGCATGGTGGATTACGAATAGAGCAGACACAGACTGCTGTAAATAATTATGGAATTATATGCGTACACTTTCACGCAGAGAGCAAAATCGTAAGGCTAACTCAAGGCAGAAAAAAAATGTAAGTAAGGCCGCAAAGAGGCCTAGCAATGCAATAGTGATGCACCAAAACTCCCACCAGGCACCCAGTAAAATGCAGACGGTCAGAGGTAGCCCAACGAAGGAGCTTTTTGGGTTTTTTTTAAAAAAAAGAAGATAGGCTATATACTGTGTATATCACTTTCCCTCTATAAGTACCTGTGTTATTCGTACGCTGAGCGTCAAATTCACTGCGGACACAGGCCGGTGTAAATAATCTTGGAATTATGTGCGTAGCCTTTGTCGCTGAGAGCGGTATAGTAAGGCAAACTCCAGGCAGAAAAAAATAGTCAGGAAGGCCTAAGTGCAATAGTGATGGACTAAAACTCCCACCAGACGCCCAGTAAAATTTAAACGGTCAGCGGTAGCCCTAAGAAGGAGCTTTTTGTTCTTTTTGGTCAGCGAATACAGGCTATATAGTGTGTATATCACTTCCCCTCTATCAGTCGCTGTGGCCGTACTCTGTGCGTCTCTAATTCACTGCAGACACAGGCCGGTGTAAATAATCTTGGAATTATGTGCGTAGACTTTGTCACTGAGAGCAGTATAGTAAGGCAAACTGCAGGCAGAAAAAAATAGTCAGGAAGGCGGCAAACAGGCCTAAGTGCAATAGTGATGGACTAAAACTCCCACCAGACTCCCAGTGAAATTTAAACGGTCAAAGGTAGCCCAACTGAGGAGCTTTTTGGTTTTTTTTGGTCAAAAAATACAGGCTATATACTGTGTATATCACTTCCCCTCTATCAGTCGCTGTGGCCGTATGCTGTGCGTCTCTAATTCACTGCAGACACAGGCCGCTGTAAAGAATCTTGGAATTATGTGCGTAGACTTTTTCGCTGAGAGCAGTATAGTAAGGCAAACTCCAGGCAGAAAAAAATAGTCAGGAAGGACGCAGACAGGCCTAAGTGCAATAGTGATGGACTACAACTCCCATCGGACAACCTGTAAAATGCACACGGTCACAGGTAGCCGTAAGAAGGAGCTTTTATTTAAAAAATTTTTTGAAAAAGAATACCGGCTATATAGTGTGTATATGACTTTCCCTCTATCAGGGGCCATCGCCGTACGCTGTGCGTGAAGTTGACGGCAGACACAGAGCGGTGTAAAAAATTTTGAAATTATTGGCGTACAGTTGGAAGCTGACAGCGGTTATGTAACGCTAACTGCAGCTAGTAATAAATTATATGGAAGGCTGCAAACAGGCCTAGCTGTGCAATAGTGATGAACTACAACTCCCATCAGACAACCTGTAAAATGCACACGGTCACAGGTAGCCCTAAGAAGGACTGTTGGGGTTCTTGTACACAGGATCCTACACTACCACTCTACCTATCTCAGCA
Source organism: Eleutherodactylus coqui (assembly GCF_035609145.1). Classification (NCBI taxonomy): domain Eukaryota; kingdom Metazoa; phylum Chordata; class Amphibia; order Anura; family Eleutherodactylidae; genus Eleutherodactylus; species Eleutherodactylus coqui. Next base: position 177,150,993 of record NC_089843.1, on the reverse strand, counting down.
ACGCTGTCCTTATACTATGTAGTACAGACTGCAGCCTGAGAACGCTATAGCTGTAATGGGGCTGCACGCCCAATATACAAAAAAAAAAAAATGTGCAAAACTGCTACCAGCAGCCACAACAGTAATGCACACGGTCAGATGTGGCCCTAAGAAGGACCGTTAGTGTAGGATCCTGTATACAAGAACCCCAACACTTTCCCTATAGCAGCACCAGCACTGTCCCTGATCTCTCCCAGTGTTTGACTGTGGCGAGCCGTGGGTGGCCCCACTTTAAATACTCGGGGGTCACTTGATCTCACCAGCCACTCACTGCAGGGGGGTGGGATAGGGCTGGAACGTCACAGGAGGAAGTTGTAATGCCTTCCCTGCGTTTCTATTGGCCAGAAAATGGCGCAAAACTTTCAGGGAAGGAAATGGAATTGACTCGAACATCGCGTGGTGCTCGCCTCGAGTAACGAGCATCTCGAGTACCCTAATACTCGAACGAGCATCAAGCTCGGACGAGTACGTTCGCTCATCTCTAGTAGGAAATTGTCAGTGGACTCTCCTGCCAAAATATTGTGCCTTAGAAGACATGGAAGCATCTTCTTTATCTGGGAACCATTCCTGGTGGCTGACAAAGGAGTGGGTTACAAATTCCCTTCGCTGACTCTCATTGCATTTGACTTAAATGTCATTATCTATAGTTTATATATAGAGATGAGCGAGCGTACTCAGAAAAGCACTACTTGCTCGAGTAATTTGCTTTATCCGAGTATCGCTGTGCTCGTCCCTGAAGATTCGGGTGTCGGCACTGAGCGGGGAGCTGCAGGGGAGAGCGGGGAGGAACGGAGGGGAGATCTTTCTCTCCCTCTCTCCCGCCCGCTCTCCCCTGCTCCCCGCTGCGACTCACCTGTCAGCCGCAGCGGCACCCGAATCTTCAGGGACGAGCACAGCGATACTCGGATAAAGCAAATTACTCGAGCGAGTAGTGCTTTTCCGAGTACGCTCGCTCATCTCTATTTATATACCTATATAACTGTCGGGTTTGTGTTTTATTTGGAACAATGTTCTATACTACATAGATATCTCACATGTTCTTTTTTTGGTAAAAAGCCGTGGAACGGCTTATGTGTATTTCAAGTTAGACTTTTATTTCTAACTCCCCCTCTATTATCATCCATATACAACTGTATATAATATTTTTCTTTATGTTCGTCAAGACTGAGGCTTCATGAGTGTTAATTGATGTCATTCTCTGTTTTATTAAGTTGGTTAATTGTGTTTATTTTTTACTGTGGCTCTGTGATAAGCTTCCTGCTAAACTTCGGTTTTACACATAAGATGCTATAATTTCACAACATATTTTCACAAATTGGTTATGGTATTTTGGATAACTCTGATTAATACTGAGGGACTTAATGGAACTTTAAACGCTCACAGCTTTGAAAAGAAGCTAAATTTTACCATGCAGACATCTTGTGTGTCCAAGAAACTCACCTTAATGAGGCAGATATTTTCAGACTTAAGCACAAACAATTTACACATATCTATGTGGATCCAACCTTTAAGAAAAAGGAGGTGTGGCCATTGTGATTAAAAATTCTATAGCTTTCTCTCCCATTCAAATTTTCACTGATCTACAAGGTAGATACAGTGGGGAAAAAAGTTTTTAGACAGATACCAATTTTACAAGTTCTTCCACTTAAAAAGATGAGAGAGGCTTGTAATTGACATCATAGGTAGGCCTCAACTATGAGAGACAACATGAGAAAACACATCCAGAAAACCACATTGTCTGATTTTTAACGAATTTATTTGCAAATTATGGTGGAAAACAAGTATTTGGTCACCTACAAACAAGCAAGATTTCTGGGTCTCACAGACCTGTAACTTCTTTTTTAAGAGACTCCTCTGTCCTCCACTCATTACCTGTAGTAATTGCACCTGTTTGAACTTGTTATCAGTATAAAAGACACCTGTCCACAACTTCAAGGAGTCACACTTCAAACTCCACTATAGTGAAGACCAAAGAGCTGTCGAAGGACACCAGAAACAAAATTGTAGCCCTGCACCAGACATGGAAGACTGAATCTGCAATAGGCAAGCAGCTTGGTGGGAAGAAATCAACCGTGGGAGCAATAATTAGAAAACGGAAAAAATACAAGACCACTGATAATCTCCCTCGATCTGGGGCTCCACGCACGATCTCACCCCATGGGGTTAAAATGATCACAAGAACGGTGAGCAAAAATTTCAGAACCACATGGGGGGAACCTAGTGAATGACCTGCAGAGAGTTGGGACCAACGTAACAAAGGCCACCATCATTAACATACTACGCCGCCAGGGACTTAGATCCTGCAGTACCAGGCTTGTCCCCCTGCTTAAGCAAGTACATGTCTGGGGCCGACTGATGTTTGCTTGAGAGCATTTGGATGATCCAGAAGAGTATTGGGAGAATGTCATATGGTCAGATGAAACCAAAGTAGAACTGTTTGGCAGAAACACAACTCGTCGTGTTTGGAGGAGAAAGAATGCTGAGTTGCATCCAAAGAACACCATACCTACTGTGAAGCATGGGGGGTGGCAACATCATGCTTTGGGGTTGTTTTTCTGCAAAGGGACCAGGACGACTGATCCATATACATGAACGAATGAATGGGGCCATGTATCGTGAGATTTTGAGTGCAAACCTCCTTCCATCAGCAAGGGCACTGAAGATGAAACATGGTTGGGTCTTTTAGCATGACAATGATCCCAAGTACACCGCCAGGGCAATGAAGAAGTGGCTTCGTAAGAAGCATTTCAAGGTCCTGGAGTGGCCTAGGCAGTCTCCAACATCTCAACCCTATAGAAAACCTTTGGAGGGAGTTGAAAGTCCGTGTTGCCCAGTGACAGCCCCAAAACATCACTGCTCTTGAGGAGATCTGCATGGAGGAATGGGCTAACATACCAGCAACAGTGTGTGCCAACCTTGTGAGGACTTACAGAAAACGTTTGACCTCTGTCATTGCCAATAAAGGATATATAACAAAGTATTGAGATGAACTTTTGTTATTGACCAAATACTTATTTTCCACCATAATTTGCAAATAAATTCGTTAAAAATCAGACAATGTGATTTTCTGGATGTGTTTTCTCATGTTGTCTGTCATAGTTGAGGTCTACCTATGATTTCAATTACAGGCCTCTCTCATCTTTTTAAGTGGGAGAACTTGTACAATTGATATCTGACTAAATACTTTTTTCCCCACTGTATATTATCCTTACTTACTTAATAAATAATCTAGAATATATTCAGGGGGTCTTTTATGCACCTAATAAGAAAGAACCCAAGCAATTTCCAAACTACAAAATAACAAAGTGCTGGGGTTAGATGGCCTGCCAACTGAAATATATAAAAAATTCGGTAAGCAATTATTCCCACAGCTACTCTCCATGTTTGGTGAGGCTGAGCAAAAAGGTGAACTATCCCCTTCTATGCATGAGGCACTAATTAATGTCATCTCCAAGCCTGATAAGGACTTATTATTTCTGAGCAGAGACCTATATCTCTGCTCAATGCCGATGTGAAGATTCTGGCCAAGGTCTTGGCAAATCAACTTATGATTGTAATATCTTCTTTGGTCCACCCAGGTCAAATAGGCTTTATACCCTCAAGATCTACAGCAATTAATATACGAAGAACCTATTTAAATCTACAGATCTATTAGCATGGGGGACAGGATTCTGGTTTCACCCGATGCAGCCAAGACCTTTGAGGATGGCTTCACAAGAGCACGTGTGTGTGTGTACATAGGTGCATACATATGTGTGCACCCCTGTACATGCAAAAACACACGTGTATGCGGCTGCTTCTAGGGGCTCCATTGAAGGCAATGGTCTGCCGGCACCCCGTAATTATTTTTTAGGGAAGAGCTTTAAATATAAGCTCTTCCCTGAAAAATAAACATTTTAGTGTAAAAAAAGTAAAATAAAAATATACTTACCTGTCTGTCACTGCCGTGTCCCCCGGGATTTAAAATCCCCGCCTGCTGAAAGACCTGTTTCTGATTGGCTAAGGCGCTCAGCCAATCACAGGCAGCTCTCGCCTGTCATTCATGGTCTATACTCTGGCATGGTTATTAATTGGGCCAAGTCAGTTATACTCCCTTTGGATAAACCAGGTTTTAAGTATTCATATTGTGCAAGCCCAATTACTCTGTTAACCTATTTTTAAATACTTGGGAGTATACATCACAAGAACAGTGTCTGACTATAAAGTAAATCTAGACCCATTACTAGTTTCATTTAAAATAAAACTGGATGTTTGGTGTGGGCTCCCCCTCTTTGCTATAGAAAGAGCAAATCTTATAAAAATGATTTGGATGCCACAATTACTATACCTAATTCATAATTCATCACAGTGGATAGTCCAATGCTTCTTTTATAGGGTGAACAGCCTATTTCAATATCTTATATGGAGGAAACAAGTCCCCAGGACTAGAAACACTATACAAACCCAAAGAGGAGGGCGGCCTAGCGGTGCCCAACCCATGGGCATATTTTCTGGCCTCACATTTTCAGCATTTAAGGGGATGGGATGCAGAGAATGAACAAGATGTTAACAGTCAGCTGCTAAAGGGATATCTTCCTGATACACATCTGTTTGAGGCCATAGAGGCACACTGATTTTGCAGTAATGCTAAAAGGCTACCCACAATCTCACTCATGCATAAAATCTGGTGGAGAGTCAGACAACTGATGGAGGCTGCAGAATGTATGCAATACACGTCCATCTGGGACACCCCATGGCTCCCTGAAATGCATTAGCTGTAGGGGTTTGGAGGGTGGAAAACTGGAGGGTGTAGAAAGGATCTCCCAAGTTCTATTGAATGGTGAGCTTAAAACATTTGAACAACTGTGGACTGAGTTGAATATGCCACAGACCCAATTCTACAGATACTTGCAGTTGAGACACACTTAGAATACACAAGTAAATTCCACACCAATAAAAGTCTCTGTTTTTGATTTAGCTGACATTATTGGCACAGCACGGTGTACAGTGAGCAAAATATCACTTATATCCAAAAATATGCAGAATCAATTAAATCACCAAAACCCAGATGTGATTAAAAGTAATTGGGAGGGTTTTCGATTTTCAGTCTGTGAAGATTCTATGGAACATCATACCTTTACACATTGCAGCTTCCTATGCATGCAGCCTACTATTGGCAAGTGTATCTAATCCTGGCAAGGCCCTCCTCAGCCCTTAACCTTTACATCCTTGGACCCAATTTCAAGTTCATTTTTATTAGTTTACACCTGTTACTATCCCCCGCCCCCTCTGTTAAACCCTCTTTCTCTCCAGGTGATCCTCAATACAGACCCCTGATGTTGATTGCATTAATGAAATGATACAACTTATAAGATGTGACTATCCTTATGGCATGTTAGTGTTTTATTGTGTGCATTTACTACAGATAGCGCATGCCAGATTATAGTTGGATCATCATTTTTTTTTTTCTTATTTCTATACGTTCATGAGCACTGCATTTATGTGATTTGTATTGACAGCATTATTTTTTTTTATGTTCAATAATTTTTATTGAATATCAAGGATTGCAGTTATTACAACAACATCTTTCAGTCATCAGATTTCAACCTTATCTGTAGTTGTGAAGGAATGATACAGCAATCAAATAACTTAATAAAACTAAAGCGATTCAATCCCCAGCCAGGAGATTACAATATATCAAAAGTAAAATGTTAATAACTATTGAATCAACATTGCTATAATTCCTAAAATATTTCACAGATAAAAATATAAAAGGGGAAGAAATATAGTGAAGGGGAGGAGAAAAGGGGGAGGAGAAAAGGGGGAGGGAGGTGGGAGAGGGAACTGTGAAAGATGTAAGTGGGAAGAGGGGGAGGGGAGTGGGAAAGGTTATAGGATCCACCTACATGCAGCAAAATCATCATTTTTTTCATATTAGATTCTTTACTTTATGACTATGTATCATAAAAGACTAAAGCACAAAGATAAATCTGAGAAACACCCTGCATTCTTCCCTAAACAGAGTTCTCTTTGCCCTCCGAAATCAGAGTACTAATCAGTCTTTATCAACATTTTTCACATCCTTGAAATTATGTGAGTGAGGCAAAATTATTTCATTTAAAATGGTTTCCCCAAGGCCCCCAGACCTCTATAAAATTCTCAACTTTATCGTTCCTATAGGCATGCAATTCCTCAAAGGAACAGTGATCTGTCAGTAATTGGATTATCTCAAACTTTGTAAGAGTATGAGTTGATCTCCAATTTCTTGCTATCAATACTTTAATAGATAGAAGCCCATGTGAGATCAATTTCCTAAATTTAATAGAGACATTGTCTATTCCCAGCAACAAAACTGCCAATTCAGGTTTTGGACAGATATCAATTCCCACCACCATTTTTAAGAGAGAGAAATAAAAAAAGACTGCCAAGGGGTTTGGACATTTGGGCAACTCCAAAAAATATGTAGTAATGTCTTTCTTTTTCTGCAGCCCCTCCAGCATCTGTCTGAGGTCCCTGTGAAAAAATCTGATAATCTTACCATATTGACAGCATTATTTTAAAATCAATAAATATTTGTTTAAAAGAAAAAAAAAGTAAATGGGAGGCAGATCTGGGCCCTATAGAAGATACACAGTGGAATGAGATACTAAAGATGACCTACCTCCAAACTGGCAATCAGTGAATCACATGGCTTATCACAGATATACCTAATGCATAGGGTGCATCGTACCCCAGCCTTCCTACACGATATTGGAGTGATAAATGATCCTCTGTGTACACGATGCAAGACCCAAATCAGCAGGACTCATCCACATGGTATGGCGATGTCCAAAACTATAAAGATACTGGACTGAGGTGATTTCTTTGATTAATGCTGTATTTCAGATTAGCTTGGAGGACATAGTACTAGTATGCATCTTTAGCTATGTACAAGACCTGCAGCTAGGGGAGATGGAAAAGGTGTCAGTGGCATGTCTTCTATATATAGCAAGAAAACTGATAGCACAGCAATGAATGCCCTAAACGGAACTCATGAAACCTTGGATTATACCGGTATATTGTAAGATACGGTAAATTTTGGACAATATTTTCAGTAATGGACTTCCACGAAAATTCGGTCTGTTATTATGAGAGGAAGTTGAAAGGGAAGTGGAGGGAGGGAATTATTTAAATTGTTTTCGTCTTTGGGAAATGGGAATTTGTATGTTTTGGAAAAACTGGAAAATGCTCAATAAAAACTTTTTGATTTAAAAATGAAGGAACCCGGCTTTTATCATAAATTATTTAAAGAAATAAATCAGTTTTCAAAGGGATCCCTCCTAATTGTTGATGATTTCAACTAAGTTATTTGTCGGTCATTATATTTCACTACTAGAGATGAGCGAACGTACTCGTCCGAGCTTGATATTCGTGCGAATATTAGGGTGTTCGGGATGCTCGTTACTCGTAACGAGTACCACGCGGTGTTCTGGTTACTTTCAGTTTCCTCTCTGAGACGTTAGCGCGCTTTTCTGGCCAATTGAAAGACAGGGAAGGCATTACAACTTCCCCCTGTGACGTTCAAGCCCTATACCACCCCCCTGCTGTGAGTGGCTGGGGCGATCAGATGTCACCGGAGTATAAAAGTCGGCCCCTCCCACGGCTCGCCTCAGATGTCTTGTGAGTTAGTGAGGGACAGTGCTGCTGGTGCCTGAGCTGCTGTAGGGAGAGCGTTAGGAGTTAGTGTAGGCTTCAAGAACCTCAAAGGTCCTTCTTAGGGCCACATCTACCTGTGTGCAGGCTGCTGCTAGCAGTGGTTTTTTTTTTTTTTTCTCAAAATCGGCAGTGCAGAGCATTGCACCCGGCATTAGGGACAGAAGTGGTGCTTAGGCAGGGAGAGTGTTAGGAGTGAGTGTAGCCTTCAAGAACCTCAACGGTCCTTTCTAGGGCCACATTTAACTGTGTGGAGTACTGTGCAGGCTGCTGTTAGCAGTGTTGCATTTTTTTTTCTTCTAAAATCGTCTGTGCAGAGCATTGCACCCTCCATTGATACTACAGGGACAGAATTGTGTAGGCAGGGCCACAACACAGTTATTGTTCATTGAATATCCGCAGTGGGGCCCTCCCTTTGCAAAAAAGCAGGGAAAAAATTATATTTGGCCTGCCTGTGTCAGTCCTAAGGTCTCCGTGTACGTGTGTGCTGCGTGGAGAACGTACAAAAATCAAACGCAACCAGCTACGGTTTACTGCAGGCTTGCGCCATTGTCTTTCCTGACTGGCAAATACCTGCTCTGCCAGAGTTAATAACTCTGCTACACTAAAGTTGTGTGACACTTTTTCAGGGCCACACCACAGTTATTAAACGTATTGTTCATTGAATATACGCAGTGGGGCCCTCCCTTTGCAAAAAAGCAGGGAAAAAATTATATTTGGCCTGCCTGTGTCAGTCCTAAGGTCTCCGTGTACGTGTGTGCTGCGTGGAGAACGTACAAAAATCAAACGCAACCAGCTACGGTTTACTGCAGGCTTGTGCCATTGTCTTTCCTGACTGGCAAATACCTGCTCTGCCAGAGTTAATAACTCTGCTACACTAAAGTTGTGTGACACTTTTTCAGGGCCACACCACAGTTATTAAACGTATTGTTCATTGAATATCCGCAGTGGGGCCCTCCCTTTGCAAATTTGCGAAAAAATTATATTTGGCCTGCCTGTGTCAGTCCTAAGGTCTCCGTGTACGTGTGTGCTGCGTGGAGAACGTACAAAAATCAAACGCAACCAGCTACGGTTTACTGCAGGCTTGCGCCATTGTCTTTCCTGACTGGCAAATACCTGCTCTGCCAGAGTTAATAACTCTGCTACACTAAAGCTGTGTGACACTTTTTCAGGGCCACACCACAGTTATTAAACGTATTGTTCATTGAATATCCGCAGTGGGGCCCTCCCTTTGCAAATTTGCGAAAAAATTATATTTGGCCTGCCTGTGTCAGTCCTAAGGTCTCCTAGACGTGTGTGCTGCGTGGAGAACGTACAAAAATCAAACGCAACCAGCTACGGTTTACTGCAGGCTTGCGCCATTGTCTTTCCTGACTGGCAAATACCTGCTCTGCCAGAGTTAATAACTCTGCTACACTAAAGTTGTGTGACACTTTTTCAGGGCCACACCACAGTTATTAAACGTATTGTTCATTGAATATCCGCAGTGGGGCCTTCCCTTTGCAAAAAAGCGAAAAAATTATATTTGGCCTGCAGGCTTGCGCCAATTTATTTCCTGCCTGGGAAATCAAATCACTGGTAATACAGCATGCTGAGGGGTAGGGGTAGGCCTAGAGGACGTGGACGCGGCCGAGGACGCGGAGGGCCAAGTGAGGGTGTGGGCACAGGCCGAGCTCCTGATCCAGGTGTGTCGCAGCCGACTGCTGCGCGATTAGGAGAGAGGCACGTTTCTGGCGTCCCCACATTCATCGCCCAATTAATGGGTCCACACGGGAGACCTTTATTAGAAAATGAGCAGTGTGAGCAGGTCCTGTCCTGGATGGCAGAAAGTGCTTCGAGCAAGCTATCATCCACCCAGAGTTCTGCGCCGTCCAGTGCTGCAAATCCGAATCCTCTGTCTGCTGCTCCTCCTTCCTCCCAGCCTCCTCACTCCACTACAATGACACATGCTCAGGAGCGGGAACACTCCCAGGAACTTTTCTCGGGCCCCTGCTCAGATTGGGCAGCAGTGGTTCCTCTACCACCAGAGGAGTTTATCGTCACTGATGCCCAACCATTGGAAAGTTCCCAGGGTTCGGGGGATGAGGCTGGGGACTTCCGGCAACTGTCTCAAGACCTTTCAGTGGGTGAGGAGGACGATGACGATGAGACACAGTTGTCTTGCAGTGAGGTAGTAGTAAGGGCAGTAAGTCCGAGGGAGCAGCGCACAGAGGATTCGGAGGAAGAGCAGCAGGACGATGAGGTGACTGACCCCACCTGGTGTGCAACGCCTACACAGGACAGGTCTTCAGAGGGGGAGGCACGGGCAGCAGCAGGGCAGGTTGCAAGAGGCAATGCGGTGGCCAGGGGTAGAGGCAGGGCCAGACCGAATAATCCACCAAGTGTTTCCCAAAGCGCCCCCTCGCGCCATGCCACCCTGCAGAGGCCGAGGTGCTCTAAGGTCTGGCAGTTTTTCACAGAGACGCCTGATGACCGACGAACAGTGGTGTGCAACCTTTGTCGCGCCAAGATCAGCCGGGGAGCCACCACCAACAGCCTCACCACCACCAGCATGCGCAGACATATGATGGCCAAGCACCCCACAAGGTGGGACGAAGGCCGTTCACCGCCTCCGGTTTGCACCGCTGCCTCTCCCCCTGTGCCCCAACCTGCCACTGAGATACAACCACCTTCTCAGGACACAGGCACGACCGTCTCATGGCCTGCACCCACACCCTCACCTCCGCTGTCCTCGGCCCAATCCAGCAATGTCTCGCTAGCGCAACTGTTGGAGCGCAAGTGCAAGTACGCCGCCACGCACCCGCACGCTCAATCGTTAACCGTCCACATAGCCAAATTTATCAGCCTTGAGATGCTGCCGTATAGGGTTGTGGAAACGGAGTCCTTCAAAGCTATGATGGCGGCGGCGGCCCCGCGCTACTCAGTTCCCAGTCGCCACTACTTTTCCCGATGTGCCGTCCCAGCCCTGCACGACCACGTCTCCCGCAACATTGTACGCGCCCTCACCAATGCGGTTAGTGGCAAGGTCCACTTAACTACGGACACATGGACAAGCACAGGTGGCCAGGGCCACTACATCTCCCTGACGGCACATTGGGTGAATTTAGTGGAGGCTGGGACAGAGTCAGAGCCTGGGACCGCTCACGTCCTACCCACCCCCAGAATTGCGGGCCCCAGCTCGGTGGTGGTATGTTCAGCGGTGTATGCTTCTTCCACTAAAGCACCCTCCTCCTCAACCTCTGTCTCGCAATCTAGATGTGTCAGCAGCAGCAGGACGTCGCCAGCAGTCGGTGTCGCGCGGCGTGGCAGCACAGCGGTGGGCAAGCGTCAGCAGGCCATGCTGAAACTACTCAGCTTAGGAGATAGGAGGCACATGGCCCACGAACTGCTGCAGGGTCTGACAGAGCAGACCGACCGTTGGCTTGCGCCGCTGAGCCTCCAACCGGGCATGGTCGTGTGTGACAACGGCCGTAACCTGGTGGCGGCTCTGCAGCTCGGCAGCCTCACGCACGTGCCATGCCTGGCCCACGTCTTTAATTTGGTGGTTCAGCGCTTTCTGAAAAGCTACCCACGCTTGTCAGACCTGCTCGTAAAGGTGCGCCGGCTCTGCGCACATTTCCGCAAGTCCCACACGGACGCTGCCACCCTACGCACCCTGCAACATCGGTTTAATCTGCCAGTGCACCGACTGCTGTGCGACGTGCCCACACGGTGGAACTCTACGCTCCACATGTTGGCTAGGCTCTATGAGCAGCGTAGAGCTATAGTGGAATACCAACTCCAACATGGGCGGCGCAGTGGGAGTCAGCCTCCTCAATTCTTTTCAGAAGAGTGGGCCTGGTTGGCAGACATCTGCCAGGTCCTTCGAAACTTTGAGCAGTCTACCCAGGTGGTGAGCGGCGATGCTGCAATCATTAGCGTCACCATTCCTCTGCTATGCATCTTGAGAAGTTCCCTGCAAACCATAAAGGCAGCCGCTTTGCGCTCGGAAACCGAGCCGGGGGAAGACAGTATGTCACTGGATAGTCAGAGCACCCTCCTGTCTATATCTCAGCGCGTTCAGGAGGAGGAGGAGGAGCATGAGGAGGATGAGGGGGAAGAGACAGCTTGGCCCACTGCTGACGGTACCCATGCTGCTTGCCTGTCATCATTTCAGCGTGTATGGCCTGAGGAGGAGGAGGAGGATCCTGAAAGTGATCTTCCTAGTGCGGACAGCCATGTGTTGCGTACAGGTGCCCTGGCACACATGGCTGACTTCATGTTAGGATGCCTTTCTCGTGACCCTCGCATTCAACGCATTCTGGCCCCTACGGATTACTGGGTGTACACACTGCTCGACCCACGCTATAAGGAGAACCTTCCCACTCTCATTCCCGAAGAGGAAAGGGGTTCGAGAGTGTTGCTATACCACAGGACCCTGGCGGACAAGCTGATGGTAAAATTCCCATCAGACAGCGGTAGTGGCAGAAGGCGCAGTTCCGAGGGCCAGGTAGCAGGGGAGGTGCGTAGATCGAGCAGCATGTACAGCCCAGGCAGTGCAACAGTCTTTAAGGGCCTGGCCAGCTTTATGGCTCCCCAGCAAGACTGTGTCACCGCTCCCCAGTCAAGGCTGAGTCGGCGGGAGCACTGTAAAAGGATGGTGAGGGAGTATGTAGCCGATCGCACGACCATCCTCGGTGACGTCTCTGCCCCCTACAACTACTGGGTGTCGAAGCTGGACACGTGGCCTGAACTCGCGCTGTATGCCCTGGAGGTGCTTGCTTGTCCTGCGGCTAGCGTCTTGTCGGAGAGGGTGTTTAGTGCGGCTGGGGGAATCATCACAGATAAGCGTACCCGCCTGTCAACCGACAGTGCCGACAGGCTAACACTCATGAAGATGAACAAAGCCTGGATTTCCCCAGACTTCTCTTCTCCACCAGCGGACAGCAGCGATACGTAAGCAACACGTAGGCTGCACCCGCGGATGGAAGCTACGTTCTCTCTCACCATCCAAAACGGGGACATTTCTGCTTCATCAATCTGTGTCTAATATTCCTCCTCCTCCTCCTGCTCCTCCTCCTGAAACCTCACGTAATCACGCTGAACGGGCAATTTTTCTTAGGGCCACAAGGCTCACTCATCTAATTTTTCGAAACAATTTTTATATGTTTCAATGCTCTTAAAAGCGTTGAAACTTTAACTTGAACCAATTTTTCGTTAAACTGGGCTGCCTCCAGGCCTAGTTACCACTTAAGCCACATTAACCAAAGCGATTAATGGGTTTCACCTGCCATCTTGGTTGGGCATGGCCAATTTTTACTGAGGTTCATTAGCACTGTTGGTACACCAATTTTTTGGGGCCCTCACCTACAGTGTAATCATAGCAATTTGTATGTTCTTCGCCTGCACTCATCGTACAGAAGTGTGTGTGGGGTTGGCCTACACTTTAGCTACATAAATGTAACTTGGGCCTTGGCTATACTAAGGCTACTGAAATGGAACTAAGACTGCGCTCCCACTATACTGCTGCTTCAGAATTGTTACTGGGGCCTGTCTTGAGTGCTACTATTGCTGACATGGAACGAAGACTGCGCTCCCGCTATACTGCTGCTTCGGAATTGTTACTGGGGCCTGTCTTGAGTGCTACTATTGCTGACATGGAACGAAGACTGCGCTCCTCCTATAATGCTGCTAGTGATATGTTAGTGGGGCCTGTCCTAATGCTACGGCTGAAATGTTACGAATTATGGGCTCTGCCTATACCGCTGCTAATGGTATGTCTCTGGGGTGTGGAAACAGAGGCTTCCCAAAGACATGATGGCGGCGAGGCCATTTCCCACCAACGCGGTTACTGTTAAGGTGCATATAACCACGGACACGTGGAGAGGACACGTAGTGCCTCAAAAACATCCCCCTCCTCCTCCAACAGGGAAAACATTCTTGGCAAATGCCTTTGCATTGGTTCGTCTGGTGGCAGTCCAAGAATTTCACCTTTACCGACACTACAAGAGAGCCCCCCCACCATCCCCCCGCCACGGCCCACTTAATCCTGGCCACATTCCGAAAACCAACAAAATAAAACCGCGCTACTAGGTCCGCAGTCACCACCACATTACCACCAACGCGGTTACTGTTAAGGTGCATATAACCACGGACACGTGGAGAGGACACGTAGTGCCTCAAAAACATCCCCCTCCTCCTCCAACAGGGAAAACATTCTTGGCAAATGCCTTTGCATTGGTTCGTCTGGTGGCAGTCCAAGAATTTCACCTTTACCGACACTACAAGAGAGCCCCCCCACCATCCCCCCGCCACGGCCCACTTAATCCTGGCCACATTCCGAAAACCAACAAAATAAAACCGCGCTACTAGGTCCGCAGTCACCACCACATTACCACCAACGCGGTTACTGTTAAGGTACATATTACCAGTCTGACTGGGGCATGCAGACACCTTGACAGAATGAATAGTGTGTGGCACATAGGTTCCCCATTGCTATGCCCACGTGTGCAGCTCCTGATGGCGGTGGCACAGGATTCTATTTCTCATTGCTTCTGTACAGCATTGTGGGCTATCGCCCCGCCCCTTTTAAAGAGGGTCGCTGCCTAGCCGTGCCAACCCCTCTGCAGTGTGTGCCTGCGGTTCCTCCTCATGGCAGACGCACTTCTAAATAGACATGAGGGTGGTGTGGCATGAGGGCAGCTGAAGGCTGCGCAGGGACACTTTGGTGTGCGCTGTGGGGGGGAGGGGGGGCGGTTGGTCAGCATGTAACCCAGGAGAAGTGGCAGCGGAGTGTCATCCAGGCAGTGATTGTGCTTTGTTGGAGGTAGTGTGGTGCTTAGCAAAGGTATGCCATGCTAATGAGGGCTTTTCAGAAGTAAAAGTTTTTGGGAGGGGGGGGGGCCCACTCTTGCCACTATTGTGGCTTAATAGTGGGACCTGTGAACTTGAGATGCAGCCCAACACGTAGCCCCTCGCCTGCCCTGTCCGTTGCTGTGTCGTTCCCATCACTTTCTTGAATTGCCCAGATTTTCACACATGAAAACCTTAGCGAGCATCGGCGAAATACAAAAATGCTCGGGTCGCCCATTGACTTCAATGGGGTTCGTTATTCGAAACGAACCCTCGAGCATCGCGAAAAGTTCGTTCCGAGTAACGAGCACCCGAGCATTTTGGTGCTCGCTCATCTCTATTCACTACTCCTACCACTGTTGACAAATCTTCAGAATTATGCCAGATAACACAGAAAGAGAATTGTTTTTGCTTTTAGAGACATCTTATATCAAAGAGTTCTCTAATATTCTGTATGTGTAATCACTTGGTCAGACCATGCCCCGAACTACTTAGTTGTTTCTGAAGCATATAATAACCAACCTATATTCCCTTGGAAATTAAATCATTATTTACTTCGGACCCCTGCAAATATGACTAAAATCTCTTTGTTGCATATTGAATATTTTAAACATAACTTTACACCTAATGTCAACTTTTGTACAATATGATCTGCTCATAAAGCATACAGTATTTTATCAGTTTGGCAGCAGTAATTAAACACAAAAATACAGGCTTTAGACAGCACCTTTCTAATAATATTATCCATTTGAGCACCTTTCTAATAATATTATCCATTAAACAAAGTATTGTCCCTCTAGAGCAGTGATGGCAAGCCTTTTAGAGACTGGGTGCCCAAACTGCAACCCACTTATTTATCAGAAAGTGCCAACACATCAGGGGGTGGGGCTTATCACAACGTATGATTTTACCTCCATCATTATAAAAAGGATCGGGCTCTTTCAATTTGCCATGGGAATTTCTGCTGAGGACATTCTGCAGCATTTTTGCCACGTGTAAACATACCCCAGTAGTAATAGTGACCCCCACAGCGGGCCCAGCTGTATTAGTGACCTCCACAGTGGTTTCAGTATTAATAGTGACCCCCAAAATGGCCTCAGTAGTAATAGTGACACCCACAGTAGCCTCAACAGTAATAGTGATCCCCTCAGTAGTAATAGTAACCTCTACAGTAGCCCCAGTAGTAATAGTGACCCCCACAGTAGTAATAGTAACCCCCACTGTAGTCCCAGTAGTAATAGTATCCTCACAGTTTCCCCAGTAGTTATAGTGACCCCCACAGCAGCCTCAGCATTAATAGTGAACCCCTACAGTAGCCTGAGTAGTAATAGTGACCCCCACGGTGGCTCCAATAGTAATAGTGTTCCCCACAGTGGTCTCCATAGTAATAGTACACAATAATTAGAAGAGCGCTCCACACTGTAGAATATATAAAAACCTTTTTCAAGGTTTGTAGTAGGCAGGAAAATAGAGGACTTACCTAGTGTCTAGTGGGGTTCCAAGGGGCAAAACACTCCACTAGCACACTGAATTCCTGGCTTGCTTTAAATTTAAGTAGGAAGTTTTACAGATGACCCTTATTCTATAGTTTCTTAGTTTAGGAAGGCTGCTGAGAAGTATATCCCAACTCTTCACAAGTGGCATAAAATCAAATAATCCATAAGTAAAAAATAATAAAAAAGGTTCTCAGCGCATTATGCTTGATAAAGACTCCTGGGAGCTTTGAATCATATTGCAATTGTTAACTGACCTGTCATGTTTTTGGAATTAAATGGAGACTGATTTGAATCACTGGTGGTGACCTTACATCAGCAGGTCCAACGAGCGCTGAGCACCTTTTATATTATTTTTTCCTTATGGATTACTCTGTTGTAAGAGTAACCCTTACAGTGGTCTCCACAGTAATAGTGACACCCTCAGTACTAATCGTAACCTCCACAGTGGCCCCAGTAGTAATAATGACCCCCACAGTTGCCCCAGTAGTTGTAGTGACCCCCGCAGTGGCTGCAGTAGTAGTATTACTAGTGGGGCCAATATAGGGGACACTATTACTAATAGTATCTCCTATATCAGCCCTAGCAGTAATAGTGCCCCCCTGAGACCCATATACTTACCTCCTCCTCCTCGTCAAAGGGCCGCTGCTTCTCTGCTCAGCACTGCTACAGATGTCAGTGTGTGTGCCTGGGATCAGCCTCATCCCGTCCCATATTCACTACCGTAGTGAGCAGCCACCAATGTGTGTTCCAGTAGAGAGGGCTCTGCGTGCCACCTCTGGCACACATGCCATAGGTTCGCCACCACTGCTCTAGAGCTAATATGCTTAGTTCGATGCAAAACCAATTAATAGAAATACAATCAAGCCCTCAAAATACTAAAAACCTAATGGTATAACTTTGGCAGTAAAGCAAGTCCATTACTTGCATTGTCTCTCAAATCTCGCTCAATCCATTTTAAAGTGGGCTATATCAAAACAAGAACACTGTTAAGCCACAGGACATTTCAAATAACATAGCAAAATTCTATGAGGATCTATATAACCTTTGTGACAACCCAACTTCCCCCCAACCAACTCTTTCAAGGATTTTGGAATTTCTGAATTCAATATCTCTGCCTCACGTGTCCCATCAACAATTGGAACTGCTGTCTGCACCCATTTCTCCTTTTGAAATCTCTTGTGCCATTAAATCACTCAAAACGAACAAGGACCCAGGCTCTGATGCCTTTACTAAGGATTATTACAAAGCTTTACATATGGATATAGTTGACTCTCTCCTCTCTTTAGTTAATAATTAGAGATGAGCGAGCATACTCGTCCGAGCTTGATGCTCGTTCGAGTATTAGGGTGCTCGAGATGCTCGTTAATCGAGACGAGCACCACGCGGTACTCGTCTCGATTAAACGAGCACTGACCATTGAATTCAATGGAGCCGGCAATACAGCCGGCTCCATTGAAAGCAATGGGCTGCCGGCGAGCGCGGGATGAATTGTCGGGAAGGGCTTAAATATATAAGTTTCCAAGGACCTGGCAGATGTCTGCCAACCAGGCCCACTCTTCTGTAAAGAATTGAGGAGGCTGACTCCCACTGCGCCGCCCATGTTGGAGTTGGTATTCCACTATAGCTCTACGCTGCTCATAGAGCCTGGCCAACATGTGGAGCGTAGAGTTCCACCGTGTGGGCACGTCGCACAGCAGTCGGTGCACTGGCAGATGAAACCGATGTTGCAGGGTGCGCAGGGTGGCAGCGTCCGTGTGGGAATTGCGGAAATATGCGCAGAGCCGGCGCACCTTTCCGAGCAGGTCTGACAAGCGTGGGTAGCTTTTCAGAAAGCACTGAACCACCAAATTAAAGACGTGGGCCAGGCATGGCACGTGCATGAGGCTGCCGAGCTGCAGAGCCGCCACCAGGTTACGGCCGTTATCACACACGACCATGCCCGGTTGGAGGCTCAGCGGGGCAAGCCAGCGGTCAGTCTGCTCTGTCAGACCCTGCAGCAGTTCGTGGGCCATGTGCCTCTTCTCTCCTAAGCTGAGTAGTTTCAGCACGGCCTGCTGACGCTTGCCCACCGTTGTGCTGCCACGCCGCGCAACACCGACTGCTGGCGACGTGCTGCTGCTGACACATCTTGATTGCGAGACAGAGGTTGCGTACGAGGAGGAGGAGGAGGAGGGTGGCTTAGTGGAGGAAGCATACACCGCCGCAGATACCACCACCAAGCTGGGGCCCGCAATTCTGGGGGTGGCTAGGACGTGAGCGGTCCCAGGCTCTGACTCTGTCCCAGCCTCCACTAAATTCACCCAATGTGCCGTCAGGGAGATATAGTGGCCTTGCACGCCTGTGCTTGTCCACGTGTCCGTTGTTAAGTGGACCTTGGCAGTAACCGCGTTGGTGAGGGCGCGTACAATGTTGCGGGAGACGTGGTCGTGCAGGGCTGGGACGGCACATCGGGAAAAGTAGTGGCGACTGGGAACTGAGTAGCGCGGGGCCGCCGCCATCATACCTTTGAAAGTCTCCGTTTCCACAACCCTATACGGCAGCATCTCCAGGCTGATAAATTTGGCTATGTGCACATTTAACGCTTGAGCGTGCGGGTGCGTGGCGGCGTACTTGCGCTTGCGCTCCAACACTTGCGCTAGCGACGGCTGGACGGTGCGCTGAGAGACATTGGTGGATGGGGCCGAGGACAGCGGAGGTGAGGGTGTGGGTGCAGGCCAGGAGACGGTAGTGCCTGTGTCCAGAGAGGGGGGTTGTATCTCAGTGGCAGGTTGGGGCACAGGGGGAGAGGCAGCGGTGCAAACCGGAGGCGGTGAACGGCCTTCGTCCCACCTTGTGGGGTGCTTGGCCATCATATGTCTGCGCATGCTGGTGGTGGTGAGGCTGGTGGTGGTGG
Source organism: Eleutherodactylus coqui (assembly GCF_035609145.1). Taxonomy (NCBI): domain Eukaryota; kingdom Metazoa; phylum Chordata; class Amphibia; order Anura; family Eleutherodactylidae; genus Eleutherodactylus; species Eleutherodactylus coqui. Next base: position 177,132,063 of record NC_089843.1, on the reverse strand, counting down.
CTCCCCGGCTGATCTTGGCGCGACAAAGGTTGCACACCACTGTTCGTCGGTCGTCTGCACTCTCAGTGAAAAACTGCCAGACCTTTAAGCACCTCGGCCTCTGCAGGGTGGCATGGCGCGAGGGGGCGCTTTGGGAAACAGTTGGTGGATTATTCGGTCTGGCCCTGCCTCTACCCCTGGCCACCGCACTGCCTCTTCCAACCTGCCCTGCTGCTGCACTTGCCTCCCCCTCTGAAGACCTGTCCTCAGTAGTCGTAGCAAACCAGGTGGGGTCAGTCACCTCATCGTCCAGCTGCTCTTCCTCCGAATCCTCTGTGCGCTCCTCCCTCGGACTTACTCCAATTACTACTACCTGAGTAATAGACAACTGTGTCTCATCGTCATCGTCCTCCTCACCCACTGAAAGCTCTTGAGACAGTTGCCGGAAGTCCCCAGCCTCATCCCCCGGACCCTGGGAACTTTCCAAAGGTTGGGCATCGGTCAAGACAAACTCCTCCAGTGGGAGAGGATTCGGAACCATTGCTGCCCATTCTGGGCAGGGGCCCGAGAACAGTTCCTGGGAGTCTGCCTGCTCCTCAGAATGTGTCATTGTAATGGAGTGAGGAGGCTGGGAAGAAGGAGGAGCAGCAGCCAGAGGATTCAGAGTTGCAGCAGTGGACGGCGCAGAATTCTGGGTGATCGATAGATTGCTGGATGCACTTTCTGCCATCCACGACAGGACCTGCTCACACTGCTCATTTTCTAATAAAGGTCTACCGCGTGGACCCATTAATTGGGAGATGAATGTGGGGACACCAGAAACGTGCCTCTCTCCTAATCCCGCAGCAGTCGGCTGCGATACACCTGGATCAGGAGCTCGGCCTGTGCCCACACCCTGACTTGGGCCTCCGCGTCCTCGCCTGCGTCCACGTCCTCTAGGCCTACCCCTACCCCTCAGCATGGTGTATTACCAGTAGTGCAGAAACAGAACGCTGTAATTAAATGTGCCGCTTATTGGCCTGTGGTTGGAGGCTGACATCGCTTACGGAACGCACAGCAGAGGCAGGAAAGAATTTTGCGCAAGCCTGCTGTAACACTTGGCTGCGTATGAATTAGGACAACTACCCCCAGCAGAGACGCAGTACAGTCAGGACGGTCACAGGCAGCCCAAATAGATTTTTTTTCCCAAATTTTTTTGGAAAAGCCCACTGCCTATATAGACTGGATATGTCTTTCACTGTCCCTGCCTCACCACCACTACTGGCCGTGGACTATGTAAAATTACTGCAAGACGCAATGCTCTGGACGCAATGCTCTGCACGGCCGATATACAAAAAAAAGAAAAAAGTGCAACACTGCAAAAAGCAGCCTCAACAGTACTGCACACGGTCAGATGTGGCCCTAAGAAGGACCGTTGGGGTTCTTGAAGCCTAAAATCAATCCTAACACTCCCAATAGCAGCTCTGGCATCAGCAGCACTTTCCTGATCTCTGTCAGAATGCATCTGTGGCGAGCCGCGGGAGGGGCCGATTTATATACTTGGGTGACACCTGATCTCGCCAGCCACTCACTGCAGGGGGGTGGTATAAGGCTTGAACGTCGCAGGGGGAAGTTGTAATGCCTTCCCTGTCTTTCTATTGGCCAGAAAAGCGCGCTAATGTCTCAGAGATGATAGTGAAAGTAACTCGAACATCGCGTGGTGCTCGCCTCTAGTAACGAGCATCTCGAACATGCTAATACTCGAACGAGTATCAAGCTCGGACGAGTACGTTCGCTCATCTCTAATCAGCAACTTAAACACTGACAAGCAGAAAACTACTGTATGAGAGGCAACTGGATGATGGGGGGTTGAATATTAGAAGGTTTTCTTTGTTTCTGTTATCAGTTTCCCATCTGCCACATTAAAAAAAAACTTCCTGAGGAACCCCTTCCTGAGGAACACCATCAAATATTTATCGGGACACTCAAAAAGCAGGGAAGTAAAGCATTCAATATAATAATATTCTTTAAAGCAATTGCAAATCATGCTAGAATAGAAAGTATTATTATTATCTGCATAAACTTGTATGCTACCATTAACGCAAAAAGAGGATTTTCTAGGCACTTTGAAAACTCTGCAAATTTTCTAGTTTTTGCACAGATTTTTATGCTGATAATAGAGATAAGCGAGCGTACTCGTCCGAGCTTGATGCTCGTTCGAGTATTAGGGTGTTCGAGATGCTCGTTACTCGAAACGAGCACCACGCGATGTTCGAGTTACTTTCACTTTCATCTCTGAGACATTTGCGCGCTTTTCTGGCAATAGAAAGACATGGAAGGCATTACAACTTCCTCCTGTGACGTTCCAGCCCTATACCACCCCCCTGCAGTGAGTGGCTGGGGAGATCAGATGACACCCGAGTATTAAAATCTGCCCCGCCCGCGGCTCGCCACAGATGCATTCTGACATAGATCAGGGAAAGTGCTGCTGATGCTGCTGCTGCTATAGGGACAGTGTTGGGTGTTATTTTAGTCTTCAAGAAACCCAACAGTCCTTCTTAGGGCCACATCTGACCGTGTGCAGTACTGTTGAGGCTGCTTTTAGCAGTGTTGCACAATTATTTTTTTTTTGTATATCGGGCGTGCAGACCATTGCGTCCTCAGTCTGCAGTCATTGTACAGAGTATAGGGGCAGTACTGGTGAGGCAGGGACAGTGGGAAAGGTGAAAGAGATATACTGTCTATATAGGCAGTGGGCTTTTTCAAAAAAATTGGGGAAAAATACTATATTTGGGCTGCCTGTGACCATCTTCAGTGTACTGCGTGTCTGCTGGGGGTAGTAGTCCTAATTAATACGCAGCTAAGCGTTACAGCAGGCTTGCGCAAAATTGTTTCCTGGCTCTGCTCTGCCCGTTACATCACCGCCGTCATAGCGCCAGAGGGAAACAGTATACATAATATACGCTGCATACAGTATCTGTCTGGTGTTTCAGCTCACCATTTAAACAAATTGAAGCAAAATACTTAAGGCCTACCACTGCCCTTTGGCCACTTGACTGCTTCTGCGCTGTGAATTCCACTAGCTCAGTCATACGCACCTACGTCTCACTACAGGCGTGCGCAAAATTATTTCCTGGCTCTGCTGTGCCCGTTACATCACCGCCGTCATAGCGCCAGAGGGAAACAGTACACATAATATACGCTGCATACAGTATCTGTCTGGTGTTTCAGCTCGCCATTAAAAAAAATTGAAGCTAAATATTTAAGGCCTACCACTGCCCTTTGGCCGCTTGACTGCTTCTGCGCTGTGAATTCCACTAGCTCAGTCATACGCACCTACGTCTCACTACAAACTTGCACCTGAACCAATTTTTATTTTAACTGGGCTGCCTACAGGCCTAGTTACAAATTAAGCCACATTAAGCAAAGCGATTAATGGGTTTCACCTGCCCTCTTGGTTGGGCATGGGCAATTTTTCTGAGGTACATTAGTACTGTTGGTACACCAATTTTTTTGGGCCCTCGCCTACAGTGAATTCCTACTAATTTTTATGGGCTTCGCCTGCACTCATGGTACAGCAAGGTGTGTGGGGTTGGCCTACACTTTTGGTACATAAATGTAACTGGGGCCTTGTCTATACTGCAACTACTGAAATGTGAAAGAGACTGTTATCTCCCTAAACTGCTGCAACGGAAATGTTACTGTGGCCTGTCTTTACTGCTACTACTACTGAAATGGAACTAATACTGTGCTCCCCCTATACTGCTGCTTCTGAATTGTTACTGGGGTCTGTCTTGACTGCTACTATTACTAAAATGGAACTAAGACTGTGCTCCCCCTATAATGCTGCTAGTGATAGGTTACTGGGGCCTGTCCCTAATGCTACAGCTGAAATGTTACTAATTCTGGGCTCTACCTATACCGCTGCTAATGCTATGTCACTGAAGTGTGGAAACGGAGGCTTCCCAAAAGACATGATGGTGGCGAGGCCATTTTCCACCAATGCGGTTACTGTTAAGGTGCATATAACCACGGACACGTGGAGAGGACACGTAGTGCCTCAAAAACATCCCCCTCCTCCTCCAACAATGAAAACATTCTTGGCAAATACCTTTGCATTGGTTCGTCTGGTGGCAGTCCAAGAATTTCCCCTTTACCGGCACAACAAGAGAGCCCACCCACCATCCCCCCGCCATGGCCCACTTAATCCTGGCCACATACCGAAAACCAACTAAATAAAACCGCGCTACTAGGTCCGCAGTCGCCACCACATTCCCACCAGCGCGGTTACTGTTAAAGTACATATTATCAGGGGGGCGGAGCCTGACCGCTGAGCTGTATGGCCGACTGAGAGCAGGGCTCCGTCGGCAAGGCACCTAAAGAGGCTCACAGCAGCAAGCTGCAGCGCTGAAATGAGAAGAGCGGGGAAGGAGAGAGGACCGGAACACATAGGGACTCCGCGGGCGAGCAGAGGACAAGCCGACATGCAGCGGTATTTAAAAGAAAAAAGCTCCCGCTCACCGCTACTCCCTGCCAAGATGGCGCCGGCTCAGACCTCTGCAGCAGCTCACAGTAAGGAGGGGGAGGAGGGGGCTGCCTCGGACAGTGAAGAAGGAGAAGCTGTATCAAAAGGCTTCATGAGAGACCTTATTATGAAGGCTCTACAGCCCATAATGTCGGAACTGGGGGAAATCAAAGAGGACATTAGGCATCTGGGCAGGCGGGTGGAGGAGCTAGAGACCTCCACCTCCTCTTTAACCACCCATGCTTCCGAAATGTCACAGATCCTGCAGGAACACCAGAAGCATATAAATAGAGCCCTATTGATGCAAGAAGATGCAGAAAATAGAAGCAGAAGGTGCAATGTTCGCATCAAAGGGCTACCGGAGTCTTGGGCAGCGGACTGCCTACCGAAAGTAGCAAAAGAAATCTTTACATCTTTACTTGGCACAGAAAGGGCCTCCAGCATTACGATTGAGCGCATACACAGGGCCCTCAGACCCCTCCCGGCGAACGCAGAGCCGCCACGAGACGTGGTTTGCAAAGTTTTATCCTTCCAGGATGCGTTCGCTATTCTGAGGGCCGCAAGAAGCTATAGAGACTTGAAATACTCTGAGGCACCGCTGCAGATCTTTCAGGATTTGGCGCCTACCACCCTGGCCAAACGCCGCTTACTTCGGCCACTTCTGGAAGTACTTAAAGATAAAGGCATCAAATACGCCTGGCTTTTTCCTTTTGGCCTGGGCATTTCTCTTAATGGCCGCAGATTTAATATAAGGGAGCCAGGTGATCTGCCGGCATGTTGGCAGTTCCTGGACATAGACCCGGTGGACTTACCGTCCTGGCTTCCGTTGCCGGAGTTGATTAAACTACCGGCGCTATCCCCCCCGGCGGCATGGAATACAGTTGGCTCCTCTAAGTCGCCGAGGAGCAAGAAGAAGAAAAGCCGCGATACTACTCCAGCTGGAGACTGAACTTCCTCGCCTTAACAACCTTGTTTACCACGTTCCGGTTGAGATTCCAGTGGGGAGCGGAAGGCTTCTGCGTTACTCACCTTGGATCGTTACGTTTGGCGCGGAAGTTTGACTTGCTCTGCATCGCGTATTTTGTTCGATGCACACCCGGTGGTGAAGCAGGGTGTCCGCTGGCGGACCGGATGGACTCATGGACTGTCTTTCCTCCTCCCAGCGACATGCCGAAAGTTTCTCATTCCTCTCTCCTAACCTATTTTTTACTCCACTTTTTAGGTTTATTATTCTGTCTCTTGCTAGATCCTCTGTGGTGTCGGTCAGGGCAGGCGTTGTGCTTCTCGGTATCTCTGCCTGGTATCGTCTTCATACCAGTAATCCCATACGTGTTGGGTTATACCGCTTTGCACATCTCCCCCACTGACTGTCCCAAGACAAACTAGTCTTTTTCATAAATAACTTTGTGTTTTAATTGCTAATTACCCCCTTTCCCTTGTGTGTTTCCCGTCTTCCCAGGGAGCGACTCCTCTCCCCCGCTTCCACACCCCCTACCCCGTCCAGATATCCGGTAAAGCACTTAGAGTCGTACGATTGTTACATTCTTTTTATTCTGTAGATGGCTTTGGATTGTGCCGTGCCTCCGGCTCCCAGACCAGCCGCGGACGATAGTCTCCGTCTCACCTCCTTTAATGTGAGAGGACTCAATTCGCCCTTCAAGCGACATAACACAGCCCAACTACTCCGGAAATATGGCTCAAAAATCGTGTTCCTCCAAGAAACACACTTCAAGAGGGGTAGGTGCTTAGCCTTACCGGGCAAATTGTTTTCGCAGGGCTTCCACAACACCCACCCAACATCAGCATCAAAGGGGGTCTCCATCTTATTCCACAAGTCCATTCCCTTTGTATGCGAGGCACAACATATGGATGGAGAGGGAAGGGTCATTTATCTAAGGGGTCACATAAACAATGTCAGGATCACCCTCGCCAACCTCTACGCTCCAAACACTAATCAGGTTCCGTGGCTGGTTGGGCAACTGGAAACTCTTAAGGAGTTTGCGGTGGGCCCTATTATAATGGGCGGAGACCTTAATCTCACAATGAACCCTATACTGGACTCGTCTGTGGGGCGCTCGCAAATTTCGCAAGTCAAACTGCGACGGCTGCACCGCTCTCTCACGGAAATGGGACTAATTGACGCGTGGCGTCAGTGCTCCCCCTCGGCCAGAGACTATACGTATTTCTCTCAGGTCCATGCTTCCTTTCAGAGGCTTGATTACATTCACATAGATTCAAAGCTTCTACCTCTCCTATCGGACTCGTCCATAGCCACGACTACCATTTCCGACCATGCCCCTCTACACGTGGATTTGGACCCCCTTCACGACTCTCCCAGAGAGTGGAGGTGGCGACTAAATCCCTCCTTGATAGACCTAGACGAGGATAAAAAGACCCTCTCGAAACTACTAGACGAGTTTTTTGAGCTGAATGCAGGGGGAGACCAATCACCTGCTATAGTATGGGAAACGCACAAAGCGTTCATTAGAGGTCTCCTAATAGCACTGGGCGCCAGGAAGAAAAAAGGCCAACAGAAAGAAATAGATAACTTGTTAATGCAGATCGCAAAATTAGAATACTCCACCAAACTTTCACTATGTAAAAAAAACTTAGCTAAACTGACTAGTCTCAGAAATGATCTAAAGCTCTGCCTGAGAGCAAGATTCAATAAAAAATGCCTTCATCTCAAACATTTAGTCTTTGCTCAGGGCAACAGAGGAAGTAAATATATGTCTGCCATGATAAAGAAAGCCCAAACCAAAAATCAGATTAATGCAATTAAAACCCCCGCAGGATCGAAAGTCACGTCCTCCCCCGATATTGCGGCTGAATTTCAGCAATTTTATTCCCATCTTTATAATTTACGCCCTCAGGGAGACGCAGATGACACCGCAAAAGCCGCTGGTATGATTACTGAGTTTCTGAAAAAGCTCCAACTCCCCCATATCGAGACAAAATCTGCGGATGATCTCTTAATCCCGGTAACGGAGGCGGAGGTAGCCGACGCCATCAACTCTTCCCCCCCAGGGAAGAGCCCAGGCCCAGATGGTCTCCCCCTGCAATATTATAAGGCATTCGGCTCCACCTTAATTCCGCGCCTAACGGAAACATTTAATTACCTACTGAAAGGGGGTCCTCTTCCCAAACAGGCCCAAGAGGCACATATTACTCTGATACACAAGGAGGGCAAGGACCCGGAGATGTGCGGAAGCTACAGGCCCATCTCCTTGATTAACTTGGACGTTAAGTTATGGGCAAAGTTACTCGCCAAGCGGATGGAGAAGCATATCCCACACCTAGTTGAGAGGGAGCAGGCAGGCTTCGTGAAGGGTAGGGAGGGAAGGGACAATTGCATGCGTATTCTACACGCAATACATTATGCAAAAAGCAAAGGATCCCCACTCGCTCTGGTCAGCACTGACGCCGAAAAGGCTTTTGACAGAGTCGACTGGGTATATATGAGATCTGTCTTGCTGCATTTTAACTTCCCCCCTCCCTTTGTCGAAGCCATATTTTCCCTATACGCGGAGCCTTACGCGAGGTTAAAAATAAATAATATATTGTCTCCCGCCTTTGAGATAAAAAATGGCACGCGTCAGGGTTGCCCGTTATCCCCCACCTTATTTATACTGGCTCTGGAGCCCCTGTTACAGAGTGTTAGGCTGGACCGGGAGATCCAGGGACTGAAGGTTGGAGACTACAAGCTATCTACGGCGGCTTTCGCGGACGATGTGATTTTTCTAATCACTAATCCGGAGAGAGGCCTTTCTAAATTGGTTAAGTGTTTAGAGCATTTTGGGACTCTCTCAAATTTCAAGATCAATTTTAATAAATCTACAGTCTTGAATGTCTCCGTACGGGAAACCATATGTGAGAACCTGAAAAGGGACTCTCCGTTCTCCTGGTCCAGCACTACATTAGACTTTCTAGGCATAAAATTGACAAGAAAGATCGGTGACCTCTACGCCGCAAATTTTCCACCACTTTTAGCCAAAATTAAAACCCTACTTCAAAACTACGACATCCCCTACATTTCCTGGTTCGGGAGGAAAAATCTAATAAAGTCATACATTTTCCCTATAATATTATACCACATTAGATCCCTCCCGATCCATCTACCAGCCAGTTTCTTCCGCACTCTGCGCTCTATGTTTATCAGATTCATATGGAGACAGAAGAGCCCTAGGCTGGCTTATAGTCTGATGCTGAAAAGAAGGGAGGAGGGCGGAATAGGAATGCCCAATATCCAGGAATTTTACATTGCCGCCCACATTAGCTATTGGTCGAGACTCACTTCAGCAACAGTCGACCCCCTACTTTACCACCTGACTTTAGAAACGTATGGAACCTCAGCAATGGGAAACCTGTGGTTCCCTAAGAAAGCTATTTATAGAAGTGGGAACTTCAACCCCCTGTTGAGAGGACCTTGTGAGGCGTGGGATCTACGGGGAGGGTTGTTGGCTCCAATTCCCTCCCCGATTGTCCCCCTGAGTTCTCTTCCGGCCCTCATGGGTTTGCCGCTGGACCCCTGTACGGGTAAGCTCTGGCTGAGGTTCGGGGGTAGGCTCCTTGGTGAGCTTATATCCTTGAAACACGAGACTCCTAAGGAAATAGTAGAGGCCCTGTTGCCCGGCCAGCCACTGACCTTCCTCCAACAAGCACAGGTGGAGGGTGTGATTAGAGACTTCAACAGGAAATTTGGTTCCACGAGACCCCTCACAACCTTTGAGAGAGCTGTGAAGGAGAACAAAACACAAAGCAGAAAGATTGCTTTTATTCGCAAACATTGCTTTCCACCTATTTCAGAAGCTAAACCAGCGTTTCTCTTCTCTTGGGAAAAAGAGTTACATATAGCTCTGACGTCCCAGGAGACACAGCTAATCCTAGGACTTGCGTATGGGCTCTCTTCGTGCATCATCACACAGGAAGCCCACTATAAGCTCCTTGCCAGATGGTATAGGACCCCACAGTGGCTCGCCGATCACAAACTTGCGTCTGACAACAAGTGTTGGAGATGCGAGAGCGATGTAGGCACCTTTTTACATATTTGGTGGAGTTGCCCAATCCTGAGCAAATTTTGGCAAGAAGTTTCGGAGCACCTCCGGAAAATAGCCCCAAGCTTCAAACTCACCCCGGAAGTGGTGTTCTTGTGGAGGCCCTCGAGTAACTTTAACCCCCTGAAACAGAAATTGCTAGCTCACGCGATTGATGCTGCTAAGGCACTTATTCCTCTTTCGTGGTTACAAAAGACCCCCCCTCTGGTGGGTCAATGGAGGGATAGAATGGACCTGACCTATAATCTGGAGGAACTTTCTGGCTGGTCCAGAGGATCTCATGTAAAATTTCGCGAGATCTGGGGCCCATGGAAGGCCATACGCACTTCAATTGGACCTCAAGCTCTTTGAGCTAAGTGTCGGAGGTGTGTCCGCGGCGGCTGGGAGTCGGTGGGAGAGTCACCGGAAGAGACCTGAACCGCCATGAAGTTGCCCTCTAAGGGACTCTATTTCCACACCGCCCCACTTGCAATGGATCTGGATATCCTTACTACCCCCCCCCCCACTCCCTCCCCCCCCATCCAACCTACTCCTTCTGTCTGTCATTGTTTGTTCTCATTTCTCTTGTTGTGGACGTGCCATGCCATGCCAGTATTGCCTATTTTGTTCGGGTACCCGTTCGTTTTCTTGAATAGACCCAGGCTTGGATATTTAAGAGCAGTTACATGAACATGACACAATGTTTTCTTTTTGTATGATTACATGTTTAAAATTGAATAAAAATTTGGATTTGAAAAAAAAAAAAAAAAAAAAAAAAGTACATATTATCAGTCTGACTGGGGCATGCACTGTGAGCCGAAGCACACCTGCATTGTATGTGACGTTAGCTCTGCTGAGCAGGGCACTGCAATGGGATACATTTATGTACCGCCGATGGGTTCCAGGGAGTCACCCATGCTGTGGGTCCACAGGGACTTCACATTAGGGATTTGTACCTGCCAGTGTCTATGTATTAAAAACCCCGGTCAGACTGGGGCATGCAGTGTGGGCCGAAGATTCACCTGCATTTAATCGGACGTTACCTCACCTGTGATGGGCAATGCAATGGGATATATTTATGTACCGCCGGTGGCTTCCTGGGACCCACGCATGCTGTCGGTCCACACGGAGTTGTAACTGCATGTGTCTACTTATAAAGAACCCCAGTTTGACTGGGGCATGCAGTGTGGGCCGAAGCCCACCTGCAATAAGCCTGACGTCACCTCACCTGTGCGGGGCACTGCAATGGGATATATTTATGTACCGCCGGTGGGTTCCAGGGAGCCACCCATGCTGTGGGTCCACACGGACTTCACAATAGGGAGTTGTACCTGCCTGTGTCTATGAATTAAAAACCCCGGTCAGGTTGGGGCATGCAGTGTGGGCCGAAGCCCACCTGCATGTAATCTGACGTTAGCTTTGCTGTCCGGGGCACTGCAATGGGATATATTTATGTACCACCGGTGCCTTCCTGGGACCCACCCATGCTGTCAGTCCACACGGAGTTGTAACTGCATGTGTCCACTTTTAAAGAACCCCAGTCTGACTGGGGCATGCAGTGTGGGCCGAAGCCCACCTGCATTTAATCTGACGTTAGCTCTGCTCTCCAGGGCACTGCAATGGGATACATTTATGTACAGCCGGTGGGTTCCAGGGAGCCACCCATGCTGTGGGTGCACACGGAATTCCCATTGCGGAGTTGTACCTGCCTGTGACTATTTATAAAAAACCCCGGTCTGACTGGGGCATGCAGACACCTTGACAGAATGAATAGTGTGTGGCACATGGGTTCCCCATTGCTATGCCCACGTGTGCAGCTCCTGATGGAGGTGGCACAGGATTGGATTTCTCATTGCTTCTATACAGCATTGTGGGCTATCGCCCCGCCCCTTTTAAAGAGGGTCGCTGCCTGGCCCTGCCAGCCCTCTGCAGTGTGTGCCTGCGGTTCCTCCTCATGGCAGACGCACTTATAAATAGACATGAAGTTGGTGTGGCTATGAGGCCAGCGTGTGGCATGAGGGCAGCTGAAGGCTGCGCAGGGACAGTTTGGTGTGCGCTGTGGACACTGGGTCGTGCGGGGGGGGGGGGGGGGCGTTGGGCAGCATGTAACCCAGGAGAAGTGGCAGCAGAGTGTCATGCAGGCAGTGATTGTGCTTTGTTGGAGATAGTGTGGTGTTTAGCTAAGGTATGCCTTGCTAATGAGGGTTTTTCAGAAGTAAAAATTGTTGGGGGGGGGCACTCTTGCCGCTTCTGTGGCTTAATAGTGGGACCTGGGACCTTGAGATGCAGCCCAACATGTAGTCCCTCGCCTGCCCTATCCGTTTCTGTGTCGTTCCCATCACTTTCTTGAATTTCCCAGATTTTCACAAATGAAAACCTTAGCGAGCATCGGCGATATACAAAAATGCTCGGTTCGCCCATTGACTTCAATGGGGTTCGTTACTCAAAACGAACCCTCGAGCATCGCGAAAAGTTCATCTCGAGTAACGAGCACCCGAGCATTTTGGTGCTCGCTCATCTCTAGCTGATAATATACAATAATTTGAAGTGCACATTTTATTATTCCATTAGTAAAATACTGCAAAACAAACATTTTTCCTGATGGTCTCAGGTTTTTGGACTGTACTCATATACATTCTTTACTAACAGTATCTAGTTTTGTTATTATTTTCCCCCTACAGTCGATAGTAGAGCCATGGGGTCAAGAGGGGGGGACTTGATAACTAGATGGAGGTACTGCCAGCCAATTGAATGTTTTTCTGAAAGTCTTTGTGGGGTAATGAGAGATCCAGATGTAAAAACAACTGGTATGAGGTGCAACTTTCCAAAATAAAGAATTTGACAAAGAAAGGGCTCAGTCACATGGGCGTTTGTAATGGGCGGTTTTTCGCACGTCAAAAAAAATTGCACTAGATAAAACCAATGCTTTTCAATAGCAGCTGTCACATGTGCAAACTTTACATGCTGAAAAACGCCTGCAGCGAAAATTATATGACACTGGTACGCAGAGCGCATGTAACTGCATTCTGTGGCAAATCGGTGTTCTGTGCATGTGAAACCCCTGGATGCTGTCACATCCAGGGGTTTCACCTTCTGCTCAATGGGGCCGGCGGCAGCAACGCCAACCCCATCGAGAACATATAGTGAAGTTTGTGATCCTCTGCCACAGCTGTTACAGTTGGCTCCATTGAAAGCAATGAGCTGCCAGCCAGCACTGCAGTGATTTTCAGGGGAAGGGCTTAAAATATAAGCCCTTCCCTGAAAAACATCCTAAAAATGTGTAAAAAAAAATCTATACTCCCCTCTCTGCAGCTGCTGGGGCTCAGCTGCGTCCAGCCGACTCTTTTCCTGCACTGCTCTAAGGAGAATTCAGCAGGTGGTAATTTAAAATCCCTGCCTGCTGAATGGGCTGCCTCTGATTGGCTGAGCACTGTAATCAATCAGAGGCAGCTCTCAGCTATTGAATGACAGCTGACAGCTGCCTCTGATTGGTCCCTGCGCTCAGTCAATCAGAGGCAGCACTCACCCATTCATGAATTCATTACTTCAGTACTTTACAACAATATATATAAGGCTATGCTCCTACATAGTGGAAAATGTTGTCGAATGTCAACAACAAACAATCCACACCAAATTCCACATGCTGGAAATTCTGTCAAAATCCATGCCGTAGGTGCATAATTTTGGCAAGTGTTTTGTTGCAGATTCACAACAGATTTCACCATTTCAATTAAAAGGGTAAAATCTGCAGTGGATCCACAACAAAAAACTATGGTGCAGATTTTGAAAGTCATGGGCGTGATGCGGAATTCGGTGTGGAATGTCCATTGTGGACATTCTGCAACATTTTCCCATACATGGGAACATACCCTTAATGCAGTATCTCCCAACTTCAGTCCTCTAGTCACCCCAACAGGCCATGTGTTCAGGATATCCTACAGTAGGAATACCTGTAGCAATGTCTGAGGCACTGACAATAATTACATCACCTATGTAATACTGAGGAAATCCAGAAAATATGACCTGTTAGGGTGCCTTGAGGACTGGAGTTGGGAAACATTGTCTTAATGTAGCATGGGGAAATTTCTATTACAATTTTTTTTCTTGCAAATTCTTGTGAAGAATATGCATTCATTGAAAATGGAACTTTGCTATAGTTGAAATGGTGTATACATCAAATTGAGTTTGATTTCAAAAAATATTCCATAGTACTGTTTTTCTATCTATATGGTAATCATAAACAGGACTTATAGCAAGGTATTTTCTCTCTGGAATTATGCTGTGACACATTATGCAACATGGAGGAAATCAAATGTCAAGCCACAAATGGAATATATTCCAATCATATTCTGTGCTTTATGTAATAATCTATATGTCAAATCCAAGCATGCTTATTTTAAATTCATATTAATTATCATACAGTACATTTAATAGCCTTCTTCATCAAATATTTAAAACATAGATATTCAGCTGGGAGTACAACTGTATTTTCTAGCTATTAATAAATCTGCATATAAAGCTAAGTAAACCTAACTACAGTACATTGTATTGTCAATTCAGCATAGGTCATCTATAAACTGCATTCAGAGTTCTGCTGGTTACTATCAGAAATGGTCAACAAGCTTGCAGACAGCTAGATTTCAGCTTAGCTAAGCTCCAAAAATGCAGAGGAAGAGTAAATTTTCCTTTTATCGATTACTATCTAGTTTCCTGCAGTGTAAACCATCAAAGCAATCTAAGTGAGGATATTGATTCAGCAACAAATGATGTAAGATTTAAATTAGCAAAATAGTGAATGCACCTCTGGGTTGTAATACAGGCTGCAGCGGGAGGTCAGTACATGAAAAATAATTCAATGCACTCTATTTGGCAACTAATTAACTCAGGATAGATAGATAGATAGATAGATAGATAGATAGATAGATGGATGTGTGTATGTATATATATATATATATATATATATATATATATATATATATATATATATATATATATATATATATATATATATATATATATATCAAAGGTACAGTAAACAAAGTACTAATAACATCCTGGGTAGATTGTACCTCTTTTTTAACCTTTCAGAATAGGCTGCAACCAAAATTCCTCTGTGTTGAAAGTATTTCATTTCTTTAGAAACATTTAAGCTGATTCTATACAGGCATTCACTGAATATCACAGATATAATAACTTACAATTTTTTGTAACTGTTCATTAACATTTTACTAGACAGGAGTTTGAATTGGGAACAGCTACTCTTTCCTAGGCCTAATATTTGTATTATCTTTGATTACTTACTGTGACTTACTATGCTCATTTGGTCTAGAGATCTGTTAGCAATTGGTACAGATATGTATCTAAAAGCCATTATAGGAAAAACTATTCACAAATTAATCTCAACAGAATAATACCTGATTTACTGTAACTATTTTTCACTTCATTAGTGTTATATGCTATCTCCAGGCATTGCTTACATCACATAGGAACCTTTCTTTGAAGGTATCCGTCAGGAGTATTACCTGATATATACCTCCAACAAAAGGCTACAACATATGTTGTATAAAGAAAGGACCTTCATGTTATGTTCAGTAAAATATTAAGAATGCTCTACTAACCACTTCCTGACATTTGATGCACATGTATGAGAGTGTTAAATGGTGAGCTCTGAAGCTGGGCTCAAGTGTCGGTTTTGTTCTACAGCTGACATCCTCCTGCAATGGCCAAGATTGGAAAAACAAATGTAGCATTGCTAGTCTTGAAGAATTGTGTGCTGATCTACAGCGCAGACCACCAGATACCTGTAAGCCATGCTACACAATTAGCTACGAATGGCAGACATGCTATGCAAATATCGTAGCTTCACCGAGTAACGTTGAGCTGCGACTTATTTCTGCAGTAACCTACTAATGTGAGGTGCGTTAGGGGTGTTACATCTGTTACATGTTTAATCACAGCTTTTGAGCAGTTAGACATCTGGACTACCTGTCATAACAGCCAAGGATGTAGTCAGTGAAAGACCAAGGAAATATCAAACATGGTGCTCTCAATAAGGACAACTTTTATTCCTCTAAAACCAGGTTGAAAGCCTCTCACCCAGCCAACCAGTACCTTGCTCTACACAGGCGAGCAGAAGAAACACCAAAACAGCCTGGAAACGTCCAGGCTGAAAAATGTATTTATTTCCTTTTTCTTTTTTTCTCTTATTTTTTTTTATTCTTTTCCCGCCCCCACTCTCTCCTCACTCTTTCTTTCTCTATCCACTTTCTGATAAATTCTATTTCTCAGTTAACAATACTAAACTTATTTAGCGTTCAATATAGTTATGTTAAAATCTGGAACTAAGATAGTACCTCTTTTTAGGATGTTAACATGGATGCTTAGCTATCTCTGTAATTATAATAACACTACAGTTAAACCGATCCATAGATCAAGCAATGTGAAAGTTAAAACTGTTGATTTCATTAAGCCCAATTTACAAATGCTGCCCAACAATAGTCCCTGTGTGTTATAACTCCTGTGCTGTTACACAGGAACAAGTATTACTGGCTCTCTGACAGAGGGGCTAACAGGGAGCCGGGGTGGCTGGAAGAGATTTCACTCCATTCCTACTGAATGGCTGCTGTTTACACTGAACGATCATCATTCAGAATTGTATGCAATCTAAATAATGAATAGAGTTGAGCAAACGTACTCTTCCGAGCTTGATGCTCGTTCGATCATTAGCATACTCGATGGTGCTCATTACTCGAACGAGCATCACGCCGTGTTTTTGGCTCCTCGCCGCTGTGATGTGCCTGTTTTGGCCCCTCTCCGACGCAGCGTGCGTGTCAATGGCAAATTTTTTGGCTAGCAGGCAGGAGAGAGAGAGAGCACGAACCAAGAAAAAAAAGCTCGGCACCCGGCGGCCCGCATACAAAAATGCTTGAGTCTCCCATTGTAGTCAGTGTGGGTTCGTTACTCAAGGAGAGCTCTCGAATTTTACGAAAAGCTCGACTCAAATAACGAGGAGCATTTGCGTGCTCGCTCATCACTAATAATGAACAATGATCTGAACTATGATCGCTCAGTGTAAATAGCATCCGGTCAGCACTGAACGGCTGCTGTATTAAGTGAATAGAGAGGGGTGGGGAGAGTGAGGAGTGAAATCTCCTTCTGCCGCTGCGCAGTGAGCCAACGATACTCGCTGCTGTGCAACAGCACGGGAACGAGTGCATGCGGGGACAACTGTCAGGCATGGTTTGCCTGACAGTTGTCCTGTGTTAATGGGGCTTAAGTTTTAGTTGATTTCCCTGTTCTAAAGCAATATAAATGTATAAAATATGTTTTGAAATTTCATAAGAAAATGTTATGGTTACCATTTTTATACATGTATTTGGTCCCGCAAGACCTTTTTACTTCAGTTTATTTTATAATATTCACAAAACTTTAATAAAAACGGATTACACATAAACCAATGAAACAAATAAGAATATTTTCCTTTACAGAGCAGGTGAAATAGAGAACAAAGCCAAATCCTTTGAAAATGTCAAATTAAAAAGATCTCACCACTCAATATAGGGAATGGGACAACAGTAAGTCCAAGGAAATATTCACACTTGTTCTCTAAAGAAAACACCTCTAAACCATATCCAAATGATATATCTGCTTGTAACCCCATCTACAAGGATGGAATCCACATGATACAATTTACCAGGCAGCTCTTGCCCTAAATGAGACAAACACATATAACGCAATACAGTCTGAAAATTATTAATGTGAAATAATTTGGTTATTTGAATATAAAACAGCTGAAAATTCCAGGTATATACTTCCTACCTAAGATTCATAAGAACAAAAGAAAAACACCCTTGTGGAGACCCATTGTAGCTGGCATAGATTTCTTAACCAGCAGGGCTCCAAATACATTGATGTTTACTTGCAAAGGTATATAATCTCTAGCAGGTCCTGTTTGAGGGATTCCGTGAATTCTATAGAGTTTTTAAAGAATGTAGAGGTGAATAAAAATACAATTTTGTGTACTTGTGACATTTACTCATTATATAAATCCATCCCTCATGAGCTTAGTTTAAAGGCAATAAAACGGATATTATCAAATCATAAGGCTTTATTAGAAGATCAAAAGTTACTTTTAATAGAATTGATAGAATTTTGTTTGGCGAGAAATTACTTCTGGTTTGATGGGAATTTCTTCCTCTAGGCCGCTGGTACAGTGATGGGTATAAAATTCACATTCACTTATGCTAATCTATACCTTCTGGCAATCTGGGAAGAAGATTTCATTTTCAATGTTAATAATAATCCTTATTTTTTAAACATTTTAATGTATGAGAGGTATATTGATGACGTTATCATCCTATGGGATGGCAGCGCTTTAGAGCTAGAAGGTTTTCTTTTATGAATATCAATGATCAGAATTTAAAGTTCACTTCATAAAGTTTCAATAAAATGATTTCTTTAGATTTGACTATTTTTAAAATAATAGACTGGGGTGGAAATAAAAACAATTGTAACAGCTATATTCATTATGATAGCTGTCATTTCAAGCCCTGGTTAGATAACTTACCCAACTGACAGTCTAAAAGATTATATAGCAACTGTCCAAGAAAAAGTATTTCTTTTCGCAGTTGAAAATGGTTGAAGAACGATTATGTGAGAAAAGATATGATAATAATTAGATTAAAACAGCAATGTGCGATGTGCTTTCCAATGATAATGTTGATAGAGTGGTAAATAAAACTGAAGGTTATTTAAATTAAGGTGAAAAGGTAAATGTACCATTCATTATGCAATTTACAAGGGATTTATATTTAATGAGAAGAATTATACAGAAACACTGGCATATTTGAAGCTTGACCTGGTGATAGGAAAATGCCTCCCTGATAGGCCATTCATTGTAGACTGTATGGTGGAAATATTAAAGATATACTAGTGCACAATTTCATTAGGTTTGTAAACATAAATAAAAAAAATAAAAATGTTTTCAAGCATGTTTGAATTGTAAGGCTTGTAAGACTATTGGAGCCAGAGGGCGTGATAGCAATAGAGGAAGTTTTTCAAGTGTAGATAAATAAGAGTCCTTTTTTATTAAGGACTTTATTACTTGTGATAGAATTGGGATAATTTATATGTTAGAATGTTCAAGTGTACTTTTATATGCAGGGCATATGTGTAGAAAATTAAAAACCTATATAGCAGAACACTGTAACTACATCAGAAAAGGCAGGCTTGATCACAGTTTTCGACACACTTTTTGAGAAACATGGGAGAGATGCAAATGGCCTCAAATTCTACAGGGGAACATTTTTAAATAAGATAAGTAAAGGGCTGTGTTAAAAGCAGGAGTGCATCGCCTCCATTGCTTTCTTGTGTGCTGGGATTCCCCATTAATGTGTATGGATTAAAGTATCATATAATTATCCATCCAGAGAGGATGTGGTTTTTCCTCAACACACACTTGGGGACCATAGGGAGAATTCCCCCAACTCATAGTGGGGCCACTCCCTCCACTCCAAGTAAGTTCCAGCACACTTTCCTTCTTGACCACCATTGGAGCGTATTCACCCATTTTTATGGTTCAAAAGTTTTTTATTTTGTCTGTTTTGCAGATATGAAAGTTACAAAATTGTAGTATTATTTTCATCAAATAAACATTTCTATGATAACCGAGATTATCTTTCTTTGTCTGGTCTACTTTCTTGTTCTCTTCAACAGACTATTTAGATGTTAACGTAAACTGTAATACTATCAACATTTATAGTTTGTAACTCTCAAGTAGATTTTTGAAATCTCTGGTTCCAGTTACTGATTGAATGAGATAAGATTAGGAACAAAATTTAAAGTCTTATATAATAACTTCCTATAAAGAGAATTATGGAAATAGAGGGGGGGATAAGGAGGGTTGGGATGTTAAGAGTAGAAGAGGGAAAAGCGGGTTGGTCTGGGGTAGGGGGAAAAAAAAAGGGGGGGGGCAGGTCGTTTCACACCTCGAGCGGAGGGTTGCAGTTTCAGGATCTAGTTGTGTCAGGGGGGTTATTGACTGTGTTTGCGTTGGGCAGTAACCCCCTTTCGAGCCATGGGTCCAGGTCGCGAGAGAAACGGAACTGATTCCACGATATCCAGGTAGCTTGGTGTTTGTCGAGTTTCATCTTATCTCTGGCACAAAGTTCCTCCATATATTTTATGTGGTCTAACTCTTCTAGCCACATTAATCTGGAGGGAGGGGTAGATGATTTCCATTTTTTGGGGATTATCAGGCGCATTGCCAGGATAAAGAATCTCAGCAGGGAACCTTTCGACTGTTTCAGGGGACCCGGGAGCATTGACAATAAAGCTATCTCGGGGGTCAGCTGTATTTGGTTTCTGCTAACTGCAGTATAGAGGGAGCCGATTTCCCGCCAGAGGGGACAGATCAGTGGGCAGTCCCACCAGATGTGTGTGAGAGTTCCGATGTCTGTCATACATCTCCAGCAAGTATCCGGATACTGGGGGAATATCCTCGCTAATCTTGTTGGTGTCTGGTACCATCTGGTTAAGATTTTATAGTTTTGTTCTTGTAGTTTGCTGGATATGCTTATTTTGTGTGTTAATGTATAGGTCTCTGCCCATAACTCCTCTGGGGGTGTAAAGTTCAGTTCTCTCTCCCACTCCTGCTCCACCGCTCTGTTACAGTGTCATGTATCTTCGACTAAGAGCATCCGGTATAGGTTTGAAATTTTGTGGTGATCTGTGGGCGTTGAGAAGCATAAATTCTCGAAGGGAGTCATCGGGCACCTCAGCTGTTGTATATCTCCTAGTGAGCCAATATAGTGGCACAGTTGTAGGTACTGAAACCACGCTCCGGGATAGGGGCACCGTCCTTCCAAAATCACGTGCAACGGTTTAAGGCCGGTGTCGGAGATCACGTCTCATACTCTTGGGATTGTGTTTATGGTTGTGTCAATTAACGTGGATCCCCGTGGGAAAGAGGGGGCATCTGGGTTTCCTACCAAGGGCGTGAGTGGGCCCGGTCTGTGGATCAGGCCTGTCTTGGTCGCAGGACCTATCCAAGCTGTTATCATATCTTCTATGAATGGAGATAATCCCAACCCTCTATGCTTCCCCTTGCCCGGTAGCCATATGATCCCTTTGCCCTGGAAATGTATCATGTCTTGCTCCATCTCTACCCATTGTTTCCGTGATCTCCCATGAAGGAGGTCAAGGATTCGTTTGGATAGTGTCGCTTTATGGTATAGTGCTATGTTTGGGACCCCCATACCCCCTGACTCTCTCAGACTAGTTAGGGCTTTCCACTTACGCCTAGGTTTAATACCTCCCCATATGAAGGTCATGATCGCCTTCCTAACCCGTGCCAGAAAAGAGCCCGGTAGGGCGATTGGAACTGTCTGGAGGATATAAAGGAACCTGGGGAGTGCATTCATTTTTACTGTGCTGATCCTTCCAAACCAGGACAGAGGGACTCCTTTCCACCTATTAAAGTCTGACTCTAGTTTGGTTAAGAGAGGTATATAGTTTTTTATAAAGAGTTTGTCTGGGTCTGTAGTTAGTACTGTTCCCAAGTATGTAATTTCCTCTGACTTCCATTGAAATGGAAGGGATGGTTTTAGGGTCTCAACTTCTGCGTTTGGTAGCGTTACATTGAGGATCAATGACTTGCTTAGATTGACTTTAAAGTTGGAAAGTCTACCAAATCTTTAAAATTCTTCTAGCGTGTTAGGGAGCGCTATTCTTGGATTTCTTACGTAAATCAGCAGATCATCTGCATATAAAGCTACCTTATGTTCCTTTTCACCTGTTATAATTCCTTGCAGATTGGGGTTCGATCTAAGTGCACTCGCCAGCGTCTCCATTACTAAGATGTATAGGGAGGGAGACAGAGGACAGCCTTGTCGGGTGCCGTTGCGGATGCAAATTGGGCGTGATAGTATGCCGTTGACTCTCACACGGGCTGAGGGGTCTCTATAAAGTGCCATCACCCATTCCATGAACCTAGGACCAAGGCCGGTGCGATGTAAGGTTGCCTCCATGAATCCCCAACTCACTCTATCAAATGCCTTCTCGGCGTCCACTGAGAGTAGGCATAGGGGCTCCCCGGATTTGCAGGCTCTAGACATCAGGGCTAATGTTCTTATTGTGCTGTCCCCTGCCTCCCTCCCCATGACAAAGCCCACCTGGTCCCTATGCACCAGGGTCGGGATACACGTCTGCAGGCGCGTGGCCAGGATTTTTGTGAATATTTTCGTATCTATATTTAAAAGGGATATTGGGGATATTGGCCTATAGCTACCACAGGCGGCCGGGTCTTTACCTGGTTTGGGTATTATAGTTATTACTGCCTGTAGTGCCTGGGCGGGGAAGGGACAGGTCCCTGATATGGCATTAAATGCATTAAGCATCAAGGGGGCTAATTTTTCTCCCATTAATTTGAAGAAACGTGGGGTATAGCCGTCAGGTCCTGGGCTTTTACCATTTTTGAGGGAATGGATTGCTTCTTTTATTTCCTGGAGGGTGATGTCTTCCTCTAGGGCCTCTTGTGTGGCTTCTGATATTCGTTTTTGGGCATAATCATTTATTCGTCTCTGTCCTGGATCAGGTCTTTGTTTTGTTCCCTGTATTTGTCAGGTAAATTATATAGGTTGTGGTAGTAGTTAAAGAAATTGTCAATTATTCCAGTATTGGTGTGGGCCATTTCTCCCCCTGGGGTTTGAGTTGCGAAAATGTATGTCTGGGGTGCCCGGGGGTTTAGGGCCCTGGCTAGGCCTCTGCTACATTTGTTGCCATATTCGTAAAAGTTCCCGCAGGCTCTATCCCGTCTGCACAATGAGATCTGGTCCATGAGGAGGAGTATTTTATTTCGGGTGGCGGATATTTCCGCTGTCCTAATATCTGAGGTTGCTTTTTTGTTTAGATTTTCTAAATAACTTAGATGGTTGAGGAGTCCTTTTAAGGTGCTGGCCCTTTCCCTTTTTAATTGTGCCCCGTGTGAGATGAGGATTCCGCGGATCACGCACTTAAGTGCTTCCCACTTAGTCGGTGCGGGGGTGGTATCGAAGGTATGATCGTTTATAAAGTTTTCGATAGTCTGCTGAATTTCCTGCACACATGTTGTATCATTCAGCAGGTTATTGTTTAGGCGCCAGTTAAACTCCTTATGTTCCCCCTGTCTCCCTCTCAGGGATTCCCATACCGGAGCGTGGTCAGACCATATAAAGGACCCTATCGTGCTGAGGGGGTTTCGGTCAAGAAGCTTGTGTGAAACAAGTAGATAGTCTAAACGTTGGTAGCAGTTGTGGGAGGGAGAGAAAAAGCTATAGTCTTTTGTTTTGGGGTGTAATGTCCTCCACAAATCAACTAGCCTAAGGCCGTGAAGTTGCCTGCGGAATCTGCGTAATGCTGTGTGTGTGATTTTGGACTTACCCCCAGAGGAGTCAAGCACGTGATCTAGGCGGAGGTTGAGGTCGCCTCCGAGGACGATGCTGGAGCCGTCAGCGAAAGCCCTCAGTGCCCCCAGCATCCGGATTCCGTAGCGTACCTGTGCTTGGTTTGGAAAATATGTGTTAGCAAAGGTCAAGATTTCATTTCCGATTTGAATTTTTAGGAAAAGGTAACGTCCCTCTGGATCTACTGATGAGGAGATAAGTTTGTGGGGAAATTGTCTATGGATTGCGATCGATGTGCCTCCTGTTTTTTTGGTGGGATGTGGGCTATGGTGCCAAATAGTGTAGTTGCGGTTCTTGATTTTGGGAATTTTGTTGGCCTGGAAATGTGTCTCTTGTAAGAGAGCTATCATAATTTTGTGTCTGTGGAGGTGGTCCTATATCTGTCCCCTCTTGGCGGGACTATTTATCCCCCTCACATTATATGTGCCAAATGAGATGTCCTCCATTTGCCGTTGCAGTTGCTGTTGTTGTTAGGTTGGGCGAGGGTGGTAGAGATAGACTTTAAGGGGGGGGGGGGGTTAGGAAGGAGGAGGAGGGCTGAGGGGGAAAGGGTAGTGAGAGAAAAAATAAGTAAAGTTTTGTTTAACTGGCCTTATGCAGCCAAAGGCAGCTGCACGTGGCTTCGTGGTGAAGTGTTAGCAATAGTGCTAGTAGTCGCAGTTTTGTGCGATGGTTCACCCTGGGTGGGAAGTGGAGGGAGGCCTGCAAGGGTGGGGTCGGTCTTCGGTCATCCTCCCCCCCAGAGTAAGTATGAATAAGCTGAGGTACCCATAAGGGGTCCCTGTTATATATGATTCCTCCAAATTTTTGGAGAGCGGAAACTAGAAAATTCTGAGTCCAAACTTTGAATGAGCGTAATCAAAACAGGTAATGGGTGAATAGTGTCCTCAGTGGTTCTGGGCTATTCAATGGTGGGGTGCGGACCCCTAGTCAAAGTCCTGCAGCTGTATGGGTTATATGGGATGCCGTGATGTCTTTTCAGGTGTCTTCTGTGTGTCTTCTGCGTCGGTCACGGCGTTGTTTGGGTTGTGCGGTTTGCCACTGGTCTTTGGTCTTTTGTATTAGTAAATTCGGTGTTGTGGGCCAATCTGGGAGGTTGATCTGTGGAAGCTGGAATGTTCCTAGGAACTTGGGAAGATCTCCCAGTGAGCGCAGTATGGATGTTTTGCCTTCTTTTGTGGCCGTCAGGGAGAATGGGAACCCCCACCTATATGATATGTTATTTTCTTTAAGTGCTGTTAAGAGCGGTCTGAGGGCTCCTCTGAGTCGAAGTGTATGGCGCGCCAGGTCTTGCAGTATGATTATCGGTCTGTCCTTGTGTAGGAGCTCTCCCCTCTCCCTGGCGGCGCGTAGGATCGCATCTTTTTCTTTGTAAAAATGAATTCTACAGATTATATCCCGGGGCCATTTTGGATCTGTTGCTCTGGGCCCTAGTGCCCTATGGATTCTGTCCATTATGATGGGGTTTTCAGGTGAGCGGCCAAGGAGTTGTGAAAAGAATGTTTGAGCCCAGTCTTCTAGTTGATGACCCTCAATTTCCTCTGTTAGACCTCGGATACGTAAGTTGTTTCTTCTATTTCTATTCTCGAGGTCGTCGAGATGCATTGTAAGATTGTGGATCTGGTCTGCCTGATATTGAATGGCCTGTCTGTGTGATTCAAGTATAGCTGTCGTTTCTTCCTGGGCTTCTTCTACTTCTATAAGTCTGTGGCCCATTTGCTGTATATCTGTATGTATCCGCTCTAACGCTTGTTTGTTAGATGACTCAAATCTGGCGAATAGGGCATGTAATTCATCTTTAGTGGGTATGGACATTATGCGCTCTTTCCATGCATCATTTTCCTCTCTGTTTGTATTTTTTATATTTGTGGTGCGTTCTGGGCTGCTGTAGGGGCTTGGGTCTGGTGAAATTGACCACCCTGTGATATCTGCCTTCTTGTTAACATTAGGGGTTGTTTGTGGCTCCCTGTGGAGTGTATTATGCAGCGTGAGTGTAGGTGGGCTGATGTGCCTTTTACTCACTGTTTTGCTGCTCTCTGGCGTTGTCTGTGGGGTCTCTTGATCCTCGGTGCTTGTTTCTTGTTGTCCTCTCAGCTCTTCTTCTCCTGAGGAGCTGCTGGTCTGTGGGCTCCGCAGGGATGGGTGCTGTTGCTCTGGCTGCTCAGCGGGGGGCTCCGCTCCATGTGCACTCCCTGGGGTCGGCGCCATTTTCATTTTCTGGGCTCCCCTCTGTGGGGTATCGGCTCTGTGCTCTGATGCTGTCGCTCCCCTTATCGCTTTTGCCTGCGGGGGTTGCGGTGGGGAGCGCTGTTGTGAAGTGCCGGCAGCCTGTGGGAGGGAAGTCTCAGTGCTCTCTGGCGCCATCTTGCTCTTCCTTACATGCGGCCCCGGCGCTCCGAGATAGCGCTCCATGCCACTTTTTTTTCTCCCCTCTGCCGATGTCTTGGCCTCTGCAGTCGCCCGCTTTCTTGTCTGGCTCATTTGTGGATCTTTCGCCGTTGATTGGAGGTAATTAGTAGCCTCTAGGGGAGATCCGACTGGGAGCGCTCTTCTTAAGCGTCCTGCTCGGCCAACCGCTAGCCACGCCCCCCTATTCACCCATTTTTAATGGACGAGAGGCAGCTGTGATCAAATCACAGCTGCATCTCCCATTTAAACGCTAGTTCAGATAACCCGGGTGCAGCAAGTATACGCCAAGCCCGGGATACTGTTGGGCAGGGGGAGAAAGTTTAGCTCTGCTAAACTCCTTCCCCCTTCCAGCCCCCTCTCTTCCCCTTGCCGGTTGTCAGCAAAGGGAGTGAGCGGGACGAGGCAAGAGCTAGTGTGCTAATTTTCTGCCCTCTCCTGCTCCCTCCCTTTGCCAATAGGCAGCAAGTGGTGCATATTCTGGTCAAAAGAAAAGGTTCAGAACTATCTTTTCCAGACGGCGTAAAAACTAGAGATGAGCGAGCACCAAAATGCTCGGGTGCTCGTTACTCGGGACGAAATTATCGCGATGCTCGAGGGTTCATTTCGAGTAACGAACCCCATTGAAGTCAATGGGTGACTCGAGCATTTTTGTATATCACCGATGCTCGCTAAGGTTTCCATTTGTGAAAATCTGGGCAATTCAAGAAAGTGATGGGAACGACACAGCAACGGATAGGGCAGGCGAGGGGCTACATGTTGGGCTGCATCTCAAGTTCCCAGGTCCCACTATTAAGCCACAATAGTGGCAAGAGTGCCCCCCCCAACAACTTTTACTTCTGAAAAGCCCTCATTAGCAATGCATACCCTAGCTAAGTACCACACTACCTCCAACAAAGCACAATCACTGCCTGCATGACACTCCGCTGCCACTTCTCCTGGGTTACATGCTGCCCAACCCCCCCCCCCCCCCCCCGCACGACGCAGTGTCCACAGCGCACACCAAAGTGTCCCTGCGCAGCCTTCAGCTGCTCTCATGCTACACCACCCTCATGTCTATTTATAAGTGCGTCTGCCATGAGGAGGAACCGCAGGCACACACTGCAGAGGGTTGGCACGGCTAGGCAGCGACCCTCTTTAAAAGGGGTGGGGCGATAGCCCACAATGCTGTACAGAAGCAATGAGAAATATAATCCTGTGCCACCGCCATCAGGAGCTGCACACGTGGGCATAGCAATGGGGAACCTATGTGCCACACACTATTCATTCTTTCAAGGTGACTGCATGCCCCAGTCAGACCGCGGTTTATAAATAGTCACAGGCAGGTACAACTCCGTAATGGGAATTCCGTGTGCACCCACAGCATGGGTGGCTCCCTGGAACCCACCGGCGGTACATAAATATATCCCATTGCATTGCCCATCACAGCTGAAGTAATGTCATGTTAAATGCAGGTGGGCTTCGCCCCACACTGCATGCCCCAGTCAGACTGGGGTTCTTTAGAAGTGGACACATGCAGTTACAACTCCATGTGGACCGACAGCATGGGTGGGTGCCAGGAAGCCACCGGCGGTACATAAATATATCCCATTGCAGTGCCCATCACAGCTGAGGTAACGACCGATTAAATGCAGGTGGGCTTCGGCCCACACTGCATGCCCCAGTCAGACTGGGGTTCTTTAGAAGTAGACACATGCAGTTACAACTCCCTGTAGACCCACAGCATGGGTGGCTCCCTGGAACCCACCTGCGGTACATAAATATATCCCATTGCAGTGCCCAGCACAGCTGATGTAACGTCAGCTTTAATGCAGGTGGGCAAAAAATTAATTGGATTACACTGTAGGCGAGGGCCCCAAAAAATTGGTGTACCAACAGTACTAATGTACGTCAGAAAAATTGCCCATGCCCAACCAAGAGGGCAGGTGAAACCCATTAATCGCTTTGGTTAATGTGGCTAAATTTGTAACTAGGCCTGGAGGCAGCCCAGTTAAAATAAAAATTGGTTCAGGTGCAAGTTTCAACGCTTTAATGAGCATTGAAAAGTATAAAAATTGTTTACAAAAATTATATGACTGAGCCTTGTGGGCCTAAGAAAAATTGCCCGTTCGGCGTGATTACGTCAGGTTTCAGGAGGAGGAGCAGGAGGAGGAGGATGAATATTATACACCGATTGATGAAGCTAAAAGGTCCACGTTTTTGATGGTGAGAGAGAACAATGCTTCCATCCGCGGGTGCAGCCTACGTATTGTTTAGGTATCGTTGCTGTCCGCTGGTGGAGAAGAGAAGTCTGGGGAAATCCAGGCTTTGTTCATCTTGATGAGTGTAAGCCTGCCGGCACTGTCGGTTGACAGGCGGGTACGCTTATCCGTGATGATTCCCCCAGCCGCACTAAACACCCTCTCTGACAAGACGCTAGCCGCAGGACAAGCAAGCACCTCCAGGGCATACAGCGCGAGTTCAGGCCACGTGTCCAACTTCGATACCCAGTAGTTGCAGGGGGCAGAGGCGTCACGGAGGACGGTCGTGTGATCGGCTACGTACTCCCTCACCATCCTTTTATAGTGCTCCCGCCGACTCAGCCTTGACTGGGGAGCGGTGACACAGTCTTGCTGGGGAGCCAGAAAGCTGTCAAAGGCCTTAGAGAGTGTTCCCCTGCCTGAGCTGTACATGCTGCCTGATCTCTGCGCCTCCCCTGCTACCTGGCCCTCGGAACTGCGCCTTCGGCCACTAGCGCTGTCGGATGGGAATTTTACCATCAGTTTGTCCGCCAGGGTCCTGTGGTATAGCATCACTCTCGAACCCCTTTCCTCTTCGGGTATGAGAGTGGAAAGATTCTCCTTATACCGTGGGTCGAGCAGTGTGTACACCCAGTAATCTGTAGTGGCCAGAATGCGTGTAACGCGAGAGTCACAAGAAAGGCATCCTAACATGAAGTCAGCCATGTGTGCCAGGGTACCTGTACGCAACACATGGCTGTCCGCACTAGGAAGATCACTTTCAGGATCCTCCTCCTCCTCCTCAGGCCATACACGCTGAGAGGATGACAGGCAAGCAGCATGGGTACCGTCAGCATTGGGCCAAGCTGTCTCTTCCCCCTCCTCCTCATCCTCCTCATGCTTCTCCCCCTCCTCAACGCGCTGAGATATAGACAGGAGGGTGCTCTGACTATCCAGCGACATACTGTCTTCCCCCGTCTCTGTTTCCGAGCGCAAAGCGTCTGCCTTAATGCTTTGCAGGGAACTTCTCAAGAGGCATAGCAGAGGAATGGTGACGCTAATGATTGCAGCATCGCCGCTCACCATCTGGGTAGACTCCTCAAAGTTTCCAAGGACCTGGCAGATGTCTGCCAACCAGGCCCACTCTTCTGTAAAGAATTGAGGAGGCTGACTCCCACTGGGCCGCCCATGTTGGAGTTGGTATTCCACTATAGCTCTACGCTGCTCATAGAGTCTGGCCAACATGTGGAGCGTAGAGTTCCACCGTGTGGGCACGTCGCACAGCAGTCGGTGCACTGGTAGAGGAAACCGATGTTGCAGGGTGCGCAGGGTGGCAGCGCCCGTATGGGATTTGCGGAAATGTGCGCAGAGCCGGCGCACCTTTCCGAGCAGGTCTGACAAGCGTAAGTAGCTTTTCAGAAAGCGCTGAACCACCAAATTAAAGACGTGGGCCAGGCATGGCACGTGCGTGAGGCTGCCGAGCTGCAGAGCCGCCACCAGGTTACGGCCGTTGTCACACACGACCATGCCCGGTTGGAGGCTCAGCGGCGCAAGCCAGCGGTCGGTCTGCTCTGTCAGACCCTGCAGCAGTTCGTGGGCCATGTGCCTCTTCTCTCCTAAGCTGAGTAGTTTCAGCATGGCCTGCTGACACTTGCCCACCGCTGTGCTGCCACGCCGCGCGACACCGACTGCTGGCGACGTGCTGCTGCTGACACATCTTGATTGCGAGACAGAGGTTGCGTAGGAGGAGGAGGGTGGTTTAGTGGAGGAAGCATACACCGCCGCAGATACCACCACCGAGCTGGGGCCCGCAATTCTGGGGGTGGGTAGGACGTGAGCGGTCCCAGGCTCTGACTCTGTCCCAGCCTCCACTAAATTCACCCAATGTGCCGTCAGGGAGATATAGTGGCCCTGCCCGCCTGTGCTTGTCCACGTGTCCGTAGTTAAGTGGACCTTGGCAGTAACCGCGTTGGTGAGGGCGCGTACAATGTTGCGGGAGACGTGGTCGTGCAGGGCTGGGACGGCACATCGGGAAAAGTAGTGGCGACTGGGAACTGAGTAGCGCGGGGCCGCCATCATACCTTTGAAAGTCTCCGTTTCCACAACCCTATACGGCAGCATCTCCAGGCTGATAAATTTGGCTATGTGCACGTTTAACGCTTGAGCGTGCGGGTGCGTGGCGGCGTACTTGTGCTTGCGCTCCAACACTTGCGCTAGCGACGGCTGGACGGTGCGCTGAGAGACATTGGTGGATGGGGCCGAGCACAGCGGAGGTGAGGGTGTGGGTGCAGGCCAGGAGACGGTAGTGCCTGTGTCCTGAGAGGGGGGTTGGATCTCAGTGGCAGGTTGGGGCACAGGGGGAGAGGCAGCGGTGCAAACCGGAGGCGGTGAACGGCCTTCGTCCCACCTTGTGGGGTGCTTGGCCATCATATGTCTGCGCATGCTGGTGGTGGTGAGGCTGGTGGTGGTGGCTCCCCGACTGATCTTGGCGCGACAAAGGTTGCACACCACTGTTCGTCGGTCGTCTGCACTCTCAATGAAAAACTGCCAGACCTTTGAGCACCTCGGCCTCTGCAGGGTGGCATGGCGCGAGAGGGCGCTTTGGGAAACAGTTGGTGGATTATTCGGTCTGGCCCTGCCTCTACCCCTGGCCACCACACTGCCTCTTCCAACCTGCCCTGCTGCTGCACTTGCCTCCCCCTCTGAAGACCTGTCCTCAGTAGGCGTAGCAAACCAGGGGGGGGGTCAGTCACCTCATCATCCTGCTGCTCTTCCTCCGAATCCTCTGTGCGCTCCTCCCTCGGACTTACTCCAATTACTACTACCTGAGTGATAGACAACTGTGTCTCATCGTCATCTTCCTCCTCAGCCACTGAAAGCTCTTGAGACAGTTGCCGGAAGTCCCCAGCCTCATCCCCCGGACCCTGGGAACTTTCCAAGTGGGCATCGGTCACGACAAACTCCTCCGGTGGGAGAGGAACCATCGCTGCCCATTCTGGGCAGGGGCCCGGGAACAGTTCCTGGGAGTCTGCCTGCTCCTCAGAATGTGTCATTGTAATGGAGTGAGGAGGCTGGGAGGAAGGAGGAGCAGCAGCCAGAGGATTCAGAGTTGCAGCAGTGGACGGCGCAGAATTCTGGGTGGTCGATAGATTGCTGGATGCACTTTCTGCCATCCACGACAGGACCTGCTCACACTGCTCATTTTCTAATAAATGTCTACCGCGTGGACCCATTAATTGTGAGATGAATGTCGGGACGCCAGAAACGTGCCTCTCCCCTAATCCCGCAGCAGTCGGCTGCGATACACCTGGATCAGGAGCTCAGCCTGTGCCCACACCCTGACTTGGGCCTCCGCGTCCTCGCCCGCGTCCACGTCCTCTAGGCCTACCCCTACCCCTCAGCATGGTGTATTACCAGTAGTGCAGAAACAGAACGCTGTAATTAAATGTGCCGCTTATTGGCCTGTGGTTGGAGGCTGACTTCCCTTACGGAATGCAATGCAGAGCCAGGAAACAATTTTGCGCACGCCTGTAGTGAGGCGTAGGTGCGTATGACTGAGCTAGTGGAATTCACAGTGCAGAAGCAGTCAAGTGGCCAAAGGCCAGTAGTAGGCCTTAAGTATTTTGCTTCTATTTTTTTACAATGCTGAGCTGATACAGCAGACAGATGCTGTAGGCAGCGTATAATATTATGTATACTGTTTCCCTCTGGCGGGATGACAGCGCTGATGTAACAGAGACAGCAGATCCAGGAAACAATTTTGCGCAAGCCTGCTGTAACGCTTAGCTGCGTATTAATTACGACTACTACCCCCAGCAGATAGATACTGTAGGCAGCGTATAATATTATGTATACTGTTTCCCTCTGGCGGGATGACGGCGATCATGTGACAGAGACAGCAGATCCAGGAAACAATTTTGCGCAAGCCTGCTGTAACGCTTAGCTGCGTATTAATTACGACTACTACCCCCAGCAGATAGATACTGTAGGCAGCGTATAATATTATGTATACTCTTTCCCTCTGGCGGGATGACGGCGATCAATTTTTTGGAAAAAGCCCACTGCCTATATAGCCTGAGTATCTCTTTCCCTGCCTCACCAGTGCTGGCCCTATACTCTGTACAATGACTGCAGACTGCGGACGCAATACTCTGCACGGCCGATATACAAAAAAAAAAAATTGTGCAACACTGCTAAAAGCAGCCTCAACAGTACTGCACACGGTCAGATGTGGCCCTAAGAAGGACCGTTGGGGTTCTTGAAGCCTAAAATAACTCCTAACACTCTCCCTATAGCAGCTCCGGCACCAGCAGCACTTTCCCTGAACTATGTCAGAATGCATCTTTGGCGAGCCGCGGGAGGGGCCGATTTATATAATCGGGTGACACCTGATCTCGCCAGCCACTCACTGCAGGCGGGTGGTATAGGGCTTGAACGTCGCAGGGGGAAGTTGTAATGCCTTCCCTGTCTTTCTATTGGCCAGAAAAGCGCGCTAACGTCTCAGAGATAAAAGTGAAAGTAACTCGAACATCACGTGGTACTTGCCTCTAGTAACGTGCATCTCGAACACGCTAATACTCAAACGAGTATCAAGCTCGGACGAGTACGTTTGCTCATCTCTAGTAAAAACGGCTAATCAGAATGTGCACCATATGCACTGATGCATTGGAATAATGAAAAACTTAACTTGTGGGGAAGGTACCAATTCAGGTTTTCTTGGAGAAAGTTGACCAATGATACATTGAGATGTCTTTTTCCTCTAAGAAACAGAATTCGGAATGTGGATATTCAATTTTTTAGTAATTTGAAGTCATCTTTGAGTGATCTGATGATGAATAAAAGCAGATACAGGTTTATTGAGGACTACTTTGGTGGGGAAGTCCTATTTGTATGGAATATTGCTGTACTTTAGGGTTATCATGACAGGTAGCTTTTGTCTTACTTGAACCATAAATCAATTGAGAATTAAATATTTCTGAAAGGTTTTGGGTAGTCAGATATTTTCCTGGCAGTCACCATAAGGAATCCTGTAATTCTAAGGCCTCATCTGCACGGGGAAAATCAGGCCCGCCACGGATTCTTCATGCAAAATCCCGCAGCAGGTCTCTGCTTTCCCGCGGACATGAGGCCTAAAAATAAGAATTTACTTACCTGTCCAGGCGCTGTGGATCTTCGTTCTGTCACGGACGGATCTTCTTTCTTCGGCCCGGCGGATGTGCTCGGCACGCTGGGAGCGTGCCGCGCGCATGCGCCGTACACCCTTTTTTTTTTAACTCCTGCTCTCCCGTGCTCCCACGCTGGAGAGCAGGAATTCAGTTGCGGGTGTGCCGCGGATCCGGACGGCTTCCATAGGCTTCAATAGAAGCCTGCGGGAGCCGTCCCCGTGGGAGACCCGCACTAAAATGGAGCATGCTGCGGGTGTTTTCCCGCACACGCAATCCGCGCCTCAGGGAAAAATGACATCTGCAGGTATTTAATTACCTATGGGGCGCGGATCACGAGTGTGGGTGACCCGCTACGGATCTGTCCCTGTAGACATGAGGCCTAAATAAGTCAAGATGGGCTAGCATGTCCTAAGGTTTGTTTTCAGATAATGAAGGCTGGTTTAGGTAGTTGGTGGGCTATATCAATTGTTAGATCGAATTGTGAAGCAGATGGAAGAAGAGTTCTTATGAATCTTTGAAAGTATTGTATCAGTTCAGCATTTGAGATAAATTCTAGTACATTATGCTTTTGAACTTTACATAATTTGTCAGAAGCTTTACTTCATGTCTGCTAACTTAGTCTGGATGTCATCATTCTCTTCCTCTACTGATTAACTTTATAAGAATCTAGTAGGTTGTTATTAGCAGATGTACATTCTTCTATTTTTTTTATCCCAATGTGGGGGTTACTCTATCAGATTATCCATGTGAAAGGTAAATGTATGTATCATACTGGCAAGGCCTATGTTCAAAGATTTTTTAATGGGTATGTATAATCAGAAAATGACATGTTGTATAAATAATGCTTTTATGCTGAACATACGTTTTAGGAATTTTACATTTTTTTAAATCTCATAATCTATATTAAAAAAAAACTAATACCCTGCAGATTTCACACTGATGACTAGCCTATTAACATTCTAAAGGTACCTAAGTAATATCCTGGTGGTTGAGAGGTATATTCAACATTCTAGTTTTTAAATGTAAGAGGTGCCTCAACAAGGGCTCTAATTAAAGTTCAGGCCATGATCTTAGCCCAGCAGTGAGGTTGTCTGTAAAGTACCAAAGATATTGTGAAATAGGTCAAATCTGCTATGCTAATACTCTAGTAGGAGCTGTGGTAGTTAAACTATGGACTGCAGTCTCTATTGTACTACAAATGAGCCAGGAGTAATTGTTTAATGATGCAACACATAGAGATTTCTGTAGTAAGTCGAATCCAGAATGAAGTGTTGGGTGCAGACTCTCATGTCTGGCTGGCTTTTTTAGGGTCTTGCAAAAAAGACCTTGCAGAGCTTTTTTGAGGAAAAACACGGATGCAGGAAGCTATTATTATGGGCCAGATGACTTTTTGAGGTAGGATGAAGGTTTTCTGAACCCTAAAACAGCCTGCTATGGAATCATAAATGTTAAATACCAATTGCAAGGTGCTGAACATTCAAAGATGGCTGTGGAGGTTAGTTAAAGTTTCCAAACCTAGGCAGTGAGCAGTGAAGGGAACAGAAAGAGGCCTGCTGATAATACAAGATCATGGTCTGAACTGTGAGGTAGATCATGGCAGGCTGAGTCAGGTCAAGAACAAAATCCAGTTCCAAGTTTCATAACATGTGTTTTGTTAGGATCCTTGGAACCATAGAGTGTGATTAGGAAATTGTTAAGATACTCTAGAAGGTTTTTTATTCAAAGTATTGACATGAATTACACGTGAATTGACAAGTGCACTCCAAATATACAATTGGCCACTACCGTTCTCAGTCACCCATGCCCCCTCAAAAATGTTTTCCTAAGTTTCACATTTCATAATATGGTACATTAAATGGTGTCATTATAAATACAATTTATCCTGTAAAAACCAAGTCCTGATAGGGTTAATGTATGTTAAGGGAAAACTAAAAAAGAGGTGGTTTTGGAAAGTGTGGAGGAAAAAAACAAAAACATAATAACAAAAAATGGTTGAAAAAATTTTATTTTTATTTGAAACTAATGCAAATAATATTGTTTTAATTGTACATGACCAGTAAAATTTTGATTGAAAATGGAATACTTTCAATACAAGAATCTATTCACATTATCACTATGGCTTCTGCTTATTATGGGGTCATGACAGCTATGAGCCATGAGTTCTATTAGGAATAACACTATAGACCCTGCTACTTTTAGAATCATATTTTATTTTGTGTGTTGAAATTTTTGTATTGCATTTTGTCTCTATTTGTGTTAACAGCTTGAGTGAATGATGGTTCTTTATGAAAAGATTTATATGCTTAGTCAATTTGCTATATTAGTTGATGCATCACACATTACTCTAGATATATTTTGATTGAGAAGAAAAGTTTCTATTTTTCTCAGCTTGAGTTCATTTCTATTTGGAGGAACAATTACAATGGTCACACACTCCACTGCACTTATAACATAGGGGGAGTTATTTGATTAAATTGTTTCTTTACCTGAGTTGCTATGACAATCTGCTAGATCTGAGAAATCACAGACGTTATAAATCTAAGGTATCAAAACTGCATCTACATTCTGTTCCAGAAAAATAAATAAATGAAAATGAAAATAATATGCTATTATGCTGAATTCTTAATGCTTTTATAAATGTTATGACATGTTTTCTACCTAGTTCACCAATACATCATAAATGTAGACAAATGTATCAGATCATATCTAACTTATTTCTTGTATCAGCACCCATGACGGCATGGTAGCCAAGGTTTTACAAAGGCCGTAAGATCTGCCATGTGTGTTAGCCTATTAGAGCTACACTAACAGGCATAATATATTGTAATAGTGAAGTATTGTAATGCATTATTTAAGCAATCAAAGAATCATAAGATCACAGCGGGACAAAAACATTTGTATGGAAAGAATTACATACTACAAAACAGAGTACAAAATCCAAATACAGTATTTCACATAATATATTATTTAAACTCATCAAAAAATAATATTACATAATGCTAAGTTGACAGTAAAAAAATGTTATGCCTCTTGAAATGCAGAAACACTTTTTTAAAAGTGCATTATCAGTAAAACACACAAAAAAGCTATTCAGTGTAAATCATAAGGTATAGTGCAATATTAGAGACCAACCTACTTCACAAGGGCTTAGTTGATCACACTTACCCTCTTAACATCCAAGTAGGCTGATCAAATATAACTTCTCCATTAGAGATGAGCGAGCGTACTCGGAAAAGCACTACTTGCTCGAGTAATTTGCTTTATCCGAGTATCGCTGTGCTCGTCCCTGAAGATTCGGGTGCCGGCACGGAGCGGGGAGCTGCAGGGGAGAGTGGGGAGGAACAGAGGGGAGATCTTTCTCTCCCTCTCTCCCGCCCGCTCTCCCCTGCTCCCCGCTGCGACTTAGCTGTCAGCCGCAGCGGCACCCGAATCTTCAGGGACGAGCACAGCGATACTCGGATAAAGCAAATTACTCGAGCGAGTAGTGCTTTTCCGAGTATGCTCGCTCATCTCTATTCTCCATTCATCATTAGACAGGAAACTCCAAAGTAAAAACCAAACTTTTATTGTTACATTAATCTGCAATGTGTTTTGGAGAACTAAACATCATGTTTGCCTTGAGCATTATCATCAGTATAATCAGAATAGTTAAATCAGAAGATAGACCTTAATTAGAGATGAGCGAGCACCAAAATGCTCGGGTGCTCGGTGCTCGAGTCGAGCTTTCCGCGATGCTCGAGAGTTCATTTCGAGTAACGAACCCCATTGAAGTCAATGGGCGACTCAAGCATTTTTGTATATGACCGATGCTCGCTAAGGTTTTCATTTGTGTAAATCTGAAAAACCTACGAAAGTGATGGAAACGAAACAGAAACGGATAGAGCAGGCGAGGAGCAACATGCAGGGCTGCATCTCAGGTTCCCAGGTCTCACTATTAAGCCACAATAGCGGCAAGAGTGCCCCCCCCCCTAACAATTTTTACTTCTGACAAAGACTCATAAGCAAGGCACACCTTAGCTAAGCACCACACTACCTCCAACCAAGCACAATCACTGCCTGCGGGACACACTGCTGCCTCTTCTCCTGGGTTACATGCTGTCTAACCCCCCTGCATGACCCTGGGCCCGCAGCGCACACAAAAGTGTCCCTGCGCAGCCTTCAGCTGCTCTCATGCCACATGCTGGCCTCATAGCCACACCACCCTCATGTCTATTTATAAGTGCGTCTGCCATGAGGAGGAACCGGAGGCACACACTGCAGAGGGTTGGCAGGGCCAGGTAGCGACCCTCTTTGAAAGGGGGGGGGGGGCGATAGCCCACAATGCTGTTGAGAATTGATAATAGATTGACGTTCGATCTTCATTCCAATCCTGTGCCACCTCTGTCAGGAGCTGCAAACGTGGGCATAAAGGGGACTCTGCTGCCAGCCCAGCACTTCTACACATCTCTACAATACAGCAATACTCG
Organism: Eleutherodactylus coqui; assembly: GCF_035609145.1. Classification (NCBI taxonomy): domain Eukaryota; kingdom Metazoa; phylum Chordata; class Amphibia; order Anura; family Eleutherodactylidae; genus Eleutherodactylus; species Eleutherodactylus coqui. The sequence continues at coordinate 177,094,852 of NC_089843.1, read as the reverse complement.
GTGTGGGAAGTATGTGAGCGGGCCCTGGGTAAGCCTCGGTCCCAGCAAACATGTTGTGTGGCCCAAGGTGCTGCGAGTGACATAGCAATGGGGAATCTGTGTCCACACACTACTCATTCTGTTTGGGCTGTTGGATACCTCATCGACAACGCAAGGGGTAAACCATCTGCACTCTGCACCCTACCCAAGTCTGTCAGTGTTTTGGGGACAGGCAGGTACAACTCCGCTATGGCAAGTCTGCGTGCACCCACAGCATGGGTGGCTCCCAGGAACCCACAGACAGTACAGAAAGAAATCCCATTGCAGTGCCCTGGATAGCTGAGGTTACGTGACAGGAAATACATGTTGGCTGCGGGCCACACTCCATGCCCTAGACATTCTGGATATTTTTAAAAAGTGCCAGGCAGGTACAACTCCGCTATGGCAAGTCTGTGTGCACCCACAGCATGGGTGGCTCCCAGGAACCCACAGACAGTACATAAAGAAATCCCATTGCAGTGCCCCGGATAGCTGAGGTTACGTGACAGGAAATACATGTTGGCTGTGGCCCACACTCCATGCCCTAGACATTCAGTTTTTTTTTTTTAAGTGCCAGGCAGGTACAACTCCGCTATGGCAAGTCTGCATGCACCCACAGCATGGGTGGCTAGCAGGAACACACAGACGGTACAGAAAGAAATCCCATTGCAGTGCCCCGGATAGCTAAGGTTACGTGAGAGGAAATACATGTTGGCTGCGGCCCACACTCCGTGCCCTAGACATTCTGTTTTTTGTTTTTTTTTAAGTGCCAGGCAGGTACAACTCCGCTATGGCAAGTCTGTGTGCACCCACAGCATGGGTGGCTAGCAGGAACACACAGACGGTACAGAAAGAAATCCTATTGCAGTGCCCCGGATAGCTGAGGTTACGTGACAAGAAATACATGTTGGCCTCGGCCCACAATCCACGCTCTAGTCAGTCCTGTTTTTTTGGGGGCCAGATAGGTAGAACACCACTATGGGAAGTCTTAGTGCACCCATAGTATACACAGACCCCTGTAATATTCCTGTAGCAAAGGTATAAGCTGACCCCAGTAACAGTTATGTTGCAGAAGTCTAGGGAGACCCCAGTAACATTTCTGTAGTAATAGTATAGACAGACCCCAGTAACATTTCAGTAGCAGAAGTATAGGCAGACCCCTGTAACATTTCTGTAGCAGAAGTATTGGCAGACCCCTGTAACATTTACGTGGCAGAAGTATAGGCAGACCCCAGTAACATTTTAGTAGCAGAAGTATACGCAGACCCCCTAGTAACATTTATGTGGCAGAAGTATAGGCAGACCCCAGTAACAGTTATGTAGCAGCAGTATAGGCAGACCCCTGTAACATTTCTGTAGCAGCAGTATAAGCAGACCCCTGTAACATTTCTGTACTAGAAGCATAGGCAGACCCCAGTACCATTTTTGTAGCAGAAGTATACGCAGACCCCCTGTAACATTTACGTGGCAGAAGTATAGGCAGACCCCTTTAACATTAATGTGGCAGAATTATAGGCAGACCCCAGTAACAGTTATGTAGCAGCAGTATCGGCTGACCCCAGTATCATTTCTGTAGCAGCAGTATAGGCAGACCCCACCACCATTTCTGTTGTTGAAGTGTAGACAGACCCCAGTAACATTTTTGTAGCAGAAGTATAGGCAGACTCCTGTAACATTTAAGTGGCAGCAGTATAGGCAGACCCCTTTAACATTAATGTGGCAGAAGTATAAGCAGACCCCAGTAACAGTTATGTAGCAGCAGTATCGGCAGACCCCAGTATCATTTCTGTAGCAGCAGCATAGGCAGACCCCACCACCATTTCTGTTGTTGAAGTATAGACAGACACCAGTAACATTTATGTAGCAGCAGTATAGGCAGACCCCAGCACCATTTCTGTAGTAGAAGTATAGGCAGACCCCTGTAAAATGTACGTGGCAGCAGTATAGGCAGACCCCAGTAACATTTTTGTAGCAGAAGTATACGCAGACCCCTGTAACATTTCTGTAGTAACACTATAGACAGATCCCAGTAACAATTCTGTAGCAGAAGTATAGGCAGACCCCTGTAACATTAATGTGGCAGCAGTATTGACAGACCCCAGTAACATCCTTGTGGCACCAGTATAGGCAAACCCCTGGAAAATTAACGTGGCAGCAGTATAGGCAGACCCCAGTAACATCCTTGTGGCACCAGTATAGGCAAACCCCTGGAAAATTAACGTGGCAGCAGTATAGGCAGACCCCAGTAACATCCTTGCGGCAGCAGTATAGGCAGACCCCTGTAACTTACTTGTAGCAGAAGTATAGGCAGGCAGGCAGACCCCAGTAAAATTTCTCTAGTAATAGTATAGGCCTACCTCTGAAACTTTGGGATACCATGAGCGTAGGCAAAGGCCAGAAAAATTAGTTGGATAAGAGTGTAGGCGTGGGCCCCAAAAATTACTGTACCAAGAGTGCAAGTGTACCTCTGGAAAATGTATCAACCGAGAGGGCAGGTGAAACCCATAAACATTTTTTTAAAGATACAGCTCACTGTTGCCTAATTTGTAACAGAGCCTGGAGGCAGCCCTGTTGAAAAAATTGGTTCATGTTACAGTCTCAATACTTTTGAAACGTAGCAAAATTGTAAAAACATTGGTAGATGTAGATGAGCCTTTTGGGCCGCAGAAAAATTGGCCGTTCAGCGCGATGACATGTTGTTTCTGGAGGAGGAGTAGCAAAAGAAAGACTAATGTCAGAGACAGATTGACAAAGAGAAATGCCCCGTTTTCCCGGTGATAGAGAAGAGTGCTTTTATCTGCGAGGTCAGAGAAAAGAATCTTTAGGTTCCGCTGCTCTCCGCCGGTGGAGAAGAGAAGTCTGGGGAAATCCAGGCTTTGTTCATCTTTATGAGTGTAAGCATATCGGCACTGGCAGTTGACAGGCGGGTACGCTTGTCCGTGATGATTCCCCCAGCTGCACTAAACACCCTCTCTGACAAGACGCTAGCGGCAGGGCAAGCCAGCACCTCCAGCGCATACAGAGCAAGTTCGTGCCACGTGTCCAGCTTTGACACCCAATAGTTGTATGGAGCTGAGGCATCATGGAGGACGGTGGTATGATCGGCTACATACTCCCTCACCATCTTTTTACACTGCTCCCTCCGACTCAGCCTTGACTGGGGAGTGGTGACACAGTCTTGCTGGGGAGCCATAAAGCTGGCAAAGGCCTTGGAGAGTGTTCCCTGCCTGCGCTGAACATGCTGCCTGATCTCCGCGCCTCCCCTGCTACTTGGCCCTCGGAAGTGCGCCTTCTGCCGCTAGCGCTGTCGGATGGGAAGTTTACCATCAGTTTGTCCACCAGGGCCCTGTGGTATTGCATCACTCTTGAGAGTTGAAAGGTTCTCCTTACACCATGGGTCGCGAAGGGTGTACACCCAGTAATCCGTAGTGGCCAGAATGCGTCTAACGCGAGGGTCACGAGAAAGACAGCCTAACATGAAGTCAGCCATGTGTGCCAGGGTACCAGTACGCAACACATCGCTGTCCTCACTAGGAAGATCCCTTTCAGGATCCTCCTCCTCGTCCACAGGCCATACACGCTGAACAGATGGGAGGAGGGCAGCATGGGTACCCTCTGCAGTGGGCCCAGCTGTCTCTTCCCCCAACTTCTCCTGCTCCTCCTCCTCCTCCAAAATGCGCTGAGATATAGACATGAGGGTGTTCTGACTATCAAGCGACATACTCTCTTCCCCCCTCTCCTGTTCCGATCGCAAAGTGTCAGCCTTTATGCTTTGTAGCGAACTTCTCAGCAGGCATAGCAGAGGAATGGTGACGCTAATGATTGCAGCATCGCCGCTCACCATCTGGGTAGAGTCCTCAAAGTTTCCGAGGACCTGGCAGATGTCTGCCATCCAGGCCCACTCCTCGGTAAAGAATTGGGGAGGCTAACTCCCACTACGCCGCCCATGTTGGAGTTGGTATTCCACTATTGCTCTACGCTGCTCATACAGCCTGGCCAACATGTGGAGCGTAGAATTCCACCGTGTGGGCACGTCGCACAGCAGTCGGTGCTCTGGCAGATTAAACCGATGTTGCAGGGTCCGCAGGGTGGCAGCGTCGGTGGTGGACTTGCGGAAATGTGCGCAGACAATGCGCACCTTGCCGAGCAGGTCTGACAAGTGCGGGTAGTTTTTCAGAAACCGCTGAACCACCAGATTGAAGACGTGGGCCAGTCATGGCACGTGTGTGAGGATGCCGAGCTGCAGAGTCGCCACCAGGTTATGGCCGTTGTCACACATGACCATGCCCAGTTGGATGCTCAGCAGCGAAAGCCAGAGGTCGGTCTGCTCAGTCAGACCCTGCAATAGCTCGGGGGCCGTGTGCCTCTTGTCACCTAGGCTGAGTAGTTTCAGCACGGCCTGCTGGCGCTTACCCACCGCTGTGCTGCTGCGCCACACCGACTGCTGGCGACGTGCTGCTCACTTTTCTTAATTGAGAGGTAGAGGTTGCGTAGGAGGAGGAGGGGGAGGGTTTAGAGTAGGTGGCATAGTCCACCGCAGATACCAGAACCGAGGAAGGACCCGTAATTCTGGGTGTGGGTAGGACGTGTACGGTCCCAGGCTCTGACTCGGTCCCAGCCTCCACCAAATTCACCCAATGTGCCGTCAGGGAGATATAGTGGCCCTGCGCGCCAGTACTTTTCCACGTGTCCGTGGTTAAGTGGATCTTCTTAGTAACCACGTTGGTGAGGGCACGATTGATGTTGCGGGAGACGTGCTGGTGGTGACTGGGGACCGAGTAGCGTGGGACCGCCGCCATCATGTTTTTGAAAGCCTCCGTTTCCACAAGCCTGTACGGCAGCATCTCCAGGCTGATCAATTTTCCAATGTGCACGTTTAATGTTGAGTGTGCGGGTGCGTGGCGGCGTATTTGCGTTTGCGCTCCAATGCTTGTGCTAGCGACAGCTGGATGCTGCGCTGTGAGACATTGCTGGATGGGGCCGAGGACAGCGGAGGTGAGGGTGTGGGTGCAGGCCGGGAGACGCTTGTGCCTGTGTCCTGAGAGGGGGGATTGGATCTGAGTGGCAGGTTGGGGCACAGGGGGAGAGGCAGTGGTGCGACCCGGAGGCGGTGAACGGCCTTCATCCCACCTTGTGGGGTGCTTGGCCAACATATGCCTGCGCATGCTGGTGGTGGTGAGGCTGGTACTGGTGGCTCCCCGGCTGATCTTGGCGCGACACAGGTTGCACACCACTGTTCGTCGGTCGTCCGCGCTCTCACTGAAAAACATCCACACCTTTGAAGACCTAGGCCTCTGCAGGGTGGCTTGGTGCGAGGGGGTGCTTTGGGAAACAGTTGGGGGAGTCTTCGCTCTGGCCCTGCCTCTACCCCTGGCCACCCCACTGCCTCTTCCAACCTGTCCTGCTGCTGCACTTGCCTTCCCCTCTGAAGACCTCTCCTCAGTTGGCTTAGCGAACCAGGTGGGGTCAGTCACCTCATCGTCCAGCGGCTCTTCCTCCGAATCCTCTGTGCGCTCTTCCCTCGGACTTACTGCCCTTACTACTACCTCACAGATAGACAACTGTGTCTCATTATCATCGACCACCTCACCCACTGAAAGCTCTTGAGACAGTTGCCGGAAGTCCCCAGCCTCATCACCCGGACCCCGTGAACTTTCCAAAGGTTGGGCATCGGTCACGACAAACTCCTCAACTGAGAGAGGAACCATTTTTTCCCAATCAAGGCAGGGGCCTGAGAACAGTTCCTGGGAGTCTGTCTGCTCATCAGAATGTGTCATTTTCATGGAGTGAGGAGGCTGGGAGGAAGGAGGAGCAGCAGCGAGAGGATTCAGTGTTGCAGCAGTGGACGGCGTAGAAGCCTGGGTGGTCGATACATTGCTGGATGCATTTTCTGCCATCTACGAGAGGACCTGCTCACACTGCTCAGTTTGTAAGAAAGGTCTACCACGTGGACCCAAAAATTGTGATATGAAGCTGGAGACCCCAGAAACTTGCATCTCTCCTAATCCCGCAGCAGCCGACTGCGATTCTCCTGGACCAGGAACTCGGCCTGTGCCCACACCCTCACTTGGACCTCCGCGTCCTCTAGGCCTACCCCTACCCCTCAGCATGGTGGATTACGAATAGAGCAGACACAGAGCGGTCTGAATAATTATGCAATTATTGGCATGCAGTTGGAGGCTGACAGCGGTTATGTAACGCACACTGCAGTCCCAAAAAAATTATACGCAAGGCTGCAAAAAGGCCTAGCTGGGTAATAGTGAGGTAACTCCCAGCAGCCACGCAGTATAATGCACACGGTCACAGGTAGCCTAAGGAGGTTTTTTGTGGTACTTGTTGACAGGATTCTACACTACCACTGTCCCAGCCTCACCAGTACTGCCCCTATACTCTGTATAATTGACTGCAGACTGAGAACGCTATAGCCTATATATATGTGCAAAACTGTTCCCAGCAGCCACAACAGTAATGCACACGGTCAGATGTGGCCCTAAGAAGGACCGTTGGGGTTCTTGAAGATGCTAACAGTAGCCTAACACTCTCCCTATAGCAGGAACAGCAGGAACAGCACTCTCCCTAATCTCTGCCAGCGTGTGTCTGAGGCGAGCTGCGGGCGGGACCGCTTTAAATACTAGGCGGTCACTTGATCTCACCAGCCACTCACTGCAGGGGGGTGGGATAGGGCTGGCACGTCAGAGGAGGAAGTTGTAATGCCTTTCCTGCATGTCTATTGGCCAGAAAATGGCACTAAACATGCAGGGAAGGTAATGGAATTAACTCGAATAACGCGTCGTGCTCGTCTCGAGTAACGAGCATCTCGAGCACTCTAATACTCGAGCGAGCATCAAGCTCGGACGAGTACGTTCGCTCATCTCTAACCATAATCATTGCTGTCATTGCAAGAGAATGTGACTTCCAATGTTATGGCAGGAGTTGCAAATACTGGAAGTAGGCATGTATAGAAGGGGGTGGACATATCAATATGCTTTCCTACTCCCAGAGGTATACTTTGCTAAAAAAAACAACTTTAAAACAAGCACACAAACAAGCATGTACGCTGGCGAGCAAACACAGACTACGGTGAGCGCACACATAACAGAATGTAGATCAAGTACATATACCAGTCCCAACATAAGCTTATATATAAAATATATCTTAGTAGACAAGCATTGTAACAGGTCTGTTATATGGATCTATAACACAGACATGTTACAGACCAAATTATATCTACATTGCATCAGTAAATATTTGACTTCATTTTTTCCTTTTTATTGGTTTTATTTTCTATTGGTTAAATACAGATCTGTTGAACAGAAAACAATACCAATGAATGTAAATACAGAGGCAAATGCAGATCAGATATTGATGAGATATGGATGTAATATGGAGGAATCTGTATTTTAATCATATTCCATAATGTATAATGTATGTAATTTTCAGCACAAATGGACAAAAGTAGTGCTTGCTGCATTTTTAAAACACGACTGTGAAAAATACATCCATGAAATAGATTCATAGCTTTTCACTGCAAACTACAGACTAAATATGGATTAAAAATACGCTCATCTGAAAGCAGCCTATAGGACATGAACAAAGCCAGAAAAAACATGCAGAGAATATGTAAATAAAAAAACCCTGTAAAAAAACAGATGCACCAGTAAAAAAAAATGCTGGCTTTTTTATGGAAAAAATTTACATACTACAAAATATGCAGAGGAAAATGGAGAAAGTCAAGTGTTAGATTAAAAAACTTTCAGTCTTTATTAGATGATCCCGACAGACAGACATGGAGGTACAAAGTACATGTGCCGTCTGCCTGGATCATCTAATAAAGACTGAAAACTTTTGATCTAACACTTGACTTTCTCCATTTTCCTGTGCATCAGTTGTGGTTATTTACTAAAACTCACATTCTTGCGTATATATTTAAGTATTGTATGTTTTATTTATTATGCACTCTTGAGGAAGAGGATTTTTACTGTATTTTCCAACAAAATGCACTGAGAGATAAATAAAAATTTGACACATGGATTGGGCTCAGCCTAATTAGTGAATATATTCCATTCTTTATTGGACCCATAGGGGGGCAAGGGACCCTGACCGGACCCCTCTCCACCTTTCCAAGTGAGTGATAATACAGTCTTTATGCTTTATATCTAAATTCAGAGTTATAGTCTTGTGCATTATTTCTGTTGCTACACTTTATTCTATATTTTCTGTATATGACCATAGGGTCTACAATTTTGCATATAGAAATATTTAGAGATATGCTTTACTGTAGGCTCATGGGCCATAGAAACAATGGACAGGAGACGTTCTAAACATATTTTTTAAATAGAAATCTTGACAACGAAAACAGAAAAAAATATTAAAAACTTAAAAATATGTTTAGCATAAACTTGATTTATACAATAGCTCATTCTCTGCTTACACATTCCCTCTAAGATCACTCCAAGAGCAACACAGGCAGCACTAAATGAGGTGAAATGAAACTCAAGGGCAGAAGAGTTGCAGAAGACTCAACAAACTGCAAAAACCTGTGTTTATGTATCCACTATTAGAAAAATACTGCATTTCCATTATAAATATGCTTTATATGTTTGCACATGTAATGACTCAATTAAATGGATTCAGTGAAGCAATTAATAAATTAAATGTTTCTATTAAATTAGTTATAACTGAGTGAAAAATTAAGCACATAGTAGACTTTAGCTTATATAAAATATAGTACACTAGTCTAGAGAAAGTTTTGCAAATCATTTGTACCCATCCTTCATGGCATTGGTAAACAGCATGGAAAATCAATATCTCCCTAAATCCTCAACATTGGCATTTCAACTGAGGGAAGAACTGTGCAGTCATTACTTGGTTATATACAATTCACTTACTCTTTACATTGATGTTAAAGATATAATTACAGCTATAGATCATTAAGCCCATGAGATTATTACTAGATAGGCCATTTAACTTTGGATAATTGATTCCATGCTACTGTATTGTATATCACTGTAGTAATTAAAGCATTATTTACTTATGGGTAGTTTGTCATGTGCAAATTTGGATCAACATCTATCCACAGATATATATATATATACAACTAGCTGATATACCCAGCCTCGCCCGAGTTAATTTGATACAGGTGTTTACGTGTTGTTTGCACAGAAAATTTTTTGAAATCAAGGTTCTTTTAGATTAACTGAGAAATAAAATATGTATACACATAGAGAAGCATTAGATTCTCCTCTGGCTGCATGTGTACAGATGTCTTTCTGCAGAATATGCCACCCCTCCCATTCTCCTCGTTTAGGTCCTAAAGAATGCTCACGTCAACTTTCACACTTGCACGACACAGAGAAGTTACATTACATAGGGGTGAACTTACTTTGGCACCTAGCATTGAATAATTGAGTTGTGACCCCTTTACTTTTCCTATTTAGGACCTAAATAATAGTTGTGCCAAATTTCATGTTTGCACGACCCCAGGAAGTTACATTACATAGGTGTGCCAATACTTTTGCACTTAGCATTGAATAATCAAGTTGTGACCCCTTTACTTTTCCTATTTAGGACCTAAAGAATGATCACCCCAAATTTCATGTTTGTACGACATCGGGAAGTTAGAGAATTGGTGGCGAGTCAGTCAGTCAGTCAGTCAGTCAGTGAGGGCTTTCACCTTTATATATATAGATGTAAGAATTAGTAACACATTTTTCACTAACTGATATTAGGTGATATTGCTGTACATTCATTTTGTATACTTAACCCTATGAAGGCCTGGCATTTTTTTGGCCATAAATGGATTGTTCAGGATTAGAAAACATGGCTGCTTTCTTCTTGGGGAGAGGTGGGCTGATGTTTTTTGAGAAAAACAGCAATATTTTCTAATCCGGGACACAGCCTTTAACAATTGAAAAACTGATTCTGTTCCCAGATTACAATTCCTAAGTTAACCCTGTGATATAGAAATATTGATAAAGTGTCCCCCAACTATAGCGTGTTTATGTCCGTACAATTGTGCACACATAACCACGCATCTATTAGAACCATTGGTTTCCTATGGTGTGTTCACATGTCTGTGTTTTACAGATGTGCAAATGCACCTGCAAAAGATAGTACATGCCTGCACATAAGTCCATGCTGCGCATCAATATTCCCAGCTGTGAGTCCCCTCATCACTGAACACTGTGACAGCACTGTCACAGTGTTCAGTAAAGATGGCACTCCCCGCAGGGAGTAAAGAATCCCCTGCTATAGCTGTCACAGCTGTGGCAGAGGATCGCGCTGTTCTCCCATTGCTTTCAATAAGGTTGCTGCCAGCAATGGGCTGCTGGCAACCTCTGCAGTTATTTTTGGGGAATGGCTTGAAATATAAGCCCTTCCCGAAAATCATCCCTAGGATGTGTAAAAAATAAAAATATATATATACTCACCTCTTCACCGCTGCCAGGGCTCAGAGCATCTAACTGCATGGTCCCCCTACACTGCTCTGAAGAGCTTTCAGCAGGCGGGGATTGGCTGAGTGCTGTGACCAATCACAGGCAGCAGTCAGCTGTCATTCAATGACAAATCCCTTTCAGCACGCGTGAATTTTAAATTGAAAGCAATGGGCACGGAGCTTCATTCATGTGTGTTTTGGCACGTCCGTAGACGCACGGATTTGTGTGCACATACACATGGAACTGCACACTCGTGTGAATGAGGCCTCAGGAGACTGGGAAAGATTTGTTCAATGTTCTAATCTCACCCCCCCCCCCCCCCCCTCCCTTGCATCTGCCAAGTCTTTTGATGTACAAGAGTCCAGGGAATCCTGTTGCACTGGCAATAAAACTAGCCATTAACACGGAAGTGCTAAATGACTCCCCACCAAGATATTGTGACACCTAGGCTGGTTCACACAGACAAAGCGGTACCAAGATTTCTATTAAGAGAATCTTTTAATAAAGAGTATTGGGTCATCTGAAGGGCTTAGCCCGATATAAAATGTATTTTCAAAACCGGGCGGCCCAGCTGAATAAAATGTATCCGCATGCATTGAGACCTGAAGCCCAAAACACCCTGAAATGGCATATCTGCATACCTGGGCCTAATGTACGTATTATGCTTAGTATCTATGGATTGGTAAATTCGTGATATTAAACATGACGGCAATGTCTTCCCAATTGGAGCACCAGGGAAATATGACCAAAATATTAAATCTGGGTTCCCTACAGATTTTCTCTGCATATGCTCAACCCAGGTTGATGACGGCAGGAGAAGGCAGACAGGGGTGTGGTTCTGCGAAGGCCTTACCCAAATTGTCAATCCACGGAGATATGCTGCAGCATATAGACTGTCCATTTGTTTCTGGGTCTCCGCTAATAAAAACTTGGACCAATATCCGAATCTGGTAACCTTCTTTATTTATCCTGTTTTTTAAAAAAAAAACACTATCTGATTGTGTATTATCTGTATTTCCTTAGACTCCTATGTAACAACCTTTTTTGTATATTTTTGTGCATATCTATATTTTGCATTGCTAGATCTTTTATATAATAAATCTACAATTTATCAGTTAAGCCTCGTCCATTTTAAAACGACTCATAAACTCTAAAGATTATGTTCATAATTCATAAGTCTGTGTTCCAGTTTACCTGTAACAAACTGGTGGTGGCAACGTGTAATAGTGTGGGCATTGTAGAGCTCTGGAGTACACTAGAATGGATTGGTGGGTGATTTGAGTTTTTGCATGCATGTAGAAGCCGGGAAAGTTGGGAACAAATCAGCCTGCATTCTACCAACTCCAAGCTTGCTATACTGCTAGAGTGATCAATCGAGGCTCTGCTATGATGGTTGGTAGCAGCAAGTGTGCTCAGAATAGTTAATCTATGAGTAATTGAGGACAGAGGAGGAATCGATAGGTAATGTCCCCTCTTCTCTCTCCTCCTGTATGTAACAAACCCCTTTTCTAAGTGCAGTTACCCAACCAGTTACCAGACCAGAGGAAAAAAAAGAAGAATGAACTATCTATAATATTTGGCAAAGCCCATGAAATGTTTGATGGCTTTCAAAATTGGGAATGAGACTACTTAAGTAGGGCTAAGCTGCAATACCAGGCACAACCCATATGCAGGAGTGGTGCTGTTCTGGAATCTAATATATTATTTTAGGTGATTACTGAAAAAGAAAAACTACAAAAAACATATTTTTTTCCGATCACGCTCCTCACTCATCATTACTCTAAACAAAACGGTCCCTATGGTTCCAATGCTGTTGAAATTTGTTCCACTATTTTTAACTTTTCCATTACTGATGTGGCTTGTTCTTGACCGTGTCTACTTGTCTGCTGCCTGCCCTAACGTTTGCCTGTCAACCACTCCAATTGAATTCTGCCTGCTCTGACCTTGGCATGTATGACTATGCTTCTCATCTTCTGCTTTTGTACTATACATTAGATCTTCTATTTATTAACTGTTGCTAATGGAGAGTATTCTGAGGGTAGCAACTTTGGGATTCTCTGCTATGTCCATATCTCTGTATAGGGTTTAAAGGGCAAAAAGCTGGGAATTCCTTATACTCTGCTCCTCAGTTTAGCCCTAAGTCAAATCTATAGCAACCTAGGGTTCCATATCTTTCTAAGTAAGCTTTATGTCAGTTTGCTTAGTCCAAGGAACCTGCTGATATCCCCATGACTGAACTTTATGGCTTTATGGCTACTGAACTCTCCCAGCAGTAAACCCACGAAGACCAGATGTTTCCAGCTCTTTAGAACATCACAGCAAGTTTTTAAAGTCTTTGATGCCCCTTGATGCTGCTGCACCATCTGCTCCTGTCTAGAATATATGTTTTTGCAACCAGTGCCTAGCAGTCTAGGAATTCATTTTCTTGCACATCCATGTTATAATGGAAACTCCAAGAACTGCAGCAGGCAGGAAAGGTTGTTCATCAGTATTTTGCACCTGTACAACCTCCCCTTATAGCAATTTGCCTTTTTCTATAAGTTGCTAGAAATTGGCTCTTGTATCATTTAAGTATGGCCTTTTTCCGTATTGCAAAGCAGACTTGATCTCATTTTTCATGATTTGTTTGTAATTGCAGAAATCTTCTAACACCTGAGTATTGCATGACTTCATTGCATAGCTTTCAATAAATATATTTCAATATACGAGCTTGTAATTCTGATGCTTTCTGTTCTAAGTTTCAGCATATAGTATAAAAACAAACATTATATGATTTAGTTTTTCTCATTGCTGCTATGTTGACGCTACATTCACTTTCTCAACAAACACATATCTATTAAAAAGAACACAGAGCAGATATTGTCTTCACAATTATTGTTTTCAACATAGTCAGCAAAGAGGAGTTGTTGCAGAACAAGTCTCTCTCTAAATGATTGTGTTTCCTTTGAAATGCAAGAAATAAAACAAGAACTGAATATTTTCTCATTTATGAATTCTTCTTATAAACACCAGTATATTCTAAGTGAAAAACTTAGTCAAAAGTAAAATAAAACAAATGGTTAATTTATGTAATTGACCTTAAAAAAATATCTTCACATTTTTTTCAAAAACAATCTTAAGTCCCGTGCTGTGCAGAGTGCTAAGGCAGCAGAAATGCAGAAAGGAATTCAATCGCTGCATGGTTCAGGTAGCCGGCTCAAGGTTGACTTAGCCTTTCATCCTTCCGAGGTCGATAAAATGAGTACCCAGCTTGGTGGGGGGTAATAATTCACCTAAAAGCGCTGCAAAATAATTTATTTAAGCCAAAATCATTGCACTCAGTGTAATGTTAAAGCTTTTTGGTCACACAGCACATGTAAAGTGATTGTGTCATCAAATGTGCTATTATTATGTATAGTAATGTGCTTGCCATTTCTGGTGCCATTCAAAAGAGCAGGAGAGGCCAGGAAGCATCAATAGGTGATAGGAGTTATATGCGACTTTCGACAGTGCCTCAAATGAGTGTTCAGTGTGCTATTCAGTGTTTGCAATAGCTGAGCTGAAGGACAATACCATGAGCATCTTTTATTACTGGGGTCTGTCTGGTGATTCCTTGTAAAACCCTATTGATAGGCGTAATAACACCAAATACATTACTGATCAGTATGTACCTAGCATTTGTTATAGCTCCTTCTGAGCAAAAGTGGGAAGAGATCTTGGATTGATGAAATTCTATCCTGCAATACTTACCAGAAATAATCTATCTCACAGATCTACGAACAGTTATTTACCCATTTTCCCCACATTACTCCATTACTCAGACTATGGGAAAAGGATCTAAGTGTAACTTTAAGCAATTTCTGTTCTCTTAGAGAGCCCTCACTGGAACTCCAAATACATACGTATACAGGACAACAGCTACAAATACTCTGTAGGTGTAACAAAACACTAGACACATTATTGCTATGTACTCTTCTGGCAACCCTAATACCTCCTGGAGTTGCCATATGGAGAAAGATACCATACCTTCTATCACGTCTGATAGTTCTGTGATATAAATAAATTGTGGTGGAAAGAAATATTTTGTAAATGTAACTCTATTTGTGGAAGTACTCTTCCCCAAACACTTGAAATTGCTCTTCCTTCTGTGCTTTCTCTGTTTCCACCTGAACCTCTGCCCCTCTCTAGTCTTTGCTCAAAAACCTTTTCTCTTCTGCAAGATTACTTATTCCTCTATACTGGCTTTCAACAGATATCACTAGTATTGATCAACAAGTAAAGAAGACCAATAAAAATTTACAGATTTGACGAAATTTCACATCCAAAATCCTGCTCTAAACTTTCCAAAAGATCTGGAGAATCAGAAAGACTTACAGAAGCTTCCCCTAATACCCCACTCTATTCCATCTCTTACATTATTAATTTCTGTACAATCTATCTTCATATTCTTTTCTAAACTACCCAAACAGCTCATTTCTGGTACACCTCCGGGTCAAACCTTTATCCCTTATCTCCTTAACGACTTTTTATGTAATCTATCTATGTCTAGGATTTAATACTCTCATTATCCTCCATGTTCATGCTGCTCATTTTGTTCTTATTATATTATATGTGATGCAAATCACTCTAATCTGAGTACCGCATGGAGAGAACATACTCTTGGTTTTTTTTTGTGTACATTGTAGACTGATAGTGTTAAAAGTTCCAAACTCTGCAGACAGAGTTGTTATGGATTTGAGTGAGAATGGCTCAATTCTACAGATAATTCTGCATCAAAATCTGCATTCAGGCAGATATTGGTGCAGATTTTGACAGTCAAATATTCCATAGCATAGAGCACTCTTGGTCCTCATCAATATGTCGTTTGAATTCTTTCCTTTGTAGAGCGCACAGTTTGGATGGAACAGTGATTGTGACCATGGTGTCATTTTGTTATATGGCTATTATACCTAAATCAATCCTACAAACTCATTCGTTGTCAAAAGTCAATTTTACTTTACTTTATTGTTATACGCGAGAGGAAAATCATGGCAGATTTCAGCTTGTGTACATCGAGCTGTGCTTTCCATAGTTATCCTATGGAAAGCGTTTCATGCATTACCCGTGTGCGGATTTTCGCCGCGGATAACGCAATGAAGAAATGCCCGTGGACAGGAGGCCTTAAAAAAAGCAGACCTCAGACCAGACCCTTATTATCAAATTATCATATTTGCCAACTAATTATCATATGTTACCCACATTATGCTCAAAAACTCATTAAAAAGAAATAAAACATAAATACTTTATAAAGGACATATCAGCTAGTCACTATCCATGGTACATGTGATGCTTGGTCATATAAGCCAGGAATGTAGGTAGCAAAGAAAGAAGAACCTTAGGGTACGGAAACATGGTCATGTCAAGATGCAACTGTAACGCAGTAAGTCAATTCTTCATTACAATAGTGAAGTTCTACACTATATTGTAGAAGCGACCAAATAATCATGAATTCCACGACCCTAAGCTGACTAAAAAAAAGTGCATTGTATATTATTAGTTTTACTAGTAGTATTACTGTACATTTCCAGTTATGGCAGGCATTGAGGCCATTATTAAGGCTCCATGGCAATCCATCTGCACTTTAGAAATCACAACTTGGGGTGTGCATGTTATTAGAGGAGACTCCCTACTTGTGTTAACCACTTGAATGCCTTAGTCAATATTGCCCAAATAATCCAATTAATTGATTGAAAAGCTGGTAAAGAAAACATCCCCTATCCTGATTGCGTGTGCGTGATGTCAGCTGTATAACATAGTTGAAAAGCACTGAAAAATGGCCATACTTACTGATCTAAAGGGTGAAAGGGTAGGTACATAGACCAGTTCCCAACAGCATAAAGGAGGAAAATGCTATATGGGGGAGGTAGCAGGTGTAAAATCCTGATGAACAACCACTCACACACCCATGATGCATTGGAGGGGTGGCTTCGTAGTACTATATTTGCAAACAAAAAAGCTTAAATAAGGTGCAATTGCCAAAAGTAAATGTAGTGCACCATGCAACCTTACAGCACTATTAGTTTGACCCCTAGATTAGGTGGGCTGCCCCACACTTTCAAAATGTAACACACAAAGCACATGTGGTGCCATGTGAATCAGAGATCAACTGAAAAAAAGGCAAAATAAAGAAAGACAAGCTATAATTATATCTGTACTTGCTACTCTGCCAAGCCATTTGGCTAGATGGTCATATGTCACATTATACTCTCACTATTCATAATGTACCTTGGAGTTCAAATACCAAAACATCTGGCAAGCAGGGCTGGGACAAGGAATTTTGGTTCCTTGTACAGATAAGAAAAGTTATCCGTATCCCTTCCCTGCCCCCATAAAATCCATTCAAAATAAACCCCTAAAACAGTTACAGATCCTCTGAATAAAAACAGACCCTAGGTCAGTCTTAAATAAATACCCTTTAGGCCGCCTGTCCACGGGCGTTCCTTTTTTAACTCAAGCGAATTTGTGCCGCAGGAGAACACTTAAAGTCACCATGATTTTCCGCGATCAACCTATTATTATGATAGGTTCATCGTGGAAAATCGTGGCATGCCGTGATTTTTATACGCTAGTGGAAAACTGCGGCGGATTTCTGCTTGTGTACATCGGGCTGTGCTTTCCATAGTCATCCTATGGAAAGCGTTTCATGCATTACCTGTGTGCGAATTATCGCTGCGGATAACGCAATGAAGAATCGCCTGTGGACAGGAGGCCTTAAAGGAAAGCAGACCTCAGACCAGACCCTTAAATAAATACAAACCCCTCTAAAGTACAGACCCGAGACACTTACATAGAGTGGCTCATACTCTTCACTTCTATAGAGTGTTGTAGCTCCACTCCATGGCTGCAGGATCAGCACAGACATAGCCATATTACCTCCATGCTGGACCTGCAAGCATAAGTGTGTAAATCTTTGTTATAGCAAAAAGTCTTGCACATATACTGAATCATCGCAAATCAAAGTATCATTGAATTTTTGGGGCAATTTACAGCAAAAACATGATGAAAATGTGATTTGTAATGGATTCCTGTCTGCGGCTCCTATGAAACATTGGATTTTCCTGAGGACAAACAAACTTTTCTTGAGTAAAGAATTTAATTTTTAGAAAGCCTTCCTTATTACAAAATACAATTACATGGGTGAAAGTCCACATTTGTAGAGCAAAATACTTCAGCAACACAGTTATAATATCACAAACTTTTATCATGGTTTAAAAATCATCATAATCACCGACCTCTGATTGCAGTTTAATTGTCACTAGAGATGAGCGAGCACCAAAATGCTCGGGTGCTCGTTACTCGGAACGAAATTCCCGCGATGCTCGAGGGTTCGTTTCGAGTAACGAACCCCATTGAAGTCAATGGGCGACCGGAGCATTTTTGTATTTCGCCGATGCTCGCTAAGGTTTTCATGTGTGAAAATCTGGGCAATTCTACAAAGTGATGGGAACGACACAGTGACGGATAGGGCAGGCGAGGGGCTACATGGTGGGCTGCATCTCAAGTTCCCAGGTCCCACTATTAAGCCACAATAGCGCAAGAGTGGCCCCCCCCCCCGCACTGTCAGCGTAAAGATCGTTCTCCTCTGCCACAGGTGTAACAGCTGTAGCAGAGAAGAACGATGTTTGCCCATTGAATTCAATGGAGCGGCAATACAGCCGCTCCATTGAAAGCAATGGGCTGCCGGCGTGCGCGGGGTGAATTGTCGGGAAGGGGTTAAATATATAACCCCTTCCCTGCAATTCATCCAGAAATGTGTAAAAATAAAAATATATACCGGCGTATAAGGCGACGGGGCGTATAAGACGACCCCCCAACTGTCACCTTATACGCCGGCAATACAGTGGAGCAAAGAATAAAAAGCATTACTTACTTCTTCAGACGATCTGCGGCGCTCCTGCAGGATGTCACTCCCTCCTGGTGTTTGCAGGCTCTTGCTCCCTCCTGGTTCCCGGCAGACTATTGCTTTCTCTACGAAAGGCTTGAAATCCCCGCCTCCAGAACCACAGCCAATCACAGCCATTCAATGACATCATTGTCATTGGCTGTGATTGGCTGAAGGCACGTGTGTTTCTGGAGGCAGGGATTTAAAGCCTTTCGTAGAGAAAGCAATAGTCTGCCGGGAACCAGGAGGGAGCAAGAGCCTGCAAACACCAGGAGGGAGTGACAGCCTGCAGGAGCGCCGCAGATCGTCTGAAGAAGTAAGTAATGCTTTTTATTCTTTGCTCCACTGTATTGCCGGCGTATAAGGTGACAGTTGGGGGGTCGTCTTATACGCCCCGTCGCCTTATACGCCGGTATATATTTTTATTTTTACACATTTCTGGATGAATTGCAGGGAAGGGGTTATATATTTAACCCCTTCCCGACAATTCACCCCGCGCACGCCGGCAGGCCATTGCTTTCAATGGAGCGGCTGTATTGCCGCTCCATTGAATTCAATGGGCAAACATCGTTCTTCTCTGTCACAGCTGTTACAGCTGTGGCAGAAAAGAGGGATTTGTCTTCTATATGTTCTCAATGGGGTCGGCGCTGCTGCCGCCGGCCCCATTGAGCGCATATAGAGAAGATTTATGGCCTTTAGAAGGACCGTTGGGGTTCTTGAAGCCTATAATAACTCCTAACACTCTCCCTATAGCAGCTCCAACACGATAGCACTTTCCCTGAACTAATGTCAGAATGCATCCATAGCGAGCCGCGGGAGGGGCAGATTTCAATACTCGGGTGACACCTAATCTCGCCAGCCACTCACTGCAGGGGGGTGGTATAGGGCTTGAACGTTGCAGGGGGAAGTTGTAATGCCTTCCCTGTCTTTCTATTGGCCAGAAAAGCGCGCTAACGTCTCAGAGATGAAAGTGAAAGTAACCCGAACACCGCGTGGTACTCGTTAAGAGTAACGAGCATCCCGAACACCCTAATATTCGCCCGAGCATCAAGCTCGGACGAGTACGTTCGCTCATCTCTAATTGTCACCTTTTTATACAACTGAGAATTCACATTATTATTATTTATAAGTTTTACTAAAAGGGTCCTTCCACACATAGTACAAAATTCCACTATGGACAAATCTGTACCAAAATGGACATGTTTTAGGGCTTCTTCAGTGTAAGATATTTCTACTGTGAGCGAGGCTTGATGAGGTAGGTTTGAGCGCATATCGGTGCATAGTACTGTACTTTTAATGCATGCAGAACCCATTCACATGCGCACACGGCACTCCCCTGCTGTGATTTAAAAGGCTATTTAGCTTAATGAGGTCCAGATGTATTCTTTATCTCACTGAAATGTACAGTGTATTGCACATTTGCACGCATATTGAGTGTGCAGTTGCACACCTCCCATAGACTTTTACAACAGGCTCTATTTTTTCCATGCGTTTGAAATGCTCGTGTAAAACACATTCATGAGAACAAAACCGTTGACTTCCATGGCTTCTATTGTCTGCGCATTACACACATATATTTTACGCACACGAAAAAACATGCACAAATATGGTCGTCTTAAGGAGCCCTTACATATCTATTTTTATGTCGATTTTCCACGGAATTGCTGTTGATTTTGCTTAGCAATTTTGCTACAAATCTGTGTCAAAATCTGCTTATTAAACATGTAGATATTGGTGTGGATTTGTCTGCGGCAGAATTTTCGCAGAATGGAAAAACATCATGAAACACGAGTTGCTGCTGGCCTTCCACTAAAGATGCTTTCACACGGAGCATAAAAACATGCCATGGACAAATCCACTCTAAAATCTGCATGTTTTACATGTGGATTTTTCCACGAATTTGCTCCTGAAATTGCCCTTTGCAAATCCGCAGCTATTCTGCAGCAATATCACTCAATAGTGGACTTGTCAGAAGTAAAAAACATAATGCAAATATAGAAGCTTGTTAAATATAGTACAGACAAAGTGCAGAAAACTTGGTTTTATTGGGTAAATTTTGCCCTGCTAGAGAATTATAGGTTAGCGCTTTAAAGGGAATCTGTCACCAGGTTCTGTTACCAGCATGACCCAGGGACAGGGATGCCTATTGCCCCTGTATATGCTGCATTCTGAAATGCTGCTGCATTAAAAAAAACATACTTTGAAGTTTGAGTTTGAAATGCAGCTCCAAGTCACGAAGGCAGACTGTGTCGGCCTGTCCTTGCCAGCAGCATAAAGAATAATAGCTGTTTTTTTTTGTGTGTAGGGAGAGGACTATCACTATACATAATATGGGCAGTGAGAAGCCAGAGTGGCCCACCTCCCTGACTCAGAGCGCCGTGTCCAGGTTAAATTCAATGTATGTGCTGCGGCCAGGGTGAAACCTTTAAGGGAGGAAGACAGCGGGGAACAAAATGGTGAGTCATAGAGATGAGCGAACGTACTCGTCCGAGCTTGATACTCGTTCGAGTATTAGTGTGTTAGAGATGCTCGTTACTAGAGGCGAGCACCACGCGATGTTCGAGTTACTTTCACTTTCATCTCTGAGACGTTAGCGTGCTTTTCTGGCCAATAGAAAGACAGGGAAGGCATTACAACTTCCCCCTGCGACGTTCAAGCCCTATACCACCCCCCTGCAGTGAGTGGCTGGCGAGATCAGGTGTCACTCGAGTATATAAATCGGCCCCTCCCGTGGCTCGCCACAGATGCATTCTGACAGAGATCAGGGAAAGTGCTGCTGATGCCGGAGCTGCTATAGGGAGAGTGTTAGGATTGATTTTAGGCTTCAAGAACCCCAACGGTCCTTCTTAGGGCCACATCTGACCGTGTGCAGTACTGTTGAGGCTGCTTTTTGCTGTGTTGCACATTTTTTTTTTTTGTATATCGGCCGTGCAGAGCATTGCGTCCAGAGCATTGCATCCTGCAGTAATTTTACATAGTCCACGGCCAGTAGTGGTGGTGAGGCAGGGACAGTGAAAGACATATCCAGTCTATATAGGCAGTGGGCTTTTCCAAAAAAATTTTGGGAAAAAAATCTATTTGGGCTGCCTGTGACCGTCCTGACTGTACTGCATCTCTGCTGGGGGTAGTTGTCCTAATTCATACGCAGCCAGCTAAGTGTTACAGTAGGCTTGCGCAAAATTCTTTCCTGGCTCTGCGTTGCCTCTTACATCACCGCTGTCATCCTGTCCAGAGTGAAACAGTCTGCAGTAATTTTACATAGTCCACGGCCAGTAGTGGTGGTGAGGCAGGGACAGTGAAAGACATATCCAGTCTATATAGGCAGTGGGCTTTTCCAAAAAAATTTGGGAAAAAAAATCTATTTGGGCTGCCTGTGACCGTCCTGACTGTACTGCGTCTCTACTGGGGGTAGTTGTCCTAATTCATACGCAGCCAGCTAAGTGTTACAGCAGGCTTGTGCAAAATTCTTTCCTGGCTCTGCGTTGCCTCTTACATCACAGCTGTCATCCTGTCCAGAGTGAAACAGTCTGCAGTAATTTTACATAGTCCACGGCCAGTAGTGGTGGTGAGGCAGGGACAGTGAAAGACATATCCAGTCTATATAGGCAGTGGGCTTTTCCAAAAAAAATTTGGGAAAAAAAATCTATTTGGGCTGCCTGTGACCGTCCTGACTGTACTGCGTCTCTGCTGGGGGTAGTTGTCCTAATTCATACGCAGCCAGCTAAGTGTTACAGCAGGCTTGCGCAAAATTCTTCCCTGCTCTGCTGTGCGTTCCGTAAGCGAAGTCAGCCTCCAACCACAGGCCAATAAGCGGCACATTTAATTGCAGCGTTCTGTTTCTGCACTACTGGTAATACAGCATGCTGAGGGGTAGGGGTAGGCCTAGAGGACGTGGACGCGGACGAGGACGCGGAGGCCCAAGTCAGGGTGTGGGCACAGGCCGAGTTCCTGATCCAGGTGTATCGCAGCCGACTGCTGCAGGATTAGGAGAGAGGCACGTTTCTGGCGTCCCCACATTCATCTTACAATTAATGGGTCCACGCGGTAGACCTTTATTAGAAAATGAGCAGTGTGAGCAGGTCCTGTCGTGGATGGCAGAAAGTGCATCCAGCAATCTATCGACCACCCAGAATTCTGCGCCGTCCACTGCTGCAACTCTGAATCCTTTGGCTGCTGCTCCTCCTTCCTCCCAGCCTCCTCACTCCATTACAATGACACATTCTGAGGAGCAGGCAGACTCCCAGGAACTGTTCTCGGGCCCCTGCCCAGAATGGGCAGCAATGGTTCCGAATCCTCTCCCACTGGAGGAGTTTGTCGTGACCGATGCCCAACCTTTGGAAAATTCCCGGGGTCCGGGGGATGAGGCTGGGGACTTCCGGCAACTGTCTCAAGAGCTTTCAGTGGGTGAGGAGGACAATGACGATGAGACACAGTTGCCTATCACTCAGGTAGTAGTAATTGGAGTAAGTCCGAGGGAGGAGCGCACAGAGGATTCGGAGGAAGAGCAGCAGGACGATGAGGTGACTGACCCCACCTTTTTTGCTACGACTACTGAGGACAGGTCTTCAGAGGGGGAGGCAAGTGCAGCAGCAGGGCAGGTTGAAAGAGGCAGTGTGGTGGCCAGGGGTAGAGGCAGGGCCAGACCGAATAATCCACCAACTGTTTCCCAAAGCGCCCCCTCGCGCCATGCCACCCTGCAGAGGCCGAGGTGCTCAAAGCTCTGGCAGTTTTTCACTGAGAGTGCAGACGACCGACGAACAGTGGTGTGCAACCTTTGTCGAGTCAAGATCAGCCGGGGAGCCACCACCACCAGCCTCACCACCCCCAGCATGCGCAGACATATGATGGCCAAGCACCCCACAAGGTGGGACGAAGGCCGTTCACCACCTCCGGTTTGCACCGCTGCCTCTCCCCCTGTGCCCCAACCTGCCACTGAGATCCAACCCTCCTCTCAGGACACAGGCACTACCGTCTCCTGGCCTGCACCCACATCTCACCTCCGCTGTCCTCGGCCCCATCCACCAATGTCTCTCAGCGCACCGTCCAGCCGTCGCTAGCGCAAGTGTTGGAGCGCAAGTGGAAGTATGCCGCCACGCACCCGCACGCTCAAGCGTTAAATGTGCACATAGCCAGATTTATCAGCCTGGAGATGCTGCCGTATAGGGTTGTGGAAACGGAGGCTTTCAAAGGTATGATGGCGGCAGCGGCCCCGCGCTACTCAGTTCCCAGTCACCACTACTTTTCCCGATGTGCCGTCCCAGGCCTGCACGACCACGTCTCCCGCAACATTGTACGCGCCCTCACCAACGCGGTTACTGCCAAGGTCCACTTAACAACGGACAAGTGGAAAAGCACAGGCGGGCAGGGCCACTATATCTCCCTGACGGCACATTGGGTGAATTTAGTGGAGGCTGGGACAGAGTCAGAGCCTGGGACCGCTCACGTCCTACCCACCCCCAGAATTGCGGGCCCCAGCTCGGTGCTGGTATCTGCGGCGGTGTATGCTTCCTCCACTAAACCACCCTCCTCCTCCTCCTCCTCCTCCTACGCAACCTCTGTCTCGCAATCAAGATGTGTCAGCAGCAGTACGTCGCCAGCAGTCGGTGTCGCGCGGCGTGGCAGCACAGTGGTGGGCAAGCGTCAGCAGGCCGTGCTGAAACTACTCAGCTTAGGAGAGAAGAGGCACATGGCCCACGAACTGCTGCAGGGTCTGACAGAGCAGACCGACCGCTGGCTTGCGCCGCTGAGCCTCCAACTGGGCATGGTCGTGTGTGACAACGGCCGTAACCTGGTGGCGGCTCTGCAGCTCGGCAGCCTCCTGCATGTGCCATGCCTGACCCACGTCTTTAATTTGGTGGTTCAGCGGTTTCTGAAAAGCTACCCACGCTTGTCAGATCTGCTCGGAAAGGTGCGCCGGCTCTGCGCACATTTCCGCAAGTCCCACACGGACGCTGCCACCCTGCGCACCCTGCAACATCGTTTTAATCTGCCAGTGCACCGACTGCTGTGCGACGTGCCCACACGGTGGAACTCTACGCTCCACATGTTGGCCAGGCTCTATGAGCAGCGTAGAGCTATAGTGGAATACCAACTCCAACATGGGCGGCGCAGTGGGAGTCAGCCTCCTCAATTCTTTACAGAAGAGTGGGCCTGGTTGGCATACATCTGCCAGGTCCTTGGAAACTTTGAGGAGTCTACCCAGATGGTGAGCGGCGATGCTGCAATCATTAGCGTCACCATTCCTCTGCTATGCCTCTTGAGAAGTTCCCTGCAAAGCATAAAGGCAGACGCTTTGCGCTCGGAAACGGAGACGGGGGAAGACAGTATGTCGCTGGATAGTCAGAGCACCCTCCTGTCTATATCTCAGCGCGTTGAGGAGGAGGAGGAGGAGGAGGTGGAGGAGCATGAGGAGGAGGGGGAAGAGACAGCTTGGCCCACTGCTGAGGGTACCCATGCTGCTTGCCTGTCATCCTTTCAGCGTGTATGGCCTGAGGAGGAGGAGGATCCTGAAAGTGATCTTCCTAGTGAGGACAGCCATGTGTTGCGTACAGGTACCCTGGCACACATGGCTGACTTCATGTTAGGATGCCTTTCTCGTGACCCTCGCGTTACACGCATTCTGGCCACTACGGATTACTGGATGTACACACTGCTCGACCCACGATATAAGGAGAACCTTTCCACTCTCATACCCGAAGAGGAAAGGGGTTCGAGAGTGATGCTATACCATAGGACCCTGGCAGACAAGCTGATGGTAAAATTCCCATCCGACAGCACTAGTGGCAGAAGGCGCAGTTCCGAGGGCCAGGTAGCAGGGGAGGCGCGGAGATCAGGCAGCATGTACAGCACAGGCAGGGGAACACTCTATAAGGCCTTTGACAGCTTTCTGGCTCCCCAGCAAGACTGTGTCACCGCTCCCCAGTGAAGGCTGAGTCGGCGGGAGCACTGTAAAAGGATGGTGAGGGAGTACATAGCCGATCGCACGACCGTCCTCCGTGACGCCTCTGCCCCCTACAACTACTGGGTATCGAAGCTGGACACGTGGCCTGAACTCACGCTGTATGCCCTGGAGGTGCTTGCTTGTCCTGCGGCTAGCGTTTTGTCAGAGAAAGTGTTTAGTGCGGCTGGGGGAATCATCACAGATAAGCGTACCCGCCTGCCAACCGACAGTGCCGACAGGCTTACACTCATCAAGATGAACAAAGCCTGGATTTCCCCAGACTTCTCTTCTCCACCAGCGGACAGCAGCGATACCTAAACAATACGTAGGCTGCACCCGCGGATGGAAGCATTGTTCTCTATCACCATCAAAAACGTGGACCTTTTAGCTTCATCAATCTGTGTATAATATTCATCCTCCTCCTCCTGCTCCTCCTCCTGAAACCTGACGTAATCACGCCGAACGGGCAATTTTTCTTAGGCCCACAAGGCTCAGTCATATGATTTTGGTAAACAATTTTTATACGTTTCAATGCTCATTAAAGCGTTGAAACTTGCACCTGAACCAATTTTTATTTGAACTGGGCTGCCTCCAGGCCTAGTTACAAATTAAGCCACATTAACCAAAGCGATTAATGGGTTTCAGCTGCCCTCTTGGTTGGGCATGGGCAATTTTTCTGAGGTACATTAGTACTGTTGGTACACCAATTTTTGGGACCCTCGCCTACAGTGTAATCCAATTAATTTTTTGCCCACCTGCATTAAAGCTGACGTTACATCAGCTGTGCTGGGCACTGCAATGGGATATATTTATGTACCGCCGGTGGCTTCCTGGCACCCACCCATGCTGTCGGTCCACACGGAGTTGTAACTGCATGTGTCCATTTCTAAAGAACCCCAGTCTGACTGGGGCATGCAGTGTGGGCCGAAGCCCACCTGCATTAAACATGACATTACCTCAGCTGTGATGGGCAACGCAATGGGATATATTTATGTACCGCCGGTGGGTTTCAGGGAGCCACCCATGGTGTCGGTCCACACGGAGTTGTAACTGCATGTGTCCACTTCTAAAGAACCCCAGTCTGACTGGGGCATGCAGTGTGGGCCGAAGCCCACCTGCATTAAACATGGCATTACCTCAGCTGTGATGGGCAATGCAATTGGACATATTTATGTACCGCCGGTGGGTTCCAGGGAGCCACCCATGCTGTCGGCCCACACGGAGTTGTAACTGCATGTGTCCACTTCTAAAGAACCCCAGTCTGACTGGGGCATGCAGTGTAAGCCGAAGCCCACCTGCATTAAACATGACATTACCTCAGCTGTGTTGGCACTGCAATGGGATATATTTATGTACCGTCGGTGGGTTCCAGGGAGCCACCCATGCTGTCGGTCCACACGGAGTTGTAACTGCATGTGTCCACTTCTAAAGAACCCCAGTATGACTGGGGCATGCAGTGTGGGCCGAAGCCCACCTGCATTAAACATGACATTACCTCAGCTGTGATGGGCAATGCAATGGGATATATTTATGTACCGACAGTGGGTTCCAGGGAGCCACCCATGCTGTCGGTCCACACGGAGTTGTAACTGCATGTGTCCACTTCTAAAGAACCCCAGTCTGACTGGGGCATGCAGTGTGGGCCGAAGCCTACCTGCATTAAACATGACATTACCTCAGCTGTGATGGGCCATGCAATGGGATATATTTATGTATCGCCGGTGGGTTCCAGGGAGACACCCATGCTGTCGGTCCACACGGAGTTGTAACTGCATGCGTCCACTTCTAAAGAACCCCAGTCTGACTGGGGCATGCAGTGTGGGCCGAAGCCCACCTGCATTAAACATGACATTACCTCAGCTGTGATGGGCAATGCAATGGGATATATTTATGTACCGCCGGTGGGTTCCAGGGAGCCACCCATGCTGTCGGTCCACACGGAGTTGTAACTGCATGTGTCCACTTCTAAAGAACTCCAGTCTGACTGGGGCATGCAGTGTGGGCCGAAGCCCACCTGCATTAAACATGACATTACCTCAGCTGTGCTGGGCAATGCAATGGGATTTATTTATGTACCGCCTGTGGCTTCCTGGGACCCTCCCATGGTGTCGGTCCACACGGACTTCACAATAGGGAGTTTTACCTGCCTGTGTCTACTTCTAAAGAACCCCAGTCTGACTGGGGCATTCAGTGTGGGCCGAAGCCCACCTGCATTAAACATGACATTACCTCAGCTGTGATGGGCAATGCAATGGGATATATTTATGTACCGCCGGTGGCTTCCTGGCACCCACCCATGCTGTCAGTCCACAGGGACTTCACAATAGGGAGTTGTACCTGCCTGTGTCTATGAATTAAAAACCCTGGTCAGGTTGGGGCATGCAGTGTGGGCCGAAGCCCACCTGCATTTAATCTGACGTTAGCTCTGCTGTCAAGGGCACTGCAATGGGATACATTTATTTACAGCCGGTGGGTTCCAGGGAGCCACCCATGCTGTGGGTGCACACGGAATTCCCATTGCGGAGTTGTACCTGCCTGTGACTATTTATAAAAAACCACGGTCTGACTGGGGCATGCAGACACCTTGACAGAATGAATAGTGTGTGGCACATAGGTTCCCCATTGCTATGCCCACGTGTGCAGCTCCTGATGGCGGTGACACAGGATTATATTTCTCATTGCTTCTGTACAGCATTGTGGGCTATCGCCCTGCCCCTTTTAAAGAGTGTCGCTGCCTAGCCGTGCCAACCCTCTGCAGTGTGTGCCTGCGGTTCCTCCTCATGGCAGACGCACTTATAAATAGACATGAGGGTGGTGTGGCATGAGGGCAGCTGAAGGCTGCGCAGGGACACTTTGGTGTGCGCTGTGGACACTGGGTTGTGCGGGGGGGGGGGGTTGGGCAGCATGTAACCCAGGAGAAGTGGCAGCGGAGTGTCATGCAGGCAGTGATTGTGCTTTGTTGGAGGTAGTGTGGTGCTTAGCTAAGGTATGCATTGCTAATGAGGGCTTTTCAGAAGTAAAAATTATTGGGAGGGGGGGCCCACTCTTGCCGCTATTGTGGCTTAATAGTGGGACCTGGGAACTTGAGATGCACCCCAACATGTAGCCCCTCACCTGCCCTATCCATTGCTGTGTCGTTCCCATCACTTTCTTGAATGGCCCAGATTTTCACAAATGGAAACCTTAGCGAGCATCGGCGATATACAAAAATGCTCGGGTCGCCCATTGACTTCAATGGGGTTCGTTACTGGAAACGAACCCTTGAGCATCGCGAAAATTTCGTCCCGAATAACGAGCACCCGAGCATTTTGGTGCTCGCTCATCTCTAGTGAGTCATGATAGCTCTACAGTCTCCTCTTGTCACATCCCAAAGCACGGTCTGTCCTGGCAACATGGGAGGGTAAAAGCTAGCAGTTGTGCCAGCAGAGAAATGATAGCATAACTGTTCACGTGATGGCAGTGCCCCTTTTTCCGTACCAGGACATCAAAATCAAATAAAGAGTCCACAGTTAAAGTGTAGTTTTTCCAAAAACCGGAGGCACATTATTTTTACTGGATATTTCCAACTTTGGCTTTCCAAGTACATTACTGCAACAGTCTCAAGTACAATATTACTGGCCCCTTTCCTTTTCCTTCTGACACTTTTGCATTAGACAAACATCCTTTTCCCAAGAAACCGATGTCATCAGTCCCAGTTATCAGATGGGAGATCTTGGGGAGAGCCCTCCTGACATGGAGAGACAAACATGAACAGTCCTCTTTCACTCTTCATGCTCTTTCCTCACTGACGTAGCGACATTCAAGGGGCAAAACACTTACGTCAGACTTGTACTCCAACTTGCAGCAGTCCCTCAACACCGTAGTTAAGCAGAGGAGTGTGCACCATACTCCGATGACTCCTTCTCTGAGAACTGATGCTTACTTCAGGGCCCCTGGGGGGATGCATCTCCAAGCTGAATGGGTATGGGAGAAAGTCATGTGGACACTGCTAGGATTGGTGACACTAACACAAGATATTGACCCAGAAAGGTCACCTCCAATAACACAAAAACCAACAACCTTGTAGACACAAACACACACGAATGCACAAGGACAAATCCATGTGGTAGACAAACACAGAACTAGAGGGTCCCTAACTCTGGGCCACTACATATGTTTTTTCTGAAATGCCACATTGTTTCAGAATAAAACATACATGGTGCAATAGGCATGCCTGGTTAAGGCAGCATGAACATGGTTTAAACATACAGATACTGTCTTAGTTGACACACAATATTCATGTACTTCCTTCCTATTGACCTTGTTACTGCCTCCATTTTTTCTTTTTCTTTTCTATCTTCCTCATTTTTGGAAGTGATTTGTTTGGTTATTGTTAGAAATTGGACAATGTTGGGGAATACACCGGTGAATGTAACTAGTGATTATAATTCCAACCTAACATAGCCTGTCGACAAATTGCTTGGTATTAAAACTGTATCTTGGCTGTGTCAGAGTTTTTGGCTCTGTGTGGATGTCATCCCTGCTTGCCTAAATAAAACATTTTAAAAAGTGTGTCTAGATTGAGCCATGTTTCCTTAAAAATATTATGTTACTTGTGTATCCTACAAAGGGATTTCATTCTGTAATGTGACAGCCATCTGGCCAACTGACTACCTGCATTAATGCTACAATCAGGTATGATTATGGCTATGGCAGAGCTGTTCACTTCCCTATGAAATTTTCACTTTAATGATGACAATAAATGAACAGTTCCCAGCAACACACAGTATTGAATTGGAAGATTTGCGCATATGCTCTCTAGTTCGTGCTTAAAGCACCTATTTGTGTAAACATTTCCTTCAGTCTATCAATAATATAAACCAATTTTCTATGTCAGGATCCAATATAACCTTAGATGTAATTTATACTGAATTGGTTTCAGAAAGTATTGCAATATCATTGACTCATAATTTAAAAGTGGCATTTTTTGTGAAAAGGCACATTTTGTCTTCATGCTGCAGCATTCCATACCAAAGATGTTGATTTAAATTTTCTTCTTAAAAAGAGCTACAGTAATTTAAAGAATAAGAGTTGTGTCTTATCTTACAGGCAAATCAATGAATACAAATATGCAATTAAATAAAGTTTCCAGCTGAAACCTTCATGTGGAGATTTCCACCAGGATACAGTTTTTTTTTTAATCAATAAAAACATTTTCACTTCAAGTTTCTTTATTTTCTCTTTCTGAATGTCATAAAACAAAGTATTTGGTTTGGAGAGAAACCTATCAAGAGGAATCATAGAGAAAAGAGAAGGCAGAGAGCAGAGACTATACAGTTCTATGAAGTCTGGTCGACTCTAATGACTCATTTACACGGGTCAACAGTTGTCTAAATGACTGCACTAGCGCAAACGTCACAGCTAAGGTTGTTACGCTCATGCAGAGTGTTTAGATAGGCAGACTTCACAGCTGATATGCAGGTTTCTCACCGGCTTCTTGCTCAGCGCTTCACCTTCTATGTGAAACACTGAGCAGTGAGTCAGCGAGAAGCCACAATCTAGCAATGTTTGTTTTGCTGACTGAAAAAAATCTAAAAAAAGTTTTTTGCATTTACACAGGACTATAGATGAGCGAGTATACTCGCTAAAGGCAATTGCTCGAGCGAGCATCGCCTATAGCGAGTATCTCCCCCGCTCGAGACAGAAGGTTCGGGTGCCGGCAGCAGGCACGGAGCTGCGGGGGAGAGCGGGGCGGAACGGAGGGGAGATCTCTCTCTCCCTCTCTCCCCCCGCTCCCTCCTGCTGACAGCCGCTACTCACGACTCCCCCGCGCCGGCACCCGATCCTTCTGTCTCGAGCGGGGGAGATACTCGCTAAAGGCAATGCTCGCTCGAGCAATTGCCTTTAGCGAGTATACTCGCTCATCTCTACACAGGACAATTATGGCTCTATTTCATTCATTTGAACAAATTTTGAGCGATAATTCTCCCAAGAAAATGTCCATCTAGACTAAATAATAGCTCTACACAGATGAAGTAAGCATACTAACGTGCTAAAAGTCATGGGACAGGAACTCATATTGTGTAGGACTCCATGTAGCTCAGTGAAGTACAGCAACTTGACCTGCCATCAATTCTACAATTGGGCAAAAGACATCTGGAGAGATGTTGAGCAATGCTGTCTGCATAGCCACCCACAGTGCCCAATGGCACAGTAAATTATCCTGCTGGAATATCCTATCATTGTGGGGGAACATGAAGTCCATGAAGGGCTGTAAATGGTCCCCAAGCAGTGAAAAGTAGAGGACATTGTTTTATGATGTGTTTAGGTGGACCAGTAGACCCAACCGATGCTATGATAACCCACCCCACACCAGTATGTGACCACTAGCATCCTGCACAGTGTGCTACACAGAAATCCTACCATCAGTTCAAAAAAATTAGTGCCATGACTCATTGGATAACATCACATGTTGTCAATCTTCTAGGATTCAGTTAGCAGCCTCACAAGCCCAGGTAAGGTGCTGCTTCTGGAGTCACCGGTCTTTGGTGGATCTTCTAGTCCCATATTCCATGGAAGCAGAGGAACGGTGTACTGACCAGCAGGATATGTGTGTGTGGTCTCCTACATTGAATGTGGGTGGCCGGTGTATTGTCCACTGTCGGTGGCAATGCCTTCAATGCAGTTTTCCCAGTACACATGTACACTGTAGATCGAGGAATGTTAGATGGCCATTTCAGAAATGGAATGTGCCATCCATCTGGTACTCATCATCATGCTTTGTACAAACTCCCATAATTTATGTCACCTTGCCATGAGCACGCTGGCCAATGTTCAACCTCACTCACAAGATCACACCTCACAACTTATACAGAAATGGGTGTTCACAAGCTGTTACCTGAGGTAACACCACTTCATAATCAATTTACATACTGTATCCCATGATTTCTGGCATGTTAGTGTATAATATGGGTAAATTCTGCGGCACACACTTTATGATTATATCTATACAGATCCTGCAGTCTGTGACTGAAGCTGCAAAGCTCCACACAGAAGGTGAGTGTAGTGGTGTCTGTATCTGTTTATGGATTTGGCAGTGTGTATTGACATGCTTGACAAAGGCTGTTTGTAACGGCCGAAACGTTGCATTATTACTGAGGATGGAATAAAGGAATAATACCTATTTTACTGCACCTGGATGCTCCTGCTGCTTTCTTTTGGATATATTATGGGGTGAGTATTTATTCATGGGTCTGATGTAGAGATGAGCGAGCACCAAAATGCTGGGTGCTCGTTACTCGAGTCGAACTTTCAGTGATGCTCGAGAGTTCGTTTCGAGTAAAGAACCCCATTGAAGTCAATGGGCGACTCGAGCATTTTTGTATATCGCCGATGCTCGCTAAGGTTTTCATTTGTGAAAACCTAGGAAATTCAAGAAAGTGATGGGAACGACACACAAACGGATAGGGCAGGCGAGGGGCTACATGTTGGGCTGCATCTCAAGTTCCCAGGTCCCACTATTAAGCCACAATAGTGGCAAGAGTGGCAAGACCCCCCTTCCCGCACTGTCAGCATAAAGATCGTTCTCCTCTGCCACAGCTGTAACAGCTGTGGCAGAGAAGAACGATGTTAGCCCATTGAATTCAATGGAGCCGGCAATACAGCAATGGTCTGCCGGCGATCGCGGGATGAATTGTCGGGAAGGGCTTAAATATATAAGCCCTTCCCTGCAATTCATCCAGAAATGTGTAAAAAAAAAATATATATATACTCACCTTGTCCCGGCAGAACGATGTTAGCCCATTGAATTCAATGGAGTCGGCAATACAGCCGGCAATACGACCAATCAGATTGGTCCCTGCGCTGAGCCAATGAGAGGCAGCAGTCACTCACCCATTCATGAATTCATGAATGGGTGTGTGAGTGAGATCTGCCTCTGATTGGTCAGGCTGTGACCAATTAGAGGCAGCTCATTCAGCAGGCGGGGATTTTAAATCCCCAGCTGCTGAATACTACTCACAGCTGTTCAGAGCAGTTCAGGAGGACTGCCGCCAGCCGCGCTGAACTCCCTCTGTCGGGACCAGGTGAGTATATATTTTTTTATATTTTTACACATTTCTGGATGAATTGCAGGGAAGGGCTTATATATTTAACCCCTTCCCGACAATTCATCCCGCGATCGCCGGCAGACCATTGCTTTCAATGGAGCCGGCTGTATTGCTGGCTCCATTGAATTCAATGGGCTAACATCGTTCTGCCGGGACAAGGTGAGTATATATTTTTTTTATTTTTACACATTTCTGGATGAATTGCAGGGAAGGGCTTATATATTTAAGCCCTTCCCGACAATTCATCCCGCGATCGCCGGCAGCCCATTTCTTTTGAATGGAGCCGGCTGTATTGCCGGCTCCATTGAATTCAATGGTCAGTGCTCGTTTAATCGAGACGAGTACCGCGTGGTGCTCGTCTCGAGTAACGAGCATCTCGAGCACCCTAATACTCGAACGAGCATCAAGCTTGGACGAGTATGCTCGCTCATCTCTAGTCTGATGTGTATGTTTAATATTGGGTCTAGTCTGAAGTCTGTATTTATTTCAGGGTTTGGGTCTGTATTTTGGTAGACATTATTGAGTTTTTCTGGGCCTGAAATTATTTTGTGAACTGTACTTAATTAGAAGTCTTTTTTTTTCTGGATTTTGTTCTAGGATCTTTATGTATTTTGAGATTCAATGATTGATATATGCAATACTTATGATTCAAATACGGTAGGTTAGTAATTTGCTGTAGGTTAAAAAAAACGATCACACCTTTTCTCAGAATCTCAGAAACTAAAGTTGCCACTCAAAACTGGCAGTGGGTATTCCAGAATCCCTAAACCCACAGATCCTGATGGCAAATAAAGTCTTGGGGTGCATTAAAAGAGATATAGGGGCGAAGGATGAGAACATTATCCTTCCATTATATAAGGCACTTGTCAGGCCTCACATGGAATACTGCGTACAATTCTGGTCACCGGTGCTCAGGAAAGATGTCACAGTGCTTGAGGGGGTTCAAAGAAGGGCAACTAAACTAATAAATGGAATGACAGGACTGGAATACCCAGAGAGGCTATCCAAATTGGGACTATTTACTCTAGAAAAAATAAGGTTAAGAGGCGACCAAATAACCATGTATAAGTACATGAGGGGACAATACAAGGATCTCTCCCGTGATCTGTTTACACCCAGGACCATGACGGTAACAAGAGGACATCCGCTACGATTAGAGGAAAGTAGGTTTCATCACCAACATAGAAGGGGATTCTTTACTGTAAGAGCAGTTAGACTGTGGAACTCTCTACCGGAGGAAGTGGTGATGGCAAAATCCATAGAGGAGTTTAAAAGGGGACTTGATGTCTTTCTGGAGAAGAAGGATATTACAGGATATAAATCTCAGGTTAAGTGTCAATCCGGGTATATAGGAAGGTAGGAACTATTAGGGGTTGATTCAGGGAACAGTCTGATTGCCATTAGGGAGTCGGGAAGGAATTTTTTCCCCAAAAGGGCTAATTGGCTTCTGGCCTTGGGTTATTTTGCCTTCCTCTGGATCAACACAGTAGGATAGACAGGCTGGACTAGATGGACATTGTCTTCATTCAGCCTTACATACTATGTTACTATGTTACTATGTTACCTAGTTGAAGACCAGTCATTGAGGCACTACACAGTGCTGGATACTGAGAAGGTGAGTAAACTACTCGTCACCAGGTGCTTGACCTAAAAGTGTGTCTATTCACTTACAGTACATAGCTTACCAGTAATGTTTCCACTGACACAAATACCCAGGTAAAAAAGGGCACTTTTGTAATTTAAAGATTGACACAGACAAATGGAAAAGTATGTGTTCTGTATGCATTTAATGTATGTGCTAAAAAAGTTGCTGTATGCTTAAAATTGCAAATGTTTGTATGTTTTTTTTCTAAGTTTATTTAATTTATACATAAATAGTTATATGAACAGCTCCTAAATTGCAGACAAAGAAAAATTATGTCACTGAAACCTGTTTCAAACTGTTAGGGCTCATTCAGACGAACAGAGATCTGTGCATTTTTCCGCGTGGAAAAAAAAGCACTACATGTGCGGGAAAAAATTTGCATGGCCATGTTCATTGCCACCCATATGGCCCCGTGCACACGGGAGGAAATTCTGCGTCGGGATCTCCCGCAGAATTTTCGCCCGTGCCCACCTGCATACAAAATGCAATCCTATGCAGATGGCCGTGATTTGTGTGTGTGAAAACGCACGCAGAGAACAAATCGCGGCATGTTCTATTTTTGTGCAGGTCTCGCAGAGGCCCGCACAGAAATTTCACTGCCTATGCGCAGGCTCCGCTCTGCGCACACGCCGGCCAGCACATCACAGAAAGGAGAAGACGCGGAAGAAGGTGAGCCACACTGCTCACTGCAGGGGCGCGGGTTGGATCCCCCTGCGAGAATTCTCGCAGTGGGATCCGACCCAGCCGTCTGTAGGTGGCCTATGTTCTATCTTTGTTAGGTGCGG